>NC_134569.1:124934066-125539066 GCF_050947875.1 Dermacentor variabilis
GAGTGCGATGACTTTTCTACTCTCCAAATCACTGTCGCGTAAAGTGTGTGACCACCGCAATGGGTGTAGAGCAGGGTGTTGCTGCGCAGGGATGGCCCGTCGTTTGTTTTTTTTTTCTCTCGTAGTCGGTTCTGTCCACCGTACATCGTTGTCTCTCAATTGGTACAGCGTTTCCTCGCCAACCCGCGTGGACAGCGGTGGCGAGTGTGGGCGGATTCGCAAAAGACATCTGTGGCCGCGAATACTATACCGCAGATGTATCGCCTTCTCAACAAATAGCATACCTCTTGCGCACTTGCGTTTCTTAGTTCATAGTTAAAAAAAAAAAAACTTATTTGGAGTTTTCGCAATCGGCTCTGCTTTGTAGGTTTTGGCATTGATGCGTAAATAGTATCGGTGATAACTTGCTTTTGAAAGTGTGCGGCCGTTTACAAGCTGGAGGTAATTTGATAGGCGGCGTTATGATGATTAGAAGGAAGCTCTTAATTCCGATGCCGCCTATGCAAATACATGTGAAACTCATAAACGCTTTTCCGACATAGCCACGATTCCGGATTTGATGAAATTTGTTGCATTTGAGAGAAAAAGTTAAATTTTAGTTACTGTTGGAAGCAGGACATCGATTTCGTGCCTGAATTTCTTTTAAAAAATTTCAGACATGGGAAAGTGCGAAAAAAAAAACAGAAGCATGAAGTTTACAAATTCGTAGCTCTGCGCCAAGAGCAGATATGGTAATTCTATAAACTGCATCTGCTAGAGCATACAAAGCGGACAAATTTCTTGTGTCAATTGGTACATTACGTGAATTCGTTGCATTTCTTACAAGGACTTTGCAAAGGTTCTACTCGTATATTAGTGATTTATTTGCGAGCCATGTATAATATATCAACTTTGTCCGTTTTCTGAGATCGACCGACCTGTGCGAACGCCTGTAGTTGGAACACCTTTTCTGTTACTTATTCCTCTTCTTGTTTTTTTTTTCTCTTTCTTTGCCCGCTTTTCAACCCTTAAACCGGAAACTTGCCTCTGGTTAACCTCTGCATTTCCTCTCTCTCTCTCCTGTCCTATATGTACTGTAAAATACAATTTACTCAATTCTGGTGTCGTTCTTCATTGCTGAGTTACAGAGTTGTCAACATGATAGTGTCGTTTTCTGAAAATTTGCGACTTTTTCCAATTTTTATTAAAAAACATTGACGACCTGAATCGGAAATGCGCAACCAACATTCACTAGATTTTATCTTTTTTTGTTACATGCCCAAGCCTCATCAAATTTGGTGCATTAAGATGGAGCTCGGGGTCCCCTAAATACACGGGAATGGACAAACCGTTTTTCTCGGAACTGCTGCAGCAAATTTAATGAGGATTGCGGCATTTAATAGAAAAGGTTAAAATCTAGTGACTGTATAGTAGTGAATTTTTTTTATCTATCCCGCCATGCTGTTTATAAAATTGCTGAAATTGCTGAAAATAGCAAATTTTCAGGAAACGATACTATCAAGTTTGCAACTGTGTAACGCAGCGATGAAAAAACGATATCGCAATTCTGTACATTGCATCTAATTGTACTTCTAAAGCGGACAAATTTGATCTATAATGCATGACTCTGAAATACACCATTAGTATGTGAGTGGTTCTTTTTGCAAAGCCTTCGTAAACAATCTAACAAATTCACGTAAGATATGACTCAATATGGAAAATTTGTCCGCTTTGGATGTGCTGACGGATGCAATATTACAAAACTGCGATATCTGTTCTCGGTGCAGAGATGCAGATTTCTAGACTTCGTGCTTCAAGTATCTTGAAGCTTGCCAATTTTCCGCAATCTTCTCTGAAAAATCAGGCCACAAATCAAAATTTCGCTTCAAGCAATCACTAGAATTTATATTTTTCTCTCAAATACCACAAACTTCATTAAGATCGGCCCACGGGTTATCTCAGAAAAGCACTTCTCCATTTTACATGCATTTGAATGAGCGGCGTCGGAGGCGGGGCCGAGCTAAAGATTCCTCTCTAGGGATGTTCGGTTAAGGATTAATCATTCATCGTTTCAGCCGTTAATCGATTAATCGCTTTCGATGTAGGATTTTCCATCGATTAATTGACTAATTGATATTTTTGCCGGACGCTCTTAAAGAGGTTGGAACACAGTTATCTACTTCTGTAGGAAACTATTTTAATGTTTGAACCAAGTTTGAAACACGAATGTATAAACGTTTCATAAAGGATAATCTTTAACTTGTTAAGGAATAAATATAGTTTGTACTAGTGGCTTTTGAAAAGATAAAAACAGTAATATCTCTAATAAAATATAAAACAACACTTGGTGCAGAGAGGGGGGTAAGCGCTCCACTCGGCAACACGCGCGACTCGGGAAGAGCAGCCGACAGTCGCTCTAACACAGCCGCCCAGTTACTGCTCGCGCGCCGCCATTCCAGTACGATTTCAAGATGTTCGCGCCACTCCTGTCAAACTCTCGAAAACGGTTAATCAAACAGGTCTAATTGATCGAGTCGATCAAATGAAAGGTGGGCATCCACGAAGATTGATCGTCTTGCGGGATACGTTTAATCGATTGACTGATTAATCATTCGTCGATATTACCAACCATCAAGTCCAGCTCTCTTAGGCCTGATTCACACGGCCGTCAAACGCCCCCGTTAGCTCCGTTCCGTCACGGCACCGGCGTCCGTAATGACAAAGCGTTTTTTCGAACGTTTCTCCTCAAAAACAGGACTCCGGCGACGTTAAGAGCATCGGCCAACATCGCCGTAGTGCTGTTTCTGAACAGAAACCGCCTTATAGTAAACACTGTTTCGTGACGGACGCCGTTGCCGGGATGGTGACGGGGCGGAGCGTCAGATGGCTCTGTGCTCCAAGAGCCTCTCTCCAGCGGTCACCAGGGAACAAAACAAGGCAGGTGCTGCAAGGGGCACTTGTCGAGTAGGGAATAAGACCTTCGACATACCAGTCCCTAACAGGGTGTTTTATTAGCTATTCAGCCGCGCGAGCTTATCAGCTTATCGTAGGGCTGATTCTTTCTTGAATAGCTCGCGGCGATTGTCGTAGGAGAGAGTGAAAAGTGCTCAATTCGAAAGTAGGGAGGAATACTCTAATATTTAGGCTGAATGCCAAAATAAGAGAGAGCACAGCTTTGACAATTAAAGGCTGAGGAGAAAGCTGAAACGGCGAAAGCGTACGCAGTGTTGCACACACACACACACGCACACACACACACACACACACACATATATATATATATATATATATATATATAAAGGAACTGACGGTTGTCTGTTCCCGACTACCGCCAGTAGCACTTCGCTCCTCGAAGATGCCGTACGTGTATCGAATGGGCTCCCGAAGAACACTTTGCAATGTGGGGAAACATAGTTTAAATCATGGATCCGGGACTTTAATAGGTGCTACATAATGCTAACGCATTACTGTCGCATTTACTGAAAAATGGCCGCTGAATATTTTTTTTCCAGCTATGCGGAAGATATGGGAAGGAGGTGGTAGAACCTTTATTTAGCGTGTACCAGGAAAGTCGGAAGTTAAGAGTTGTTTTTTCTACCAATTTAGGACGTCATGTACTCATCCGTAAAATAATGCCGGAAACGTAATTATCGAGCGCGAATTTCGGTTACGCTAGCCAAAAAACTTGTTGCTTCTCGTCAGAAACGAGATCTTTTTGTTGTGGTTCTGCGATTTAAGGCTGCAAAACTGCACCTCTCTCTGCAAGGCTAAAGGTGGGTGTCATGTCTGGCATCCAAGAACTGGGCGGCGTAGACGTAGCGTCGAAAGAACGTTTATTCCTGTTACTTGGCAGGCAGCCAACAGGTTACATACTGCGCGCGGTGGGCCCGTGCGAGCGGTCTTTTAAAACCAGCACGGGCTACCCGATAAGAGATAGCCGGGCAGAGAGCATGCGCAGACAGCACGCGATAACACGCGTGCTTGGTTTCGCGCGCACACAACATCTCCTTCCTCCTAATGAGCACAAAGTCCTTTTGCCACATTATACAATGCAACTAATGCTATGGCTGATATCTGTCAGGAGGTCGCCGGTCCCTCTGTGGATAGCGTCGCTCCCCTGGAGGGTCGGTCGTTGCCGCAGGGGCCGCAGCTGGAAAAGGCTCGTTGGCGCTCTCAGGATCCCTGAAATCTGGAATAAAATCTTCCGTGATGCTCTGCTTTGAGCTGTCGATGCTGAGCAGTAGCTGGTCTTGATGACGACGCCAAATGAGCACCCCACGATTCGTTCTAACGCGAACCTTGTATGAAACGGGGCCAGACTGCTGAATGATAGTGCCAGGGACCCATTTCTCAGGACCTCTGTAATTCCTCACGAGGACCTCATCATTGATGTTGAAAAGTCGCTCACGTGCCTTGCGTCGCACCATATCGGAGAGCTGTTGCTGAGCCACTCTTCCCCCGACAGAAGGCTTGACTGCGTCGAGTCTCGTGCGCAGTCGTCTACCTATGAAAAGGTTTGCTGGAGTTTCTCTTGTAGTCGCATGCGGCGTGTTGCGGTACGTCACCAGGAACGTCTGTAAGGTTGCCTGCAAGGAGTCTTGGGGTCGTCCTTTCCGCAACGCAGATTTCATTGTCTGTACAAATCTCTCCGCAAGGCCATTCGTGCTTGGATGGTACGCTGCACTCACGATATGACGACCACCGAAGCCTTTGACGAAGCTCTTGAATTCTTCGGAAACGAACTGTGGTCCGTTGTCGGTCACGATGGTCTCGGGTACGCCAAAACGCGAGAACAGGTCTTGGAGACACTGAATTGTGTGGTACGCCGTAGTCCTCTGCATGACATAAACTTCCGGCCATTTTGAGTGTGCGTCCACAGCAACAAGGAACATTTTGTCTTTCATGGGTCCAGCAAAATCCAAGTGAACTCTTTGCCACGGCGAAGTCGGCCATGACCATGGATGAAGCGGAGCCGGTGCTGGTTCGTTCCGTTGCTGTTGACACTCTTCACATTTCTTCACGTGTTGCTCTAGGTCCGCGTCGATACCAGGCCACCAGACGTAGCTCCTCGCGAGTTCTTTGCATCTTACGATACCGGGATGACCCTGATGAAGTTCCTCAAGCAAGAAGGCTCGGTGTTTTGAAGGCACAACTACTCTCATGCCGTACATTAAACACCCTTGATGAACTGTGAGCTCCAAACGCTTGTCGAAGAAATGTTTCAACTCCTTCTCAGCGACATGCGACGGCCAGCCAGCACTTGTGAAGTTCAGTACCTTGCTTAGTAATGGATCACGCCTCGTTTCACGAGCGATGTCTTGGCCTGTGACAGGCAGCGTTTCCAAACGAAGCGAATAAAAAATTTCGCTTTCTTCTTCTGATTGCTTTTCGCTGCTGTCGAGCGGCAAGCGCGATAAACAGTCTGCTTCCGCATTATCGGAAGATTTCTTGAATTCAAGAGCATAGTTGTAGGCTGACAGCGTCAGCGCCCAACGCTGCATGCGGGCAGCTGCCATCGCGGGAATGCCTGTTTTCGGGCCGAGAATTGTTTGCAGTGGTTTATGGTCAGTCACAAGCGTGAAGAACCTACCGTAGACGTAGAAGTGAAACTTCTTTACGCCGAATACGAGGGCAAGGGCTTCTTTCTCGATCTGACTGTAGTTCTTTTCGGCACTTGACAAGGTGCGGGATGCGTAGGCAACCGGTCGAACTGATCCATTTATCATTTTCTGCGAAAGAACTGCGCCTATACCGTACTGAGATGCGTCGCAGGCAAGTTGAAGCGGTCGCTTCGGATCATAATGGGCAAGAACTGGAGGGGAAGCCATAGCTGCTTTTATCTCCGTGAAAGCAAGCTGGCATGACGCATCCCACGTCCACTCCGTTGTTTGCTTTAGCAGCCTGTACAACGGCTGTGCCAAAATCGAGAGACGCTGAACAAACTTGCCGTAATAATTGACCATCCCAAGGAATGACTGCAGTTGCTGCTTGTCTTTTGGAGCAGGCGCATTTAGTAGTGCCAGTACCTTTTCAGGCGATGCGCAAACACCCTCGGCGTTGATGACGTGGCCCAGATAACGGAGCTCTCGTTGAAAGAACGAGCACTTATCGCGCCGGATGCGCACACCGCGTTCCTGCAATCTTGACAAGACGGCTTCCAAGTTACGGAAGTGCTCTCGCTTGGTCTTGCCTGTGACCAGGATGTCGTCAAGGTAGCAACTGACTCCTTCCAACCCTTTCAGCATGTTGTCCATAATTCTTTGAAATATGCTTGGGGCGGACGAAATGCCGAAAGCCAGACGGTTCATAGTATACAAGCCCTTATGCGTGTTTATCGTCAGTAGTTTCCGGGAGCCTTCCGCCATAACTACCTGCTGGTAGGCCCTACTCAGGTCAATCTTCGAAAATTCCTCCCCTCCTGCAAGCGCTGCGAGAAGGTCATCTATCCGAGGTAGCGGGTAGCGGTCTACTTCTAGACAGGGATTGACGGTGGTTTTATAATCGCCACACAGTCGGAGGCTTCCATCCCTCTTCACTACCGGTACCAAGGGCGTTGCGTATTCGCTTGTAGCAACAGGCGTTATGATGCCAAGCTTCTCCATTTTCACAAGTTCCGCTTCTACTGCACGTTGCAGAGCAAAGGGAACGCTTCTTGCCTTTACAAACTTCGGCTGTGACCCTTCGCGAAGGACAAGCTCGGCCTGCTCTTCCGTGATGGTACCTAGCTCATCCTTGAAAAGTTCGGAATGGCTTTCTAGCATGGCTTCCAGCTTTTCTTGCCAGTGCTTTGATATTTCTCGAGAGAGACCAAGGTGATTAAAAAAAACTAGGTTCTTCCAATCCAAACGAATATCTTGCAACCATTCTCTGCCGAGGAGTGCCGGTCCTGTAGAGTCCACGACGTACAGGGGAAGCTCCACGCACTGGTCGTTGTGGCGCACGACGACTTTCGCCAGACCCTTCGGTTTTACTATGGCCCCAGTATACGTGCGCAGCTTTAACGATGCTGGCTGAAGTCGCTTACGTGGAAACAACCTCTGGAATTCGCGCCATGATATGACGGATACGGCTGCGCCGGTGTCAAGCTCCATCGTCAGTAGGACACCGTCAACGTTCACGGGTACAGTAAATGGGTCTGCGTTGAATGATTTAAGTGAGACAGACGACTCGTTTCGGACGGACGTGAGCATCTTCACACGTTTCCGGAGCTTTGCCTCCCTAGCTTTCTTTCCTTTCCTGCAGGCGCGTTGAATATGCCCTTTTCGGTTACAATTGTAACATGTATCGCCGATATGAGGGCATGCTTCGCTAGAGTGATTGGGTGACCCGCAACGGAAGCAGCTTGCCGACATCACAGACTGCTTTTCGCCTCGAACCTTATTCACTTCGTACGCCGGGGATGCGCTGTTATGCGTGAACGCCGCGCTAATCGTTGCAGTTTCCATGGCAAGAGCTCTATCTACGGCCTTTTGGAAGGTTAGCTTTTTGTCTTCCGTGAACAACACACGCTGAATGTCCTCGCGGAGCAGGCCGCAAACGAAACAGTCCCGGAGCGCTTCATCCAAGAAACTTCCAAATTCGCAACTCTGCACCAGCCTTCGAAGTTCCGCGACAAATTCGGTAATGGACTCACCGCTTCGCTGTGACCGCTTGTAAAATTTAGCACGCTCTGCGATGACAGACGACTGCGGTGCCAGGTGATCGCTCAGGAGTTTCAGGAGACTGTCAAACTCTCGTGACGACGGTGCGTCCGGTGCCGTCAGCGACTTGAGCAGCGCGTAGGTCTTCGCGCCGATGAGACTCAGGAACGCAGGAACCTTCTTTGCTACTGGAACATCGTTGACCAAAAGATAGGCTTTCAACCTTTCCTCGTACGAGCGCCAGTCACTCGTGGTCTCGTCGAAAGGTTCAATGTGGCCGATGTGACTCATGACTCACTTGGAAGTTTCGGCTGCCGTGATGCCAGTTTCAGGAATTTCACCGCAGGGAAATCTTCGTGGCGGGAAGCTTTTACACAGAGGCCAGGTTCTTCACACTGCGAATTCCGTACGGCGGTCATCCCATCCTCGTCGCCAATATGTCATGTCTGGCATCCAAGAACTGGGCGGCGTAGACGTAGCGTCGAAAGAACGTTTATTCCTGTTACTTGGCAGGCAGCCAACAGGTTACATACTGCGCGCGGTGGGCCCGTGCGAGCGGTCTTTTAAAACCAGCACGGGCTACCCGATAAGAGATAGCCGGGCAGAGAGCATGCGCAGACAGCACGCGATAACACGCGTGCTTGGTTTCGCGCGCACACAACAGTGGGGCTGCGACAGCTTGCGTACATCGTTCTTAGGGCAAATGGCTATTGTGCATACGGAGCGAAAGCCTTCGGCGAATGCACTGGGACATTTTGTAGGCGCGCTGTTTTAGCATCGTTCGAGTCCACAGAGTGTTTGGCGCTTCAATTTGTTTAGCTTCCTGGTGAAGAATGTGCCAACATTGTTCGTTATTTCAGAAATAATAAAATAAAAGATGGCAAACGAGAGATAAGACTCGACAGACACAAAGAGGGCAAGACCTCACAGTGTGCGCTGTTGAGAGCCGAGCGAAATGAATGTGCCACTGCCACAAAGGCATAGAGCTGCCGTGAGCGATGTTCACGTTTCGCCTTGTCCAGTGATAACCGTCGGGCACAGCTTTCTCTTGGGCATTCCTCTTACTGGCGCTGCCAGCGCGCTTGTTCATTTTATGCGCATTTTCTTTAGCGGTCGACTTGTCCCATTTTTCAACGTCGAGGTGAGCGAGGAAGTGCTAAAGGAACTGCGGTCGCCTAGTGGAAAGATATCTAAGAGTTTAGCCAATACACGGTGCAACACGGTAAAAAAGAAAGAAAGAAATGAAAAGGAAAGTGCGCTGCGGCTACTGAGATATGCTGCGCTGTCAGCTTTGTGTGCTTCGGCCGGTGTCTACACGTACGTGCGTACCGGTATTTTGTTTTAGAGCGCAGCTCTTTGGCGTCCGTTTCTGGGTTTCGCGTCGTCGTCGGCCTCGTAACCAGCTCCGCCCCCCTTTCATCCCCCCAGCGCTAGCAGCGACCGACTGATACCGCTGGATGCCGCAGTTGGGGTTGACTCACTATCGGCGTCAGCGGCATCAGTCAGTCGCTGCTATCTCTTCCCTCCTCCCTTTATCGTGTTGTCCGCTTGCTGCCCGCGCTTCTGCCCCTATCGTTTGCCGCTGGGTGTACACGCCGCCCCCCTCCCCCCTCTTCCTGCGAGTCTCCGGTTGTCAAAGCGCCGGCTCGAACTTAATTCCTTTCTTCGCTCCTCCTCCAATGCAACCCCTGTGCGGTGGCAATCAGAGAGCCAGATCGGTGGCGGCGGATCTGTATATGTGCACCGCCCGAGCCGAAGTTGCCGCTGCCGTTCGCCCTGTGCGGTGGCAATCAGAGAGCCAGATCGGTGGCGGCGGATCTGTATATGTGCACCGCCCGAGCCGAAATTGCCGCTGCCGTTCGCCACTGCGAAATTATCTGCCAGTTCTTTCTGAGCCATGAGCGAGACGACCGATGGAAGTCCTCCGTCTGCTGCTGCTGCTGCTGCTGCTAAACGAGCTGCCAGAGCAGAGGCCCAGCGCCGTCGCCGTCAGAATCCAGAGGTGCGTGCCGCCGAAGCAGAAGCTTACCTAGTGGAGTCTTCCCAGTTGAAAAACACAACAGGAAATTTTCACAGTCTGTCGTATTTTGGGACGTTGTTTCTGTAGTTCTGTTGCCTGTAGTTCTGTTGCCTGTAGTTCTGTTGTTCTGTAGTGTGACGTCCTGTAGTAGAAAGTTCTGTAGTTCTTGATCAATATTTAATTAAAAATTGACAGAGACCTCCTTAAGGCTATGTAAATTTGTTAGTACAAAAAAAGAAAAATATAAAAGTAAAAAAAAATGAAAAAAAAAACCGTCGCCGTCCAGGATTCGAACTTGCGACCTCACGATCCCGAGCCCGGCATCTTACCACTGCACCACTCCAGACATGCTGTTCCAGTATGCATTTTGGCCATGTCAATAGTACGACGTGCTGATGCGCTGATGTTTACATCCAAGAGCCAAGATCCGCTATCACTCCACCGCGTCAAGTGCCGCATCTCTAGAAGAGCAAGAGTGTTCGTACCATCGACAGGTACATCGTGGAGTGCTAGAACATCGATTTTGATGTACGATATCCATATTAAATAAGAAATTCAGAAATAGACAACGTTGACTTTTAGGGTTATTACTGCTAGTTTCGACAGTTGTCTCTCGTTCTTTACACTTTTGAGCGCGCATATAATTCGTGTCTTCAATGCAAAATAGCTACATAAACATTCGTGGATGAGATTTCTTTCTGACAGCATACTGGCTTCTCACGGCAGCACTGTACCAGATTAATGAGACCCGAGCGAGACAGCTATTCACGCAACTTTGTGGAACAACCCAAATCTTCTTTTCCGCTTCGCATAAGCTTGTGAAATATTCCTGGGAAATTAACTAATGTGTCAGTGTAACAGCACATGTAAGTCCACAGGCCTGTGTGCCACATCTTACCAAAAAAATAAAACGGATACGCAGCCATTCCTGCAGATGGTATGATTTTGATCAGCGGCCGATCTTGAGGAGGCCGGTAGGGCGTTGCTGGTGCCGCGTCGTCACGACACAATTATAACTATTCGCCACGTCGACTTTAATATCGGTGTTGGTGCCATCAGCATTGCCGGCTTCAGAAAAGCGCGATTGAATACCGCGCAAGAGAAAAGTACAGTGTACACCACCGATGCGAAACTAACATACAATTTTAAAGGGCCGCGACGGAAAGCGCTTCTGTTGCGACTTCGGAACCCTTGGCCGTCGCGACCGAATGCTTCTGCTGCGACGTCAGAATTGGTGTCGTAACGTCGGAGTCGCTGTCAGGATATAAAGCTGTTGTTCCGACTTCAGAGCTCTTGTTGTCGCGACAGAACGTTTCTGTTGCGACTTCATAACTATTGGCCTTCGCGACAGAATGCTTCTGTTGCGACATCAGAATTTCTGTCGTAGCGTCAGAAATGTCACTCAATTAAGAAATGTCAAGAACTGCTGTCGTACAACAGAATTTCTGTAGTAGCGACAGGAATTCCTCTTTTTCAACTGGGCACTACAGAAGCTTGTCGCATCGCACAATTTCAGTGCACTTCTGTTGTCATCATTGGGTACATGTTGGGACGATAGGTTTCCGTTGTGGAACAGTTCTCTGTAGTACAACAGAAGTTTGTCCATTACTTCAGGAACACTTCTGTTATGACAACTGGGGGCCTGTTGCAATGATAGGTTTCTGTCGTACAACAACATTTTTCTGTAGTACACCAGAAGTTGGTCGCATTACTTCAGGAACACTTCTGTTGTGACAAAATGGGGGGCTGTTGCCACAATAGGTTTCTGTAGTATTTCAACAGCTCTCTGTAGCACTACAGAAGTTTTTCGGGTTACTTCAGGAACATTTCTGTTGGGACAACAGGGTGCCTGTAGTGATGACAAATTTTTCTGTAGTACTACAAAAATCTGTTGTAGAGCTTCAGCTTTCTGTTGTAGCAACAGACATACGACAGACTGTACTTCTGTAGTCACAACAAGAAATGTCTGTTGTACATCAGAAAAGTCTGTCGCTCCATCAGGAATCTGTAGTTACTACAGAAAAATCCTGTTGTACAACAGAAATTTCTGTAGTACTGAACACAACCTCTGTTGTCATTTTCAACTGGGTTTGTTAAAGGAATACGTGTGAAAAATAAAAAAAAAATTCTGTGATAGCGCATACATGTGTTGCTCGATTTCTTTGCCTCAATCTATCGAAAAGGTGAAACAGCTTATTTGCTGCGCTCAAATTTCGCATTAGGAAGTAACGTAATCGTCGGTAATTTTTTGGTATTTCTATTTCCTCAAGCTTCCTGCAAAATTGAAATTTGCCTAGCAGTCAGCTCCTGTAATCATGATCGAAAGCTCCCGCGGTCTGTTCTTGATGATGAACGTAATAAGATGTGGCATGCGCGAGCGATATGTGAGAGCCAGAAAAGGGAATCGGATGAATGGGAGGGCAGAATGTTTGGGAATAGGATATGAACTTCATAAATCGTATGTCATTGGCTGTGCTGAGTACATGTTGGTGTCTTATCTTGGCTTCGATCTCGTTCTGGTCTGCTTCAAAAAGCGAAGCTTTTTGTTACAAACATCGCCTGGTTTAGCACTGTGGTTACGGCCTGGCTGTTCTCTTGCCGAATAGGCCAACCAATCACAGCGGAGTAGGCTCGCTGCGCGCGCCGCTTGGTTCCTTTCACTATTACCAAATGGCGCTCGCCTCCATGCTGTACGTGACCCGCGACTCGTAGGTAACGTACACCTTCCAGAAGCGCTTGCATTTAGAGTGGATGGAAGCAGCGTCAATTCGTCAGCAGTCGAGATAAGCAAAAGTCGTTTAGAGTATTGGTAAAAAAAAAGCAGGAAGAGATTGATACGACCGGATCCGTCACAGGAAGATGTAGTGGTAAAAGGCCTAGAGAACTTTCGAGGAAGAAATAGAGAAAGATTCAGGGGAAGTATACAAAAATGCTAGAATGGAAAACATATACAGCATACCTGTATAAATCAAGCAGGCTAAATGATTATTTGTCACCGCCCCGTTTCACAGGGGATGCCACGAAATCATAATCATCATCAACGCGGCAGCGGCGGCGCCGGCCGTGCGGGGGAATGGAAGAAAAAGAACCAGAAAGCTCGCCTTCGCCCATCCGCGGCTACACAGTAAGGAGGAAGTAAACGCTTCTTGCGGCTAGAATGGATTCCAATTGCGCTACTTACGTATGTGCATGCTGGCTCTGAAGCCATGGTGCCTTGGAGGCGGCCGTCGTAGTTGCTAGTACTCAGCAATTCAGCTTAATTAAAGGCTCGGTATCATTTTTGTGCGCCCGCGCTTGTGTGCGCGCGCTTGTGTGTGTGCGCGTGTGTGCGTGCGCACGTATGCGTGTGCATGAGTGCGTGTTTCGACTCTTTATGTACTCACACAAAGAGTCGATGTGTATAGATTCCAACTCATTGGATCTCTTCGTGTCGAAAGTAAACACTGCCAGTACGTTCTGGGTAGCTGCCATCACTCACATCAACGAAGACGAAAGAGTGCGACGAATGAGTGGTCGCTGCATGCGGGTTGATGGGCTATGTCGACGTATACAGTTCGCGTTCTGAGAGAGACACTAGATAAGTTCGAACTTTGCAATGAATTTTTATAGCTCACAGGATGAACAAGTGTACACTTTCCCCAGTACATTAAAAGGTCTCAAAGTAGGAACTGTCCCAGGGCCCTCCAGAGTTTCAGTGCCAACACGATGATGGCATGAACAGCAGCTTGATTCACGAAACAGCGCAGATATTACATATGAGATAATGATACAAAAATATAAAGTCACAAGATCAGAAAGAACTTGCTTATAGAGACGAATATTGGACTATCGTAACCATAGAGGAGGCATAAAGGCCCAAAAGCAAGACCATTACAACTGATGAGTGTGAGAGTCGACGGTTTGGCTCACACAACCTATACGTGGTGGAGATAAACAGAGATAGTAGGTAAGTTTGCGTTGCGTAGCCAAGAATCACCACTTTCTCTAGTGAAGAAAACTTGCACATCTACGAAAACGCTTGTGTACTTAGACTTAGGTGCACGTTAACGAAACCCAAATGGTCAAATTTAATCCGGAGGCTTCTACTATGATGCCTCCCATAGCCTCACGGTTGCATTGAGATATTTAACCCAAAGAATCAATTATGAATAACTTACTGTGCAGCTTCGGTTGATTAAAAAAAATCGCAGGTTAATTTTGCCTTTATAGCGATGCCGTACGTTCTTCAACCACGACGTGAAATGTCCCTGCATATGGCTGTCTTTCTGGACACCTTCCTGTGGTACGAAACGCATTAGCAGTGGGCTATTTTCTCCCATATGAACTACGACTGCCAAGCACTTCCGATAAAGTAGGACGCGGCGCATCCATAAAAAAAAGGTCTTACAGGACATCCTGGACTAAGGGCGAATACTTTTCGCGTGCTCTAAATGAAAGTTTGTTTCTCTCTCTCTCTCTCATATACGTGTTGCACATTTCTCTTCCAAGTGATAACATCTGAATTTCATTTACATTCGAAATAGCTGAGGCTGTCAAGTGTAAGAGTTTGCGCTCTGGAACAGGTTAGGCATGGGCTGCAGCTGTGGTGGTGAGTCACCAGCCAATAGCGGCGCACATGCTAGACAGCGGGCAGGGAAATAGCAAAGGCTTTTTACTGCCTTGCTGTTTCGTGCCCCTTAGCTGGTTAGTAGGCTAAGCTTACATAACACTTGTCACGGTTATGCTTTGTAGTTGTTCAAAGATGTACGTTGCGCATCTACGCGCTGAAATTTCCGCTCAGTTTCGTTGCAGCAATCTGTGCGCCCATATGCGTGCTAAAAGATAATAATAAAAAGACAAACGTACTACCGATGAAAACGTGTACTATCCGGAGAGGACGCACAAAATGTACGTTGTTAAAGAGAGACGCTGAAATAGACCTATCCGCTTTTTCCTGCAGTTTGTTCCTCCCATGTATTTCCATTACTGCGTAGGCACGCACATCCATTTGCGACTGAAGAGAGAGGCCACCAATTGCAGATTCTCTTATGTTGCATTAGTAGTTCAAAAGCAAGCTTCCACAAACTCCTTAGCAAGGAGATAAAGGAAGCAGCTGAAGAAAATTCACTTTGCTCTAACTGCCCGTAAACAATAACCTATCTTCTTTAGAGCGCAGCTCTTAGGCGCCCGTTCCTGCGGCGAGCGTCGGCGGCGGCGTAACCGAGCGAACGAGCAGAGCGAAACATGAAAGAGAACGCGGAGCGTAGCGGGGGATGAAACGCGCCAGGAGGAAATTGGAGAGGAGGGTGCAGCGGAACCATGAGGCGGAAAGCGGAGGAGGAGGGTATGGCCAAAACGTGAGAAGAAAAGCGTATTGCGGCGACTATGGCTACGAGATGGAGCCAGAATAGCGCGTGCCGTCTGGGAGGTTTGTCGGCAGCGGCTGCTGTGAATCGCGCCCACGCGTCGCCCACGCGCTGACTGTCGCGATCTCCAGATTAGAGAGGCAGTCGCGCCGCACTTCGCTCCATTTGCAACGTGCCGCACGAGACAGTGTCCGCGCCAGCCAGTATGTCGCGAAATGAAAAACACACATACAGATGCGCTCTGATTTCGCATTATAGGGAGTATCGTAATCGTCAGTGAATTTTTTTTTTCCTCCTCGGATGCCAACATTTTTACTGCCACGCGCGGTCTCGGCGAATGCAACTGCTTCATAGCGGCTGATGACTCAACTCAGAGCGACGATATCCGGTGTTATTCACTGCTCAGACACGTTTACTCTGACGCGGGGCGCTTTGATGCTGAATTCAACCGTTTACAGCAGCTGACTGCTCTATTATCCTTTTTATCCGCACTTATAGCTGCACGTGCATTTACAGCAATCATCGAGGGGCCATAAACCGCAGCACTCGCAAGATGTGAGCCAGCTCCCTGCACGTTAGCTTTAACAATAGACTTACGTGACACGCGTTATCCGTTCCTCGAGCACGACTTCAGTTTTTTCAATACAGATAGAAAGTATTGTTGCTTCGGGCCGTTACTGCGTCATGTTAAAGCAATGAGATTTCTGTCTCTCCTCCACCGATGACGTAGTCGTGCTGCTGCCTGAACTGTCCCATTTCGTACAGCCCCGTTGTACACGCGGAAGCCTGTGAATGGAACGCGCACCACCACCAGTGCCAAACGCCAGCGCCCCTGCATGGTGCCGCAGCGCTGCCGAAAAGGGCGCATATAATGCCGTGTACGCAAAACCTTAGCATAGCACTTCAGACGGGGAGACGGAAAGACACATGCGTCGCTGTCTACCAACAGTCTGTTGGATGTCGGCGCCTCGTGTGTCCTTTCCTGTACTCGTTTGCGGCGCTCTGCTAAGTTCTGTCGCGAATTACATCCTCAAAGTTTCCACTCCTGTAACGTCGCGGCCATGTGTGCTGAGTGACGAAATAATCATTTCATTACGTGAAACAGCGCGCGAAATAACCTAACAGGAAAAAAAAAAAGACCGGGCAGACCGTACTAAGCCGTATACTAACAAGTGCAAGCTCAGACTCAGAACCTACTCTGTTGGAGACGCGCGTTTTTCACGCCGGTGTCGTATTTCTCTTCGCCACGTGCAGGAAAAGGAGGGGAGGTTGACGATATGTCGTGGGAATCGTAGACTATCCGACGGCTTACACCGCAAGCTGAACTCGTACAACTACAGGTCTACAGGTTGTACCATGCATATTCACACGTACAGACAGGGTCAAAAGCTTGCGGGATGCGCGGGGATTTGAGAAAAAGCTGAATATTTCGTGAGTGTGGATGCGCAGGCTGTACTTTAAATGTTCTACGTGCCCTGGTGTGCGCCTCAAACACATAGGATGCCTCATCTAACGGTAGTCAAGACGCTAAACAAAAAATAAGCATTGTAAAAACATGGGGCAAAATACAGTCGCCGTACCTGTGACGACATAACACCGTAGGTCTTATAATTGTATCTTGTACCGTGTTTTTGAATCTCTTTTTTTTTAGAGCGCAGCTCTTTGGCGTCCGTTCCTGGGTTTCGCGTCGTCGTCGTCGTCGGCGTCGTCGTCGGCCTCGTAACCAGCTCCGCCCCCCTTTCATCCCCCCAGCGCTAGCAGCGACCGACTGATACCGCTGGATGCCGCTGACGCCGCTAGAGAGTCAAGATAACGTGACTGCATAGAACACCGTCGCCGCCATGCAGAAAGAGGAGGAAAGGGTCCCCCCCCCCCTGTTCTTGTGTGGCGGATAGCTGGGGTTGACTCACTATCGCCGTCAGCGGCATCAGTCAGTCGCTGCTATCTCTTCCCTCCTCCCTTTATCGTGTTGTCCGCTTGCTGCGCGCGCTTCTGCCCCCATCGTTTGCCGCTGGGTGTACACGCCGCCCCCCTCCGCTTCCGCTTACTGCTGGTTGCTCTCGACGGCGGCGATGAGCCTCCGCTTCGGCGGCGCGAACTGCAGGGTCTTCTCGGCGGCGGCGATGAGCTTCTGCTTCAGCCTCGCTTACTGCTGGTTGCTCTCGACGGCGGCGATGAGCCTCCGCTTCGGCGGCGCGAACGGCAGGGTCTTCTTGGCGGCGGCGCTTAGCCTCTGCTTCCCCCACGGCTGTGACAATCTCGCGAGGCACTTGTATAGATCTCGTCTTTGAGAATCAAGCATTGGTGTACCAAGTCGAACATATATCAGTCTATTTCTCCGACCACAAAGCTTCCTTCATGACTGTCAAGAACTGTTAGTGGAGTCTTTGTTAAAGGAATACGTGTGAAAAATTAAAAAAAAATTATGTGATAGCGCATACATATGTTGCTCGATTTCTTTGCCTCAATCTATCCAAAAGGTGAAACAGCTTATTTGCTGCGCTCACATTTCGCATTAGGAAGTAACGTAATCGTCGGTAATTTTTTTCTTAGTTGAACAGCTTGACTAACGTTAGCTGGCGCCCGTTATCTTAATGGACTTTTTTAATGGCTGCAATTTAAAACTGGACTGATGTTCGACTCGTTCTCGGAAACCGTCTCCCGTAGACGTTTGACCCCGCGTAAAAGCTAAATATATATGACCTACGTTCTGAGCATTTTTGCACCTTCATTGACTTTTATTGAAGAGGTGTTCGAGTGTCCTATTGGTAACAGCCTCATGTTTAAGGAGTAAGATCGAATCGTTGGTGGGAACCAATGATGGCATCTTGTTTTCCGACTTTTTCTGGCACGTAAAAGTGATGATTTCTGTAACAAACGGCGCGAATGGTGCAATAAATACACATTCAAAGCTGTCGTTGTCAAAGTCTCATGCCGGATATTTTTGTGTGCCCATGGCTGTCAGAATTATTACATATTGTTCAACCACTGTTTTTCTCATTGCACGTCTAGTTAGAACTCGTTGCCGTGCTGATAAAAAAAAATATTTAAAGTCCAAATCTTAGCGGTGTTACCCAAAATTTTTAGAGTATATGACACTGCGTGTGGGTGAAATCGACATGGCGTACCGATATGCGCTTAGTGAAATTCAGAGTATTTCTTGTAGTTTTATTTCATTAGTGAACACATGCTGTCTGCTTGATGTCAATTGAGCAACGCGTAGTGCTTCAAGTTTTTTTAAATATCCGACCTGCTTAAAAGGCGTTTGTGGACCGCGTCCCATTTGGAAGTTCTGAATAAGCATATTATATTATGGAGTGACTATTTTTTATGTTCTACGAAATTTCTTAAGGTCGCCTGTTGCAGAAAACTTCATTTTAGTCCTTGAGCTGAACCTTTCATAGAGGCGGACATTTTTGCATGAGAAATTGAAACGCATATCTACATAATTGAAAAAAACAACATTAATTAACTTCATACCTAATTACCTTACGGCACCTATATACTGTAGTTTGCAAATTCTAGCCGGTGAATTTGCAAGGCGTATCCATTTGGAATTAATTTCCAGACTTACACCAGTTTGGAGATATACGACATCAAACGCGCCGTGAAAATGCGCTATTGTTGCACTTACTCTTTTTACGAAACGTCCTCTATGCATTGAAGCACAAAACTAACTGGAACACCCGTGTTTCGTTCCACACTTTGGGAATTAACGTCTCAAAGCTGGTGTCATCCTATCATTTCAAGTGGACACTTCTTGCAAATTCACCGGCTACAATTAGTAAATTGCAGTAGATACCATACATTAATTAATTAGAAAGATGATTAGTGATTTTCGTTAATTAGTTCAATATGTGTCTTGATTTCGCGTTGCAGCAATAAACGCTCTTTTGAATAATCCTGCTCAAAGACAAAAGTATGCTAGCTATCTGACAGACGATATATAAAAAAAATTCCGGTAAACTTAAAAATGGTCACCGACGATGCCTTATATGTGTAAAATGTGTTGATTTGGACATAGCTTTTGTATGTTTGGGTGCAAGGCTTTTGCATAAAATCTTTATTTTTTATGTAATGTTGCTCTGTGACTCGTCTTTCTTTCTTTTTTTTATTACTGCCCCTTTGTATAGATAATAACCATTAGCGTCCCAGTTTGAACGTGTTCAAGTTCTAGCGCTGGGTACGTACAGCTACGAGGTGCATTTTTTTATTCCAACCTCGAGTGGGGATGAGGTTATGGAAAGCAGCTACTCCCAACACGTCTCCCCAGTGGTTGGATTCTCCAAGCCGGCATTAGTGTTTCATTGTATGAAAACATTTATGAATCCGGCCAACCCGGCTGTCAGCCGTGCCTGCAGCCGCGCCCTATGGCAACCACACTGCATATGATATGTTTGCAACCGCTACATTCGTGTAAAGCGCTGCTGTAGCGGTACGTCTCAGGCCGGTCATCGAGTGAGACGCAAGCCGGTGCACAGTTGAGAGGCAGTGATGGTGATCAGTAGGAAGCAGTGCTTGTGTTTGAATTATATGGACGACAAAGGAGGCCGCACACGCTTTTTTTCTTTTCTTTTTTTGCGAACCACAATAACTATGTCGCGAACGCTCTGCACGCTGGTAGGCGGGACCGCGGCTAATAACGTATTGTAACGCAAGAGGGAAAGCTTATAGTCAGGCTGTGTCATGAACGTATTGAATGCCGGCGACGTACGAATCGATTGGCATAGCCTCCAACTTTAGCGCTCGCAAGCAATGGCCGGGCGTGATTGTGCGTTTTCTCTCATTCACCGTGTCGTGACACGCTGTATGTCAAATGACGTTTCCACTACAGAATACTGCAATACTCGTCAAAGTTGGATACACGGCGCATCCATGGCACGCTGCGTAATGAGGCATTCGAACTGCTTAGGACGTTGCAGGGACGTTATGTCCGAATTGTGCAATCGGTTCAGCGCTGCTCCCAGAGTCGGAGACGGCCGTGGTTAAACTCCGGCTGGCGCTGCTTTGCTGGCTCATTATCTGTTTACTTACATATAACGACGTCTGCGTTGGTATGGCAGTCTCCTTTGTTTTAAATACAGGTATATACTTCTGATACGCAGGCTGTCACATCGAAATCGAAACGAATCAGTGAATCGGGCTTGTTCCCTACGGCTTGTTGTACTGCGGAGAAGTCACCTCGGATGGCTAGGACTTGCGCGGTTTGACTAAGTCAATGCGTGGTTTAAAGCGGGAAGTTGCCTGAACTCGTTACCCGTTCATTTCCGAAACACCTCGGCGCAGATCTTATACGGTCGCACTGCGGAAGTTGTTGAATATCTCTTTTGTATATATCAAGTTTGAACACTAAAGTGTTAATTGTCATCATCATCATCATTTATTTACCCTTAAAGGCCCTTGGCTTAGGGCATTACATTTCTAGTCATAAGAACGGCTAACTTGGCATTACGAGACGGGATCATATTAATTATTCCAGGAGAGTAGTCATTGTTGATTAGAGATCATTAGCTCACATGGAGTACTCACACACCACGTTCTCGTGAAGGAGCTTTAGCTGTGAGGTCTGTGGTACATTACTCGCATTAGAGGACATCGAAATGCAGGATGACTACCTCAGCAGTTCTTGAATTACTCCGTGTAAGCATGTTAAGTGAATTATACTTTTTTACAAAGGTGTGAAAATCTTATTGGCTGGGCAGGTTTCAAACAAGCTGTTCTGCATGATGCGCGAAGAGGCCGAATTGAGAGCAAAGTCCCATCGTTCTACAATACCAGGCCTCACGTAACTTTTAAAGACATGTCCCGTAGCTGATACCAGTCTGTATGACCTTTTTCTCGTGTTCGCCGGTCTCGTGAACAGAGAAAATCATTCAAAGTTTCTTGCAAAAAGCTAGAAAGAAACAGCTAGAATAGTCAAGGTGACGTTTTAGAACCGACGTTTTACGTTGACCCTGGCGAACAAAGCGCAGTATTCGCAGTAAAGGTCTCCAGGGCCACAGGTATCGAACATCCCCAGCCCCGGCTTGTTGCTCAAATACGAGCGTGCGACATGCGGTATATACTTCTTTTGTTCTGTTTTGTGCTACTAGAAAGAAAAATTGTATTGAGCAAGGTAACAGTGAGGCTGCAGCAGTAGGATATTTTTGTGTGAATGTAGTAGTCGTTCTTCGACGTTGTCATCTGAAATTGCATGCAGTCAATACCAGAGGTTGACCGGACAAGAAGCAAACATGATGTTTAAGAAGAGAATTTTACTACAATATAGTAGAGTTCCATTTTTTACTGCGCTAGTAGAATTTACTACACTGATCACTCAGCTGAACGTAATCAAGGGGTCCAATTTGATAAGTAAATCCAGGATATCGCTGAGTGTTCTCGTAGGAATATGGAAGTGTGAAAGAAGAATACAGAGAATATAGAATGAAGACTAGATAATTATCAAGTTATTTAAGAATATATGTATAGAGAAGAAAAAAAAATGAATGATGTCAGTGAGAACTCATACGGCGATGTGGTTTATTGAATCGTAAATGTTGACAAAAGAACTTGTGTCCCGACTTACAGATAAATTTTTTGTTGCTACATCGAGAAGTAATCCGCTGAGGGAAAATATTCCTCTCTTTGATACCCGGAAATGTCAGGTACCTCAAACCCTAAATTTCCGAGTAACATGCTCTCAGGATTTTAGAGAACTCGCCTTCAAAAGCGCATGCGAAATTCTTACCGGGGCACGCACTTTTGAAACTCATTCGTGAAATAATAGACCAAGAATGAGCGGCAGAGATTGAAGCGGTTGTGCTCGAAATGCTGTGTTCTTTTTTCTTTCGGTTTTACGTCAAATGTTAATTATACATGGTTCGTGTATGTCTTTAGAGTGGTGTTCACGACTATTCACTGTCACGTGACAGAAAAAAAAGACACGTTTTAAACAAAATGTGACACAAAATACTCATGTACGACAATGCACCTTTTGGAAAACTTATCCTGAATGATGGGCCTTGAAAAAGTGGAAGAATTGTAGGGCAACCTTTGAAAGAGCTCGCGAATTCTGCAGCTCCACCTCCTTCTCAGTTCTTGTACTTTTATTTTCATTTTATTCGCTGCCGCAAAAATCATCAGGCGCACCAACCACGGAGGTGCAACGGTGTAATGGAGCGGTCTTCAAGCGTGAAGGTCACTGTGAACGCGCCATGTTAGAAATGAAATGTGCCGTAGTCCTCAAGGATCATGGCCGCCGCCTTATTGCCAATCATCATGCTTGGTGCGTGCGTGTGGCCGCTGATAATATCGGGCATCACAGAGGCGTCGGCAACTCTCAGGCCCTTCACGTTCCCTCGGACCCTGCGTACAAATGGCAGGCGTGGTCATTCGAAGTTCTAAACAAATTGCTTTTCGTTGACTCACATACACTCCTGCATGGCATGTCTGTAGCTTAAATTCACTTCAGCAACTACATCTGTCGTACTCTTACGTGCTACGCTCTCAGTGACGCTCGTGTTACTGCAACGTACCGGTGAGTGCCGGCTATGCATGTCAATACTTTTGCGCGTGCCAACTCCTGAGAAATTGTGAGCGTATGAAAGCGCTCAGATCACCCGGCAATATCTCGCTTCTGGAACATGAGAAGCTGAAATCTGGAATGCGTGTTGGCGGAGATGCGTTTTATTTAAGGCAGAAAGGACAAGAAATTGTACCTAGAAATATCGCTGGATGGTTCTTGATTTAATTTGGACTCGAGGCAACACGGAAATATCAGTTAGGATATGTGTACGTTCAATGGGGCCATAACAAAGTGTGTGGTGCCGGTAGGGACCCTCGATCTCGATTACTGAATCAGTGCGGACTTGATGCGCCAAAAAGCCGGTGCCGCGCATAGAGTTGGAACAGTCATAATTTTAGGGGTTAAATGTACGCTCCCTATTTTGCTGCCTAAATAACAAATTGTGTCATCGGCATGCGATCGCCGATTGAACCTGTTAGGTAGTACGGCGCTACGTATCGCTATTTGCTACATGGTCGCTAAACGTGAAGGAACAACTGAAATAAGCTGCGCACACATAGCGAAGGCTACACAAACAACGAACGAGTGACGAGCCTTCGCCCCCGTTGCTAGCCATGTCAATTAGCGATGCCAGTTAGTGCCACTAGGTGTCAGTTTGGGATGTTTTCGTCGTTGTGGCATGCATGTCACATCACGGAAAAAGTAGTACTGTCATCACCACTGAAGACCAAGGGCGTCGTCGTGGCTGGCAGTATCCTCCCTTTTCTCTTACCTGAGGCGTTCGTCCAGGACTGCGTCAGGATGCGAGCCCATGGGCACCGTGCAGCAGATGTGCCAGCCCGCGTGCGCAAGGTGCCGGATCATGCACTCGATGTATTCGGGACTCCACCGCGGACCCACCTCAGCGCACGGGGGAAAGGTCACGTTCCAGGGCTTGGCTCCAATGCTCTTCATGGCGTCCGTGCTCAACATCCTGTCGATAAAGATCTTCGTTCCTGCAAACACACACGCCCATTTACTTTGTAGTAAGGCTGCCATCGGCACCGCTTGCGCGAATGTGTGCCTTGGAGCTGTGTCCGACCTACTCCACTGTTAACGGAAACGTCGCGATCCTAAGGATACTTTCCTTCTGGCCCAATATCGACGTTTCAGCAACGTTTAGCAAACTGCACGCGGAGTGGAAACATTTGCATGCCGAAGGCTTGTGCGCCGCGCGCCCACTTGCTTGTTTACTTTTTAAATAATTTTTATAGAAAGAAACCTAGCAGCCGATAGTAGCGCCGTCACACGGCCATCAGCTGTGCCTTGCTGTTGGCGAAGTAGAAAAGTTTCGCAGGAGCATCCGCATGTTTGTTCAACGTCAGTCTCGCATGTTTTTACTCTTTACTCTGCGGCACAAGGCGGGGAAAACAATGTCCTGAAATATGTAGGGCAAAAGCAAGTGATCTTTTAAGCGTTGAAAATGAAGGAGATGCATTCGACGACAGGAGAAGACATGTTAGGGTTCTCACTTCAAATGGTATGATCGTCTCGTAAGCACTTGGCTGAACAGCCCTGTCGAGGGCGAGCAACTTCAACATGCTGGGACAGCCCCTAGTGACTGCGTTTTCCGGCACTGGCATATGACGTCTGCAGAAGAACACGGAGGGACGTGTATCATATCTGATATCCACTACAGAGTGGTACACGATAACTGGCAGATACCTTCATCCTACAGTGTGCATAAATAAGCTGATGGCTCTAGTACATCCGTAATTGACTCTGAAAATCATCCAACCATGGGTTTTGTTTAGTATGTGCCGGCTTGCCTTCAAGTGCTAACGACAAATACATGCCTTCAACAACCGCCCCAACGTCGTCGGGGTGTTCGAGCATGCTTGGGTCGATGTCTGGGTGGTCGTTTGGATCCGTGGAACGCAGTCTAAGTGAACCCCGGGACTTTGGCCTGTTGAGAAGCACTACACCGAGGAAGCCAGGCTCACCGTTCCCGGGCCCGAGAAAGCTGTCGTAAGCCTGCGATTGAGGAAACTTTCAGACCTTAGCATCAAAGCTGCGCCTTTTGCTTAGAAACAGGATTATCACGCAGTGCTTCTCACTCATCAGAACGAGAAGAAGAGAAAACAAGGATAGGAAAGGCAGGGGGGTCAACCAGAACAGCATCCGGTTTGCTACCCTACACTGGGGGTGGGGGAAAGGGGAATAGAACGAGGAAGAAAGGGAGAGAGTAAGCACTGAGTACGTGTAGCAGGGACACCATACACAGGCACACTACAAACGGTCTCTTAAACCGGTGCACTTCAAGTACTGCACTAGTGCACGAGTCGCTTTTCGAGCCAGTGACGGGTGTGGCCACGGTACGAGTATCTTTGACTCGGTGAACGGTCTCGAGTCCAGTCGGTGTAAAGTTGCCCGCAGAGAGAGGTGTTGGACATCGTAGCGAGGGCAGGTACACAGTAGGTGCTCGATGGTTTCCTCGCACCCACAGGAGTCGCACATCGGGCTCTCGGCCATTCCCATACGGTAGGAGTATGCGTTCTTGAACGCCACTCCCAAGCCACAAGCGGCACAGCAAGGTTGTTTCGCCGCGGGAAAGGCTAGATGGTAGTTGTAGCCGTAGCGTGGGGTCCAGTTTGCGTAATCTGCAATCTAAGGCACTTGAAATCTAGAGATCTTGTGACTTCTTGCGTACAAGTAGGCGAAGTTCCCTGGCAGCGTCCGACCTCGCCAAAGGTGTTGGACGCGTCTTGGTATCTTCGTGGGCACACCGGGCAGCCTTGTCAGCTAGGTTGTTTCCGACGATGCCACAGTGAGCAGGAATCCATTGAAATATAATGCGGTGTCCTCTTTTCAGAGCTTGGTGGTGCACTTCCCTGATGTCAGGTATCATCTGCTCGTAAGTTGTGATGTAACGCAGGTTTGATACTGTGAAGAGCTGCCTTACAATCACAAAATACGACACACTTCTCTGTTGGCTGTTCGGTGATGTACGTCATAGCAGCATCGAGAGCTGCAAGTTCTGCCGACTTAGATGTAGTCATGTGTGACAATTTGAATCTAACTGTAACGTTCTTGGCTGGAACGACAAATGCGCCAGTTGAGCTGGTAGATGAGGTCGAACCATCGGTATATATATGCATTTTGTCATGATACGTCTGGTGCAGTAATAGGAGCGTAAGTTGCTTCAGAGCCGGCGTAGGATAATTGGACTTCTTTGTAATTCCAGGAATATCAAAATTCACTTGAGGCTGTCGCAGGCACCACAGGGGAGATGAAGGCTTTGCCGCCGGTGTAAAAGATGTCGGTATGCACTCTTGATGAGCGCTAATCACTCGTGAAAAGGTCGCTTGTGGTCTCTCGGCTGGTAGGGAGGCCAAATGATGGTCGGGAATCCTTCACAGATGGCGAATGTGCGCTCTGAGAGAGTCGACAGCTACATGTGTCTGGATTGTATGGTCTCCCGCGATGGCAATTTTCGCTGCTGTTGAGGTGCACTGAGGCAGCCCTAAACACGTGCGTAGGGCTTGACCTTGTATGCTCTCCAAGGCGCGAAAGTTCGTCTTGCATGCATTTGACAACACTGGTAGACTGTAACGTAGGAGTCCGAGAAACAATACCCTGTACAGCTGCATCATAGAATGGACTGGTGAACCCCAGATTTTCCCGCAGAGAAATTTGAAGACCTGAGCAATGGCGACTAACTTCTTCTTCAGATAGACGCAGTGAGGGCTCCACGAGAGGTTGCGGTTAATGATGACGCCCAGAAAGCGATGCGTCTTAACATAGGATACAGCTTGACCATTGATGGAAACAGGATACAATGACATTTGTTTGCGCGTAAAACCAAGTAATGCGCTCTTTTTATAGGCACACTGAGGCCTTGTTCTCGAAGATAAGACGCCGTCATGGTTGCCGCGCGCTGAAGCCTGGCTCTTAGCTGGGGGCGAGTTACCGCAGAGGCCCACATGCAAATGTCGTCGCGTATATTGAGACATGAACTGTCTCTGGTAGGTACTCCGCTAGTGCTACCAGGACGAGGTTGAACAAAATAGGGCTCAACACTCCACCCTGCGGCACACCACGGCAGGTGCAATGGTCTGAAGTTGAGCCAGCTTCGGTCTGTAAGAAAAAGCGCCTCTCAGTCAAATAGTTCCGAATCCATTGATATATCCGGCCAACAACTCCAACAGCCTCAAGTGAGTTCAGTATGGCCTCATGGGAGACGTTGTCATATGCTCCATCTATATCTAGAAAAAGTGCTGCAGATAGGCGCTTGAGGCTTTTTTGATTTTGGACCCAGGTTACGATGTCAATGACGTTGTCGATGGACGAGCGACCTCGACGAAAGCCTGTCATGGCGTCCGGATAGACGTTGAATCGTTCTAGGCACCATGCCAATTGCGAGCAAAGATCATTCTTTCCATCACTTTGCCGACGCACCGCGCTGCGTCGTCAGGCCAATCTGGCGGTCGGTCGGTATGGTGCGCCGGGCAAGTTCAATGGCCCGGCACACGACAAAGGGAACAATCTGCAAGGCAAGGTGTCGAAACATAGTCCTTGGGTGGTCGCTAAAAGGGTTGCCCCTGGGCGCCGCCGCACAAAGGAGGGGGTGGGGTGCATTGCTGTCCGCACGAGGAGGGGCCGAATAGGAGTCGGTGAGCCTGCGGCCGCTTCCGTCGTTGACGTCGTGCAGCCGCGAGGACACCCAAGCCGTGCACTTAGTCGTCATGTGCCCGAAGCGGGCACCATGTGGGGATGAAAGCTGCCTCGATGGTCGACTGGTCGACACACCACAGCACTGGCCTCGCGTCAGGCAAATCCCAAGGCACAAACATAACAGCTCCTCCGCCGACGGGCAAGATCTCGTACGGTGAGAAGTCTCAGCTGCTCGACGGAAGAGATCTGCTTAGCCTCCTGTCTCTTCATTTTCTCCTAAATCACGTAGAACGAAACCACTGGCTCGGCAGCGCAAGCCGTACTCCCCAAGAGACCAAGCTGACATTGACAGTGAAAACTCCTATACTTCGTTAACTTCTGGCAGTCACACAAGTGTTCTCGCTTCTTCACAAGGCAAATAAACAAAGTATACCGTTGCAGCCAAAAGAAATTTAGTACAAGCCGGCAAGATAAACTAAAAGGCGCGGCTTAAACCATCAGCATTGGCATTAGCTGCTCCCTTTCAATAGCGCGCGCTGAAATTCAGCTCCTGAAGTGCTAGACTCCACCTTAACAATCGGGGATTCTTGCCTGACATTTGAGCCAGCCACTTTAGCGGGCAATGATCAGTCACAAAGACAAATGTCGTTCCGTAAAGGTAGCAGGCTAGTTTTTGAGATGCCCAAACAAGGCATGTACCTTTTTCTGATGAGCTATAGGCCTCCTCTCGTACTGTGAGCTTTCGGCTCGCGCATAACACTGGGTGCTCTTCACCATTGTCACCCTCCTGACACAACACAACCCCAAACCCACGATTGCTTGAATCGCACTGTACAATGAGGGGTCGGTCGTAGTTCGGTGCACGCAGCACGGGAGAAGCCGAGAGTGCCGCCTTGAGCCCCTGAAACATGTGCTTCTTGGCGTCATCCCAAATTACTCTTTCGAGAGCCGATTTTCTTAGGGAATCGGTCAGTGTAGCCGCTAGTTCTGAATATTGGTGAATGGGGCAGATCTGATCTTTGGTTGTCGCATTCAGCCTCCTATAATCAATGCAAGGTGGTGGGTCTTTACCCGGGACCTCTACACGAATGACCGGAGAAGCATAGAAGCTCTCGTAAGACTCGATTATTCTAAGTTCTAGCATTCGCTCAACTTCTCGTTTTAGCATTTCCTGCTGTCTCGGTGCCGTCCTGTAAGCTCGTGATTTCACTGGAGTCTCGGATGTGAGTTCTATGTCGTGAGCGATCATCTCCGTCTCTCCTGGATATTGAGAAAACAAATCCATGTTCCCTTCTACCAGGCTATTTATATCAGCCAATCGCATGTCTGTCAAAGCTTCCTGAGACGCAGCTACCCTCATCACATCTCCCGCACCCGTAATTTCATTCATTTCACTTAGGCACGAAATTTCTGTCGCCACTTCCTCCGTCACGTTGAGAGCCAAATTAACTGTTTGCTCCTTAATGAGAACCTCACTCGTCACTTTTGCTAGCATGCTATCTAGTGAGCTAGAGCACGGCAGGACAAATAACCCGTCGACATATTCGGTGTCCTTCATCAATGCGCTCTCTAACTTGGTTTGACTGGTTGTTCTGCCTGACTGCCTAACAGCCTTCACCTCTGTATTTTCTGCAATCTCTCTCTCATGCTTAACAGTCTCTCCCTCACTACTCACAGATATTGAAGGGTTGTCTGGCTTAATTTCGCACTCATCGCCGAGTGTATTGCTTACTTCCACGTCGGTATCCCGTTCTTTCATTTCCAGCTTAGCAGCCAAGGCACGCGCTTTAAATGTCATAAGAGCCGGAACGCTACCCTCTACCCAATCTTTACCCTGGTCCCTCAGTAAGCGATCGGTGCGGTTAGAGAACAAGTAAGTGTACTGCGGCGGCAGCTTGTTAGAAACAGCCGCCTCAGCACACACTTCACCGAACGGCCCGCTGAGCACCACATCTGCGACCGGAAGGCAGACACTCGTGTCCTCTAACACAGGCTTTATCCAAGCGCATTTGCCATTGTACTGCTCCTGCTTCACATAATCTGGGTGCACCAAGTCAATGGTTGCTCCACTGTCCCGCAACACGTTACAGTTTTTCCCATTCACCTGCAGTTTAGACAGGTGCGGTTTGAGCAGCTCATCATTAATCTGCGTGTCAGAAACGTACGCGAACACAACTTTTGGTTTGCGGCAGCCGACAGCTATGTGACCGGTTTCGTTTCAATTAAAGCACGTCACCGGCCTCCGTTCTTCGAACAAGCTCTTCTGTGAACGTTTCTCACGAATCTCTCTCTCTTGTTCCCCTACCGGCTGCTCGTGAACCTTCGGCTCCACTTCTTTCGCAGCATCCTTCCCATTACTGGGCTTAGCTGTACCCTTCCAGCCTCTCATTTCCACCGCACCGGTGATCGTAGCCTCCTCTTTAATTCCTCTGCGTGAGGCATACTGATCCGCCAGGTCAGCGGCTGACTGCACCGACTCGACACGATCCCTGTCTTGGATCCAAAGTTTCATTTCCTCTGGCATCTTTGAATAAAACTGCTCCGAGGCAAACACTTCTAACGCCTTTTCGAAGCTTCCAAAAGCTTTGGCGCCCTTTAACCACTCGGCCAAATTTACCTTTAACTCATAAGCAAACTCAGCAAAAGTCGCGCCCTGCCTTTTGTTCAGACTTCGAAATCTCTGCCTGAATGCCTCTGCTGACAAATGAAACCGCTTCAATAGGCTCTCTTTTACCTGATCATAGTCGTCAGAATCATCCGCAGGCAACCTCGCAAGCACATCTGCTGCCTCGCAGGGCAACAAACTAAGCAAGCGCCGCGCCCAAGTGCTGCGAACAAATTTTGACTTTTCGCAAGTTCTCTCGAAATTTACTAGATACAGGCCTATGTCTTGCCCAACCTTGAAGGGCTGCATAAGTTTAGATAGATCATAAAGGTCATGTCTACCTGCTCCCTCCGATTCCGGAACCACACCTGTCTTTCGCAACTCGACTTCAAGTCGAAGTTTCTCTATCTGAAGCTCTGTTAGCTTCTGCTCGTCCGCCTTGCGCCTTAGGATTTCGTTCCACATTTCTACGATTTCCTCTTTCGCAAGATCCGTGCTCTCAATCGCTTCAATGATACTTGCTTTCGTCATTTGAAGCTGAATTTCAACGCCTAGCTCCTCGCAAAGGGATATGAGCTGAGTTTTAAGCAACCGTTTGAGATCCATCACGGAACACTGGTGTGACAATGCCTCGACCTCTACCCAGAAGTACCAAAACACACGCTTCTGCGGCAGGTCCCTACCAGCGACTAGGATTACACCTCTATCCAGTCAGCCTGGTCACTCAAAAGAGCAAAGCCAACACTCACCAGCCCTAAGCTGTCCGTCCCCGTGATCTCGGTGTGCTGTCGTCCGTCATACTTCAGGCTCGATCCCACCGCTCGCCATCCATCTGTTGCGTGTGCCGAGGTATGCGTGGCCGGCAGGAGGTCTGGACCCCCCTTCACGCAGAGTCATGAGACGAGGAGAGCTTTCTCGGCGAAGAATTCTTTATACAATATGTACAAGTTGGCGTGGTTATCAGGAGAGACCAACAGAGCAGTTGCAAGCTGCTTAAATAACACTTCCCGTCCCCAGATTCCCCAGACAGTCCCTAAGGACGAACAAGGTCGAGAGAGAGAGGGTCCGAGCAGCCTCCGTGGTCCCAACGCCGCTTTCAGTGGTCGGCGCCTCCGGGCACCGCGCTGCGTCGTCAGGCCAATCTGGCGGTCGGTCGGTATGGTGCGCCGGGCAAGTTCAATGGCCCGGCACACGACAAAGGGAACAATCTGCAAGGCAAGGTGTCGAAACATAGTCCTTGGGTGGTCGCTAAAAGGGTTGCCCCTGGGCGCCGCCGCACAAAGGAGGGGGTGGGGTGCATTGCTGTCCGCACGAGGAGGGGCCGAATAGGAGTCGGTGAGCCTGCGGCCGCTTCCGTCGTTGACGTCGTGCAGCCGCGAGGACACCCAAGCCGTGCACTTAGTCGTCATGTGCCCGAAGCGGGCACCATGTGGGGATGAAAGCTGCCTCGATGGTCGACTGGTCGACACACCACAGCACTGGCCTCGCGTCAGGCAAATCCCAAGGCACAAACATAACAGCTTGCACAATTTCCCTCGCGGTTTGATTTCTATGCCTATACAAAATGTCGGTGCTACTAAGAGAAGGTGAGCAATCATGTTATTGGCAATGCATTGCCAAATGCGTGCCAGGGCGACCTTTCAGACTGGACAAGTGTTCCCTTAACCTCGTGTTAATGCATCTCGCAGTCTGCCCTACGTACACATGGCCGCTCGTCATAGCGATCTGATAAACACCATTCTTCGCGCAATCAACAAATTGGTTCTTGCGCGGATGTTTAACACTACATTCTTTCTTTACATCATCCTTTCTTTCGAACTTATTTTTAACCTTAGAGCACACACTACCTATTTTGTTTTTTGCCGCAAATACCACTTTTATTGCGTAACTACCAGCCACCTTTTTAAGTCTGTGTGAAAGGCCGTGCACATACGGAATCACTGAAATCTTGGAAGCTACATCCTTCTGCCTTTGATTCTTTTTACACTGTCCTTTATCCTGTTTAAGTTTTTTAATTAGTCTAGCGCACGACGCCAGCATCACAGTGAGCGGGTACCCAGCCTTTCTAAACCTCTCAAATTGCTCAAAAAATGCAATCTTTACAGTGTGGTGACATCAATTCAACAACGCTGACCGGAAACACGAAATGACTATGCCATTCTTCACAAGCCTGGAATGGTTTGAGGCATAGTTCATTAGCGGTTTTCCAGCTCGGGGTGAGAATGACCAACACACATGTGCCGGTAGGAATTCTAACTTGGCATCAAGAAATTGTAGCTTATTAAATACCGGTACTTCAGAAGTAAATGTTAAGCCTTTGCCCAGAGAATGGAAGGCTTCTACAACCCTATTCTTGATAGCACCCTTGTCTACATGACAGCCTAAAATCAAGTAGTCATCGACATATCTGCATACCTTATTTACTACACCTTCTAAATCTTTGGCCAACTCTCTGTCTATGTTTCCCAAAAAATGCTACTTAGGACGGGAGCTACTTTTGACCTTATTCACACACCCTTTGCCTGTATGTACGTTTCACCGCAGAATCCTACATGTGTATTCGCTAAATGAAAATGAAGAGGTTCAAGAAAGGATTCAACGCCCATGCCGCACGTGTTGCGGAATGACACCTCGTCATTCTCATTTGTTATGCAATCTTTAACACTGCACATTAGGGGCCCATGCGGTAAGGAATAGTAGAGATCTTGAACATCTATGCTGAATCCCCAGCTGCAGCTTGTACTATCTGATGCCAGAAAATTCACAAGGCCTTCCGAGTTTTTCAATAAGTACGAATCCTGTACTTCTAAGGAATTCAACATTTTTGCAGGAACTCCGCGACCAGAACCTGCCAACACCCTCGCTCGGACACAATTGGCCTAAACGGAATTCCTTGCTTGTGGGTTTTTGCTGTAAAAAATATCTCCAATTTCATTCCTTTTGAGTTCTTTACATGTGACGCAAGCTTTTCTTGGTCACATCGTTTCAATAGCTCCAACGCCTTCTTTTTACGTTTTCTACATTCACGTCACATTTCTTAAAGCACTTGTTCACCGCTAGGAAAGCCTTTTCTAAGTAACAATCATTTGGTAAAACAACCAGAAATCCTTCCTTGTCTGCTTGAACAACACGCAGATTATTCTCAACTAAATACTTAGCAGTTCTATCAACATTGGGTCTGGGTCTATCGCTTACTGAAGCTTTGGCCACCACGTCCACACATTCCACCACACATCGTTCTTTTTCTTTCTCTGGTACACTCCTGGCAGTGTCCCTTGTAAGTGCTGACCTGTCGACGTTGTCGATCCTTGGTTCCACGCAGAACTTCGGCCCCAACTTGAGTACCTGTTGATGCCGTTCTTCCACCATTGCATCCCCTAGTAATAGAAGGCGTCCCTCCGGCACCTCCCTTTTCTTCTTATTCGGCAATTTTCGACGAACATCGTTCCATATAGCCTCAGTCACAATATTTGCCTGTCTGCACCACTCTTGAAAAGCCTTCACGTTGAAAAGACCATCGGAAGCAGATGAACAGGCCACCTTTAGACATTCTTTGAAATGTCTAACCTGTCTCCGGCTCTCTGATCGCAAGATCTTGATCATTCTTCTCCCGTGTCCTGCAGACGGGGGCAACCATCCGGTCACCAACAACACCTCATCAGGGCATTCCCCAAGTTTCAGGAACCAGCTTAACACCCGTGCTCTGCTCTCACAGACCGCGATAATAGGCACCAGAACTGTTGGGTTGTTTAAGCTATGGTTCGGACAAGTAGAAAGAGGGCCGGAAGAACTAGAAATGAACTGAAGCATAACTGCGAGTCGGCCTAGTTGGAACAGATTCATCTTAAAACTTTGTGGGCAAACAAACAGGGACGAAGAATAGAAGAAACACAAGGACGAGCGCTTTCTAACAATTGTGGGTATTTGTGGGGTAGATCTGTGGGTATTTAAGCAGGTGGTTCTTCAAAAATAAAACCAGTTGTTAGAAAGCGCTCGTCCTTGTGTTCTATTCTTCGTCCCTGTTTGTTTGCGCACAAAAAGTTTTAAGATGAATCTGTTCCAACTAGGCTGACTCGCAGTTATGCTAAAAGGTATGTCAGAGAGAAATACATTTTCCGGTGGAGAGGACATGAAAAGAAGTACGAAGACGACCTGTCCGGTCGTTTGAATACATGTTTCCATGTCTTTTCCACCGCTAGAATTATTAATCAACTATCCCAGCAACAAATAAAAAGTACATCTTGTAGCTGTATAACAGTGGTAACGATGGCCGGAAATCACGCAACAAATGTGTGACGTGTATTATGGAAGTCGCCATAGCAGGGCTGTCCTGGAAAGCACGGATTCCTCGTAAGGTGCAGCTTTTGTTACGCCGCTTAGAGAGCACCAACGCTGTTAGGTGAATATTTATAGCACTCAAGCTGTTCTCACCTCTGGCAGTAAGCCTAGGTTCAGAAGCGACGTCCTGAGTAGCTCTGTGGCCGGTGGGTTCGAATTGGGAGCTATCTCGATGTCGGGGATGCCGGTATCAGCCGCATAATCGGTCTTGAGAAACTGTAGAACCTCGACTTGTGGCATGGATAGCGGCCCTGGCACGAACATATAAAAATGTTCGCATTGTGTGGTTTCTCTCGGAACACAATAACGCATGCCACAGAGAACTAAACTACTTTATCGATCTCTTACACTGTTAAGGCAACAGACGACGCCTCCTCACCGGATCTGTTGGTGGCGTATTGCCTAATGTCATCTAGGGTAGAAGTCTGGATGCCGGCGGCCACATCCGTGCTTACAGGCACGGCCAAGTCCATAGTCACGTGGTCCTGCAGAGTGCGTCCGACAGGAAGGTCGGCTACGAGAGGAATCTGCGAGGAATATATAGAGCACTAGTTGCGACAACGATGATGCATTGTACTGTTGATGTATTTCATATGTTTGTTTTTAATTCAAACAAGTATCGAGGATCTGGCTCTACCGCATGGAAAAAAAAAATGCTGAACCAACGCACATGCTGGAGTCTCTGTGAAGCGAAGGTTTAGGGAAGCGGTTATTTAAATGCTTTACAACTCACTGCGATGCGTACGATCTTATTTACCTTCGTGCTATGCAACTTGTAATCACGTGGAATGGTAATGTTTAATCACACCAACGGTTGCAACTCTATTGTCATACATTTTTAATTTTATGCGCTACATCGCGTACAAGCTATGCGAAAAGACAAACTCCAAGCCAGGTGGATGCACATCGGGAGACTTATGCGCAGCTATGTCACGAGGACGAATGGAATGTACGTTGCTTGTCGAGGGAAGAATAGGGATAGCAGGCGTATGCGCAGAAAAATACGGCACATATCTTGCAACCTTTAGGGATTTTTTTCATTGAAATTACAATAAAAGAAAGAGACGTAGTCATCTTATCATGGTGATGGCTACTTCTTTTCTCACAGCGGAAACGACATTATAAAAAAGATATAAGTAAGAAAATGAAAAGAAGTTACTTCATATGGTCAGAAATCCACAGCACAGTCCTATACAGCCATGAACTTGACAATATAAAAGCCAAATGCAAGTTGCACCACAATGTGTTTGTAAACAGTCACAAACACACACAAACGGCCGTGATATAGACTGCGATGGACACATAAGCAGAAGAGGAATTACACAGAGTTGAAATAATGCACGCGCAGAATACAAAAAAGTATAATAATAATAATATTTGGGGTTTTACGTGCCAAAACCACTTTCTGATTATGAGGCACGCCGTAGTGGAGGGCTCCGGAAATTTTGACCACCTGGGGTTCTTTAACGTGCACCTAAATCTAAGCACACGGGTGTTTTCGCATTTCGCCCCCATCGAAATGCGGCCGCCGTGAAAAAAAAGTATAACACGTAATATACAAGCACTAAGAAGTACAAATAATAGAAGCAAGTTATAGTAACATCGCGTGATTATTCAGTAAAATATCTATACTAGTACTTGTTAATGATGCCTGTTGCTTTATAAAAATGTTAATGTGCGTTCAATGGTTTGCCCTGTGCTATTTTCTATGGCCATGGGCCCAGCAAGTTTGCGAGTAAAGAAGGCTGGTGAGGATCGATGGAGTGTAGCTCTTGTTCTAGTTGCCGTCTTTGTATCGTGTATATGGGGCATTCGAGGAGTAGATGGCAAACATCCTCATCGTCCTGGACACAGGAGCAAGCTGGGGAAGGAGCCCGTTTTATGCGATATAGGAAATGTTTGGCGTATGCTGTCCCAAGACGCAGTCGATGAATTAGTGTCTGGGTACTTTTCGAAAGTTCTACATCCAGCAGTATTTGAGCTGTGGGCCCACTTCGTAAAGAAATGTTTCCTTAGTATGTTTATTAAACGACGTTGACATACAGAAGTCCTTCTTTAGTGCTCTCAATATGCATTTCGTGTCCATTGGTAATAAAGGGATGAGTTGAATTTCTGAATGTTTATGGGCCTATTTGCCAACGAGTCCGCTAATTCGTAGCCTGCTACACCAGCATGTCCCGGGACCCACTGTAACATCACTTCATGTTTCCTTCATTACCCTGAGTTAAACAGTTCTGTACTGCCCACATTATTCGTGCGTGTGGTTAGCTGTCATCAATATTTTCAAAACATGCTAAAGCCAATAAGGAGTCCGTGCAAATTACCCTTTTGTTGGTGCCTTATATGTTTTGATAAAAAAGTGGCTTGAAGAATTGCCACTAACTCCGCTATTGTTGGTGACGACGTGCGTCCTAGTCGACTGGCGTACTCTACCTGTAAGGATGGTATAACACAAGATGCAGTCGCAGTTTCTTTCATTACAGAAGCGTGCGTTTAGAGCTTAATAGATTCCTGGTACTTGTCAAAGGTATGATGTAACGCTAATTGTTTCGCTGCTAATGTAGAAACGTCGCTTTTATTTTTAAGCCCTTCGATTGACGTTTCTATTTTCGGAGCTTGCAGAAGCCATGGTGGGCAGCAGAGATCTGAGTGCCGAAAAAACTGATCGTGGAAGTCGTGATATGTGCTCCTGAAACATGGCATGTATCTGTGCACCCGGACGGTTCTCTACCAGAGACATAAGTGGGTACCCAGCATTGTGCGAACCTTTAGGGATTCTGTACCTCTTGTGTCATAGTGGGACATACCCTTTCTCGAAGATTTGCCAAGATCAGGCATACCCCTAGTGGCACATACACAATGACTAGATGAAACAACTTAAAGTAAATCAAAGAAAAAGGGGAACTGAGGGGCTTGATTTTGTTAATCATGACCACATCAAGCCAGCAGACAATGAAGTCAGGGAAATTAGCTGTAGTTGCACTTGAAATGTAGAGAATAATAAGGGAAGAGAAGTGTAAGTGAATGAAAAGAGAACGTGTCGCCGGTGGGAGCCAAATCCACAAACTCCGCATTACGCCTGCGTCGCACTACCAATTGTGCTACGGCGACTGCTATCGAACCGTCCACTGTCTTGGGTATTTATGTTTACTAGATCTAGGGCTAGGAATGTTAGCCAGCGCCACAAAGAGCCAAAGTGGGCGGATGGGGAATATCCTTTATTGCCCAATGGTATCACGTAACACGTGATCTTAGGAGAGTGGGCACTTAACTCGCATGCTACCTAATGGGCACGTAACCTCGCATGAATAGACCAGGGAAGGGGAACCGAGGGGCTCAATTATGTTAATCATGACCATCTAAAGCCAACAGACAGTGAAGCCAAGGAAAACTTTGTGGAAATTAGCTGTAGGTGAAATTTAAATGCGAGGGTTTCATAGTCACACGCCCGCGCACCTAAGTTCACGTGGTGTGTGACGCCATTGGGCGAAAAAGGATATTCCACATCCGCCCACTTTGGTTCTGAGTGGGGCTGTCTAACACTCCCAGGGCTCGATCTAGTAAACATAAATACCCAAGTTAGAGAACGGCTTGATAGCCATCGCCGTAGCACAGTTGGTAGTGCAACACAAGCGGAATGCGGTGGTTGTGGGTTCGGCTCTAGCCGGCGACACGTTACCTTTTCGTGCATTGACATTTCCTTTTCTTTTATTACGAAAGCAACTATATTGAAACTCCAGACGCATTTCTGCCGTCGCCGTCGCCGTGACGTTCCGTATAAAGTCCAAGGGCAATTAGAGCCGGCGAACGCAGTTCAATCTCGCGAACGCGACAGTGGAACGCGGCTCGGATGCGTGCCCTGTCCTGTCGCGCGCGTGGCAGGGGGGTCAGGCGATGGAGGAGGGGCGTTCTTCTCCCGCAGCAGCTAAGGTGCCTCGATGTCCTCCTCGCCCGCCGCTCCGTACAGAACGGAGACAACCGCGGCGTCTACCAGGGTGCTGGCTACACGAATCACGGACGCCGTAGCTATCCGCATTTGGCGGACGCCGTAGGGACGCGTTGCCGGCGCTCGTGGGTCGTGAAAGCGATCTGCGACGTGGCCAAAGGGCCTCATCTTCAAAGCGATCTGCGATGTTTGCAGAGTGTGCGTAGTGCCGGTAGCTTTGTATGCGCTGTGCTTTCGACGTTTCGTTGGTGTTGAAGCGAGAGATGCATCAAGGTCAATTCGCTGGATGCTTCCGCGATTCCTAGCTCCCGAACTTTGACACCGAGTTTCCGCGCTGATCGAGCGAGATGTGTTCATGTTTACCTGTGCATGCGTGACACCGTGCTAGTTAACTTAGAACACGTTGGCGGACTAGTTGCTCTGAATCAGCGATAGTATGTATAAGCGCGACCGAACAAAGATGTAGAAAGAAGCAGACACACGAAGACAGCGCTGTCTCAGTGTGTCTGTTTCATCCTTCGTCCTCATTCAGTCATGCTTGCATATTCTATCATTGTTAATTTAGATAGTAAGCGACCTTTTACGAGTTTATACGACCACTAAAGCTACTATTCTTACTTCGTACAGCTATCCACTAATTTACTAACACAAGCGGTGCTTCGCCTTCTGGGCGAAACTGCGAATTTTATTATTTTCTACATTTCAACATTATACATTTCAACTACAGCTAATTTCTCCGGTGCTATCCTTGCCTTCATTGTATGTTGGCTTTATAGTGTAACGACGTGACATTGAAGAGGACGCGGAGCAGTACCAACAAGTATGCCTTACATGTCGTCAAAGAAAACCAACAACGTCTTCTCTGTCTCCGCGCTTAACCTAAATACCCCCGCAACTTCAACCTCGTCCCCACTGGTACATACCCGCGGCAATATAGTTGTGCCATTTGCTACCCCTTTAGAAAAAAAATAATTGTCCCGATGATAGAGGCTTGGAAAACAGCGATAAGAAACTGCGCAGATTTCACGTCGAAGCCATGAGGGAACAACGAGTGAGTGAGAAGTTCTTGTAGAGGACGTTGCGGCGCAAGCAGTACGACGCCAGCCCTCTTGCAAATAGCCTCGGCACGCTGTTGGTTCCTCCTTCGAGGTAATCAATAAGCGGCAGGAATTCAATGTCATCCCGTTGCTGGCGTGAAAGATCGGCAGTGTCCACGAGTACCAGAAAGACCGTGTCCTCATCGTCTTGTGCTGCCGGCTCACCAGGAGACCGAGAAAGTCAGTCGGCGTCTGCGTGAAGTTTTCCCGACTTATATGCGATAATATGATTGTAAAGTAAACCAAGAAATACGTCAAATAGAAGCAACCATTTTATTAACAGATTGGTTTGCTTAAGCGATATCTGTGGGCAGACATTAAATCTCAGCTGTTATGTATTAATCATAGTGGGACATACCCACTGTGGAGGATTTGCCAAGAACGAGACCACACGTCCCTCTGTCCGCCCCTCTGTCCGTCCGTCCGTCCGTCCGTTCGTCCGTCCTCTTACGCGTACCCACTAACGCAAGTTGTCTACCAGCTTGGGCCACTAGGTATATGCTTGCGCTCGTGCTGCCGTCAAAGTCCTTCCATCGCCTTCATTTGAGCTTCGTGATCTGACTCGTCCTACCGTCGTCACCACGCCTCTAACGCTGACCCAATGACCCAGTTGTCTGATAGTTTGGGCCACTAGATATCTGCTAATGGTCATGATGCCGCCGTAGTCATTGCATCTTCGTTATTACAGCTTCGTCTATACCGAATTTCATGATGTCGTAGTCGTCAGGCCATCGTCGCATCTCCTGCTTCGTCATACGGTTCTCGTCATGTCGTCGTTGTCACCGCATCCTTGCCATACAATAATCGTAACACAGTCATCATCATAGTTATCTCGTAGTTATCTCATTGTCCTCATACCGATGTAATGCCACACTCTTTTCTGCGTCACCCTCATGCACTCGTTATGCATTCGCTGTCTTGCGTCGTTGTCATGTCGTCGTGGTCGTTCCGTAGTCGTCATTCTAACTTCGTCATCAGGCTATCGCCATGTCGTCGTTGCATCGCAATCGTCATCACACAGACGTCCTTTTACCACTTTCGTCATGCATCGTCGTCACTTCAGTAGCATCATCCCATTATGGCCAAGACGTCGTAGTGATACCGCCGTCAACGTTTTATTGATGTAATTTCTTTTTTGCCATTCTACGTTAATCAAGCTGAGGTCCTTCAGTCGGGATTGGGCTACAGTTGTTATGCCATGGTCGTCATTGCGTCATCGTGAGACAGTTGTCACTCTGCTTTCGTTGTCATACTGTCATCATCGTGCCGTCGCTGTCATTCCATCGTCGTCATTCCAGCTTCGTCATCCGGTTGTCGTCAGCCGTCGTCATCGCGTCATCGCGCCATCGCTGTCATACGGTATTCATGATACAGAGATCGTCGCGCCGTCGTTGTCATGCACTCGTCGTCTGCCCATTGTCATCGTGCCGTCGTCATGAAGCTGTCGTCGTTTACCATGGTTATCATTTGACAATCTCATAGAAGTCAGGCCGTGGTCGTCATACCGCCTTCGTCGTTCCATAGACGTGATTCCTTCATCATTTTAGCATCATCATTGCGTCATCGTCAAACAGTCATCGTCGTGCCGTCATGCTCATGTCAAACATTCGTTATTGTGATGCCGTTGCGGTCACGCCATTGTTGTCATAGCGTTGTCGTCATTCCACTGTCCCCAGTCGTGATAGCGCCACCAATATTTTGGAATCGTCATCGCAATGTTGCCATACCATCGTCGTCATCACACTATCGTCTTCGGTCCATCGATGTAATTTCTTCTTCGGCAATGCGCCGTCGTCAAGCAGTCGTTGTCATGCCATCGTGCTCATGACAGACTTTGGCACGCGAGTGCATTAGGAAAGTGGACCGATACCGGAAAGAAAGTATGCCGCGTATAGCCGAAGCAACGGAAGTCCCGGAATGACCACTGCAGATGCTAAAGAAACGTGCCTTTATTAATACGCTGGGTAGCTACATTGCTTGTATGCTAATCGCATTAGTGCCGACAGTCATCGTGAGGTGACTTCTTCCGGAATTTTTTGTGCTGTAAAAACTAAGCTTACTATGGGGGGGGGGGGGGACTTAAGGCTTTCGCGAACGCGTTATAGAGGTTGGTGTTAAAAAAAACAGAGCTTAACGTCTTATTCACACGACTCAGTCGTAACAAGCTCGTACATGCGCTTTATGAAACGCTAAAAATAGGATATAAGAAAACTGTGCGTCAAATATGTCTTATTTCTTTTTGTTCGGCGATTTTCACTTTGATGATATCGTTTTTCTTGTACTTATATACCGCACAATAAAGCAAGAAAGCGCATTTGATAATCACAGCTTTGTCTTTTCTGTCACTGATATCTGGTCCAATCTTCAACGCTGTGAACGTGCATCTAAAATGTTAACTCGATGAAGAATGCGTCCGATGCCCTATGTTCTACCTTGGCATGAACAAAGGAACGCTTAGGTGCACGTTTCGAAGATATATCTGCGCGCCATTTCGCGCAGACGTACCGCACAAAAATAGCGGTGTGCTGTTACTACTACTACCTGTAGACGCTCCAGGTCCTCTCTGGGCCCTATTCCGGATAGCATCAAGAGTTGAGCTGATCCTATCGTTCCCGCCGAAAGGATCACTTCCCGCGCCGCCGACACCTTCTGCGGCTGGCCGTACCTGGTGAATGCCACGCCCGCAGCACGCCTCCCTTCGATTATCACCTGTGGATTGAGAAAGAGAGCGAGATGACGGGGATAGGTGTTAACAACCAAAGTGTCCGGTCTGGTACTTTGCACTTGAGGAAGGGTAAAAGACTATGTGAAGAGGAATGGAAAGAAGGGTACAAGCAAGGGAGCGTAAATTGGAAGCGCAAATGAGAGATGACCCTCAACATTACCACAGTATTTCGCCGACCGGGTAGCCGAGTGTACGGAACCTTTATACGCACGTACGCTCAGGCTTTGAGCAGGCTTGTGTATTTATAGTATTATCTGGTAAAATACGGCGTCTTGCGCCTCCTATGCGCGGTTACGCGTGCACACACTGATTAGATAGTGCGTAGGCCGGTGGGAGGTAGGCGAGTAGGGGACGGGGGCTTGCTAGCTTACGTTTGTGAGGTGTTTTCATGAAATAACGATAATTGTAATGCACCCATGCCAACCATTTAAGTTCACGCTGATCTTCGCGCTGAAATCCACATGGTTAATAAGGTATGTAGTCAGGTGGTGTTATCGGTTTAACTATCTTCAAGACCTCGAAGTGCTAAATATACGAACAGGCACCAGATTAACACAAGGCCCACAAACACAGTGCTGACTTCGGCAGTTTGATTGAATAAGGGCGGCAAAAAGGGCGCATGTGCACGTGCAAACTCAAACTATCTATACGTAAAAGCCAGTGATGTGAAGGACGCGTTTCGTGTAAACTTTTTACCTCAATGGGCAAAAAAAAGGGGCAATTACATGTTTTTTTTTACGGGAATAAACAAAGACTGGGGGGTGTTTCCGACGTCTCCACGTGTACACTTGAAGTGACGTGGAAGCGGGAGATAGAGTCCTATATCTCTACCTCTATCGTGCAATTAACTGCTGACTTGATTGAACGATACCAAAAGTGCAATGCCATGTGGGGTGCATATGTGGAAAAGAGATATCTCTAATTCTTCTTCCTGTTCGGAAATAAAAATGCTATGTCAGGATGTCTTTTCCATTTTTAATTACCCTCGTGTGTTCGAGTATACTGCCTCTGTTCCCTGTGCAATACAACTTAGCTGCTTCTCACTGTGTCTGTCTGAATTACATTGTACCGTGCGTTTTAAGTGCGGAAATCTTTTAATCACGTGCTGCCTTGAATATTTGGCATACTGCACGCGAGAAAAAAAGAGAAAGCAACGATGACGAAGCTTTAGGGAAGATGTTGACATTGACGAGTTACCCAGCAGGCCGCCCTACGCGTACACTTTGTAATGCGGTGATACATTAAACGGACGCTAAAGAGAAAGACAAAATTTTTTTTCGACCGATAAATTATTTTTTTCAGAACTCTAGTTTTGCTAATTTCGCGATAATAAGATTGTTATCAAAAAAAAGAAAAGAAAAAGAAAATGAACATAAAAGTTTACTTTCTTGAATTTCGCCCCGAAACCCCAGGGCCGTTAAACGTCAGTGTGACGTCGCAGATTTGAAAGCGTCTTCCGACATTTAAGACGTCCTTGGTTCAGTAAAAAAGCCTGGCTCTTTTTAGAATGCAATGCAGTCCATGGGGGGGGGGGGGGGGGGGTTACCGACAAAAGGTTAGCTAGACCTGAGCATACGCCGTCAAAATCCATGACGTCATGGCAAGCTGGTGCGGACGATCGACGGCGCCGTCGCCAGCCGTCTGCCGTGGTGGCGTCTCTTATAGCTTATACCATGCCTCCTGTTAAAGTAAAGAGTGGCTTTCTTTCTCTTTCATGTGTATTGTAGATGTTAGTTTACTTATACGGCTCAACGGACTGTTGTCGAATAACTGTGAATTTACGAAAAGGGTGCTACTTAAATTGAGGACGACACAAAGAGCTATGGAAAGAAGAATGGTGGGTGTAACCAGTGGCGTAGCAACAGGGGGGGCCGGGGGGCCGTGGGCCCCGGGTGCAAGGGGCCAGCGGGGGGGGGGATGTCATATACGTCATACGTCTGAAGACACCCCTCTTTCCGCCGGCTACACCCGGGGGGGGGGGGGGGTGACAGAAGACCTATGGGCCCCGGGTGCCAGACGACCTAGCTACGCCACTGGGTGTAACGTTAAGGAATAAGAAGAGAGCACATTGAGTGAGGGAACAAACGCGAGCTAATGACACCTTGGTTGAAATCAAGAAAAAGAAATGGGGGGGGGGGTGCATGGGCAAAGCATGTAATGAGGAGGCAAGATAACCGATGGTCATTAAGGGTTACGGACTGGCTCCCAAGAGAAGGGAAGCGTAGCAGGGGACTGCAGGAAATTAGGTGGGCGGATGAAATTAAGAAGTTGGCAGGGACAACATGACCCCAATTAGCACATATCCTGGGTAGTTGGAGAAGTATGGGAGAGCCCTTTGCCCTGCAGTGGGCGTAGCCTAGCTGATGATGATGATGATGAACTGTTGTTCTTATTATCCTGTCAAACGGCGGTCTGGGAATTTGGCTGTTCGCACCTACCTTCGTTACCTGGCTGAATGGTGCCACGTGTAGGTTTGTCCGCCCTCCGACGACGGGCTGGATGAAGGCCTTGCTGGCGCTAACGCGCTCCCCGTCCGCCACGTTGGTCTGCAGGCGAGAGCAGCCTGGGCTTGGAGAATCGCGACGTTGTTTGTTTGGTTTGTTTCTAAAACCGTGGATTTATCTGGCAATCTTGCAAGTCTAGACATTTTAAGGGATAGCAGGAACTTGGCTCACAACAGACGAGTGGAAAAGAGAGTATTAAGACCACTGCCCGGCACACACTAGCACACAGTTAACAGGAACACACAAAATCGGCCAGGGTGAAGCTTTAGAGGAAATCACATGTAAGTGTGAATTTCGGGGCTGAGCAGAATTTTCTTTTTTCTTCTTCTTTGTTTTTTAGTTGTGCTGCAAAGAGCGGAAAGCAGACACTTTGGAAGTGCTTTTGGCGCATGATTGCAGGCAGCGAAGCCAGCTCTACACATTTCGAGTGCGTTGGCACAAACACGAAACAGAGAGAACGAAAAGCAGGGAGGGCTAACCAGACCGCGTCCACCCAACTTCACGCGGTGAAGGGAATGGGGAAGCGAAAGCATTTCAGCTCAGCAGTGACCTGATTGCGTGCGGCCGTTGTAGTCGACGTAGGGGAAACCCGACTGATTGCAGGCCTCCAGCAGGAGCTGGCCCAGTCGAGTGCTGGTGTTAGCGTAGTCCACCGGCACCTCGCCGCCTGTGCCGTGGTACCCTGTCGGCACGGTGAGATAAAACAAAAGAAAATCAGTCTGTGATGAATGCATGTCATCGACACACGGTGAAGTATGTCGCTCTGCTAGGGATATCGGTGGACTTTCACTTCTGGATCTTTCACTTCTGGATTATTGTAGTTTAGTATGGGGGACCACAACACTAACAAACATGAATAAAATAATTACGTTACAAAAGGCACTCCTCCGGCACATTGCCAGTACCAATCCCCTATCGACGACAAAATCTTTGTCACAGAAATGCCAAGTTATATGGGTAGGCCGCTATTACGAATATCGCGTTTTACATGTGTTTTATTTTGCAAAAGAAGAATTGAGGAATTGGCTTACATCCATAGCGGCCTTGCAGCGCCATAATATACCAGTACCTCTAAGAAACCCTGATCCTTGGTATGTACCACGTTTTCGCACTGAATGCAAATAACAATCTATTAAACACAACTTACCAAAAATCCTTAATAATTACACTGACACTTCTAATTTTTCTCGCAGGGAAACGAAGCTGTGTTTTGTTCACATATAAACGTATATATCTCATGTATAATGATTTTAATTGTGTGGTGCCCTTTGATGATTCTTTTTCTTAATTTTATCAAATATCCTTGAATGTTGTTCTTTCTGTATCTTAAGATAATTATCCTGTCAATAGGCTTATATTTGAAAATGTTACAATTGTTTTTCTTTGATGTTTGATGTTACATGTTTGATGTTTTAAAGTACTCTCTGTTATCGCCCTGCCATGTACAACGCCTCTTGGGTACAGTCAAGCTGATTATCGCAGCCTCTAGCCCAGGAGGACGTTTCTAGTGTGTACTAGAAGAATTAATAAAGTTGAAGTTGAAGTTGAATACTAGCTCCTAAGTTGCATTGTACGCCGCTCGCATTATCAGTACTTGAGAAATTCTCGACTCACTCGCTTACTCACTCAACCAGTTCGTCAAATTGGGAAGCGTGAAGATGTAAGCAGATAAAGGCATGCCACCTTTCCGGGCCCTAATCCCTACAGCATATGTGCCTCGCTTCCGCGAGCTTCGCGGAGACATCCCCGCTGAGGTGTACGGAGCGCCGTTACGCTTACGTGATGCCAAAAGCAGCAAGTGGACATTTGAGTTATTGCCAAAATTGCACAGTTGAAACTAATCCAAACAAGAACGCGATATAGCGTCAGCTCGTCCATGGCGTTATCTGTATGCAGCCTTTCCTTGCTATTCTCTGTCGATAAAATCTCTCTCTCTCTTCTTTGCGCGGGCTTCCATTGCGCTACAATGACAGTGTGTTGCTATGCATTGGGTTACAAAAATTAACTACGACAACTTGTCATTCCAGCATCGCTATTCTGGAGTCGTAAGGTGCCTATATTCAGAGGTACTCACCGTCCGGCGTTCCCGCGCGATAATCCTCGATGTCCTTGAAGTAGGGCAACACGTCGTCGTACGCCCACCCCTTGGCTCCGTACTCTCGGGACCACCGGTCGTAATCGTACGGGTGTCCTCGTACGTACATCATTAAGTTTATCACGCTGGTGCCGCCGAGTACTTTGCCGCTGGGTAAGCAGAGTCGCTGTTCACGAAAGAAAAAAAAAAGAACAAGGCGTTCTTGTGAAAAGGGCACGAATTGTGGAGCGGGTTCAATCCGGGTCCAACCTGAGTTGCAGTTTTCAACGCCCCTCAAAACTTCGTTAATGTTGAAGCGGAATCTGAACACTATATAAAAACTTAAAAGCGTCCCCAAAACACGAGCTTCAGGAGGTATATTGGGAGATATGTGCCTATACATTTTCTTCTTGGTCACGTGATTTACAAATAACTGGTTTAAATACCTTACAGAAAAAAGAAAGCAGAACGATTGTATCGCCCTTGGAGTGCGTTGCCTTCCGTTTCTTCGCGTGGCGTTTTCCATATTGAGAATTTACTGTCCATAAGCTAACTTATGCCAAAGGCTTCAGTTTAATAGTGGCATTATGCGGGTTTAATGAGTTTCTAGTACAACGAGACAAGAACACGCCATACCACAGCCCACAAATAGACACAGGTAACTTGTGCCATAAGTAACCTGCGTGCTTTATAGAACCGAGTTGACATGCGGCCGAGTGTACATTGGTCAGATATGTCTGTGTTTTAATTATTGGCTGTATAAGAGAGCAAGTCGCATATGTCGCTTTCGTCAGTTGGCGGAGTTCATTTGCCAGCTCACTGCAGCTCGTTGTAGGCTTGCGGTTACCATCTAGAATTCAAGGATGCTAGGGTATATAGTGCGCTAAGGAAAAGAAGTAACGGGAGCGGAGGTCGCCGAGGACTCGAGTTGGCACGCTGTGGGCGCACACCCTGCATGCTTCACAGACAAAAAATAAGTCGTTTCTGTTAGCTGTACATAAGGCTTTAAACTGAAGAAACATGAAACTAGATAATTTTTTACAATGGTCTCACTGCTGTTCATGGTCATCGTGGCATTCACTGCAGAGACTGCGGTTGCGTGCCTGAATTTGGTAAATATGCCGTAATTTCCAAACACCGACAACAGCTTACCTGTGAGCTCATGAAGGCTCACAGGCTGGGTGAGCTTTGCATCGGCATGCCGTCTACTTCTCTTACGAAAAACGAAATTAAGTATCTGGCTGTGATGCGGTGAAGGATCATAAGTGTGAGGTCATGCAAAAGTTTTAGTTTCATTTTTTTGTTCATGCCTAAAGCGCATATTTCTGGCGGTTTCGTAAATAAAGCTTATAGTTGAAGACACCGCCTGCGTCATGACCTTTCGCCTGCCCTTGTCTTCTGCGCTGTGCACTCATGTCGATACTGCTAATTACCTTAGCAAACAAAATAAGTACAAAGAGTTGCAATTATATTTTTGTTTGATTTCTTTCTGTAAGAAGATATTGAAATATTTTTTTCTTGCTTTGTTGCAAGAAAAAAAATTAAGCTTTGTTCTAGCGATATAAGAAGAGAAGTATAATGCAAAACGAACTTGATAGGATGTGGCTTTATCGTTTTTTTGGACGAGTCTTTTAAAGCCTGTCAGGCGACATACCTTAACAATTCATCGCGGTCGACTGGCTTGCTTAAGAGCTGTGCCTATATAGAACGTAGCACTCTGTAGCACGCTCCGCGCTCCCCAGTCTCATACAGCTGCGCTCTGATATTTTTGCAACAGAACTGCTTCTTGGCCTAGGGTGCTTGCTAAAAGACATGTTTTTTTTTTTTGCCGCAAGTTAAAACGCACACTAAAGGAAGGAACATAAAGACAACACAGGCGGCCGCCCGTGTTGTCCTTATTTTCCTTTCTTTTGTGGGTGTTTTAACTTGCGGGCAAAAAAACATGTCTGATATTGTGCTGCGTTGCCAGTAAAAGCATCTATGCCCTGCCGTGACTCTTGCGTTAGCCTGTGATGTTTGCAGGCACGCATACATACACACGCACACACACACAGTCGTCCTAGACACAGTTTAACTTGACCCTCTTCCTAAACCTCGAACCTGAAATGGCTGAAATACGTCTGTCAGGACTGGATCGACACTGTTATAATAATGTAGTGGTAAACTCGAGCGGGTCGCACTCGTCGTGGCGTTTGCGGACCTGTTCCCGGAAAGAAAGCGCTGCGTTCTTCTGCGGGACGGTCCAGTAGGCCCAGTCGTCGTGCCCTCCGACATTGGAGGATGCGGTGGCCGGTATCTGTCGGCTAGCTGTCTCCAATCCTCCGGCTTCCAGGAGCAGCACCGTGACGTTGCGATCCGCTGACAGCCGGTTCGCGACCACGCAGCCAGCTGATCCACCGCCCACTGCGTTCGAAAGAGGGAGCGTTCTCCTTGTCATCCGTGGATTGGACGCGTCACATGGCTTTCTTTCGCGCTGCCATGTTTTCTAAACAGCGTTCATTATAGCGTAGTAACGGCTCTCGATGACGGTGCGCGCCGGATTGCGCAGGAAGGGTGCGTAGCTTCTTTGAGCATTCTTGATTTCGCTGGAAGAAGAAGAAAAAAAAGCGACAATACTCGTTTTCTGCTTGCTGTCGTTTTACGCGCGGGCGTCCGTGAAACAATAACATTCTCGGCTTTTTCCGCTAGCGCTCGGCCCTGTTTGTAGAAATTAGGTCTGTAACACTAGAGTCTAGCTTCAAAAGTTCTGTATTTTGTGTGTTTGGGGTACTTTCTTTTAGTTTTGGTATGTGTGCTGCAACGTACGCGCATTGTGTGTTCTGTCCTCAATTTGAAGCACAAAGGTGATCGATGGCCAACGCATTCATGAAACTAGATGGTCGTCCTCTAAGTGAATAGATAATACTAAGGCACCGTCCCCACCGATCATCGGCTCAGAAGGCAGTGAGGGCACTTTTGCGCTTTCTGGCTCGTGCGAGCGCCTTTGCCTCCGTAGCGCTGTCCGTGCATGCCTCTCTTTCTCCTCTACTCTCTCTAGTTCTGTCCCTCCCTTCTTTCCATTCCCCTTCTCTATTCCCCCAGCTTTAGGTAGCCAGCCGGACTCCCGACTGGTTAACATCCGAGCCTGCTTTTTTTATTTCTCTCTCTCTTTCTCACTGCCTCGGCACTTCCAGCAGCTCATAGGGGTGGGGCTGCAGTCGAGCCTTGTGATGCGTTGCCGGTATAGTTCTGAATGAGGAAGAACTGTCTGCGTGCGGTCCAAGCATCTGCGGTGCCGTTTCTACTTAGCGCGTAATGTGGACATTAAGCAGAGAGAGAGTGAGAAAGAGAAGACAGGAAGTGCAGGGAGGTTAAGCAGACGGACGTCCGGTTTGCGACCCTCCACTGAGGGAAGGGGATATAGGGGTGAAGCGAGAGAGAGGTAAGAGAGAGGGAACATAACCGTGAAAGTTAGAGAGTAATGTTTAAGTTTGTACGTTCAGATAAACCGTAACTGCGAGTCTAACGCGATTTTCTCACATGCAACTTAAAGCGATTTGATTTTTAGTTTTCTCGCCCCACATTCGCTGCAAGCTCGACGATACTCTGTGTGGTTCGTCACCTTTGGGAACAATTCGCGGTGGCGAATTTGTCGCTTCTTCTGATCGGGAAGTGCAGCTTAACTTCGTCGTATAAGAGGCGCTCCTCGCTGAAAAGTGCGCAGTGCTTTTTGCGCGCGAGTACTGTAGCTTGTGATGCCAAAATTTTGTGATGTTGCATATGTATCTTGAAGTGAACATTTTGCCATTGAAACATTTAAAGCCGATGGAAACGTTAAGGCCACACCTTGTTATGTCTCCACAGGTTCTTCGTGGCATCACTGTTATTTGTCGCTGATTGATACCAATTTCGGGAAGCAGGCCATACACGCGCTTCCTTCCGGTAGACCGGTCTGTGTTTCTCGGAAAGGTCTTTCTGCCTCTCTCTGCTCATCTTAGTGCTAGGCACCCCCTCCCCCTTTTTTTCTACCCTTCAGACCGGTAATGGTGTGCATTTAAACCTACACCTGAAACTGGTGTAATGGATGTGCTCACTGAATATATCTTAGGCACCGCTCTGAAACGTCGTATTTTTTCGCTGCGAGCCAGGAGTGCTAAACACTGTCGTAGTCATAATGTTGTTCAATACAGAAGTCATGGTAAAAACTGAACAGCATTCCAAGCAATAAGTTGGGCATTTGCTTACGAGTATTATGAAACAAGATATTACGGTGAAATTTTGGTCGGGTCACAGCGAGATAACAGGACAAGCACAGGATCTCGCTGTGTCTCGTCTAGAATTGTGCCGTAAAACCATGTTTCATAATACTTGTGTACTGTGGTACGTCGATCATAAATACGAGTGGAGGGTTTGTTTCTGGCAATTTGTCCGAATTGCTAAAAGAGATTTTTGCCTTCCATCGCTTCGGCACGGCGTCAGTAGTGGGCCTTGCCGTGTGCTCATCACTGGTACAAGGGTCGCTCGCCTTAAGCGGTGGTTTTCAAACATTCAGCTGCTGCGGTCCCGTTGACCCGCAGAGATGTCTACTAAAATGTTTCATTTGCGCAAAAGAGACGTGAAATTACAGCTATGACAACCTAAATCGTGCTAAATGAGCAGCTGTTAAGATAAAGACTTCATGCGTCAAGTGCCTCCAGTTCCTGCTGTCAGCGGTTATTCCGAATGTTCCAGAGTTTACGTTTTATGATCAAGGACAAGGCTGATGTCCCCAGTTGAAACTAAAGTTATTCGAAGTCGGAAGTATGATTGGGCATCGACTGCGTTTTAATTCGATTAGCATTCTTTGCCTTCAGACGTTTTGAGCCATCCGTCCGTCCGTCTGTCCTAGATATCCAACATACCTACCAGCTTGGGCAACTAGGCACGTGCTCGTGGTCGCGATGCTATCGTAGTCATTGCATCTTCGTAATTCCAGCTTTGACATCCGGATGCCGCCATGCCATCGCCGTCACGCCATCGTCGTTATACAGCCGTCATGCTTCCTTTGTCACACCGCCGTCGTGCTGCTGTCGTGCGAGTTCAGTCGTTGTCATTCCAACTTCGTGATCTCACTCTCGTCATGCCGCCTTCTACTCGGGCGCGGTGGCCTAAATTCTCTGACAGCTTAGGCCACTATGTATGTGCTCGTGGTCGTGACGCAGTCGTATTTCCATTCTCGTATTTCCAGCTTTATCAGCCAGCTCCCGTCGTGCCGTCATCGTCGCGCCATCGTCGTCGTACAGTCGTTGTGCGTTCATTGTCATACCACCACTGTGATGCCGTCATGGTCGCTCCATTGTCATCATTCTGAGTTGGTCATCGGACTCTCGTCATGCCTTCGTCGTCACGCCATCGTCGTCATACCATTGACATAAAGCCGTCGTCATCACGCTGTCGTTTCACCTGCGCAATCACTTCAGCAACCTCATTTTCATTGTCGTAATCCGTCGTCGTCATACCGCCTTCGGTGACCCATTGATTTGATTCCTTGTTCGTCCTACTATAGTAATCATCCTGTCGCCATTCAATAATGATTATGCTGCCGTTTTCATACTGTCATGGTCATGCGGTCGTCGTCGTGCCATCGTCGTCATTTGACCTTATTCCAGCTTCGTAACCTTGTCGTCCTACTATCGTCGTCACGCCGCCGTCCTCGTACACTCGTAATCTCATTGTCCTGTTGTCATCGTCGTCACGCGTTCGTCGTTGTACCATCATCATCATTTAAATACCAACACCTCATTGTCGTCATGCCGTTATCGTTCCATCGACGTCCTTTCATATTCCTCACTGCGTCCGCGTCATACAGTTGTCGTCGTACCGCTATGCTCATGGGCGACCTTGGCAACCGAGTGCTATAGCAAGGTGGCACGATATCGGAGTATGTCGCGCAAGCAAGATCAACCAATGCATAAAAATAAGCACTATACGTGTTCACTATACCGGACTTGAGGAATACGGTGTCGCTACATTGCTCGACTGCTAAGCGCGTTACCGTCGACAGTCCGTCGGCAGATGAGTTCCTTCGTAATATCTTTCTTTTCCGATTTGCTCGATATCATTGCGGATAACAGGAGTTCGGACATATGATGGATGGTTCCAAAAGCGTTAATAACTAGACATGCGAACTTCTCGCTCAAAATAGACCATGTTTGACGACGTTATGTCTCTAGAGCGGTACCTGCGGGTTCATTCAAGCTTTCACGACTACTCACTCCTTTGGGGTCCGCGTACCGTTCCTTCGAAAAACACTGCTCTTTTCGCGCCGTCTTCAAACAGTGCGGCTCGGTCTCTTACCGATTACGTAGTCGTACTGCTCTCGCAACTGCCCCAGCTCGTATTCCCGGAGTACGGGCAGGTCGGTGAAGGGCACATGCACGACCAAGTTCACGAGGGCCAACAGCAGGCCCACCGCGTTCTGTGGCGGAGCACCGCGACCCCACAGTGCGCAGCTGATGGCATCGAAGTCGCCGCTCATTTTCTTGACGTGCTTACCTGAGGGAAAAAAAAATTGAACTAAATGGTTTGTGAGGCACCGGCTCACTAGCTCTCGTCATCGCTTATGCTTTGCCTCTCGCCGAGATGATAAAGAGGGAGAGGAGAAGGGGCAGGAAGCATATGGCGAGGTCATTACACGGGAAATCTGGCGCGTGCCGTGCAGCTGTTCCGTAGTCTCACCCAACGACGAAAAGTGTAAATATAAAGTCGTGTTTAAAAGCTGCCTAATTGCCGTTTTCCTCTTAACTCGGCATAGCGAAGCCAAAAAAAAAGAAGAAAAGGAAGTGAAGAAAAGAAACACGAGGAAATACGGAAAGCGGGTAAGGCAGAGAGGGCGACCTGAGTTATGCCTGAAGCGAATGACTATGTCGGCTGAACGAGACCTAATATAACAGCTTGCACTTTCGCAGAAATGTCCCTGACACAGCTACCAGCACTACCGGTGATGTGGTCATTCCTGCCTCCATTTAATTCAAAATCTCACACCCCACAGATTTAAAGGGATCGTAATGCGCGGCTGTTCGATATGGTTTCTATCGCATTGCGTAGCAGTCACCCAATTGATGGGCTGTATCGTCCAACTCAAAAGCAGCCTTATGTATGTGAATTATGGGCGTCACTTGCACCTGGAAACTGAGAAACAATTCGTCGCCACGCTCAAGGTAATAAACACATAATAAATTTGGACTCATCGGCAACGATAGTACCGACAAGTCTGCGTATTCCACTGACAAAGGCCAGCGTGTGCCCATCCCGTTGAGAGATAAACGGAGAGAGATAAACGGGATGGGAAAGGCAGGGAGGTGAGCCGGGTAAGATGCCGGTTTGATACCCGCTGACAAGAACTGCGCTGCAAGTTATCCCACTTGCTGATTGCACCAAGCAAGGGCAGAGGGGGTTATTACGTGTTACCGACGCTTGATTACCCCCACAAACGCTCTCTTTCGACTTCGACTGCCCCATGTGGGACTACACGTTTGTCAGTTATTGCTGCATGCTTGCTGAGTGTCACCTTCACCAACAAGCTCCTCATTACTGAGAGCAAAGAACGGCATTGCCGCTTCCGCTCTCTTGCGGTTACGATGAATTTCCATCGTACACAGTTCGCGTCAATGTTCTTTTTTTTTTTTTTTCACACGGCGAGCGGAGCACCCACCTCTGCGATACTCTTGGTCGCTTGGATGGTAGACTTGTACGCAGAAAACGAATAGAGCGATGATGCGCTGCCTGAAGTATATATACCGGGCTCTGCGGCCTGTGATGTGGAGACTCGCACGCGGGAGTGGTGCACGCATTTTGTATGTTTCTCACTTTACTTTGTGTACCTTCCACCCAGCTTCTCCAGTGCAAAAAGTCGCCAACCGGGCATACTTCTGATTCACCTCTCTGCCCTCCGATTAGCGCGCCAAATTCGTAGCTCGTTAGACAGAACCCGCTCGGGCTAATGCTTAAACGAGCAGCCGGCGCTTTGCAGCGGGAATTTTTCAACAGCATTAAAAAGCATTTGTTCCCGCACTCTTGTGCATGAACGTCTTCATTTAAAGTAAATTGTCTTACGGGCAATCGTGTCTTGTTTCTTTTTTTTTTTCGTCGGCGGATGTCTTGAAGCGGCCTCCAATCTTGCGTCCCCAAGTATACAGTACTTGCTGAAGGTTCTTTCCAATGTCCCGATTTCCGCATTTACAACGAATAACTAACTGTCTTTGCAGCATACGGCATCGATCCTGAACGTATTGGGTCAGTGCTTCGAGTGGGCCTCCCTAATCGTAGCTTTCTGCGCCCGCTATGGTGTGTACTGCAGTCGTAGACTACAGCGACGAGGTGGGATAAGTTTATGACGTGTAGGTGTTTGAAGTTCCGCAGGTCGTCCAGGAACAAGTGTAGCTGTGCTTGTAGCGGTCACTACTCTTGTTCACTGGGTGGGCCATAGGAATGACCACATACAGGGTGATCATCTTTAAGTTTTATGGTATTAAAAAAAATTACATGTTGCAGATAACATAATTCTAAACCGTGAGCTGGATTATTCAGAGAGGCGTAAATTGCTTGCACGATAAATCCGAAACACACATTCAACTAATTAACAAAAATTCACTAATTATATTTTGAATTATTTGCTTTACGATACATATTGCAGTTTACGAATTGTAGCCGGCGAGCTTGCAAGGCGTATCCACTTGGAATAAATTTCCACCATGACGCCAGTGAGATATGCGCCATCAAACTTGCCGTAAAAAGGCACTGTTGTTCCGCTTGCTTTCTTAAGAAAACGCTATTTTATCCACTGAAGCGCAGAGGTATCTGGAACGCCCATGTGTTTCGTTGCATACTTTGGGAAATACTATCTCGAAATTGGTGTCATCTTAGACATTCATTTGAAGAGAATACGTCTTGAAAGCTCGCCGGCTGCAATCCGTAAATTGCAATATGTGCCGCAAAGTAATTACTCAGCAAGATTGTTAGTGAATGCTTGTTAATTGGTTGAACGTGTGTTTCTATTTCCTGTGCTAGTAATGTCCGCTTCTTCGAATAATCCCGCTCAAGGACAAGAATTATGCTACCTGCCACAGACGATTCTTAAAAAAATTCCATAAAACTTAAAAATTATCACTCCGTATAACCTCGAAAAACTTTCCTGCTACTTTAAATGCAGGGATGGAGGGATGCGTGGAATTTCACGATTAAGAGTAACTTTCATCGATACAATTATGAGCCGTCGCTTTGCTTCCACGTTTTGATCACATTGTGCTATTTACTGGCGCTTTAGGCTTACTTGTGAATGAATGGTTGTCGTGCGCAGCGCGGGAAGTATAGTGCTGAATGACGAACTATAATGTATGTTTTCGTTACCAGAAGGCAAGGTGCAAGCTTCACTATAAAATCGAGCACTCTTTCTTGTCCAAAATGCCGAGCTAATGATCGTTTATGACGCCACTTGACTTGCGGTGACAAATATTTTTTGAGGTCCCTGTATACGGCTGAAGTATAGGAATGAATTACGACATAGTCCGGAGACTAAAAGAAAGGAAGAATAATCGCAGAATTTTTTTTCATGCCTTCGTGCTATTTTGTCTAAAGTCATGTGCCAACAGGTCGTAGTGAACGCATTGCTAATTGCATTTTCATTCGTCTTTTGTGCAGGTAAGAATTTTGCTTCACCCGGTTGTCCACCATCGCAGTTCGACTCTAGCGCTGTGCGAAAAAACAAAAACAAAAAAAGACCGCGTGCGCCCTCACTCAGGTAAGTCCCTTGCGAGGTTGAACGATTCCAAGCTATAGGTCATTTAGAAAAACGCATGAAAAAAAAAACGTTTCTTCCGTTGCAAGAAATCGTAGCACGCTTGTAATGCTCTGTGGTGCACTTCGAGAGTCTATTGTTGCAGCTTGGGACCCGAGATGGTGAATGGCGGGTTCGCGGTTCAGATCAATAATGTTTTGTTTTACGTTGCTCCTAATGATGTTCGAGACTTTGCCGGAGCTTCACTTAAGCCGAGTTCCCGCCGCGTGCAGCAATCCATGCTTCAAGGGGCCGGGAACTAAGCGCATTACAACGACGCCAGGTGCGGCGTTATTCAGAGCGATCACGACTCCACAGCGCATGGTGAATCTGAAATATCTGTCTCCTCAAGAACCCCTCCAATTTCCAAGCACCGTCTCGGCTACTCGACGTGATTCAAGGACCGTCTCGACTACTCCATTTGTTTAGCGAAATGTGTGCGGTACAAATGAGCCAAATAATTTCCGTAATGGCTGAAACATTTTAGATTTGCAGCGGTCAGGATTGCCTGTCATGCTCCTGCTGCAGCGCGCAAATAATTAGAATGCGCCGATGCCGGAAACGATGTTGCTGACGTCAGGTTGCACTGAATACCGTGGTATACTCGCAAGAAAGCTCCAGCTTTAGTCTTACGCATCTACATTTATTCGTTATGCACCAGCGGAGTGAACGCCGCCTCACAGAGATCAATTGTCTAAAATACCTGGCGGGGCGTGTCTCTCACAGTGTGTGTACACAATGTTATAGAACTAGCACCCCAACTCGAATGAATTCTGTCTATACGTTACATACCTGAAGAAACGCTACAGAACGTAAGCGCCGCATGTTTTGAAAGTCTTCAAAATGCATTGTCAGAGTGGCTGCTGGACATACTGTTTTTTTAGGCCATACAGAATTAAAAGTAGATCGCCTGCGGCATATAGCATAATTGTAGTCATTGAGATGGATTGCTCAGTGTGGTGGGTATTACGGGGACGGGAAATCTAAATGCATAATTGACTAATTAACAAAGGTTCACTGATTAGCTGTTAAAGCAGTTACTGTACGGCACATATTGCAATCCACGAATTGTAGTTGGTGAGTTCGCAATGCGTGTCCATTTAGAAAGAATTTTCAGGATGACACCAGTTTGGAGATATTCATTCCCAGTGTGTGCGACCACATGGATATTCCAGTTACTTCTGTGCTTCAATGCATAAAACAGGCTTGGTAAGACAAGTATGTGGAACATTAGTGGACTTTTACAGCAAGTTTCACGGCGTATATCTCGGAACCTGTGCGAACCTTAGAAGTCGTTTCAAGTGGATATACCTTGCAAACTCACCTGCTACAATTCGTATAGATTGCAATACGTGCTTTAAAGTAGATTATTGAAAAAGTAATTAGTTAACCTGCGTTAATTAGTCGTTGTGTATTTTGTTCTCTAGGGCAAGTAATGTCCGCCGCTTCGAGTAATCCAGCTGGTGTGGTGTGGTATAAACACACATATACACACACACACACGCACACACGCGCACACACAGTATACTTCAATTGATGCAGGTATCAGTAAGTGCAGCACGGCTTATGATAAGCAGTAGGAAGAGGCAGGGAAGATGGCACGTGACACAGAGATGCATACGATGCTTTCGCTGGCAGGTAAAGATGAACACTTTACTAATCGAGAGAATATTATCAGATGCGTCATGGCGTTGCCGGTTCAGTGCAAGCAGAGAATGATTGTAGAATACGGAGCCTGAGACCGGGGGCGATCGCGTTTTGCAGTGGAGCGATGGTAATAGTGTTTTTTTTTTCAATAAGCATGAGGACACCGATAATGATTCTTCAATGGGATTTATTTTCCCTTAAGTACCCAGTGTGCGTTATTCTCGCGGTATTCTTGACGCGTCCTCCTGCGCCGCTTCTTCGAATGGCGTTCTTCGTTGTCCTCGATGATCATGGCGGCCGCCTTGCTGCCGATCATCATGCTTGGCGCGTTTGTGTGGCCGCTTACGATGTCGGGCATCACTGAGGCGTCGGCCACTCGCAAGCCCGTCACGTTGCCTCGGACGCTGCACGCAAAGCGTTAGCGCATCGGCGTGCCCGACGTACGGCGGGGGTTAACGGAGCGATCAAGTGGAAAAGCTGGAAACACTTGCGTTGCACCATTAACGTTTACTCTTAATGATATAAGGCACCGCTGTGAGTGACAGAATGATTGCAAGGAATATGAACATAAATAGTGAAATAAATGAATATACTGAAAAATATAAACGATAAACAGCTGTAAAGTATACACATATTGCAGGGTGCAGCGCGAACGTAGTGAAAGGAGGTTACTACCCTGGTGTTTTTAACGGAAAATGTCGATGCTTTCGTATTATTGAGTACTGTTTTTCGTGTTTTCCTAGAGCGCGCATTTATCCCTCGCTTGGAGTAGTGAACCTTGTGGTATAGGCTCATCTACTCACGTACACACCTTCTCACAGTTATTCTACTAGAGAACGCCTTACCCGCGGTGGTCGCGTGGTGGCTTTGGCATTGCGCTGCTAAACCACAGCGCGCGGGATCAAATCCCGGCCACGGCGGCCGTATTTCGATGCAAAAAAAAAAAAAAAAAAAAAACTGAAGTGCAAAAAAAAAAAAAACAACTCAAGTGTACCGTGCACTGGGTGCACGTTAAAGACCCCCCAGGTGGTAGTAATTAATCCAGAGTCATTCATTACGGCGTGGCGCATATTCACGTGGTTGTTTTAGCACGTAATATCCCAGAATCTAGTTTTGAAACTATAGAAGACCGCTACTACCCGGGTGAAATATCTACCGCGTCTTGCATAACTGTTTTATATCCCCCCCCCCCCCCCCCCAAAATAAAGAAAGGTCCCACTTATGGCCCCATATTACGCTGACATGCACTCAGAAGCGCGTGTCATATTTAGCTACGGTTCGATCATGACTGCCGTCTAAGTTTCTGAACGCACTCGCCGTGGTTGCTTATATAGTGGCTTAGACGTTGCGTTGCTATAAGCAAGAGATCGCAAGATCAAATCCCGAATGCGGCGGTGGGATTTCACTAAAGGTAAAGTGCGAAAAAATAAATAAAGATAAGATAAACGCTCGTGTACCGTGCACTAGGTGCATGCTAAAGAACCCCAGTTTGTCGAAATTATTCCGGAGTCTCTCATTCTGGCGTGCTTCATAATGATATCGTGCTGTTGCACCAGAATTTATTTAATTAGGTTTCTGAACTGTCCCGAATAGTGCCGAATGGGCCACTTCCCGTTTTCCATTAGAAGAACTCTAAGCCGGTCTTTAATTCGTTCTACAGTTCAGTAATTTGTATGCGGTTCGGAATGGCACGTGCGCGCCTGTAATATATTGTGAACAAAGCCTTAACATTAGATCCATGAGCGAGAATGCCCCGTAGCTTTCATCATTCAGGCGTGAAGAAAGTGGAGATTTTTTTAACCGGCCCACTCCGTCTTTTTGGCTGTAGCTTTACGGCCAGCACCATATTGAAACGCTGTTCTAGCCTGTCTGCTGCGGTGCTGGTTTCTCGAGCAGGGACGGCGGCGAGGACCATACAGACCACGAGTATGGTGCGAATGTCCCCATGCTTGCGGCGCATTAGTGGAGAGCTTTGGATTAGGGGACGCAAGTGGCTTATGTACGCAAAGAACTAGGGGCCACGGTACTGCGCATGCGCAGACCCTTACGCCTGGGTCTGCATATGCGCAGTACCGTCGGCCCCTAGTTCTCGCGTACGCAAGCTGCTTGCGTCCCCTAACCTAAAGCTCTCCAGTAACGATAGCTGTATTAGGAGCGCGGGGTTAGCGCCTATATATGCAAGGAAAAGGATCCATGCATGTGCCTACCGTAGGCGTTCGTCCAACACTGCCTCGGAGTGCGAGCCCATGGCCACGGTGCAGCACGGGTGCCAGATGGGCATTGCGGTGTGCCGGAACAGGCACTCGACGTACTGCTGACTCCAGCGGGGCCCCGCGTCGGCGCACGGCGGGAATGTCAAGTCCCAGAGCTTTGCGCCGATGCTTTTCATGGCGTCCGTGCTCAGTATCTTGTCGATGAATATCGTTGCACCTGCGGGCGAGCGAGCGCACCGTATATGGAGCCCGAATGGTGTGAAGGAAGCATTTGGCTTTTTTTTTTTATATTCGTGTCGTTAAAATTTGTCGTAAAATGGGGATGCAAAACGAGTTGCGAAACGTCTGTCTGCTTATGTTTCTCGCGTTGGACTGTGTTTCACGACAGATTCGAGATTCTCGGGTCAACGCGCCAGTGCGAAGACACGCATTCCGGATGGTGGGAAGCGCTCGAGACTTCTTAGCTAAGTCCGCGCCCGTAAATACTCCCTGCGGCAGGACACACGCGCTCTCATATGTGTCTCATGTGTGTCTTCCCCCTCCACCGCCACCATGCCAGGGCGAAGGAAGTTGTGGTTAGGAGGATTCGGGCCGGATTACTCTGGCGCTGGCTGTCACTTCTACTTGGAACTGGCTGTGCTTTCCACTGAACTCACCATGTCGATATACTGTCCCATTCCAGTGACGGAAGCAGATGTCTACCACTCAGTACGGACTCGTATAGGATTGCTAGCAGAAGGCTACCACCTCCTAAACTGCAAACTGGCCTCCGCTGCATGCTATGATCTATAAGGGGACGCAAACGGCTTGCGTTCCCTAACCTGAAACTCTCTAGCAGTTGCCGACACGGACCGCGTCACCGCCCGTGGATGGCTCGGACAAGAAACGCATTTGAAAATAGGGCAATTCTCTTACTCTCCATTCTCTTTTCATTGCTGCTCATATGCTGTGTATAATTTACCACGTGCCGTGTGATACCGTATGTACTATGAGCTGCGGACGAAGTGTACGTGCCTTGAGCGACCGCCCTAACGTCGTCTGGGTGCTCCAAAATGCGCGGGTCGATGTTTGGGTGCTCGTAGGGATCCGTGGAACGAAGCGTGATGGAGCCCCGGGACCGTGGTCGGTTGAGGATTGTTATTGCTCGAAAGCCGGGTTGCCCGTCGACGGGCCCGATGTAGCTGTCAAAAGCCTGCAAATAAAAAGACAGCGCGCGAGAACGAGACGCGAGGACGCTAGCAGCAAACGCCGAGTAGGCAAGGTTAACCACAATGTACTTGTATTATATGTTTAACGCGATATTTCTAACCAGGCATACCCAGCCACTTTTGTACCACCAAAGTTGCTCATATCTTGTCTTTCATTCTTTACAATGTTATCCCTCGGGATATTGAGAAGAGGAGCCTACGAACAAAGTAATGAAAAAAAAAAAAACACCGACAGTGCATGTCCTTTATGTTAGCTCTTTTCGGCCTGAAATATTAAAAGTGCGAAACAATACCAGGAGATCGACTCACGCAAACGGCCATGTTTCTACCAGAAAACTCGCCGTCGTGCATAGCGTTCGCAGCCAGCGTTTCCCGGTAAACGTTACGGTTACATAAACTGCACTTGCCGGGAAGCATGAAAAGCAGTAAGTGGTCTTTGAACGCTATCCCGTTCCACTCCTAAAGGCAAAGCTTAAGCGACCTCCCAAATTAAAAAAAAAAAAAATTGCATCGAGATTTGAGCTGCGCGGCAACTTTCGCATTCTGTTTCTGTGTGAATGCGGCCGTTACCGCGGGGCATTGAACTCGCGAAGGTGTTCTCGGACCGCCATAAGTACTGCTGTTTATTGACAGCGGTGTTTATGATTAGCGGGGTAACGCGCTTTATGTAGCTAGGGCATGCGTGTGCACAGCTGGTTCTCTGCGCTACTCGGGAGGTGATGCGGGCGCCAACGGTCAAAGAAAGAAAGAAAGAAAAATAACAGCGCCGGAAGGAGTCGGCCCATGTTGTTTACGCAACTTTTCGCCTCGCCTGTCACGTGTCGTCGATGTGAATGGCACCTAATGAATGCAGGCCGAGGGCTCGGCTTAGTTCTGAGGGTAAACGCGCGGCAGGGGTGCTGTTGTTTGCGGTTGTGATGCACGGTGATCGCTGATAGGAGCCATCTGCTCGGCTAAAAGTGTTTATGTAACGTTAAGTGAAGGCCACATCCAGTTTAACCCGAACAGCGCGCCTGCATAACGTCTAGTGAAGAGCTCAGAGAAGAGCTGGATATGCAGTATGAGTTGGCGTGGTATATTACAAAACAGTGCAACGTTAACTTGAGCACTCAGTGGCTGACATGTTAAGCCTCGCGCAGAACAAGGGCGACTATTTTTTTGTCTTTGTATACATGTTGCCATCATTGAGGAACCAACACAGTTGTCGGTACTCTCTATGACGCTTCTACTTATGCATGAAAAATTAAGTTGAATAAATAGTCTTGTGTAATGCAAGGTGAAGGTGTCGATTTCGTTTAGTTTACATTGTTCTCTGCGTCGTCGGCTGTAAAGGTTTTACTCCAAGCTACTTTGTCTGGTTGTCTTTGGTCTTCGACGTGCGACCGTACAGTCGGGATGCTCAATATTTAAACTTTTTAAGCAGGAAATGCTGAAGTCATGAATCGTACAGCTCCAATGCATACGTTTCTGCAGTTTAAGCGTTTGCTGCGGGGTAACGAAACAAGATACCGGGGTGAAAATTTCAGCAGCTTAAGAAAAGTTTGTGCAAGCACTAGCGGAAATAATAAAGCTGCTGTCGTTAAAAGAGTGGTCTAACTTGTCTGGCGTTCGGGTAAACGCGGGCGCACTGGTCGTTTTACCGGATGAGGGAGGCGTAAACTTGAGCGGCCTGACACGTGCTGCAACCTCGTGGAGCGGAGTTGAACCACAGAAACACAGTGCTAACATTGCATCAACCATGTATATTCTACTTCACTGCTGATGTAAATTTTCGGCAGCGGCGAATCGTGACACAATTACGCCTCTGCGAAAATTTAGACCAGTAAAGGAAAATAATACACTTGGTTGCTGCAATATTAGCTCTGTGTTTGTATGGTTAATCTCTGCGCCACCAAGTGGCTGCTCCGCTCCGGCTGCTCAAGTTTACGCCTCCTACTCATCCGGTAAAACTCCCAGTCCGAAATCTCAAAGCATATGTTATTTACTAAATGTCAGCAGCACTGCTCGTGTAGCAAGAGTGCGTAAATTTTTTTCTGAACTGTTACTTTTTCCACAGCTCTGGTAGTGGCTCAAAGTGAGCACGATTTATTTAATTTCGAAATATTGCTGGAAGCATTTCAGCGAAGGAATAAAGCAGAATAAAGTGACACGTCGTAGAACTTGGGTGCCGCAGGACGGCTGTGCGGAGCCATGATGCATTGTGAGCCGAGATTTGCCTGATGTCGTGTGATAGTATATGAGGGGACGCTGGGGCATAGTGATGGGATGTATCGGGCTCGAGTATCAAAATGCTTGTGCTTTAGGCGGAATTTTCATCGCGTTAGCATTGGAAGCGTCAATGTGCAAATAAGTGTATGTGTGTGAAATGTTGAGGTACATTTTGGGGAATTCATAGGAATCTGCTTAATGGCTTACGGTTTTCTCTCATAAATTCTCAACTAAAGATTCCATGAATCTACGAGCTGGGACCCCTTGAATATCGCCTGGAATAACCATGAATCACTTAGTTAATATGCGATTAAAACTGAAATTCTTCTCGGGTGGCGTATTTCGGCAGTGCTGTCTTTTATTCGTTGTTCTTGTAATGTGTAACTTACCTCTGGCAGCAGGCCCAATTGCGTCATGAATGCCTTCAGCGTCTCGCTGGCGGGGGAAGTTGATATGGTGGCTACCTCTACATCGGGAATATCGGGATCTGCGGCGTAGTCGGTGACCAGGAACTGTAGAAACTCCATACCTGCCGGTATGGAAATTGTCCCTGTCGGTAGAGAGAGAGAGAGAGAGAGAGAGAGAGAGAGAGAGTTGGCGTATACGACGGCAGTAACCTGGCGGAAGAATTCATTTCTGTGTTCGGCCCCGTCGCCTGCATCATTCGTCACGCGCCATTGGCACACTGCCGCGTTCCATAGGCCCGCGATGCTTGCGCATGTGAAACAATATAGAATCAGGCAGCGGAGGCGAGGTTAACGCATGCGCGCACACACGATACATAATGTCAGTCGCTGTACTGAAACAGTCGTAATGAAACAGATGCGAGCTCAGCGGTGCTTTTGCAGCTCTCTCACCTGTTCGGTTTCGTGCATATTGCGCAATGTCTTCCAGGCTAAACGGTGCGATACCAGCTAGGACGTCCGTCCTAATGGGGACGCCCAGGGGGATACTTGGGTGGTCTTGAAGGTTGCGTCCCACTGGGAGGTCGGCGACAACCGGTATCTGGACAACGTTGCACAGAGTCAGTCGCTCACAGATGTATACTAAGTAGGGAGCTTTAGATTTGGGGACGCAAGCGGCTTGCGTACGAAAGTACCAGGGGCCACGGTACTGCGCATGCGCAGTCCCACACGTCTGGATCTGCGCATGCGCAGTACCTTGGCCCCCTAGTTCTCGCGTAAGCAAGCCGCCTGCGTCCTCTAATAAAAAGGTCTATTCAACGTGGACGAAGGAGTAGTCATCCAACGTAGATGAAGGCACGAATGCCTCGTCAAGATGACTTGAATTTGTTGACTGTGTACGCACTTCAAATGAGCAAAATCAAAAACACAATAAGAAAAAAAAAGAACGAATGGATCGGAAATGAAAAATTATGCGGCTCTTAAGTACATCTTAAGTACATGCAGGGGTGCCGAGGTTTGATCCCACAGTCAGTCACGTGATTAAATTTTTACAGCGAATCTGTATATGGCCAGCCGATTCGTCCGTCCTGTCCGTCCGTCTGTCGCCTGTACGCCGAAAACTCCTCCGGCGCAACCCTGTGTGCGTGCGCCGCGAGCAGAAACGGGAACGAGCTCGTCTACGCCGTGCCGATGCTGCAGACCGGGCACATGAACAGGCCTCGTGCAGCCGAGCGCAAGCAGCAACTGCGTACCGAGAATCAGGCAGCCTACCAAGCTGTCGTTTAATGAACCATCGGGATTAACCCGATGATAAAACACGGGCCGCGCACGTTTCAGCTTCGCTGGTTTAACATCTGTGCGCATTGCTTGGGCGGTGATATTTTTTAAAAAGTACGAGCTATTCGGCAACACCGCCGGAACAGCTAGCAGCCAGAAAAGTCCGGCACGGTTCGCAAGGAAAATTTGCTTTCAAAACGGACGCCGTCTTCGAGGCGGCATACTCGTAGTCCGTCTCGACGGATCATCGGCGGTGCGGCTGCATAACTATACGCGCTCATTGTCCTGCCCTGCGCGTTAGCGCAACAGCTGTTGCAAGTAACACAAACATCTTTGACAGGGCCCCTCAGGTATGAAACTAAGAGATAAGGTAAGGAACTAAGGTCTCAAAAGGGAAGTAATTAACCCTATAAGGCGAATCATATGACAGGGCCACGCTGAATTTCATGCCCGAATTCGGATCAAGGCACGGGCAACTTGGTGCATAGCCTATATAGCAGCGGTTTGGTTTGGCTGGAGCGAGTTGTTCGCCTTGAATAATTAAGCAAACCAATTCCTAATTAACAAATAATTTGAATAATTAACTGTTAGAGGAAATAACGCTGTATTGCTTTTTTTACACATCTGCTTGCCATGGTAAGAAATAAAAGTGAACGGGTTGTTCCAACTTTCCTTGATGTGGAACTGTGTTTGGAAGTTACACGGTTATTGGAATGAATGAAGCTTAGTTGTGTAGCGGCAGCAGCATCGGCGTCGCACGAGGGATGACGTAGACGCTCGCGTCTACACGAGGCTCGAGCGGCTGGCGCTCCGGCACGGGCTAGCGTTCCGAAGGAGATCATTAAAAAGAATGCTAAGCTAAGAGACGGACTGTCGGTTCTTCCTCTCCTGCGAGAGCCCGAGACTTTAACGGTCTACGTGGTCGCTCGTCACCACAGTTTGGTGACCCGGACGTGATACTGCCATACGCTCCTGTGGTAGAGACGACCATGGACCAGACCGAGGCTACGAGAGCTCAAGGCCAGAACCCATCCGAGGAACGCGATGAGCCCTCCTGTTCCGCCATCGCTGTCCGCCTCCCACAGTACTGGGACCAGCATCCTTCGGCGTGGTTTCTTCAGGCCGAAGCGCAATTTCAAGTCGCTGGTATCCGCTCTCAAGCCTCGAAGTTCCATTACGCCGTCGCAGTGCTATCGCCCGCCGCCATTGACGAGGTGGCAGATTTGCTGAACTCCCCATTGTCTGCCGCCGCCTATGACGATCTCAAGGCAGCACTGCTACAGCGCACAGCAGCTTCACAACGTTCTCGCATCCAGCAGCTTCTGTCCGCTGAAGAACTCGGCGACCGACGCCCTAGTCAACTTCTTCGCCGAATGAGCCAGCTGCTCGGAAACAACGCGAGATCCATCGACGACACGCTGTTGCGCGAACTGTTTTTGCAACGACTCCCGGCTAACGTGCAGATGGTCCCGGCGACAGCCTCTACCATGGACCTTACCGGACTTGCCGCTTTGGCCGACAAAGTCATGGAAGTAGCCACCCCAACCATCGCAGCCACGTCACCGTCTCCGGGTGACAATACAACCGCTCTGCAAACTCTTCCCTGCTCTTCCGCAGTGCAATCTCCACTCGACTCCTTGTGTGAGCGCCTGGAACGCATCATCTGTGGAGCGGAACATCGCCGCGCGTCTCATCGCCCACGCAGCCGTAGTTCCAGCAGATCAAGACGCACGGGCACTCAAAATGAAACCTCAACTACAGCGCCTGGCGTTTGCTACTACCACCGCCGTTTTGGAAACGACGCTCGTCACTGTCGGCGTCCCTGCGCTTGGCAGGGAAACAGGCCGGCCGACCTCTAATGGCGACGAGTGGTCCGGCCCAACACACAAGTCGCCTTTTCTACGTGACGGACAGAGTTACGGGACAACGATTCTTAGTCGACACAGGTGCTGACGTCAGCATTCTCTCCGCCCAGCGCTCCGACCGAAAAGCGACTCCTGTGTCGTTTTTGCAAGCCGTCAACGGCACCAGGATTCCAGTTTTCTCGTCACGCTCCGTCACGCTCCGTCATGCTAAACCTTGGCCTTCGACGAGCATTCCGCTGGATCTTCCTGGTTGCAGACGTCCGTCATGCAGACATTGGAGCAGACGTCTTGCATAACTACGGACTCCTTGTGGACATCCAACGACGCCGTCTCATCGACTCCGTGACCCAGCTATCCGTTCCCGGCGTCCCATCATCAGGCACATCGCCCATAGCGCCTATTTCTGCCATGTTGGACGAACCTTTCGCCGCGCTCCTACGCGAGTTTCCCACTTTGACGCGCCTGCCGGACTGGACGCAACCGGTACAACATGACGTGTGCCATCACATCGTCACCTCCGGCCCACCGGTCTACTTCCGACCCCGGCGTTTGTCCCCGGAGAAACTCAAGATCGCTCGCGCGGAGTTCGAACACATGCTGCAACTTGGCATCATCCGCCCTTCCTCCAGTAACTGGGCATCACCACTTCACATGGTGCCTAAGAAGACGGGAGACTGGCGCCTATGCGGTGATTACCGGGCACTAAACAACGTCACCGTTCCTGATCGCTACCCTCTACCGAACATTCAGGACTTCACGGTAGCGTTGCACGGTGCGACGATCTTTTCTAAGATCGATCTCGTTCGCGCCTACCATCAACTACCGGTCGCTGAAGAAGACATTCCCAAGACCGCCATCACCACACCCTTCGGTCTTTTCGAATTTCTCCGCATGCCTTTCGGTTTACGGAACGCGGGCCAATCCTTTCAGCGTTTCATCGATTCCGTCACCCGAGGTTTGCCTTTCGTTTTTGCATACATTGACGACCTTCTCGTCGCAAGCTCTTCCGCAGAAGATTTCACCATTTGCGGTTGTTGTTTTCACGCCTTGCCAGTAAAGGAATTGTCATCAACGCCTCCAAGAGTAAATTCGGTCAACCCGAACTCGAGTTCCTCGGTCATATCGTCGACGCTAACGGCATTCGACCACTGCCTTCCAAGATTCGCGTCATCCAAAACCTTCCCCGACCGACCACACTCAACAAGCTTCGCCAGTTTCTCGGTTTCGTCAATTTCTACCGCCGATTCATTCCCGAGTGCGCACGACTTATGGCTCCGCTAGACGCCCTCCTGGTAAACAAACGCAAACAAGTGCTTCAGTGGACTGAAGAAGCCACCGACGCTTTCACAAGAGTCAAGTCTGCCCTCGCCGACGCCACGCTGCTTAGACACCCAAAGCCAGACGCACCCACTGCCATCATGACCGACGCTTCAAGCAACGCCGTTGGTGCCGTTCTGCAGCAATTCATCGACAATGCGTGGCATCCACTCGCTTTTTTCTCCAAGAAACTGAAGCCTGCGCAGTCCCGCTACAGCGTGTTCGGCCGTGAATTACTCGCTGTTTACGTGGCTATCAAGCATTTTCGCCATTTCCTCAAAGGCCGTGCATTCACTGTCTTGACGGACCACAAGCCCCTTGAGCACGCAATGAATCGTTCGGCGTCCTGTTACTCACCCCGCGAGGTTCGCCACCTTTCCTACATTTCCGAGTTTACAACAGCGTTCCGCCACATCAAGGGCACCGACAACGTTCCAGCCGACGTCCTCAGTCGTGTCAATGTCGTTTCCACGTTGACATCGGAACCTTTCATCATCGAGGCCGACTTACTCGCCAGTCAACAGCGTGACGACACTGAACTTCGTACACTCCGGAATTCTTCAACGTCCCTGAAATTGGAAGACGTCGTTGTGACCCCAGATGGTACATCCGTCGTCTGCGACACTTCTAACGACACACCTAGACCATACATTCCGGCATCCCTTCGCAGACGTCTATTCGAAACCGTGCACAACCTGTCGCACCCTGGCATACGCGCGACACAGAAGCTCCTTTCCAGTCGTTTCGTTTGGCCTCGGCTAAACGCGCAAGTTCGCGACTGGGTTCGCTGCTGTTTGTCGTGTCAACGTTCGAAGATCCAGCGTCACCCCATTCCGCCTGCCAAGTCTTTTCTTCCACCGGATGCTCGTTTTGACACCATACACCTGGACCTCGTCGGCCCTCTCCCACCCTCGAAAGGCTACTGCTACATACTGACATGCATCGACCGTTATACACGGTGGCCAGAAGCTACACCTATATCTGACATCTCAGCGCCCACTGTTGCAGCAGCTTTCATGTCTACGTGGATCGCAAGGTTCGGCTGCCCATCCACAATAATCACAGATCGGGGTCGGCAGTTTGACTCAGCACTTTTCAACGAGCTACTCAAACTACTCGGAACGACCCGTTTTCGCACAACTGCTTACCATCCTCAGTCCAATGGACTAGTTGAACGTTTTCACCGGCATCTCAAGGCCTCCCTTATGGCACATGAATCGCCGGAGAGGTGGGTCCTACATTTGCCCCTTGTCTTACTTGGCATCAGAGCCGCACTCAAGAGTGACCTAGGTTGCTCCTGTGCTCAGCTAGTCTACGGCACCCACCTACACATTCCGTGCGATTTCTTTGTCGCCACCTCCCAAACGCCTATGCCATCACCTGCCGACTGCGTTGCCGAACTGCAAGCTTTCTTCAGCCAGATGCGCCCCGTGCCTACACGTTCACAAGAAGCAAGGTCCCCGTACGTTTCTCCCGCACTCAGCTCTGCTACCCACGTTTTCGTGCGTAACTGTGCCGTGCGGAAGCCTTTGCAACCACACTACTCCGGGCCATATTGTGTTCTAGAGCGTCGTCCGACGACGTTTGTTGTGAATGTCAACGGCCGATCAGACACAATTGCCTTGGAACGTCTCAAACCCGCCTACATCGAAGCACCCACGCCATCAGCTCCACCAGTATGCGACGCGACCCTGCTGCATCATTCGCCGCCGCCAGTGCACGTGACACCCAAGACCAACGCCGAGACACGCCGCGTCACGTGGACTTTCCATCGTTCGTCTAACTTTCCTCCTCTCTAGCGGGGGGAGCCCTCTGTAGCGGCAGCAGCATCGGCGTCGCACGAGGGATGACGTAGACGCTCGCGTCTACACGAGGCTCGAGCGGCTGGCGCTCCGGCACGGGCTAGCGTTCCGAAGGAGATCATTAAAAAGAATGCTACGCTAAGAGACGGACTGTCGGTTCTTCCTCTCCTGCGAGAGCCCGAGACTTTAACGGTCTACGTGGTCGCTCGTCGCCACAGTTGCATGATACCAGGTAAGGTAGGACGAATTAAACTGACGTTATCACCGGAGGTGAGGCGGCGTGGTGCCGAGCTTAACTATTATCTTTGTGTTTTCTTTTGAATTCTTTTGCACAGTGCTACGCTGGAAGTGTTATGATCAGTGGTTTTATGAGTCCGAGCATGTTCCTCCACGCCAGTGAGACCGAAAGGGAGCCATTCCTCAGCACCGCGCACTTCCAAAAGTGAAGGCACCGCTATGCGAGTGTTCGAAATTGCTCACTTGTAACCGCTGAAGCTCCTCCTTGGGACCCAGTCCAGAAAGCAGCAAGAGTTGAGTGGATCCCACGGTGCCTGCCGAGATAATCACTTCTCGCTTTGCAAATACGGTCCCCGGTCGCCCAAATCTTGTAAACGACACGCCCACTGCGCGGGATCCCTCGAAGTTCACCTTCCACATGAGAGAGAGAGAGAGAGAGAGAGAACAAGGAACCTGGGGTAGCTTCCATTTGGATACCCTGCACCTTCTCGAAGGGAAAAGGTGATAGCAAGTTAAGAAAGGCAGATAGTCAAAACGCAGTCGGTATCAGAGACAAAGATGGGCGTGAAACCCACCCGCCTTCTATGAATGCAGCTGCGCTCTGGTGTCCTTTTGCATACGTAAGTTTCTCTGATATGGTCACAGTATCTTTGGACTCAAGAAGAGTCTGTCGTCTTCGTGGTTGGAGTTAGCTGAGAGAGAATCTTGTTGAACGTCGAAGACACAGGACAGGGTTTGTAGTGGTGCTTGAAACCTTCGAAAAGCCCTTAGATGCCAAACTGCAATATTCAAGTTCTGAATGTTGAACAGGGCGCCTAAAGATGCTTGTAGTATGCTTTGGACTGAGCTTAACAGATTTTGTTTGTGTGTTTGACTAGGATGCTTATACAGCGTAAGAGTCAAGCCAAATTGATATGTTTAGCATGCGTGTAGCAGAGAACAACCTTGTTTATAATAGCTGGCGGTACTTTTATGGAAAGGCTTAGCGAACAGTTCCTTTTTGTTCATGGTGCAATATCTATTTTACCATTTAAGATTGTTTTTGTTTTCAAGCTGACAAGCGTCATAACGCTTTAGGGTTTTAAATACTTTGTGCGAACCCTGAAAAACCTTGAAAAAACCTTGACGTAGAAATGAGAGGAAGGAATAGCTGCAAAGCAGCGAAACCTGCTGTTAGTGCTCCTTCCGTACCATTATCAAGGTGATGGGCTGGCTCTTCGGGTTTGCGACAGGCAATGCAGTTGCTTTTAATCAGCTTATTTGATGATGATGAGCTTTATGATGCGGGTGGGAGTGCTTTCACGTGGTATTTGTCATATTTTGCAAGATTAACAATCTGAAAAAAATTGTACGCAATTAGTACGTCGCTGAAGATACCGCAGTCAAATGTCCTGTGGCTGTGTCTACAAATGCCTCATTGGCACTGTGATAATTAGGGCAGTGCGTTTCGAGTTAGATAGTGAATTACCTAATTAAATCTCAGTAACGAAAAATTACTGGCAGCTACTCCACTGCACTGGGAACAATACGCACTAGGTTTTCTGAGAGTAACACATTGCTCTTTTTTTAAAATCTTGGTGCATTCATAGTTAATTGAAACACACTGTATATATCTATGACCTCCTCATGCAAGTGACGATGTTTCCAACCCTAATAAATGTTGTCAATTATTAGAAATGGTTTTTTTACATGAGACATTAGCATTGCGTACTGGAAAAGAAGCAATAATGAGACGCACATCTTTCACGGGCATTTCACACGCCGTTGATATTAGACTCTGCCGAAGGGGTCACTGAACTCTATAGGTTTTTTCATTGTAAAAAAAAAAGCACGCAAAGCAATTTTAAGCGTGATGAACATACAGCAACATATTCATGCTCTAGGCATAGACTATCCATACCTTTAGCAATAATTTTTAATTGGCTACCTCTATCTCTATCAAAAATATTGTAAACATTTTCCTGTGTATATATTGAAATATATTGCGTAATATGCATGGTGTTTACAGCGGAAATTTAAAACAATGTTGAAGTGAGAAAATACGGGCGAGGCAGCCGCCGCTAGTGCTTCTAGTGCGCTTGTCCTCCTATTGTTAGGATTTGCAGAAATAAAGCGAAAGTATGACTTAAAAGCCGTGCACGTCCGCGTCAACAATGATGCAGTATTTCACTTCATGCGATCAAGTGAAATGAATGCAGTGAATTTCAAGTGAAAAGGTCGAGGAAAGTCAAAAGAAACCTGAAATGATGGGTGTGACAAAGGTGTGGTAATGGCACTTTAGGTGCCTCCCGCTAAAAGCTCGTGTCTTGGAGCCCCTCCCCCCGTTGTCGGCGCGTATGCCGTGGAGGATACTCTTTTCCGTTCTTCAGCTACTTGGAAGAAACATGGATCTTTAACGGAATTGAACAGAACGAAAACTGTAGGCACCTCTCTCAAATTGCCTAGCGTGAGTACGTGAGCAGTGCCAGGGTTCCAGGGTGCCAGGGTTTCTGCCCGGACCTCTGCCAGGGCTTACCTTTGTGACGTGGCTGAGGAGAGCCAGGTGCAGGTTCTCACGTGTGCCGACGATGGGCTGGATAAAGGCCTTGCTAGCGCTAAAGCGTTCGCCGTAAGCCACGTTGGTATGCACTTGAGAGCAGCCTGGGGGCACAGGTAAGCAGTTGTCGACATTGTTTCGATCGCTACATCTATGTTTTAAAGAAAGTGCTTAAACTGCACCGTAGTTGACAGGTAGGGATGAAGGATGCTTGGGTTGGGATTCAATCAAGTACAAGTGCGGTTATGACAGTTTCGTACACGTAGGAAGCGGGTAACATTAGTTGCTAAAGTTTAGGAACCTCGAAACATGATTGAAAGGCCGAGCTACCTGTCTGCGTAGCGCCATTGTAGTCCACCTGGGAATAACCGGACTGGCGGCATGCCTCCAGAAGAAGTTTGGTCAGCCGCGTGGTGGTGTTAGCATAGTCCACAGGTACCTCACCGCCGGTGCCATGGTATTCTGGTAGGATTCGATGTAATGGTTGAGAAAGACGTGCGATATGCATTCTAGAGCATCGTTTGAATTATGCTGAGCACGGCGACAATCCTGTGTATTGTATTTTGCTACTGTTCGGACAGGTGCCACACATCTATTCAAGTTGTGAAAGGTGCAGAGATGCATCGATCAGCAAAGATCACGAGTGCCACTGTTTGCCCGAAAAAGAAAGCATAATCCCTATCTAGCCGTGGAATGCTCACCGTCCGGTGGTCCCACACGGTAGTCCTCGATCTCTCTGAAGTGGGGCAGCACGTCTTCGTACGCCCACCCATTGGCTCCGTACTCTCGGGCCCAGCGATCGTAGTCTCTCGGATTTCCCCTTGTGTACAGCATGAAGTTGAGAACGCTGCTGCCACCTAGTGCCTTGCCGCGTGAGAGGGACAGCCGCTGTTCGTGTCGGGAAGAGTGGGAGAAAAGCTAGTGTTGAAAGTACTGAAAGAAATTGTGACATGATCATTCACTTGAGAAAGTTACGGAAGAAAAGAATAAGGGGGTTAAGAATAGGTTAATCAGAACAGAAAATCCAGTTTGCAGTACCCTAAATAGCGGGACGGAAGCAGGTGAGTACAAGAGAGAGAGAGGGATATTAGGAAGGCAACGATATTAACCAGTCAAGGGTCTAGTTGGCTACCCTACGTGGGAGGAAGGGAGAAGGGGAATAGAGAGAAGGGAGATAGAGAGAGGGTATTGAGACGACGGGAGTACAAAGATCACAATATTGTAATACTGAGCGCACGAACGCAATCACAACATGTGATTAGAATTAACATCAATTAAGGACAAAGCCGTTTGTGCAGTTCTTATTTTTCTTAAGAATTGTAGCAATGCCTGCACCGTCTTATGTTGCGAAAGCTTATGAGATGGACATTATAATATCAATTGTGCTGACAAGGATCGCTGATCTATCCGAGCTTCAGATAACGTGCGTTCTTTTAGAATAGACTCCGAGGGCTCCAAGGAATGGACTAAAAAAGTTACCTACCCTTGCGTACTGGAAAATGGGCGTAAGCGAAGCTTGCCCTGCGTGCATTTTACGTTCGTCACGGTTAAGTAATCCACAGGTAACGATGCCCGCACTGCTTCGACCTCCCGCTCCCTCAGCTCGGCATCCTTTTCACGTTGCTGTCGCATTACCTGGTTCGGGTGGATCTAATGGCTGGATTGGCGCACCGACGGGGAGCCCTTTCACAGGCGACTTCTCGCCGCCGCTTGTCGAAGGCTGCCCATTCCTCGGGGGGCACGCACAACGCGTGGTCGTCCTATCCTTTTTCCAAGGCTCCCGTTACGATAACAGTCACGTTTACATGCAGTTCCGAGGTCACCAGGCACACGGTATCGATCCACTCTCAGCTGTCACAATTAATTCTGCGACCACCTTGCGAAGAGCACCGCGGACGTGGTGGTCCACGCCAGGTAAACCAGTGAGACTGTGGTCTAGTCGCGCCCATATAAATGCGTCTAGAGTGAGTGCCTGACAGAATCGCCTGATGATTATTGCCTAGGATAGGGAAACATGTATGAATTGCTGGAAACCATTGAGATGATTCCTAAAGAGCAGTTGACGCTTGCAAGACGCGTGCATGATATTTTTTCTTTGGTGAAACGAGTGAGTTCATATTAAGTGCCCACCTGTTCATGGAAGGAAAGGGCGGCGTTTTTCTGCGGTATGCTCCAATAGTCCCAGTCGTCGTCGCCCCTGATATTCATGGGCGCCGCAAAAGGGGCCTGTCGCGACGCTGTTTCAAGCCCTCCTGCCTCCAGCAGCAATACCGTAACATCAGGGTCCTCCGAGAGCCGGTTGGCGATGACGCAGCCTGCAGAACCGCCACCAGCTGGGTGGAAAGCAGTGATGTACACTCCAGTGAACGGTTGCATACACCGCTCAACCGTTTGCAAGTCGCCCGTACAAGGAGCAACTGCCTGTCTCGAAGTTCATGGCAGGATATAAGTGCAAGAGTACAGGTTTTTGTGAAAAGTTATGCGTCCTCACCGGGAATGATAAGATCTGTCACTGCAATTCCTTGTAGTGCTCATGCAGGATACCTGGCGCTCTGAAATTCTTCCCGACCAGCACTTCCTGGTTACTCTTTCCAGCTCACCTCAAGTTTTTCCTTCATTACAATGCCGCCCTATTCTGTCTCTTCACATTAGCCTTTGCCAAATTTCCATCGCTAGTTTCTTCTCTGTCATTTTTACCTCGCCTGAAACGACTAAGTTGTGTAGGAGATGTCACTTATTATTTGGGGTGTTTTAGCGTTATCTGTACCTCGCAATCACTGCGGTTATCAGCAACGAACGCTCTTGTACCTTCTTCTTCTTTTCAGAGTAGTGTAGCCGACAGGATGGGACCCTGATTTAGCTGCCTACCTCTATTAGTAATATTTTTGAAATCAAGATCTTAGCTGCCTTCAGGCGGGTTTGGCGTATCTATTATCTGGGTATCTCGTAACCGCTTCCAGAAAAGAAACGGTTCTGTTAAGTGAGTTGCAGGTGTCGTATGAACATCAAACTGGTATCAAATGATGCCTTTCTATACAGAGAACGCGTACGTAGCAGTAGTCAGGAGCTAAGGAAAAAGAAGCACAATTAGCCATAAACACTTTATAGGTGGGGTGGAATGGGCATGTCTGTGTTGCGGTCACTCTCGGCTGTGCAGCCGCCAAGTGTCATATAACATAGCTTCCGCGCACATCGCGAGATGGCGCAAAGTGCAAAGTTCGGGAGTGCCCGGAACTGCCTAAGCCCTTTACAGGGCAATTGAAAGTGTAAATAGAAAACCAGGAGTCACCAAAGACGAAGTGAGAGAAACAGACATTGAACTGGATGCAAAGAAGGGAGACAAAAAATACCGTGGGGTTTTTCAAGAATGAGAAGGAAGAAGTTAGAAGGGAAAATCTGTACGACAACACAAAGGGCAGTGCCTCGTTATTTAAAGCTCGAGTTGGTTGCCTAAAGACAAAAACGTGCCGGAGCAAATATTCGCAACAAGACGAGGCATGTGTCTGCTGCAGCAAAACTCCGTAGAACACTCAGCAGATTCAAACTGAAGGCAAAAGGATTCGCCCAGTGACACCCGTGGTTAACGTACACTTTACCGAAGCGCTTGGATTTAAAGAGGGCGGAAGCATCAACCGATCCGCAGTCGAGATGAGCAAGAGACTTTTAGAGTATTCGAGGTATAAAGTGACTGAACATAACTTCGCTCGCGGTTTCGTCGTGAGACGTTCACGCAGCGTAAGTGAATGTCACGGTTATTTATGTTTCAGAAAATACCGCGCCTCGTGGAACAGTCTACGGAGAAATTTTGGTGGTTGTGAGAAGCAGCGCGCTGCTGCGGCGACGCCCGAACAGCGTGGGCACTGTGTACATGTGCTGCCCGCGTACCGGTTCTGGCGCACAGCTGGCCACGACGTACCGCATCTGCTACATGTAGTGGCTCGCAGAAACAGAATGTCCAATTCGTCGGATGCGTTTAGACGACAGCGCGGTCACGTATGCACATCTTTGATGAGGCTGGTGCTGTGTTTAGCTATTCAATTGCCGCTCATGTCTTCCCTCCATGTTTCGTTTAAATTTAAGCATGCGCAGTGTTTTATTTGTAGCGGCAACTGTTCGGTTGAACAACTTCTTTGTGTGGCATCATCGTTATCACATTTTTATGCCCACTGGCAGGACGAAGGCCACTCCCAGCGTTCATTAAATCAAGCCTACCTCGAGCTAGATGATTTCAACTTGCGACTGAAAAAAATGGGATACGGCTTATAAAATGCCGAAATTGCTTCGAGAGCTGTCGGGCCGTTATGTCATGCAGTTTTGTGACATGTGATATCTCTTCACTGCGAAGCGGCATACTAGGAATTCTGCCATCATTTCCAGTTTCGCCAAATTCTATCAGTCGAGCGACACTGTGTACTTTTCCCTATTTGTCGCGTTGCCCTTATCGCATTCAACGTTTTTTTTTTTTTGCATTTCCTGTGTCATTTTGCCCCCATTTATCCATCTGAGGCGAGGGACCGGTGAATGACAGCAGTTCAATATATTTTTGTTCATTCGGAGTTTGACATTTAATTTACACTCCTCGGCCTAGGCCAAGCTTTGGTTAGGCTATTCCTACAGAACCATGCGCCGAATCTTACGCTGCTACATTTTGACTGATAAGTCTGATAGTATAATCAGTATTGGCTTGCTTGCTTCTTTTTGTACATTGTTCCCCACGGGAAGAAATCAGATTTTGCCATCGTCTAGGGCCTTTCTTTGACATCTCCCAATCTTGGTGCAGAGAAGCAGCATGTACGCTAACATATACGACGGCAAACACCTTCGCCCTTCGCTAAGCGGTGTTCTCTCTCTGCACTCCCCGAATTACACCGTGAACGCTGCTTTATGTTCACTAATGCCCAGCAGTATTCCTATACTACTACTCGCTATTTATTTTGTCATTGAGGGTAATTACGCGGAAGCGATTGGCCGAGTATGAGTGTCACAATCGTGCCTCAATTTTGACGCAATGGAAATTGTGTTTATCATTGCCTCGACCAAAAAAAAAAAAAAAAACGCGCGTGGACATATTTTCCATGAGTAGAACCTTGCATGCAGTAGATTAAATGCTTTTTGAGACACACTCTATAGGTAATCATGAGTTCTATAGACCAAATCGGGCTATTGCTTGGATATTCAAGACCCGAAGAACGAATAGGCAGGTGATTACATGCGCAGCACAGTGCAGTTTTCATCGGAGCATCAGCTGCCTCGGTTATGCGGTGTCACCTGATAGGCAGAACCATTCATTCCCCGCGGAAAGTATGTACGGTGCCACTGCGTTCCTCAAAGCCGTTTGTAACGACTATACGGAACCCTTCCGTGCGCATTATAACAACTTGGCATGTTTCTGTACCGTCACCGCAACTATAAGGCTCGCATACAAATTTTACATGATGTCAGCGAGTAATCCAGAGAATATATCTCGTTTTGGACTCGTTTTGAAAACTTCTAGTACGGAACTTGTGAAGGTGTCACCCTCGGCATTTGCGCGGCCAACTGTAGATTGCCGCTGTCGCCGTATGTGCCGCACTTGCTCAGGCTGGCTGGCCCGGTTTCTTACCGATGACGTAGTCGTACTCCGGCCGCAGCTGCCCTAGTTCGTAGTCCTCCACCACAGGCAAGTCCTTGAAGGGAACGTGAACCACCATATTGAGTAAGGCCAGAGCCAAGCCGAGCTCACTTTGTGGCGACGGGCCGCTATCCCACGGAGCACACGTAGTCGCGTTTGTGCCGCCGCCCATGACGTTGCCGACCAGTGCTATCGGAACTCTTAATGAGCTCGTCTCACTCAGGAACGGACTACTTATGTACTAATGCTGCGCTGTCATTACTCCATCACTGTTTCAGGCACAATATCAATCTCAGCGCCGGCGTTCTGATATTCGCGGCGAAGAGAAGCAGCAACGGCCAATTAGGAAGGCGTATGTCGTGGGCTAGCGATACATAATTTTCTAATTTATTTTTCGTGGGTGTCCTATACGTATGAAAAAAAAAATTTGTTTATCTCTATGTATGCGGAAATATGTGCAAGCCAGGGTTACCGGACAGTGCGATTAGTAGCCAAATTGGGCTGCTTCTTGTCCGAGTTGGCGTCGGAAATTTCCTTTTTGGCTGTGTGGCTATTTTCGGGCAACATTTTTTTCTTTTGAAAACTGAAATTTTGGGCTATTTTTACTGTCTATATGGCTGCATACTCAGTGCGGTTGTTGAGTGACGGTATTTGTGCGTTCTGTTTGTGGATGATTTGTTTTTCTTGCTTGGAGAAAAATAAGAGACTGCGTTTGTCATAAAGACCACATTTACCTCGCCATAAGCTTGCCCTGGGGCCTGCACTGCTACACTGTTTGAACTGATGTGTAGTGAGTGCGAGTGAAGGGAGAGAGTGAAGCACGGCATCTTGTGGCTACCTATCTGGGCAGATGTTTCGAATGCCTCCTCAAAAGTACAGATAACGCCTCAATAAAATGCCCGGGCCAGTAACACTGACAGAACAAATATACCTTTGCAAGGACAGGACATTTCTTTTAGCGCCTTATTCAGTGGCTCTAGCGCAAGCCTCTGGCGAAATCGTGGCTTTCTGCTTTCCTTGGATATTCATGGAAGAAACTAATATACATCCTTGCGGAAAACTAATATGTCTGGAATCATGTTACAAAAGAACGCAGATTTTTGGCTACTTTTGGTTACGGTTTGGGCTTCCAGGGAGGCTAATTTTGTGATCCGAGGTTGGAGCGATCTGGTAACCCTGGTGCAAGTGTGCAAATGCTTTTTTTCCGTGTCTATTGAATCAGTATAGGCGTGCTAACGTCGGTAGACGTCTGTTTTCTAAGTAAATGCGCCGTAACCTTGCGCTAGGAGGATTTATCGGACCGACCACTTTGGCTGCGAGGGATGGGCAGCGTACGCGTGGAGCGAACTTCGTTATTGGACACAGGACTTTGGTTCTAAAGTCGCGGTGATTTCGCGGGCATACAGAAGGTCTTGAAGACAAGTGGTGTGCCGTTTGTGGGTCGAAATCGCGTCTTCGGTTGCCTATGGTGCTTTGCGGAATGTTCTTTCGAGGTATATGTGGATGGGCCGTCGCCCAAATCTCCACTCATATGTGGCGCGGTTCCACTATCCACTATAGTAGGACGAGCTGGAGTGGCGGAAGCATGATATTTCTACTTACTCTTCTTTTTCTGTGACACATGAAACGTAGGTAGCGGAGTACGTCACGTAGTGCGACCAAATCATTATGGTAGGGGATAGTGAGGCTCCTCGCTGCGAATGAATTTTACGTCACGTCACGTATACCTTAACGTTTTAATTTTCTTAGTGTCGTGTGCGTGCCTAGCTGTATATTCACTCGGGCCATTTCGTCACAGACAGTCAGTGATTCGTTGTCACTATTTCCTCGTTCGTTTCTTTGCGGTGCTATTCGTTTTTGTCTCTTAAACGTAATTGCGTCGCTACGCGCATAGCTTGCGCCAGGTACGACACTTAATAAATGAAACGGCATAATTGGAACACCGTAGATTCTGCGGCGCTGTGATGCCTGTCAGGTTCGAGAGATAGTGAAATGAGAGCGATGAGCACTCATGACGTAATCCCTGCTAGCCGCAGTGTCGCGTTGTCGCATTTCGTTCGTCCAGCACCGTACATTTGCTCTTGTCTTTGTAAAGTCAGTCAGCGCATAACTGTTCGATGCACAGTTGAAGACCTTTATTTGCCCTTCTTTTATTTTTCATGCATGTGCCCACAAGCAAATTCTCCCGAATGAAAAGAAAAATTGCGGTCGAAACTCGTTTAAGGAGAAATACCATGACGCGACGCATTATATATATAGACATCCTTATTTGGCGCTCCTGCGAGCTAAACGTCCTTGCTTCTTGCTGTAACGTAGCGGTGCCTAGCGCATGACGTACAGGCAACGCTCACCTGCTTTGGTCGAGGCATGGTTGCAGTCCTCGAAGAGCAGCAGCAGCTGCGGAGAGTGGCGAGTGGTGTCTGTTGTCCGCTTACCGCACCAATGAGGTGCCATGAGTGGACACCAGACGCCAGCTCCGCGGTAGGTATGCCTCTATCGTGTCAAGGGGGCAGAGCTTCACACTTTGTAGCGGGTGATGTGGCCTTTGTGCCCAGAGTACCAGGGCCCCCACGCTATTGTAGGGTCACGTGACTCACCTTAAATGAACCGTCACTACGTAGATAATACAGAGCGGCTATTTTCAAACTACTAACTTAACTTATCATATCACATTTCTGAAAAAAACATGAAATGGAGCGTTATTTTAAATTTCAATTATTGAATGCTGCATAAATCTTCGTGATTTTTCAGTATTATCGACGTTATTAGGTCTAGTTTAACATTTCAGCATTGTTCTGCCGGATTTGGAAGTGTGAAATTCATTTTTAAGGTGAACCCGAAAATTGAGAACGACCTTGCGTGGCCTTACTGATAGCGTCCTATATATAATGCTTCGCATTAAAACGTGACTTTTCTCATCACTACTGTAGTGTAACTGTTGCTCCATTGCATTGGTTACTGACTCGCAGGAAACTTCAGCGACCGTCGTTGCTAACGGGTTCAGTGGCTCGAAATGAGTCCATGTCGGATTGCTGACCCTGATGCTAGAGCAGTTCTTTTTTTTTTTTCACTGACGCGGAGTGGTTGTGACGCGACTGCTGGCCATGCGTACAGAGATGCGTGTACGTCACAAACTGCGAGTGGCACCGTAGCAGCTGCTGGCTTCGGGTTATTCAAATGATGTTTCTCCACTTGCGTGCAGTGGCTTTTATAATAATAATAATAATAATAATAATAATAATAATAATAATAATAATAATAATAATAATAATAATAATAATAATAATAATAATAATTATTATTATTATTATTATTATTATTATTATATGTATGTAATGAGATGTTCCCGCGGGTATAGTTCACAAGTCGTGACACAAAAACTACTAGTGTAGCTTAATCACGCCTAGTTGGATTGACGCTTTGTCATGTTGCACTTGTTTTATTCATTGCCATTTGTTGTATAGTTATGGTCCAGAAAACCCTTAAATATATGCCGCCTAATCGTAATACCAAATAATTTCGATTCATTATGCCGCATGTGGGTTTCCTTGGCATAGATTGACGCAGGAGCTACTTGTGGGAGTGGCAGTACTTAAAGTCAGTCGCTTAAAGGGACACTAAAGCAAGTCGACGTGGACTGTTTAAATACCATCCCAGAAACCTCGCAACGCTTCTTTCGTGCCAAGAAAAGACTTAGTTTACGAGAAAATTGCATCTGAAGGGTCCAAATGCCCTTTTTGAATTTTAGATCTCCCGCCACAGAACCGAGGGAGTGGTGGCGTTGCATACGCCATTACCACCTTTCGCTGCCGTCGGTGAGTAAAACGGCGCCCGACAGACGGCGGTACCGAGCCCGTTGCAGCTGCTTTTTGGTCAAGTGGCGTAGACCGTTCGGGCGTTCCGCGACATAACATGGAAGTTGAATTCTCTGCTACTTGCAGTTTGTGCGAGTTTCGCGAGCCAGCAAAACCAGCGCAGCACTACGCGATAACGAAACTATTGAAACGCGAAATCGTGGGGGAGGGGGCGCAGAGTCGAGCGCAAACGAAACCTTCCGACCACCCGCGTCGTTTCCAACGGCAATTTCAATGTGTTCTTTTTTCTAAACATGAGATAGAACGGGAGAAGTAGCATTTTATTTCATCGTATTATACAACACAAGGACGTTTTTTGCAACGAGTAGTTGAGCAATAGTGACAGAATTTAACTGGAGTGCTTTCGTCATCGATGAAGTGCATGAATGTCCCGGGGAGTCTCTCATTATGTCCGACACTTACCTCAATTTCTCGATTATTAAAGCTGAGTTCGCGATAATATTGACACCTTAGAGATTCTCGAGCACTAATCTATCACTTTTGCTTGACTTAGTATTTGCATTTAGTGTCCCTTAAGCTAGACGAATTCATCAGTCTGTGAAAGCGGCCTGGTCTCCTGTCGATCCTAACTCGCTCAACCTGATGACTCGTTATAGCTCGGCAGAGGAACGGAAATTAGAGAGCAATGCACATAACACGGGGTATCTTTACGCTCTCTGCCTCGAGTTGGCAGCGGGATTTTTTCTATTTGCGACACGATCAGCAGCATCAAGAACCGCAGTTCTGGCTTACCGAGGTAGGAAACAGGTATCAGCACTTAGCCCAGCTCTGTGCCGTTCTGTGCCCGACTCCCTTACACGTCGGCAACTGAGCGGCCGAATGCTGAGCGATTGTGACTGTGCGATTTTCTTCACGAATACAAAGATCTCGAGAAATGGTACGTAAAAGAAATAAAAATTAAGAAAAGGGTTATATAGATGCACAGCAGTAGCGAACAAAAAATATGATATTTCGCATTTTGGTATCTCCGATTTAAGCTGCTAAAAAAATTTGACGCTGTGATATACTAGACCACTAGCCTATGACATTAATAGCTTTTGTAGGACTCGCTGAACACTTCTTTTTTCAATGTTATCCGCACCGCATGGCCCACCGATCCTGCACGCAACTTGCGTATTCTAAGAATGTATTGCAAGTAAACCGTATAAACGAACTTGTACGTGGATATATGTGAGCGCTGGTGGGATAAATCTTAATGCTAACTAGTGAGGTTGTCCAAGTGAAAGACTTCGCATGCTGTTGCAGGTTTAGCATGTCAGAAGAAATCAGGAGAGAAAAGCAAAAAAAAAAAAAAAATCGCACACGCATCCACTCGCACACGAACTTGGAAATGTAGGCAACAGTGTGCGCCATAACATGAGCAAAGTGCGAAGGGAAGCTCTATGGCATCTGTCTATAAACAAAATGATATTCATCCTTATGTTTCCTTTTGGGGCAGCAGCATGCGCCATTTGTTCCCCTCATTATCGAAAACAAGAACAGCAACAAGTAATAGCTTAAAAACTTAGATAATACATTTTTCGCAAGAAAGTTCATTATAACATCTTTTTGTTGACTTCTGTACGTACTCCTTGTTCTGTGAATTTTATAGAGTAGGCAGGCGTTGTGCCTGTTTCAGTGGCAGTTGGTAGCCTGCTCCGTCCTTTATTTTCCTCTCCGTTCAGGAGAAGGGTGTGCAGAATAAGGGTCATATAAGTCGATGCCGTTATCAAGGTCAGATGCCGCTAAACAACTTCGAATGCTAGCACGGGATATCTTCTTTGCCATGCGGAACACTCCAAGTTTTCAAGCCAAGCGGCTGCACCCTAGACTGTTCTCTCCGCCTTCGCATCCTAGCTGGACCCTATCGACGTGAGTCTACACTGATTTCTCGAATATGGCTAGGAGCGGACTTTATGAGGTCCTTTGCTTTCCGAATCGGATGGGCTGACAACGTCTCGTATGATAACTGTGGTAGCGAGGAGACTTCTTCAACACGTTCTCTGTGAATGTCCTCGCTACAGTTTACAGAGACGATCGCTCGCAAAATCGCAATAACGCGCTTGGATCAAAGACTTTTAACAGAGAAAATTATTTTAGAAAGCCGACAGCACGAGCCATCGCAGCAGGGAGGGCGTCGAGGGCGCTGTTGAAGATTTTAAGCACAGCCGACCTGCGCAAGCGGCTTTAGCGTTGACTACAGTGAGCTAGACCATAACTGATGAGCACTTATAGTGCTACAACAGTGCTACTGCGCGGTGATAGTAAGCGGTGATAGTGATCGGCTGGGATTGTGTGTCTGTGTTCGCTTTATTTATCTCTCTCTACTTTTTTATCTCTTTACCTCTTCCTACCGTCCCTCCACAGCCTAGGCTAGCACATCGGATTTTCTAGTTAACCTCTCTGCCTTAACTAGAAAATCCGATGTGCTAGCCTAGGCTGTGGAGAGACGGTAGTTAACCTCTCTGCCCACGAGACGACGACGAAGTGTCTTTTGATACAGCGCTATTCTTTCTAGCTCCGGTTTATTTCTGTGGAAAGCCAGGTTCATCCGCTGGTCCTCGCCCCCTCCTCGGTCGTGATGGAAGTGGACGACCCTGCACGTCTGCCGGCGACGGCGGCGTCAGGGGCGGCCGCCTCCAGGAAGCGGATCGGTCAGCAGAGGGACACCGACAGCGAGGACACCCATGTCTACTCTCTCAGCAGTGAGGACACTTCCCATGACGGCTTCCAGCTTGTGCAGAGCCGCAGAGCGAAGAGAAGGAACACCAGGACGTCCTCATCGTCAAGCACGCAAACAGTGAGACAAACGCAGAGGCCGGACGCCAATAGCATCATATTTGTGCCCCTGCCCACCGTCAACATGAAGCTACTTAACCGGCAATCTGTGTCGATGTCACTGGAAGCCCTGGTGCCAAATGAAATATCGGACATACGAGTGAACACCCGAAAAAATCTACTGGCGGTTTATGTCCAGCATGCGGCTGCTTTGACCACTCTACGCAGCGTAACGGACTTCGACGTCATTCAGGTGCGCTCTTACATCCCTCTGGGATCTGACGCAGTCACCGGCGTTATCTACGACGTAGACGCCGCCATCCTTAATAACGATTTGCCGATTCTTATCAAGCCAGCCAATGATGAGGTCATCGTTGATGTTAAGCGGCTAGGAAGTTCACGCTGCGTGAAAATAGCATTCAAGGGTAAATATATACCCTCGCATGTTAAGGTGGGACACTTCGAATATGCAGTGCAGCCTTTCATTGCAAAACCACTTCAGTGCAGCAAATGCATGAAACTGGGACCCGTGAGCAGCGTCTGCGAAAATCAGGCAGCATGCCCCCGCTGCGGAGAGGCCCACGCTGCAGATAAATGTGGCGCGACTGTAATGAAGTGTTCAAACTGCGGAGGATCACAGGAAGCTTCATCGAAGAAATGCCCACATATTAAGAAGGAAATGGCCATCTTGAAAGAGATGGCGAGAGATCATTCATCTCATCGCGAAGCCGCCGATAAAATCAGGAAGCGACGTTCACGTCGCCGGCGCTCCTCAAGGAAGGCTCCTCAAGAAAGGCGCATGCCAGTTCCTACAACACCACCTCCACCGCCCAGGCCAGACAATGTGGAAAGGACCGCGAAGAGCAAGTCCACTGAGAAGACCACATCTGCCGAATCTTGGCCGGCTTTACCGAAACGGCAACATTCACCAACAGAATCACAGCAAACTTTCGCTGGACGACCCCCGACGTCTACTGTCGGCGATTTGTGCGACCAAGACAGGCAGGTGGCTGATATGATGAAATCGCTAATTAATACAATGCGAAGTATACTGAACAAGCTGCCAACACCAGCAGCTCGAAGCGCTCTGCAAATACTGGATGCACTAAATCCAGTGCTTGCTAGCATCGTTTAAGCATGATGGCTCAACCAATAGTCCCCTTGCGCACTGAACTTAAGAGTGCGTCGATCTTTCAGTGGAAATCCAGGGGTCTAAGGACCCGTATATCAGACTTTCGCCAAATCATTTTTACAAATCGCTTCCCCATACTGGTCATTTGCGAACGAAATACATCAACTACACTCAGACTGTCCGGTTATGAATCTTTTGTCTCGTCCACATGCGGTGCGAGCACGGAAGTGATCATCTACATCCGCTCGGACTTAACATATGTCGCTAACACGGTAGAGCCTCATGACGACAACCAATATGTCTGCCTAAATGTCCAAAAGAAGAATGTGTCATTTACACTAATTGGAGCCTACATATCCCCAGCGGGTTACTTTGACGGCGGACGACTTAAGAAAATATTACTAAAGGACAATTGCCCCTGCGTTATCACAGGTGACTTCAACGCGCATCACCAGCTATGGGGAAGCACTAAAATTGACTCCATAGGCAGGAGTCTTACCTCTTTTGCTGCCGACCATGATTTGTGCTGTGTGAATGACGGCAGCCTTACATTTCTGCGAGGCACGACCTATAGTAGCTGCTTGGACTTAACTTTGATGTCACGGCGCTTTGCCTCGAGCGTCCAATGGTTTACTCACATAGAAACACATGGAAGCGACCATATTCCAACATACATAAAGATTAGAGGAGTTGAGCACCGCTCCTCTACTGTCTTGCGTACAGTTGATTGGTCAAAGTTTAAGAGGGATATGGATGACACATGTCGGGAAGGCCTTTCACAAACTATCGAAGAAGCAATCGCAGATGCATTGAAAACATCCATCTACTCGCTTACAAGGTCAGCAAGGCGAACAGACTTGGACATGGTACTGGAGAGGCTGCGTGCGGCACGCCGACAGGTGGAGAGGAGGTATCGGCGCACGAAGTCCGTCTTGGATCTGAGGGCTTCACGACGCGTACAAAAGAAAGTCCAGCGTGGATAAATTGGAAGATAAGCGATGGAAAAGTTTCTGTCAGTCGCTTGATCCCCGAAAATCGCTCTCGCACATATGGAGAACGGTTAGGGTTCGTCGTTCCTCTCCGCATCGAAGGAAGCCCTTCGCTGCTCTGGCGGCCCTCTACCAACTCCGCTCGGAACTTCAAGTGGCTGAAGAGTTCTGTGCACCGGTTGCTGGGTCCGTGGCCATCATTACTGACGCAGCATTGAATGACATCCCTGAGGCACGTGTACCAAAAATGAACATGCTATTTTCACTCGAGGAGCTCGATGCTGCGTTGGTGACCTGCAGGTGTTCTTCGTCACCAGGACCTCACGGCACCACGTATGCTGCCCTATACCACCTTGGACATGTCGCACGTGATGAGCTGCTAAACTACTACAATGAGTCTTGGCAGAACGGCGTCGTTCCTAAACAATGGAAATCGAGCCGCTTGATTCCCATTCTGAAACGTGGAAAATCTCCGCTTGGGCTCTCATCATATCGTCCGATTGCGCTTTCGAGCTGCGTCGGCAAAGTGATGGAAAGAATGATTCTGGCTCGCTTGGAATGGTACCTAGAACGATTCAAGATCTATCCGGACGCCATGACAGGCTTTCGGCGAGGCCGCACGTCCATCGACAACGTCATTGACATTGTAACATGGGTCCAAAATAAAAAAAAAAAAGCCTCAAGCGCCTGTCTGCGGCACTCTTTCTAGATATAGAAGGAGCATACGACAACGTCGACCATGAGGCCATACTAACCTCTGTTGAGGCTGTTGGAGTTGGTGGCCGGACATATGAATGGATTCGGGACTATTTGACTGAGAGGCGTTTTTTCTTACAGACCGAAGACAGCCCAACTTGAGACCATTACATCTGCCGTGGTGTGCCGCAGGGTGGAGTGTTGAGCCCTATTTCGTGCAACCTCGTCTTGGTAGGACTAGCGGATTACCTACCGCAGACAGTTCATGTCTCAAAATACGCCGACGACATTTGCATCTGGGCTTCAGCGGTGACTCGCCCTCAGCTGCGAGCCAGGCTTCAGCGGGCGGCAACCATGACGGCGTCTAATCTACGAGAACAAGGCGTCAGTGTGTCTACTGAAAAGCGCGCATTACTTGGTTTTACACACAAACAAATATCATTGTATCCTGTTTCCATCAATGGTCAAGCTGTACCCTATGTTAAGACGCATCGCTTTCTGGGCGTCATCATTGACCGCAACCCCTCGTGGAGCCCTCACTGCGTCTATCTGAAGAAGAGGTTAGTCGCCATTGCTCAGGTCTTCAAATTTCTCTGCGGGAAAAACTGGGGTACACCAGTCCATTCTATGTTGCAGCTGTACAGGGTTTTGTTTCTCGGACTCCTACGTTACAGCCTACCAGTGTTGTCAAATGCATGCAAGACGAACTTTCAGGCCTTGAAGAGCATACATGCTCAAGCCCTACGCACGTGTTTAGGGCTGCCTCGGTGCACCTCAACAGCAGCAACAATCGCCATCGCGGGAGATCATATAATCCAGACACATGTAGCTGTCGACTCTCTCAGAGCGCACATTCGTCATCTGTCAAGGATCCCCGACCATCATTTGGCCTCCCTACCAGCCGAGAGACCTCAAACGACCTTTTCACGAGTGATTAGCGCTCATCAAGAGTGCATACCGGCATCTTTTACACCGGCGGCGAAGCCTTCCTCTCCCCTGTGGTGCCTGCGACAGCCTCCAGTGAATTTTGCTATTCCTGGAATTACAAAAAAGTCCAATCATGCAGCACCGGCTCTGAAGCAACTTACGCTCCTAATACTGCACCAGACGTATCATGACCACAGTCACATATATACCGATGGTTCGACCTCATCTACCAGCTCAACTGCCGCATTCGTCGTTCCAGCCAAGAACGTTACAGTTAAATTTAAATTGTCGCACACGACTGCATCTACATCGGCAGAACTTGCAGCACTCCATGCCCCTATGATGTATATCAGCGAAGAGCAAACAGAGAAATAGGTCGTATTTTGTGACTCTAAGGCAGCCCTTCACAGCATCAAGTCTGCATTACGTCACAGAACTTACCAGCAGATGATATCTGACATCAGGGAAGTGCACCACCATGCTTTTGAAGGAGGACGCCACATTATATTTTAATGGATCCCTGCTCACTGTGGCATCGTCGGCAACAACCTAGCTGACAAGGCTGCCCGGTGTGCCCACGAAGATACCAAGACGCGTCCAACACCTTTGGCGAGGTCGGACGCTGCCAGGGAACTTCGCCTACTTGTACGCAAGAAGTCACAGGATCTCTTGATATGAACTGCCTTCTATTGCAGATTACGTAAACTGGACGCCACGCTACGGCTACAACTGCCATCTAGCCTTTCCCGCGGCGAAACAACCTTGTTGTGTCGCTTGTGGCTGGGAGTGACGTTCACGAACGCATACTCCTACCATATGGGAATGGCCGAGAGCCCGATGTGCGACTCCTGTGGGTGCGAGGAGACCATCGAGCGCCTATTGTGTACCTGCCCTCGCTACGATGTCCAACGCCTCTCTCTGCGGGCAACTTTACGCCCACTGGACTCGAGACCGTTCACCGAGTCAAAGATACTCGTTCCGTGGCCACACCCATCACTGGCTCGAAAAGCGATTCGGGCACTAGTGCAGTACTTGAAGTGCGCCGGCTTAAGCGACCGTTTATAGTGTCCTTGTGTATGGTGTCCCTCCCACACGTACTCAGTGCTTACTCTCTCCATTTCTTCCTCTTTCTATTCCCCTTTCCCCCACCCCAGTGTAGGGTAGCAAACCGGATGCTGTTCTGGTTGACCTCCCTGCCTTTCCTATCCTTGTTTTCTCTCTCTCTCTCTCTCTCTCTTTCTCTGCCTTTACCCTCTCTTCCGTCTCTCTCTCTCTCTGTTCATAGCGGATATGCTTTGAAACCGAATAACAATAATTCTAACATCGTTTTTTTTTTCGCCGTGTTTCTATGGATACAACAAACCCCAAGTGATCCATCTGTGCAGTCGCATCAGTATGAGCGAGCGTGAGCGAGCACAATCCTCGTGTGTGACTGTTCCGACGCAAGGCCCTTCCGATTGTACGACAAGCGCCGCAACGCTTCGCTGCCTCTGAAAGACGTCGCACATCGGAGTCAATGCTCGACTTCCCGTCATAGCTCTTTGCGGGGCGCACCCCCTCACGCGACGTGCTGTAATCGATTGGCCGCGCGGCTAGGAGAAGTTGCCGTGTATGTTGTTCCGCGCATTGCGTCGTCGAAGCACGTAAGAGTGCTTCGCTTTCGCTCGACGCACGTGGGTGTAGTGCGGCGCAGTTTTCTCCGGCGATTGCGAGGGCACTCGAGAGTTCTCCCATTGTTTGTGTTCGAAAGCGAAGTGTGTCAGCGTATACGGCTCGACCGCAGCCGCTTACTTCTTCAAGGAGGTCACGCCAAGCCTACCCCATCCCGCACGTTGTGCTCAGCATTCATCTCCCCGTTCTAAACAATTTTTTTTTCAAGTCGCCAACACGGGTTTTCTTTAGTCGAGTGTGGGGACGGGTGTAGGGAAAGAGCGCTATACATGTAGAGTACGCTGCTGTCGCTGTGGAGAAGCGTGACTGCAACGAAGATGTAGTGCGCCCTGCGGCTCTCCGTGCAATATACGCACCTCTGACGTTCATACGGTGCCGCATTTATCCGCATCACTTGATGTTTTTGCCGTCTGGATGGACGGAAGGCGAACGACGGCCAAAATATTCGTCGCTGCGGAACGGGGAGTGTTGGCGCAATCCATCTTGTGGAGAATTTTTAAAGCGATAGCTATTTTTGGTCGGTCTCTCGTCCTTTGATCTCACGCTGTATATTAAGCTTGTGGTAGCACGTCGGACCTTTCGCTCGGCTACCATGCGCATTTCTCCTTAAAATTTCTCACAAGCTCGCACGTACTTTCACTACTGCTTGATATCACGGATTCTTTCTAATACATTCTTCGAATACGCAGATTATCTTCATGGTGGCCGGGCTATATGCGGTGGGAATAAAATGCGATGCCAATGCGTATTCAAGAGGCTATTGTCCAAAGCTAGCCATCTGGCGTAATGCAGCACCCTCCTTCTGAGCCCATTAGCGCACTAGATGCAGATACAAAATGCTGGCGGCAATATACATTTTTGGGCAATATTGTATGCGCTGGCTATGTCCTTGCTAAGAAGACGATATGGGGCACTCAGTATGTGCCCGAACAGACAACTTCGGCACAGCTGATGTGATACCGGCATGTGCCATTCATGGCGAATCCACAATTATGTGCCATGTTGACATAAGAGGGGGGGAGGGCGGGATGGGGGGCAAGTATTCTCAACTATATTAAATCGTTAGCGCCCCCATCCGCAAGAGACACCTCCGCGTCGAACGTGGCCACTTGATAGATAGCCATTGCAGTGAGGCTGCAGCCAAAATACTGGATATATTGGTGCGGAGTTTCAGCTGGTGTTTCATTACAATATACATTATGCGGTGGTGTCATTCGGCATTGTGGTTGCCAGTGAGATTACGACTTATTGTGTCTGCTGTCGCGCTCATAAGGTTTCGTGTTGCGCGGATGGCATAGAGATTCGCAGTAGGTCCACCAGGAAAGCCATCGCTGACTTCTTAGATGGTGTCTGCTGCAATGTTTTTTTCCTGAGAAACGCCTCTAATACTGCTCTTTCGCTAACGTTATGCTCGGTGGCTCACGCAAAAAAGTGTCAGAGGCATCCTATTAACTGAGCTTGTGCTTAATATTCTAGTCATTTAGGGAGAAAGAGCTGGGCAGGCCATATAATGCGTAGGGCAAATAACCGATGGACTAGTAGTTACAGAATGGGTGCCAAAGGAATGGAAGCACAGTGGAGGACGGCAGAAAATCATGTACGGTGAAGAAATTGGGAAATTTTGCAAGCTCAAGACGGAATCGTCTAGCACACGACGGGGGTAATTGGATATCGCTGTGAGAGGCCTTCATCCAGGGAGTGAGCAGAAAGATAGACTGATGATGACTTCTGCTCGGGCAAGTTCGTGTGACACGTTTAAGCAAGGAGAGAAGACAAAGATGCTGAAACACGTAGGTACACTCCGGACCAGCGCTGGTCCTGCGTGTACTTGTCTCTCTGTCTTTGTTACGTTACGTTATATACGTGGGTTGTGGATATATTGCGGTGAAGAGTACCTCTGACACTCCATTTCCTTATGTTATACAGCAAGAAATGAAAGGATGAATAATAATGCTGTGATAAAAAAGGAAGAAAACGTGACAATGAAACTAATAAAGATAACAATGTCGCAACGAACATTTCACTTGACCTCTGTCCATGCCGCTAACCGAATATTACATACATTTTTTAATTGTCATTTACTGGCGTAAATTCCTTCCGCTTACTGAAATGGAAAGCGCAAATCCGAATAAAAAACTCCGCTCAAGTTCTGTTCACAGTACAGCGCATAAGCGCGTCACTTCATGTATAACTGAACAGAACTGCTTATCACAAGCGCTTATCTTACTGTGTCCATGAAAAATAGTATTTTAAGACTAATTTCGTTCCTTATTTTTAGCTGCAGATGAGGTGCTGCGCAAGTAAATTTTCTGTCGTAACTATGCGCTTCGTCGAAACTTCCTAGTTTGTTGTGGACGTTCTTCTCTCGACGGCATACTTCGAGCACTATGGCCGAACCTTGCAGATGTTCTCATAATCACGATCACAGCAGCGCTCAGGAGAAGAGTAGTGGCGTATTCTGAATAGAAAAGTATTTGTATCTGCCGCTTCCAGGTAGCAACATGTTGCAACATTTTATTAGCCCAATGCACCTTATATCTTTTCTTTTTTGAGAGCATAAGGTGCTGTATACGAAAGGCGGCAAACTTGCACTTTGCCTCTCGGCCTATTCCTTATCATTTTTGTTATTTTTTTACTATGTTCGCGCTGTAAATATAATGGAAATTGTACATCGCATTACTAGTCCACGTTGCTGGGGAACAGCATCCCCAGGGCATGGACTGTCGCACTTGATACCGCAGTCCAACAGCGCAGCCAGCTGCGGTGGCCACGGTCTTGTCACTGAGCTCCTCCGTTGTCTTCTATGATCATAGATGCTGCTTTGCTGCCAATCATCATGCTTGGCGCGTTTGTGTGACCGGTTATTATGTCGGGCATCACGGAGGCGTCGGCCACTCGCAGGCCCGTCACGTTGCCTCGGACCCTGCGTGCAGAATATTGGCGTCGCAGTGCGACCAGAACGTGATTAGCCGCCCCAAGAACGACAACGTCCCCGACCGGATGTTGTGGTTTTTCTCTTTTATGCTTTGCATGAAACACTTCTCCGTTAGCTGGCTCAGCCCCGTACGAAAGCTTATTCATTTGCATTGCCGTGCCCCGTAAGCATGCTGTGTTCCGGAAGAGCATAACATAGCGTAACAGACGCGCCACAGCGATGGCGAGATGACAGGCACATATACAACACTCGTGATACCTCTGTGTCCCGTATAATTATTTACTGGCTAAGTTACCAAATATTGTTCGTAAATCGTTGGCTCCTTATTTTTCACCCGCTAAACGTCGCATCGAACAATAGTAAGCGCAATGAGTGTGGCGTATTTCTTTTTGGCGATTATTAACCGCGGGAAGTAGCACCTTTGAAGAAGATTCCTACCAACCCAAGTTCAACCATTGTTCGAGATTACTGCGTCAAGGAACAATCGAGACGGTAGAAATATTGGTGGCATTTGCCAAACGTTGACGTCAGACAGTGCCATTTAAATCACGGCGGTGTTATTTTGCAGCGTTAGAGGTGCTCCAGAACTACGCACGTCAATAGTGGCAGCGGCGTCTGCTCTCAGCCGCGATGCAGCCGATGCCGATTAGTAGGGATGCTGAGAGCTGTGCGGTGCACCGTATTTTTTGACGTACTTAGCGGCTGCACGATACAGACGTGCCTCAAGTCGCGTTTACGTTTTGTACATTGTAGCCACGATAAAGGCCAAGGGCGCTTGCTGCGTTAAGCACATATGCTCGCACCGTCGACTCATGTCACGATCGGGCTGACTAGTCGTTGACAACGAGCGTCAGCACGAATCGGAGCAGTCGTCACATTAACACAAATTGGTAATTGAAAAACAATGTCGTGTCCACCACCCAAGTAATACTCAGGTCGTTTGTGAAAAGCCTCTTGTTGTGCATACCTGAGGCGTTCGTCCAAGACTGCCTCAGGATGAGAGCCCATGGCTGCGGTGCAACAAAGATGCCAAGCCGCTATAGCGGTGTGCCGGGAAAGGCACTCGATGTACTCCTGGCTCCAGAGGGGTCCCGCGTCGGCGCACGGCGGAAAGGTCACTCCCCACGGCTTGGCACCGATACTCTTCATGGCGTCCGTGTTCAATACCCGGTCGATGAACATCTTCGTTCCTGGGGGTCATGCACGAGGTCGCACGCAGGCAGGTTAACATTGTCTCAGCTGTATTACACGAGGCGGAAACGAAGCGTTAATAGTATTTAAGAAGAGACTGTTCTTGACATAGTGGGTGTTGTTCACTAAAGCTTACCGCTGAAAAGACGGAACCCTGAGAGGAAAAAATGACAAAAGGCCGACGGCAACTGCGACGTGCTTTTCATTCCTTTTTTGTGTTTCGTCTTTTTAGCCCTAAACACCTCATTTGGGAACGTGAACAATTCCACTGACAATTCAACGATTTCTGCGAGATGTTCCCCAAATCAAGATGGCTTGTCCATAGGCTAGTTCATTCCCATCTAAGTGGCGTATACTGGCTCTTAGTTAAGTTCTTCGGTTTTACGTGCCGAAGCCACGATCTGATTATGACACGCACTGAAGTGGAAAACTCTGGGTTAATTTTGACTACCTTGGGTTCTTTAAGGTGCACCCAATGCACGGTACACGGGCGTTCTTGCATTTCGTCCCTGGCCATGTGCGGCCAAGATTTGTCGCGCGCAACATCCAAGCCACTAAGGTGGGATATATATATATATATATATATATATATATATATATATATATATATATATATATATATATATATATATCCCTAGGTGGTGAAAATTAACCCGGAGTCCCTGACTACGGTGGACTTCGCAATCATATCGTTGTTTTGGCCCGTGAGATACCAGAATGAGGGGTTCCAGCCCGTACAAACGCGAGCGAAAGTAATAGGAACGGACAGGACAAGCCCAGCAACCACACTACTAAAACCCAGAATGTAATTTTTCATTTTTTAGGCTAGTTGGTTGGTACTTGTTAAAGCCATTGTGGCCCAAATAAAATACATAAAGGACACAAGACTGGACATCACGACCACTACCTTCGCGCATTTTAGTGTAGTTTTTCTTCAGCTCTTCTGGCAGACTAAGAAATCAGATCTAAGTAGTGACTCTAATGGTGTCCGATCTTGAGTTCCCTGTGCCTGTTTGGTTTGCGCTAGAATGACTTAACCAAACATTTCTCAAATCTTTTGTGTGAACTCGGTTCGTATTCATGAGCTTACGTTTAATCATGCGAAAATATGATGAAAGCTGAAAGGTGACCTGCGCTACAGAGACAGCGATGCAAATGAGAGAAAGGCATGGAGGTTAACCAGACTTAAAACCTCCGGTTTGCTACCCTGCACTAGGGGAAGGGAAAGGCTAAGTAAAGACGGAAACAAGAGCGCGACAACAATAAAAGCGTGAGAAAAAAAATATGGAAAGGGACGAAATGGGGTCATTGTAGTCTTTCTAATAGGCCACTGTCACGTAGAAAAGTCAACAAAGCCTTGACCGACTTTTGCTGCCACGACAGTTCACGTCGGCATTCCAAAACTGACTGTTCTGAAAGTGGCCTGTCGTCAAGGCGTGCCAACGTGGTCGCTAGTGACAGCCGGTGCGCGCTGTATTGAGGACAGTGGCAAAGCACGTGTTCGATAGTCTCCTCGCCGCCGCAGTGTCTGCAAGCCGCGCTGTCGTCCATACCGACTCGGAAGGCGAAGGATCCTGTGCAGGCCACACCAAGCCACAGTCAGCAAAGTACTGCTGTTTCGAGTCGAGAGAGTCCAGATGGGTGTCGAAGTCGAAGAGATGGGTCCAGTCGGTGTAGACGTGTATGCTTTAAGCTTGGTGTGTTCCATAAAGTTTTGATGGCTTCATTTGCAAGCACGCGAATTTTCGTTGCAGCGTCTGTTCTTGAGAATGGAACGGAGTCTCGCAAGCCCTCCTCATGTGCAGATCATGCTGCTGCGTCGGCATGTTCATTGCCCATTATGCCACACTGGCTTGGAATCCACTGCAACGTGATGTCGTGTCCTTGCTCGACGAGGTGGTGAAGCAGCAGTCTGATTTCTAGAACTACTTGTTCGTGGGGCCCTCGGCGTAAGGCAGAAACCAAACAATGAAAAGCAGCCTTGGAGTCAGTGAATACGCTCCATTTCTTGGGTAGTTTTTCAGAAATTACACGAAGTGCACAACGAATAGCAGCAAGCTTCGCGGCAGTCGATGTAGTCTGGTCAGATAGTCGAATCTTTATGGTGGAAGGTTTTGCAGGAAAGATCACCGATCCTGCAGACCCATTCACCGTGGTTGAAGCGTCAGTATATAGATGATGATGCTCGTTGTACGTCTCGTACAGCAAGAGCAGTGAAAGCTGCTCGAGTGCTAGAGACGAAAGTGGGGCTCTTGTTCGTATTCCTGGTACTATTAGTCCAACCTTTGCATGAGCCAAGCACCATGGTGGAAACGGAACTTTCGCTGGAGCTGTGTAACCTGATGGAAGGTATGCATGATAAGGCAGGTCTGTTTCACAAAAGAAGCACGTGGTCGATCCTCTGGCAGTGAGACTAGATGATGGGCAGGGGCTCGAGCAAGGTGTCTTACATGAGCTCTGAGCGCTTCCATGACTATATGGGTCTTGCTGGCAAATCGTGTGCAATGGCAATTGTTTCAGCCGTTGACGAACACCGCTGCAATGCAAGACAGACTCTAAGTGCCTGGGCCTGCACGCTTTCGAGTGTACGGATATTACTTCTGTAGGTGTTGGTCAGCACAGGCAAGCTGTATCGCAAATACCCAAGAAAGAGCGTCCTGTACAGTTGCATCATTGCATGTGTTGAAGTACCCCAGACATTTCCTCCAAGAAAGTTAAACACAATAGAGATATCCGTCAGGCGCTTTCTTAGGTAGGCCACATGAGGACTCCAGCAGAGGTCACGATCAATGATTACGCCTAAGAATCGGTGCGTCCTGACATAAGGTATGCTTGGACCGTCGATAGAGACATCGTATGATCTGATTGACTTTCGGCTAAACGCGAATAATGCGCATTTTTCTGGTGAGATCTTGAGGCCTTGTTCATTTAAGTACGCCGATGTTGACGTGGCAGCTTTTTGAAGCCCAGACGCAGATCGGCAGAGATTGATATTTTAACTGTGTCCGGAAGTCGTTCCACGCGACCAATGAGTACAAGGTTGAAAAGCGTGGGACTCAAGACACCGCCTTGTGGAACTCCATGGTGCGTATAATATTGCGAGGTTGGGCCAGCTTCAGTGTTAAGAAATAGAGACCGCCTATGTAAATAACTGCGAGTCCAACGATATAATGGACCGCCTAGGCCCACCGATTCCAATGCTTCAAGTATGGCGTCATGAAGAACGTTGTCGTAGGCTCCCTTTATATCTAAGAACATTGCGACAGATAACCTCTTACACGTCTTTTGGTGTTGAACATAGGTTACCAGATCGATAACGTTGTCGATAGAACATCGATGACGTCGAAAACCAGCCATGGCGTCCGGGTAGATTTCGTAATGTTCAAGGTACCACTCAAGTCTGGCGAGGATCATTCGGTCCACTACCTTCCCAACGCAACTTGCCAGCGCAATTGGTCGGTATGAAGTAATGTCTAAGGGAGACTTGCCAGGCTTAAGAAGCGGTACCAGGCGGCTGATCGTCCAATCTTGAGGAACTTTGCCTTCTTGCCAGGATTCGTTATAGATATTAAGGAGCGCACTTCGTGCCCGTTCACCAAGGTGGCATAGCATGCGGTAAGATATGTCATCCGGACCAGGCGACGACGACCGATTACATAGGGCGAGCGCCGCGTCAAGCTCTTGCGTCGTGAAAGGCAGATCCATGCGTGAATCTCGTGAATCTGGAATACGATTCCGTATTCCTGCGCTAGTGCCTAGGCCAGCTGCGATCTCTCGGTACATAACAGACAACACAAAACACCGCTTGGCCTTACAGCACATAGAGTATAGGGCCATAGGCGGAAAGTTTTCATTGTTCCAAGGGGGGTAAGTGTTTTTCCGAGCGTGAAAAAAGCCAGTGAATAGACGCAAGGTCGACCAGTCGCGCGGCAGTTTTGTGTGCATTGTGAATCATTGTGAACTTTGAATCTGCTTTTTTTTAACACATTCGCTTTGGTTTTTCACGGATTTTGTAGGAATGTTCGCATCGAATGCTGTTAAGCGCGTTTAACAGTGTTCGGCCGGCGCTCCGCCTCGGCAAACGCTTCGCTGTGTCTTCGCATTTCACTTGTCTTCGTGAGCCTCCGACGAATGTTTGGTCCAGCACTCTAAGAGGCGCCTTCAGAATAACTAGTGCACACGAAGGATACCACTAGCGTTGATATTGCGAATGATATAAGAACTGACATAGAATGTTTTTTTTTTCGTGTTATGGGGGAAGATACCTTGCAGGAAGCAGATCACGTGACTAATGTTGCGTGTTTTCGTAGCCTTGGAGTGCAGCTTAAAACTGACCTGCTAGCCTCCCTTCGTGTTTCGACCACAAAAGTATGCCATTGATCGACCGAGGCAATATGCCGTGTTGAAATTTTATGTTGTCTCAAAGTATACTGCGGTAATTCAGTCCTCTGTTCAATCTGTAACTAATTTTATGCCTATAGTTGCCTAACACGAATACTCTCGATATGCTCCGGAAACTCTTGAATAACGTATTCAGTCATTTTGCTGAGCTGCACTTGTAGCTAAACCTTAGCGAGCGCAAACGCGCCAGCATGTATACGTTCAAGCATACAAAAGCGATACGTACCTTGAGCAAGCGCCTTCACATCGGACGGGTGCTCCATCATGTTTGGGTCGATGTTTGGGTGGTCGAATGGGTTCTTGGAGCGCAGCGAGATGGAGCCACGTGACCTTGGCCGGTTGAGTATTGTTACTGCTCGAAAGCCATTCTGACCGCTAGCGGGCCCAATTATGCTGTCAAAAGCCTGCGATAAGGAAACCATGCGAAAAATAGACAGAAAAATGAAACTTATTCGATGACACCGTCTTTACCCTTGAACCTTTGACAATAGATAAACTTTAGTTGTAAGGAAAGCAAAACATTACTATAAGAAACAATTCCGAGGGTAAACTTAGGGAGGCTAGGCTACCTCGCATATACAGGGTGTTTCAGCGAACACTTTCAAAAGTTTTTTAAAATTGCCTTTGACCGATAGCACAATTCTAGTCCATCAGCTGGTCTATCCGATGCGGCGGACATGACTTGCCCAAAAACTTGAATTGCATAGTCGACTAATTGACAAATGTTTACGAATTAATTTTTTAACTAAATACCTTATGGCACATATTGCAATTTACAAATTCTAGTGGGTGAGACTGCAAGGCACGTCCACTTGAAAAAAAATTTGTTGATGACACCACTTACTAGATATGCGCCGTCAAACTTGCGGTAAAAATGCACTGTCGTTGCACTTACTTTCTTAACCAAACGTTGTTTTATGCATCGAAGCACTAAAGTAACTAGAACGCCAATGCGTGTTTCCGCAAAGTTTGGCAATTCATATCTCGGAAACTGTTGTCATCCTGAGAATTCATTCGACGTGGATCCCCGTTGCGAATTCCCCAGCTACAATTAGTAAATTGCTACAGGTGTCATAAGCTAATTAGTTAAACGCCTAATTAGTGAATTTCTGTTAATTAGTTGATCGTGCGTTTCAATTTTTCGTGCAAGTAATGTCCGCCAGTTCGAGTAGATTAGCTCATGGACTATAATCGTGGTATTTGCCGCAGACAACATTTCTTAAATATATATTTTTTGAAAGTGTTCGCCGAAACACCCGGTATAAGGTTGAAGGAGTTGATAGTTGGCTTTTAAAGCGCGATTGCGTGCGGAATTCGCAGCGTCCGTTTACGCTGCGGTGATGACGCCGCAGTTGTGACCATGACTGCACGATAAGTGCAGTTGAATGGTAGCGAACGATAGCTCAGAATGACTTGCGCTTATGGAGATTCATGGCACCACGAACGCACCAAGTCTGGCTGGCTGAGGCGCAGCAGAAAGCGCGCATGTGGCGCGCTGCTTTGCACACGCAATATATACCACAGCATGTTGTTTGTGCGTCCTTTCTGGGTCTCGGTTCGGGTAGCGCGCCGAATTCATCGCTTGGTGAAAACGATGCCGTCATTTTGCTTCGTTCTTGGAGCTCACCGAGTTGCCGAGCCACTGCAGTGGCCTGCCAAATGGACGCTCAGCGAAACTTTTCATCTTTTGTTCCGGCAACGCCTTTTTTTTTTCTGTGGTTTGGGCCTTACCTCCGGCACCAGTCCCAGCTCTGCCGCCAGCGCCCTGAACAACTGGGTGGCCGGTGACGTGCCAAAGGTCGCCACTTCGACGTCCGGGACGTCGGGATGCTCGGCGTATTCGGTCTGCAGGAACTGCAGGAACTCGTTGCTCACCGGTATGGATATCGTGCCTGGCGCAGAAACAACGGGCCGGCAACGAGATCGGCAGTGCAGCTTAGACAGTCTTCGTCTCGTTCTTTGCAAATCACACAGTGTATTAACTTTCGCTGCCCACTCGCCTAACAATGTACCACTTAAGAGGAAGCTGTAGCTCTGCGTGGGGCTGCTATTTAAGTACATGTAGAACGGAAAAATCGATTTTCCCGGCAACCACTGCGTTGAACTTGATGAGGAGTGTTGCATTTAAATTGAAAAGTAAAAAAATATAGTGATGTAGTAAGCGTTTTTTTTTTTGCGATGACAATTACACGGACACTCCAGGCGAAACTCTGTCGTCGGCGTCGCCGTGAGGTTCCGTACAAAGTACAAGAGCGATAAGATCACGGCCGCGTGCCGCATATTGTAGGTGCTTGGTGCATATATGGTGGCTTGGTGCCGCGGCGCCTTCGTGGGGTAGCGTAGCACGCGTCTTGTTAGGCATTCGTAAAAAGCTTGCAAATGTTGTAACCGTGCCACCTAAGTTGTAAATTCAGGTATCGATTTTTTTTCCGCTTTAGACGCTCTAACGGTTTGCAACACCAGGGTATCTATTTCGGGTGCAGCGTTACGGATATCTAAACTTCGTGCATCCATGTTTTTGAAACTCGGCAATTTTCGGCTATCACTTTTAAAACCTGACACGCCATAAATCGAAACGGCACTTCCTACAGTCACTAGAATTGAGTTCTCTCGCTCAAATGCAACAAATTTAATTGATGTCGATCTCGGCTTTGTCTCGTAAAAGCCGTTATGTGCTTTACATGTATTTGAATAGGCGGCATCAGAGTGGGCTAAGAGCGAAAACTTGCAATGATGATCGCTGTTGGCATATCTGGTGCCTTTGCTTTCTTTTTTCCTTTCTGTACCGTAGTAATTCCTAAAACGAGTGCAATAACAATGAAGAATCCAATGTTTCTGCAGCTGGTTATTCGCATCACTCGGTACAAAGGGGTACTTGCTATTAATTCCTAATTAAATAGGGGTTTCCAGTTTTTAATTGATAACCGAAGCACGGAATGCTACAAATGCGGAATCGAAGTCGCTTAGCGGGCTTGTCATTTTCATTCTTTTCGAATTGTGGAACCTATAGTAATATTTTGGAAACAGTAATCTCCCAGAAGTTTTCTAGAAATGAACCTGTGTTTGAAGCGGCTTTGTGCCACTGTATGCAAGGAAACCGTACGTAGAACACGGATGGCGCCCCATTTCCCGCAGGCTGTTTGGAAACTCTTGCCTCTCTAAAGGCTCTCATATACTATGCGGACGAACCTTGAGCACATGCTGGCAGCTCCGACTAAATAGTTAAGATTAATCAGTAATCCATAGTTGGCTGAATGTATTATTGGAGATTGCCACGTAATTTCTTACATGCACTGCCGCGAATGATAAGCCGCATTTATGCATAACTCTTTCAGGCGCCTGTGAAGTGTGTACGTTGAAAACTTTACTACATATCTTGCATGCTCAGTGCAGTGAAAAGCGTACAGCTGCAGAGCGTATGGGAAGTTGTTTTTTTATGAAGTTTGTTAGGTTTGCCCAATGTGCACACTATGCGCGCGCTCTCTACATAACATCAAATGTTAGGGCGTCAACCACTTCATCTCCTGCGTAGTCGGAAAGCACCTGTCCATCTACATGAAAAATATGCCTGATGGGAAACATTGTAAAAAAAAAAGCAATGAAGTGAACCCGCAAATGACCACATACTCGACGCAGTGACACCGAGCGAAAAAATACTCAGTCATTTATCTGCCAGCTTGTTCTGCAACTTTACACATACTTGCAGCACAGGTTCAGTGGGAAGTGTTTTTAATGTGCGCTCGAGGCATCTTAGTTGCCAGTGTTTTCGCAAGTGCTCTCGCTGTTTACGGACTATCTCAGCGTCGGGAATGTGCACGTAGCACTTAAAGAGGATAAACCTTTTTGTCTCTGCTGCACACTTATCGAGAATCGGCTATTCATCGACGAAGCTTCTTGTAGACCCTGCATTGTCTGCACGACGGAATTGAGAGTTTCACGCGAGTATGTTCATAACGAAACCAGTGCGGCAGATTGGCCTCCGCATTCGCGTTTCTACCGTGTAGAGAAAGATCGAGCGAGCGAAGCAGAGATGCTCGAAACCTGGAGACCTTATAGACTAGTCGTATGCTTTGCTCAGGACAACGGTGAAGTTTATGAATCCAGTTAGCGATAAACAGCACATTGATCGCATGTAGTTTGTTTCATCCCGTACTGCATCCCAAACTGCGTACTCCATCTGCCGGCTCCTTGTCGTTTCCATCAGTTTACCAAGGTATGGCGTTGCAGGCCGAAAGCGTGCACATGTAGCCAGCCTGCTCACCTTTCCTCTACCAGCACTGCTGTTTATTATCACTATTTCCCCACGACCACTTCCAGGGTCATTCTACATACACAAAAAGAAAGAAAGACGTAATTATCTATGCCTTTACGTGGTATGCGGGCCGCGTTTAATCCAACTATTCCGCAATGATCGAGAATAAGCCACGTAAAATATACGCAAAAAAGGAAACCACAGGTCAAAAAGAATAAGAACCAAATTAATAAAAGATGACGTTATTCTATTATAGTTGGGTATCTGAAGTACGGCCGCCTCAAGTTACCCGCAATAGGAACGCACAAAGAACCTGAGTGTAGAACATTTAAATCTCTCTCTCTCTCTCTAGATCTGTTAACCTGCCCCGAGGTCTGAATTCTGGTGCAGGGGAGGGCGAATATAGGTTGGCACCCACGTGTCATGAACATGTCTTGAACAAACGGGCACGAAAGAAATGCTAATCATGCTGCATCGCCAAACTATATCTGATCAACCTAATGCACATCGCGCAGTACCCGCTAGGACACGGCCAACACAAGTGGGCAAGAATGGGGCATCATACGTGCTTAGTCCTCTTCCTTGCCCTTGCCGCAGAACCGCTTGAATGTGTCAGCACGAACTACCATATTGAACAACAACAACAAAAAAGTAATCCTTGTATGGCTTTTCTTTTTGCCTTCTTACCAGTTCTGTTGGTGGCGTACTGCTGAATGTCGTCAAAGCTTAAAGGTGGTATGCCAACCTCCACGTCGGTGCTAATGGGAACGCCAGGAAAGAGCGCTGGGTGGTCTTGGAGGTTGCGGCCGACGGGGAGATCGGCGACTACGGGGATCTACAAGAATGTCACACCATTTCGAGCTTAATAATGAGACAAACCGCTCTCGTGCTGTACAGCGCACGAGGCGACGCGGACAACAACAAAAGAAAGATAGGCACCACAGCGATTATGGTCTCTGCTGTCTCTCGCGCATATATATATATATATATATATATATATATATATATATATAGTGCGTGCGTGCGTGTGTGTGTGTTTTGACTGCAACGTTGGTGGGTCGTAGCCGTAACCCACTGTGCGACTACTGACTACCCCCGCCAGTGTATATTCGTGAAGTAGCGCACCTCTGGTCCCACTGGCTGCAGGAAGTAGCATCGTTCGAAATCCCCCATCGATTGCACCTTGTAGTTTCCCGCACGGGCCACTATAGTCATGAGGCTTGTCCAAGATGGCGGGATCGTAGTCTCATTCTGCTGCCTTTTAGAATGCAGGCTTGCACCCGAAATATCACCCCCCCACCCCCCACCCCCGCGTATACTCAGTGGATATACGTTCTGCTGCTAAACACTAGGTCGTGGTTCGAGTCTCGGCTGCAGTGGCTGCAGTTGGATGGAGGCGAAATGTCAAAACGCTCTTGTAAATAGTTTTCGGTGCACGTCAAGCAACCCCAGGCGTCGAAATTAATCCACAGCCCTCCACTATGGTGCTCTCCATCGCTCTAGTGTTTCTTTGAGACGTGAAATGGTAAATAAATAAATAAATAAATAAATAAATAAATAAATAAATAAATAAAAATAAAAAAACTAAATAAATAAATAAATAAATAAAATCCGAACATCGCCGCACGAGCGTCTTGGGCATTCAATAACGGTTTAACATGAAGCGACGATTTTGTTCTGGAATGCTTTGTTCATTAAGATACCTTCGAGGCTAATCTTCAGATTCTACTTCAGTGGGTCCCAACAGAAACCACAGAGTCACTTCCAGGGCTCACAGCGTTGTGCTTATTGCAGGGGCAAACCACTTTCCACCGTAATGAACTCTAGGCTGTGTCACGCTCCTTGTACGGGTGCATGCCCGGATGTCTGTTGTGATGGTGGGAGCCTTTATGTCTTCGGCCCGATGAAAACGATCCTGATGCAACATGTGGTATTCTGCACCTGTATTTTCGTTGCATTATTGATTTCTAGGCGTGCTCTTATAATTTCGGACTGCCAAATCCACGCAATATCACGTGTCCATCTGGGAACGTCATCTTAAACTTTTATATCGTGATTGTGAGTATTGTTTTAGTCGAAACAAACATTAAAAATATCCTATGGCAAATGGCTCGTATACGTCACATCAGCTGGATTAGTTGAAAAGGAGGGCATTAGGACGGCAAATCGCAGTGTGGTTTTGGTTAGCTACCAAACTGTCAGTAATTGACACCGTATATACGAACTCTGCGGGGTGAGTCCCAGTTGCGCAATAAATGCGGAGTAGTAGTTAAATTATCGCCATTTGTCAGAACTTGAGTGCTACTGGCCCGTGCGAACGCATTTCACTTCTAGTGCCCTCCCTGTGCGTGCGCGAATTCACCGCATCTTTCCTTCCTTCCTTCCTTCCTTCCTCTCTCTCTCTCTCTTTCTATTCCTCCTTTTCGGTCCCCCAGTGCAGGGTAGCCAACCAGACGTTCACTCGGTTAACGTCCCTGTCTTCTCCTTTTTTTTCCCCTTCCTCCCTTCTGTGCGTAGTTCCAGTTTCAAAATCTTTGGTGAAATGCAATTACCGCCTTATAAACAGCAGACTTTCCCGCCATCCTCGCACAGTGTCAACCTAAGTGGCAGCTAGAGCAATGTTCGATAAAACGTCGCCGACTATTTCAAACGCCAGCAACGTGGTGCTGACCTGTAACCGTTCCAGGTCTTCTCTGGGCCCAACTCCGGAAAGCAACAAAAGCTGAGTGGATCCCACAGTTCCTGCCGAGAGTATCACCTCTCGCGTGGCGGTCACGCTTCGCGGCCGGCCAAGCCTAATGAACGTCACGCCCACGGCACGCTTTTCGTCGAAGTTCACCTGCGCGCCGAAACAGAGGGAAGCAAATCACACGTACGGCGTTTAACACATGAGGACACGTGATGATGGTAGCTACGGCATGCCGCCGTCGTACGCTCGTTCAAAACCATTATGTACGGCGCAAAAAAAAAAAGATACGTTGAACAACTTGGTTATCAGTTCTGCATTTCCGAATTGGGAAACTCCAGAAAAAATATCCAGAAACATGCTTCCTTCGAGGGTAGCATACAGAGTACACACGGAGTGCCCTGAGCACACACGGAGCGCACTACGGTCGGTTTGTTAGTGGCCGACACGGTTGGCCTCCCCCACCTACCTTCGTCACGTGACTGAGGAGCGCCACATGTAGGTTCTTCCGTGCTCTGACGATGGGCTGGATGAAGGCCTTACTGGAGCTGAAGCGCTCGCCGTTCGCCACGTTGCTCTGCACTCGGGAGCAGCCTAGGGTTGAGCGGAGCGATCTGAACAGCTGCGGAGACTGCTATGTTTCTTGCAATCAGATCTAGTTGGTGCACTTCTCCCCTACCGAGAAATCCCATATGCACCATAACTCCCGTATTCAGTAATCTGTATAATCTATCGGAACATACGGGTATTTTGTAGGAAGCAGCAACAATAATAGCGCAATAAAAAGACGAGGACAAATACAGAGTGACAGGGTAGGTGCTAACACCTTGGTAAGCCAAATTTTATAGAAGCCCTATCTTCTTATGACATTGTTTGATATTTATTTTTATTTATTTATTATTTTATAGCTTATTTATAAAATACTGCGGTCAAGAAGTCCAAGCAGAGTGAGCAGAATACAGAAGACTATGTTCACAGAAAAACAAGATGAAACAAGTGCGTAACACGTTTTTCACACAAATTCTTCGGTCATAAGGTAGACGAGTACGATACATTTATATTTGATTACAGTACAACTATAATTAACACACTATATAACATTATTTACCCAAATGCTATAAAGCTCAAGGGCGCTGGGGATATGCTTCAGTTAGTCTATTCCAGTCAGCTACTGTTTGCGGAAAGAAAGAGTACCGAAAAGTGTCAGTCCTTGCGAAAATTGGTGTCAGAGAATGAAGATAGTAATGTCGAGTGGGTCTGCTTATCAAGGGGGATACGTATTTTGCGGGGTCTAAGGGTAGCCTATTATTAATTAACTAAGTGTTATAAGTGTCATGGGGCATATCCAGCTATTTCATATGACTGGGAACGTACAGGAACCTATATGTTCATATGACATTATAGGATACGAGTGGTATGCAGCATAAGGGCTTTTTTATGTAGTGTTTTGCGAAAGCGACAATATGAAGACTGCACGCAATTCAAACCTGCCCAAATGACTCAACACACGCGTCACCTGATTGCGTAGGGCCGTTGTATTCCACGTGAGCGTAGCCAGCCTCTCGGCACGCCTCCATAAGGAGGTGGGTGAGAGGTGTGCTGGTGTTGGCATAGTCCACCGGTATCTCGCCTCCAGCGCCATGACACTCTTCCAGTGCACGTGCATGCGAAGAAGTAGAGAAGGACATGATGCGTCATGGAATTCGCGTTCTCGCCTGGTGGCAGCAACCGGCGCTGAGTTTAACTCAACCCTCCTCAACCCGTCACACGCATGCATGCATGATCACGAGGAGGGGAGAAAAGCATCATTGCGCAGGCTATAGAGCGTGCCACGGTTTTCTCCTGAGAAGATCTTAGGTTACACTCACCATCCACTGGACCCACACGGTAGTCTTCGATGTCTTTGAAGTGCGGCAGCACGTCTTCGTACGACCACCCTTTGGCTCCGTACTCGAAGGCCCAGCGGTCGTAGTCATCAGGGTTCCCCCGCGTGTACATCATGAAGTTCAGCACGCTGCTTCCACCGAGCACCTTGCCACGTGAATGTGCTAGTCGCTGCGTGCGGTACAACAAGAGCAATAGCGGTGGGTAAGATCACTTCGCGACTGACGCAGTGGGAAATGAGCAGCTCGGCCCCTTTCCTTGTGGCAGGCCGTTCTGTGCTGATGAAAAAAAAAAAAAAACACGTCAAGGCTGACCGTGTGGCGCGTCTGTAAGTTCGCGTAGCTTGCATTGTCCAACCCGTATTTCGATGTTATCTGCAACGTCACAACCTTACTCTGCAATGCATACGCGATTGCATCGGCGCGCTATTACCTAAATAAGGGCCAAGCTCCTAGCCAAGCTCCGGCATGTTCTCATTATTGGCCGGCCCTTTCCGCGATGGCGGCAAAGCATTTGAAGGCTCTACGCGCCTTCTCGTAATTTTGAGTATTCTAGGATTATTTCCAGCGATACCCTTACAAGGTTGCCTGTTCGGATCCCTTCAGGAACATTCTCATTTTTCTGAGTCGGTATTCCTTTTGCGAAATGGTTATGTTGACTTTCCACTATCTGAAACGTGATACTATGCACCGATTCAGGTCAATTTATTCGCATGTTTTACGTCGCGAGATCTCTTCCCTTGCGGCGATCTAGAACGTCATCCTCGGCTGACGGCTACCATCTTCCTTACTCGACGTGGCTGTGATACGCTTGCTCATTCACCCGGAGCTTTGAAGTCTGGCGTCCTCAACGCAAACCAAAAAAAAAAAAAAAATCAGTGCCCTTCCACTCTGTGAACAAGGATGACCAGCGAAGCTGTGTATGTGGGTCCGTTGATGGTAAACTTCAAATCCGCTGCGGGTCGTCTTAGCATAGCACGATCTTCGGGATCGGCCCACATATGGTGAGTTTTGTGTCTGCACAGGAATACAATCCTGGAGGAACTAACCCTTAACAGCTTCGCTGTAAAATTGGTTCCGTCTTTGCGTTAATTAATTAATTAATTAATTAATTAAGTAATGATACCGACGAACGCGGGAGCACTGGCACGAGCGCGTTCGCGCGGTAGCGCCGAGGGGCGCCAACGTGCCAGCTGTGGAAGAAGTCGACGACGCTGGAGCCAATCCTGATGATGGGTTTGTGTTAACCCACGGACACGATCCTAGGGAAAGTAAGCCTCAACAGCGTCGCCGTAAAAGCTTGCCAGGCGCGGTGATGGCACTCGATTTATGAACCTACACGCGCTTACATATAGACATGCCGACCTGGTTCCGCAAGGAGAAGGCAGCATGCTTCTGCGGCACGCTCCAGTAGTCCCAATCGTCGCGACCTCTAATGTTGAACGGTGCGAAAGCCGGGATTTGTCGAGAGGCTTCCTCGAGTCCTCCGGCTTCCAGGAGGAGCACCGTGACGCTGGGATCCGCAGACAGCCGGTTGGCGATGACGCAGCCCGCGGAACCACCGCCAACTGCGTGAAAAGTGGGAAGGTGCCACCATTGAACTTTGGAATGCGAACAGGTCTGGAGGATTAACACCGCTCAAGATTGAAAGCTGCCGTTTTATGATAGGGCTTTCGTGTCAAAGCAATCAGAAAACGTACCGTCTATGGTGGAAGAACTGAGCGTTCTGGTAGCTCTTATTGTGACTGCTAATGCGAATAGCATTTTTGCATGTTCGTATGAGTGAGCAGCCCGACCTGGACGAAAGACAAGAGGAAGTACACGATACGAGCGCCAAGGTCAGCGACTTTCGATCGGTCCGTCCACTTTAAAATTTCGGTGGTGTTGCGCGGTATCTAGGTACCGCGGCGTGCCCAGCCGGAAGCGCGAAGAGCAGCCCGGCTGCAGTACGTGGCTCGTACTTGACGCGTTTGAGCTTCGGCGATACGGTGTGTCGCGACCATTGCATGTATACCATAATCGCAGAAACGTCGGCACTCTTTGTGAGATGGGTTCTGCCGCAGTTTTTCGTGCTTTATTTACGTCACGGCATATTTTGCACTTCGAGCGTGCAGGTAGGCCGGAAAAGCAGCAAAGGGGCGAAGAATGGCTCGGAAGAATGTTGGGGACTTGAGCCAGAATGGGCCGAACCGCGTGCCCAGCTATTGCGTTACAGAAACTGCAAGCTCGTGCTAAACGGCGCCACCGAAACTTGTCTCGGCCGCACGACTTAGAAAGCATACCACGAACTGTCTTGGACCTACTGACAGAAAATTCGGATTGAACTAGAATGGAGACGGCCGCAGAGAAGGGCAGATGCTCGGTAGAATGTGTAATAGGAAAACACCGGTGTATTTTGTTCTCTTGTAACTAAGAAAATAATACAGGTCGTGTACTTGTCGTTTTAAAATGTTTCTACGTGTGACATTCTTAAGCGATCACAACCTCTACAAGCTCATCAAATGGTGAAACTAGAACAATTACAGTAGCAAGAACAGTGCTCTTGTGCCCAAGATTTGCCTATATACGCGACGCGCATTGAAGTCTCTTTTTTTCTTTTTTTTTTTAACTGGGCATATGTCAGTGCGACTAGACGCACTGAAAAATTTTACGTGCCTCTTCTCACGGATTTCTCACAAATTGTCGGGTAGGCTCTATCGTGGACGCAGCCGCAGTAATGCGCCTGAAACCTATTGTGCGCGCTGCTTAGGGTGTATGCGAACTAGGGCACAGAAAGAAAACCAAATACACAAGCGACATTTATTCACGCATTACAAAGCTCCCCACTCCTTCATGTAATGTCTCAACAGAGACCTTTGAGGAAATAAATAAATAAATAAATAAATAAATAAATGAATAAATAAATAAATAAATAAATACCTGCTTAACTTATGACACAGCTACAGCTGGTCCTACTGTCAAGTACTACTACCGCGCTCGTTCCCTATTCGTAGTGGGCCCGCCGCTGTCAAAGGTGGTGGCCGTGAATTGACACTCTTCATGCCATCGACTTCTGGAGCCTACGTGTCGCACAAGATGATGCGATAGTCGAGCAACCGTAATAGTTTTGCGAACAATTTACACAGCTTATAAGCTTTATATTTGCCGATGTGCGCGGGCTTGAGTTTGATAGATTATAGCTGCTATAACTGAATGAGCTCTCGGAAACGCGACCACTGCCGCCTGCATCGACAAACGTAGTGCCGAGCTATGCCTTTCTCAACGCTGGTCGAGAGGCTATATTTGGCTCCGATTGCGTCATGTGTGGGCACGTGCCACCCATAATCGAGTAATGGCTTCTTTCCTCTTAAGTATTCTTTCAAGGTATGTCGCGTGGGTAGTACGTTTCCAAAGATATAAGCGATATGAATTTTCGTTGCATGCCATCTTCAGCAAGTGGCTCTCTATGCTGACCGAACTGAGAGACGTTTTACGTCAAAAACTAAATTACTCACCAAGTTTATATATAGTTCATAACTCTGGAAAATCTGGGAAATGTTAGGGATGATATCCAGGCCAACTTTGAAGCTTGTTGATTAGGGGTTTAATGAAATTTCTATGCCCCCGTTTTGCGCTCGTCCAGAGAGGTAATATGAAAAGCTAACAGTTTCCCGCTTCCCTAGAAGGACGCAAAGTGGCAACAGTTTCCTATGTAAACGAAATGGCGGCTATTCGTTGGGGGGGCGTGCACCAAAAGTTTGAAGAATGTAGACTAATTATGTGCTCTGAAAATAATGACTGAATACTCGTTTCTCCTAATTTTTCATCTGTTTTATCAGCTGGTTGCCGGTCTCCTTGATTAATTATGCTAGGCATGTTTATATTTCGTTCAAATGAGAAGCACATTGTCAGTGAAGAAGTATAAACGTTTCGTCTGTGTACTTACAGTATCTCTAATAAAATTAATTGCTCAAGCGTTCTAGAGTATCACACTGCCGTTATGCGCAATGTTTCCAGAACCTTAAAAACTATAGCACATGACCCCAAGTTAATATTTGCTGAAAATAGAAGGTATTGACACGTGTACTTATCTTTATCGGGCGACCACGTTTCGCCGCTTAACAAATGTAATCGCACAGCGAGGGACGCGCCTGCATGTATCCGACGTTTCTGGAAAGTTATCGATGCTTCTACCCGGCTGTCTGTTGTCGCCGAACCTTGTGTTATCTGATTCCATCGCGTAACGCGAATGGTGTAGAACATTGTGGAAGGCACGCGGGTCCGAACGATTACTCTGGAACATTCGACGACTGCTCTATAAAACCGACGTTTCTGGAAAGTTATCGATGCTTCTACCCGGCTGTCTGTTGTCGCCGAACCTTGTGTTATCTGATTCCATCGCGTAACGCGAATGGTGTAGAACATTGTGGAAGGCACGCGGGTCCGAACGATTACTCTGGAACATTCGACGACTGCTCTATAAAACCGACGTTTCTGGAAAGTTATCGATGCTTCTACCCGGCTGTCTGTTGTCGCCGAACCTTGTGTTATCTGATTCCATCGCGTAACGCGAATGGCGTAGAACATTGTGGAAGGCACGCGGGTCCGAACGATTACTCTGGAACATTCGACGACTGCTCTATAAAACCGACGTTTCTGGAAAGTTATCGATGCTTCTACCCGGCTGTCTGTTGTCGCCGAACCTTGTGTTATCTGATTCCTTCGCGTAACGCGAATGGTGTAGAACATTGTGGAAGGCACGCGGGTCCGAACGATTAGTCTGGAACATTCGACGACTGCTCTATAAAACCGACGTTTCTGGAAAGTTATCGATGCTTCTACCCGGCTGTCTGTTGTCGCCGAACCTTGTGTTATCTGATTCCTTCGCGTAACGCGAATGGTGTAGAACATTGTGGAAGGCACGCGGGTCCGAACGATTAGTCTGGAACATTCGACGACTGCTCTATAAAAGCCGACGCGCATTGACCCGCTGATCAGATTTCCGACGATCGCCGACCGTGTTCGCCGCTATCGTTGTGCTATAAGTGTAGCCTGTTTAGTGGGCACAGGTTCGCCCAATAAAAGCTAGTTTTGTATTCCACCGTACTGCTTCTTTCTTCACCGTCACTACCACGTGACGGTATGTTAACTTTATTATGTGGCGAACTTTTCTTATTCCTGGTTTGATTCGTAGCTTTGCTAATAATTACTAAACTCTAGTTTCTTTTTTAATTTTTACGCGTTATACAACGTACGTAGTTGGTTTCCCCGGTACCTCGGTGAAATAAAAAAAAAGGTAACTTGCCTACATTTGGCGAAAATAAATGACCCGTATTGGTTAATGTGTAGGGAAAGTTCAGAGTGAGTAGGTAAATTGAGCCCTTTGCAATAAATTACTCGTGAAGGTACCCCGAAGCATTATGAGTGTATTTTAATGAGAGGCGCGAAATTTAGCGCGCGCGTCTTGGATGTGAAGGTTAGCATCAAGGTTAACAAAAGCAGAGGGACCGTTGTGGCGAATCAGCAGGCCAAGTTCAATGTGTGTAGATCTAATACAGCCTTTGCAAAAAAAAAATTCTAACTAGGAGTTTAAAACTGCCATGTGGCCGTTGTCGGCTATGTTTCCCAATGACCCGACACAACTCTATGCAACACTGTTTATATCTCTTGCAAATGAGTGTCATGTTGGGTTTCATTTGTGGTTAAACATTAAAAATTCTTGGAAAATTTATTGACGTTACAAATGAACCTTTGTTTGCCCTCTTTTTTAGGCGTTGTACGAAGCTCCTAGTATGTTTCCCTTGTGTCCTGGGAGAGCTAAGCAAGGGACCTTGTTTATATTTGTTTAAAGTTAGGTGCAGGTTACGGGTAATGTTTACACTAACTTAAATGTATGTGGGATACGGCCTTAGCAGTAAACGATGTGTCCAAACGATTTGGTGCTTTATAAATGTGTTTTACGAACAAAGCAGGATTTATCCCGCTGCCTTGGAACTATAATTGCAAGCAAGATCGAATTTAGAATAAATATGTTAAGGTGGAGGGGAGCACTAAGACCAACGTTCTCGCTAACGAAAATGGTTGTGGAATAATTACTGCCTTTGTAAAGAAAAAAATCCTAACAAGTGCTGTAAACCAATATATGCGGGAAATATTTCAAACGGGCCAATAATATCCGGAAGACATTCTAAAGTATGTGATTTAGTCATATTAAACTGAAACGTTTACGTCAACCACTCGAAAGAAACAGCTTCGTTGGAATTTGGGTAGTGATTCTGCCAGGTCGTGTAAATCTGCTGCCAGTTCTGCCACTTTGCGTTCTACGAACAAGAACTTGCCTATACGGTAAACTGATGGTCTGGACCCGTTTGACTGCACGTTAAACGAAAATCATATACGCATGAGCGACGAACTGGCGAAAAAAGTGTTCAAGGTACTTAGTATTGGCGGCGAGGAGTTACGGAGTCGCCATCTATCGGAAGCGCCTCGCTGGCGTAGTATGAGGGATCACGTGGCGCGCTCCTCATAGGTTTTGCTGTCAGCGCTCACTGAAAACACCACGCGCGAGCTCTCCCGGACATTTCTGTAAGCACTTTCGAAACGAGAGAAGTTTCTTACTGTCTAAATAATAATCTTGGGCAAACTGAAAGCACACAATCGTTTACAGACGCTATCTCTTTACCGAATAGGTACAGTGAACGCCACTGCGCGCGGTCGCCGCGATGGAGTCTTCCGAACCGGCTTCTTGCGTGAAAGGTAGGTAAACGCTGAGAGCAAACTATCTGAAATATGTTCTTATAGTGTTTGTATAACTAAATGGAGCGTAATAGAATGAAGCCTCAATGAAGCGATCGCGCAGATTCGCAGCGACCGACTGCGCGTCTGCATGCTTGTCCGCGCACTGTTTGCTTTCTCCGCGCGCGCGTTTTCGCACCGTGCCATGAGCTTTAGGCCGCAGAATATGAGCATTTGACAGTATACAAGCAACCATTGTTGCGTGGGCGCTATCAGAGCTGTTCAAAAATAATTTCATTGTAGAGACTTCGACGCCTACGGGGACTGTGATGTGCCGTCGCGACGATTCAATCTTTTTTTTCTACTAAATTCTTTGACCTTTCAATACTATTTCTCGAGTTGCGTCGCACTGTATGTTTATCGGTGTTCTCAGCGTGCAATTCCCCGCTGCTCCTTTTTTGTAATCCAGTGCATTAATTCATAACACAAACATGACCATATGCCATGCTTTTTTAAAATTTGCTTCTTACCGCTGCCTTTCCACTCCACTGAACTTGCCAGTATCTATAGCATCGACAAGTTCATAGACCAAACCGTCATGACATTAGTCGGGCAGCGGACTCGGGCGAGCGTCTCAGTGCGCGTTTTCAGGACATCGCAGACGGGGCGCCGTAGCAGAAATCTTCCTCGCGTCTGTGCTTGCTGCATACCCGAGTTGTAGCCGATGACTGTTTGCCGGTTTTATGTTTCGCGAGCCAAGCTTCACACAGCTTCTTGTCCTGCGGCTACGTGTGAATAAGGCTGACACCGTGCTCCGTTGCGTGCGTCCGGAATTGCGGCACCGAGCAGTAGCCTACCATATTGTGCGCCTTCGAAGGCAGCCACTACCTATTGTAGTGCTTTCAAGCGTTGTAAAGGAGACACTCGAAGCGAGCAAATATCGCCACTAAATGAGGACCGCAGCGTACGAGGGAATTTAAACTCTCGCTTTCAGCTCGCTTCGGCGCGCCCGAAGCAGCCGACGCGGCCGCTATGTCCACGTGATCCCTCCTAGCACGTCACGCCGACGGTGGCGCCAGCTTTTCCAGTGGTGGAGCTCGAGGCCAATATGAATGCAAGTTTGTTGACGTAAGTGGGCAAATAGAACACGAATGCCGACACAGTTACGCCCGAGTCCAGTCAGTCCTGTACGCGTAAGTCACTTGAGCGGTATCGGTTGCCAGCCTTTACTTCGCGAATTCGCTGCAGCCCTCGGTCAGCTCTTGGTGAGAGCCGCTACCTCTTAACAGGTTTGGCGACATTGCGCCACAGAAGAGGCGTCGACGTGTAGAACGGCACAAGATAGAAAATCGCATGCTCCGATCTCTACTAGTACTCAGTACTTCAGAGAGACAATGGAATGTGCCATCGAGATTCCTCGCGTTTACTGCAGATGAGAATACAATGATAGCGCATATCTTTGATGTCTGTGTGATTCTCCGAGCTCGAACTGCCTTGCTTCAGTGCTTCCTAGAAGTGATGGCTACATCCTCGTGATTACGGGAAGCCGTTTAGCGAAATAATAATAATAAAAAAAAAACACGGATCAAAGGGAAGAGGCGGCAGCTTCTCTTGACCTTAGTGAACTTCAGAAGCCACGCTTATCTCGCTTCTTCGTGTTCATTATCTCCTACAGCGTAAGCTGTTATGAGCTCATTCCAATAGCCCTTTCGGTTGGCGATGGTGTCCGCCGCCGCCGCCGCAGCCGCCGCCGGTGTTCGTCACAGCTATCACGTAGCGAGCGAGAAGTCACGCGATGTCACAGGCGCGCCGCGTAGCGTCGATACGTGCTCACTTTACATTACAGTTATAAATTGAGGTGCGTGTAAAGCCATACTTATCCAAGTGACTCGTGTTTAAATATTTCGCGCATGCATGCGCTTAACTATCACATTGGGACGATGCATCTTTTGAGAGGGAGGAAAACGCTGCGTCTGTAGTGCGGCAAGGACAATGACGAAAACAAGACATATCGCCATTTAGAAAAAGACGTAGCGAACAAAAAAGAAGTGGCTAGCGCGCTGTAAGAAACTGTCTGTTCTTAAAATTAAATTATGGGGTTTTACGTGCCAAAACCACTTTCTGATTATGAGGCACGCCGTAGTGGAAGACTCCGGAAATTTCGACCACCTGGGGTTCTTTAACGTGCACCTAAATCTAAGTACACGGGTGTTTTCGCATTTCGCCCTCAAAACTGTCTGTTCTCGTTATTGTTCCGGCGGACTGAAGCCTTGGACCTTCCAGTCTTCATTTGCATCGAATCGTGACACGTATCATGTGACCGTCATGTGACATGAGGGCCGTCCTGTGTTACTTCTTCGCAACACGTTATGGCGCCTCCTCGCGAGGTACAAACCGTTGCTGAAGAAGCGACTAGTAGAACTACGCGTGCGGCTGCAACCAGGCAACGTCGAGCTCAGCAGACCACTCTGCAGAGAACAGCACAAGGCGCAGGTCGCCGTCAACGCATGGAGGACAGTTTAGTTCGTTCTCCAGAAAACGTCGAAAAAAAAAAAACTTCTGCGCGAAGGCTCTTTAAAGCGTGCTGTAGAAAATGCGGCCTGACAGGTTCGCCACCGAGACCCTCAAGTGCGTACTGCCGAAAATGCGGCTTGCCAGCTTCGCCGCGAAGACCATCAAGTGCGTGCTGCCGAAAATCAGGCACAACAGCTTCTACGCGAGCAAGCTCGCACGCGCTCAGCCGACAATGCGGCCCGACAGTTTGCCGCAAAGACCCTCGTCCGCGTGCGGCAGAATATGGGGCCCTGGAGCTTCACCGTACATGATAATCGTCAACATAGACGCAGTGGGTGGTCTGGTCAATCGTGCGGTCGGAAACCTCACCCACACTGAAGTAAACGATCTCAAAAAAGACTGGCTCGGGTTCGATTGTGGTGCCGCGGAAAGACTGGCACTATAATCGCAGTGTACTCGGGAGCGCTGTCCGTCCCGAGTGCGTATCACTTGAACAACGCGCGGTGACTACAACGTTGGGCCGTAAGGTTGACATCACATGTCGTAGCACACATTTACCCGTGGTGCAGGCTAGCGCAGTAACGATTCATAAGTCTGAGGGTGGCACATATATTAGCGTTGTTTACGATTACAACAAACGTCAAGCCCAGAAACTTGTGTACGTGGCACTGATTCGAGCCACTGCAGTTGATGGCTTTACATTACATGTAAAGCTTTACATTACGAATGCTGAAGCCGACTTAAGGTTTAACACGCCGCCGTAAACACAGATCGAGCACTGCGTGAAGAATTCCACACATTCAAACAACATCGCCTTGACACAATCATGCAACGTTGCTTTGCACTGCTCGATCAGCCCGACCGATTTGCCATCTTCTCTTTCAACGTACGTTCTGTGGCTGCGCACAGGCTTGACGTCATGCACGAGTACATATTAATAAATGCGAGTGTCCCTACTTTGTTTCTCCGAGGCCTGGGGTCACCCACATGAGATCACCGGCTACAGATTGCCGTGTCAGCAAATAGAACTGTGCATCGGGCCTCGGGTATGGTAATGTACGAACGAGGAAGTGAGGGTGTACCATTCAAACTCGTAAGGAGCACCGGACGTGGAATTTGCCGACGTGTGCGCAGTGCGTAATTCCGACGGTGTTGTGGTTGTTGCCTCAGTGTATGAGTTACCAGGTGCTCAACACACGAAGATTGCGAACTTCTTGGCACATACCTCGTTCCTGAGCATGACGTGCCCCTAATTGCTACTGGCGGTTTCAACGAAAACACGAACGGTCCCCACAACGTCAGGTTCGCACACTTTGTGCAATAAGTCCTCGGCATGGAATTTGTGTCACATATGCAATTCAGCTCTTCGCGCGCCGGTTATAGCTTGAAATTTGTATTTACAAACATCAAAGTGCCTTCACTGCCCCGCTGCATGTCCTTCTCGACCTACTTTTCTGACCATAAAGCACACCTGAGTGAGTTTCAGTAAATGTGCGCAAATAAAAGCACGACTTGCAATATACTAGTAACTTGTAGTTACCGTGTTCAATCAGTTTACGACGGTCTCCAGTGGAGACGCTCCTCCAGTTTACGCTGTGACTGTGCGGCACGCGGGCCTGTGGCTTTTTTCCCCCTAGTACGTCCAGTGATGGTTACCGCGCCCAGCCGCTGGGAGTCGCAGCCTTGATTCCCGGCCGCGGGGACTGAATTCTGGTGGTGGCGTTGGTGGGGTGGGAGCAATTGCCACCGATCACAAATGGAAGCTTTCTTAAGCGATCTCTACGGGGTTTAGCGCCCTTGGATGGGTCAGTCGGTCGGTTTGTCGCCTCGATGGCACAGGCCCAAACTTTCGCTCAAAATAAAAAGAAAAATAAAGAAATTAACAATCGCGTGTTATCAGGTTTGCCCCAAGCGGGGCAAACCTGATAAAACAAAAATGAGTGGTGATTCAGTGGCAAATGCAAGATAAATGCATTAGCACTACGTCGCTCCTCTTTGAGGTACGCGGTTCCACGATTTTCAAACAAAATAATATTTCCACGCAGTAATTCGAACGCTATGGAGCAGTGGGAGGCACTGATGCGCAGCTCAGCTTTGAACCAAGTCGTCCAAAAGGTGGAGGTGGCCGAGGCCACCGGCTCTCACGGGATTTCGGCTACCTAAGACGCCAGACACTTTCTCTCTCCCTCTCTCTCTCGCACACACACACACACACACACACACACACACACACACACACACACACACACACACACACACACACACACACACACACACACACACACACACACACACACACACACACACACACACACACACACACACACACACACACACACACACACACACACACACACACACACACACACACACACACACACACGGCTCTACCATCACCTTTCTACCTCTAGTATGTGATCGGCTTCCCACACTTCACACCGTAAAATTTTATTTCGCTTTAACACTCCTAATTCTAATTACGCATTCGAAGCGCACTTGTGCTTTTAATTACGCACTAACACTTCGATACGCTCGACGCGTGAGTCGCGTCGCATTGCACAAGTATACTGATAAAAGCGAGCGCTTTCACTTTGCTATAGCTCTCAATGAAATCACATTTTCACTCGGTGAAGAAGACCACATGGCCGCGCCGTCATTCACTTGCAACCGTCATTCATTCGACGTCATTAATATGTAACTGAAAAAAATTGGCCTTCAGCCCAATTTCTCAGTTTCAGTGGGACAAAGCTGACTGTGATAACGGAGATATTTCCTTGTGGCGTACGACGGTTTACACGCTGTGGTCGGTGGTTGCGGCTTTGTTGCCTATTTTGTTATTTTGTTTATTTTTCTTTCGTAAGCTATCGGCTGAGGCCCACGGGTTGCTGGACTAGAGATGCCATCCAGCTGGGACGATTCTCGCGTCGGCTCATTTTTACAAATGACGTTTATTCCTTCTCTTGCAAGGTCCGGCGCGGTGCCTAAAGGGCGGTTGCGAGATGCCGGCCGTCGCCGAAACCCGCTGCACGCGACGTGAGGAAAGTCGGCTCCGCATTTGTTACTGTTTTTTTCTTGTAGCGCGCCGGGAGGCTTTTGTTTTTCCTTGTTACCTGAGGTTCGCTGTTTTTTTTTTACTTCTACTCTGTGCGCATCCTACTAACCGGTGGGTATACAACCATAGCCTTACGCACGGCAGGCGCATGCACGAACATGCGCGCACGCACGCACGCACGGACGCACGCACGCACGGACGCACGCACGCGCCTTTGCCCGCAGTACACGTGGCGGATCCGACGGCCCTACGCATGCCTCACCGATTACGTAGTCGTAGTGCTGCCGGAGCTCTCCCAGCTCGTAGTCGCCGATAACGGGAAGGTCCGTGAAGGGTGTGTGCGCCAGCACGTTGACGATGCCGAACAGCAGGCCTAGCGCGGGCTGGGCCGCCGGGACGCTACTCCACGGGGCGGGCGCCGTGGCGTTCAGATCCATGTTTGCGCCGTGTTTGTCCGTGGCAGAACACGAGCTCGTCTCGTCGCTGTAGGCGGGTCGTTTTTACTGCTCCTGGCTTATCGTCCTGTCGCGGCGCCGTTTCAGGCACAGACCTTGCTTACGCCGATGTCTTTTGTTGTACGCAGGGGAGAGGGAAAAAAAAGAAAGCGAGGAAGACTGAAGGTATGCCCCGCGATATTCGAGCGGCACTGGCGTCGCGTGCGTGCAACTGGGCGCGTTTCAGCGCCACTTCTTTTGTGTAAATGTGGTGCACGTGTCAAACTGAGAGTGGGTTTAGCCGCAGCGAGACGGTCGGGTGTAATCCTGAAGCGCTTTTTATTGCACGTCCTTCAACATGCGATAGCCAATGGCATGGTACTGCATGTTTATTGTTGTTTTTAGGCTCCGATGGGCTCTTGTTGGCTATTGGTTTTATTTGGTGGCTATTGTTGGTTTTAGGCTCCGTGTTGTTTAGGCTCCGAGCATGGAGCCGGTTGCAAGTGAATGACGGCGCGGCCATGTGGTCTTCTTCACCGAGTGGAAATGTGATTGGGTTCTGAAAGATACCTTGGTGATCAGAGCGAGATAGCGCGAGCGTGTGTGTATGTGTGTGTGTGTGTGTCGGTAACCGCAGCTGGGTGATCGAAGACGAAATCAAGTGAGAAACTAGCAACAAGAAATGCGCATTTACTGCAACATTCGATGTCGCCTTGCTGCGGATTCGGCTGCTTGACATTCTGCAACACCAAAACTGACCACCTTAAAAGCGACTTACTGGCCAGAGTGCATGAAAGCAAAAATTGCCCTGCTTTGTTTGCTTGTAGCGCGCGTGTTACTTCGACTCGGCACTGCATACTTGTTTCCTGCCGGCAAACCACACTATTCAATAGCTTTAACTTGACGGAAACGAAATATAATATAGAAAGAACCAATGGAGGATAAAGTACCAAAGGGCTCTTGATGGCGAAACAAAGAGTTCCTATCGCTTAGCGGAAGAAAGACGCGCAAGCAGAAAGGAAAGAGCTGGTAAACGTTCTTGTTGCCCGAAGGCGGAGTTATCTTCTCGTGCGAGAGGAGACTAGGCGATTTCGCGCCTCATTATCCATGATAAGCGATCGCCGCGGCGACTCGTCTGCTATGCGATTCTGTCGTTCTGTCGATTCTGCTATGCGCGCACGTCTGTTCTTCATGCACGTGGTCAACCACGGCCGCGCCATTTCATAATCAATATCAGCCTGTTGAAACTTCACTTGCGTTAAGATGTTAGGCCAACTTGAAAGCGACAAAGCGTGTGTGTTTATTTTTTGTTTGTCTAAGCTTTAAGTGTTTAGTTCTGTAGTTTACCAGAGAACGTTTCACAGGAAGTGTCGCTGCTATGAAATTTATTTTAAAACATGTACAGGCGCTCCCAGGAAAATTCGGAACGCAACGCACGCGGCCACTCGCCGGCGGAGCGCATCCGTGGAAACAGCGGTACCATGGTCTACGTGCGCGCTGTCTCCCCAGCGAGCAAGGTTGGCTCCCTAGTGCATCTAGTTTGTGTTGAATTGCTCCAAAACGGTAGCTCTAGGTGCCCCTTAACGTTTTGTCAAGAAGGGCTGGGCCGGTGGTGTCTGTGGCAAGCTGTGTCTGCGCATGCACTCGCGTTGGAGCATGAGCGCTCGTATCTGCATGTTTGGTTGCTTGGGCGCCTTCTTTTGTCATGATGCAACCCTGATGATATCGGCGGCTGGATTGATAGAGATACGAACATATTTAAAGAATGACAGTTACGCCTATTCCGCCCTATTCCATTCGACGCAACATGCCGAAAAGAGTGCCGATGAATGTGCGGAGAAATATAGTTAAGCTCATTTCAGAGCGTGAGATATGCCGCCTCACAAGAAAGTCTATAAGTGCGGTAAACCGAATAACCCAAGCAAACAGGGATGAAGACGACCGACTCAAATATGCAGCACGATTGGGACGACACCGATGCACGTCGGAAGAGTCCGACCTTCTCATTGTTGCTGCAGCCATTGACGACCCTTTTCAGAGCGCCCGTGAGATTAAGACAGCCCTCAACCTGCAAGCCAGTGAGGAAACAATTAGAAGGCACATGCGAGAGGCTGGTCTTCGTGGATTTGTCGCGGCACAATGTCACACCTTACGGTGCGCCAAAAACGCCGGAACCTTGAGTTTGGCAGGACATACGAGCGCTGGACAACTGAAGAAAGGAAGGAAGTCATATTCTCAGAAGAATCAAGACTTTCATCTAGATAGGATCAAGAGCACCGCGTATGGAGACCATAGAACTGCACGTATTTTCCTTTTACTTCTGATCTTTTAAGCACAAATTCTTCGGACGCGCGAAAGCTATTTCATCAGAAAAGACCATTATCTATTCCCTTCTTTTCGTGTATACAAAAGCATAGGTAGGTTTCCGAGATCTACAGCAGCGGTCGCGGTGCTGTCAACGTTTGGGGAGCAATTAGCAAAGAGGGCCTCGGTCCGCTAATCCGACTGCCCCCATCGTTCACAACTGAAGCTTACTGCGAAATTATGGACTACCACCTATTGCCATACGCTCTGGACGGGCCATTGAACGATGGCTGCTTCTTGTTCCAACAAGACCTGAGCCCGGTGCGCACCGCAAGAGCTGTGTAAAAACGTCTTAAAGAACGTGGTGTTCGCGTTTTTAACTGGCCTCCGAAAGGTGCAGACTTCAATGTTATGGAGAACGTGTGGCGTACGATGAAGGAAAGTTTATCCAAGCTGAATCTGGGAGGGGCCAGTGCCAACCAGCTATGGCTTGCCATAACGCGTGAGTGGAAGCGCCTTGGTGAGAGGAGGGACTTCGTAGATTCGCTCTACGAGTCAATTCCACGCCGCCTGCAAGCTGCGCTTCGCGTGGATTACGCATTTGCGAGATATTGATAATGGAGCATGCCACCTGCTTTAGACTGAACACAGTTACGTTTCGATTCTTTTTGTTTTATGTGGAAAAAATAAACCCTGTGTTCTTCCTGTTATTTAGATTTAATATGTTGTCCTTACTATTTTTTTTTACATTCAGCTGACACAGCCTACCCTTGATTATCATTCTATATTGCCTCTGAGCAAAAGAAAATGAGTATGAAAATGAGTATCTGCGCCAACAAATGCCGACACGCGATCAATACGTTAGGATACACGCTACCAATGGTCCAGATTCCGTGATTGATTGGCGTTCAATATATGCGAACCACGCAACGTGGTGCTCCGATAAATGACTGCAGTTGTGAAGAGTTCATTAGAGTGCCCTTTGCATGAAGTGACTTCCTGTGCGTGAAATTGCCCTTGATGAACGAGCCACGTTATTTCATTTTGTAAACTCTTTTCTTGCCACTATCGCAGACATAGCCGTTAAGAGGGGTCATGTAATAGTGGAAATTGTCCTCGTATTAAGAAGCTAGTAGTAACACGGATCGGCAGATAATACTTCGCAGGACAGGCTAACACGGATGGAAAATAAGGCAGCGATGCCGTTGTAGCCAAGCCGCCTCACTAGCAGGTAATCCCGCAAAGCATTGCTATCTCCCAGACGGGATACAAACCATGGCGAGAACACGCTGAAAGGAATCCACAAGCCTTTATTTATAGATTACGCTGCATGCTGTGATAAAGACATTCATTCGCCCAGCCCCCATTGCACAATGCTAAAGGGCACCTAGCCCTACACTTTTGGAGCAAGAGAACGCCAATCTAGATGCACTAGGGAGCGGAACTTGCTCGCTAGGGAGACCGCGCATGCGCAGATCGTGCCTGTATTTATTCACCGGCGCGCTCCGCCGACGAGCAGCTGCGTGTCCGGCGTTCCGAATTATTCTGGGAGCACCTGTACGTTATCTGATGTCTGTGAAACCGAAACTGGAAGCGGTGGTTTCATGTGCGACGTAAGTGCAAAAACATTTGCTGTGGAGTGTTCTTTTTTGTGCTTTCGGGTTAATGCGGCGTTTAAACAAGGATTCAGGGGTTTCAGGTGACTTTCAACGTGTTTCCATCGAAATTAACGCGAACTGTCGCGAGGGGGTGGCACGACTTGAGCAACGTGTTATCTATGCTCTGCAGGCTTTGTGCCCCTGTCGCAGGAGCAGTGGATGACGGTATATACGTAGCACAGCCTTTGTTTGAGCTAGGTGTTCAGACGACATCGTCAGCCTATCTTTAAGCTCACTGCAGAACGAAGGCCCCTCCCAGCGATCTACAGCAACCGCTGTGTTGCACTGATTACAGCTTGCGCCTGTAATTCTGGCCAAGACATGACTCTTGGTCAGAGATACCGGTATAACTATTATAAGGGGCGAAAAAATGGAGATTAAGAGATGCAAACAGCGCTCGTCCTGTTTTAACGTGAAAGCATTATATAGAGGCCTCATTACGCGAAAATCTGTCGGTGTAGTCGGCGTGACCGAAAGATGGTGCCAAAAACGGCCAACGGCGCAAAGAGCAAGAACACGTCATAAGAGACTCGAATTGATGCCAAATTTCTCAGGGAGGTTCTTGCAAACAAAGTAAAATAGTGGCTTTGAAGATTAGGTAAATTTCGATCTGCGTGAGAATCGTACTCGCGGGCCTCAGGAGTGTGAGACGAGCACGCTTTGCCGATGCCATGGCGGCTGCACGGTTCTTGTTGACCAACGGTCAATTTCAATGGCATATTCGGAGTGCTTCCGGTAGTGGTTTTTCCGCTCCTTACGGAGCAAGTCTATTTCATTGGGAGATTGAGAGGGCCTCCCGTATATTTCATTGGCGGATTGGGAGTAGCTCCACCGCTAGATCAGCGTCACGGAGCAGCACTCTCTACTCCGCAAAAAAAAAAGAAATGACGGAGTCGCCCGGAAGTCGCTCGATGTCAGGCCACCCACAGCCAACGTACCGCTATGGCGCGCGCGCGCCCGTAAACGCGAATCGCGGCCTCTCGGAAGCAACGAGTGGTGCTTCGCATCACCAAATTGCGCTTTTTGTGCTTTCGGAGATGGATGATTCATCCAGTTGAAGTTCCGAATCGACCAGCGGGGACTCAACCGACGAAGACTCTGCGGAAGCTAGTGTGTTCAAGCAAGCTTTCGGCATCATGTTTCGGCCGCCGGCCGAGAGACCGGAAGTTGCGCGTTTCGTCGACGACGTCGTCCGCGAGTGCTCGGACGAAAAGGTAACAACGGCTCCTTGTCGGAAGTTTATGTTTTAACAGCCTTTACTTTTGCTGAGGAAATGCAGTTCCGAAGGCACCTTAGGCTGTCTCGGTGTGTTGCCACCGAACTGTTCGCGGCCTGGGCTGCGTCTCCAATACGCCAGACACACAGTCACGGTGGCATGCCTGCGTAGTCTGCGGAGACGCACATTTGCCCAATGGGTAACAAACCCTGGGACTTCCTCCGGATCACGTTGCGGGATATTAGGAAAGTCCGCAGGACTTCCAAAATAAGATATCCACGGGATGCACTAATGGACGTCCGTATAGGACTATAAGGCGCAGAGGAATTGTACGCATCCTGGGCTGGTCCGACGGACGTCAAAAATGGACGTTTCGACGTTTACAAATTTAGTTACCGGTTTTCTCTAGCTACGTTCAGCCGACATCCGCGCGATATCCGAATGACCAGTGCACGCCAGGGGCGGGATTTGTAAGGGACTTCTAAGCGAGGTGGACATACTTTGCCGTTAAGGACGGGAATTTCAGAAAAATTTACTGAAATTTTTAATTATTTTATTCGTGCATGGGGGTGGGATTGGGGGCAGGTCAGTTGTTTAAACGCCAAACTTGGAGGCGGGTCAAGTTTTAATCCACTGCCAATTTTTAAATCTAGATAACTGTGTCTCATTCATGGTATTTCTCATCGAATTTAAAGCTCAATCCAAGCAATGTCGACACAGAGCACGCCTCGTCGCTACGTCACACGGAAACGTCCCGTGACTAAGTTTAAGTGATGGAATGTCGAGGCAAAGACTAATGCAGCACGTCGCGTCAGAGGTTTGCCAAGCAAAACATGCCGTATCAGTAATCGCCGCCATGTTCAGTTTCAAACTTCGTCGCAGTTTTCGTCACGAAGCGTTTGTATCTGACATGATAGCGGGGCTGCCTTTTCGGCGCTCCCGGTGTGCTTGTTTTCGATATTGCCTGGATTGAGCGTCGAAATTCTTAGATAATTCTCTTGAGGGAGGGGCTATTTTAAAGGTTCTGTTAATCAGGGTACATAAAAATTTGACTGGCTCGAAGTTTGTCAATCAAATTGTCCTAAAATATTATTGAAATAGTAAACTAGAACAAATTTTTAAACTGTTCCAAAACTAATGATATCACCGGCAATGTATGTCCGCCTCGTGTAGGAAACTCCTCTACAGAATTGCCAATTTCGCTTAGAGCTTGTTTTTATAAAGAATCTGTATGCTTAAAAAGCATGCTGTATGACCGCCAATGAATGGACAGGAAAGCTGCCAACTGGGAAACTGATTTTCTGTAATAAAAATATGCACACACCAGAAGACCGGCAGTAATCTAAATAATGGTTACTTTTTGAATTTCCAAACAAATTTGGCCACTAGAACACCAGTTCATTTTCTTTGTCCAGCACTGTGTTACTGTACAGACTGTATGTTCTGTCAGGTTTGACCACACAAACCACAAACGTAGGTAACTGAACACATGATATAGTTTCACACACACACACACACACACACACACACACACACACACACACACACACACACACACACACACACACACACACACACACACACACACACACACACACACACACGCACACACGCACACGCACACGCACAAACACACACACACGCACACACGCACGCGCGCGCGCGCGCGCGCGCACGCACACGCACACACACACACACACACACACACACACACACACACACACACACACACGCACACGCACACGCACACGCACACGCACACACACGCACACGCACACGCACACACACACACACACACAGGCGAATGGTCAAAGACTAATCACAAACTCCATCACAGAAATAAAGGCGTATGCCACACACGAATTCGTAGCGAGTAGTCAAACAAGAGAGCGAAATATGATACCAACATAAATGGTAGTACCTGGCACTAAATCTTACACCAAAGAAGCCACAAATCAGGTAATAAATACGAGTAGCATAATGCACTTTAGACACGAATATGCGAAAATGACAAATATCGCAAAACTTTATGGACGAATCAAATTCTGAGGTTCTTACGTGCCAAAACCATGATATTATTGAGGCATGCCGTATTGGGTGACTCCATAATAGTTTTTGACTAACTGGTGCTCTTTAGCGTGCACACAATGCGCATTTTTGAATTTCGACTTCATCGAATTGCGGCCACGGCGGTTTGAATTTGATCCCGTGCCTTCGGGCTTAGCAGCACAACACCAAAGCCACAACGCCACTACGGCAGCTTATCACGAAAAAAATATTGTCAACTGGCAACGTTACAACGTAAACTTGAATGTCCTTACAGATGGCACAATTTGACATAGAGCAGCGAATGACCTCACTGCTGAAAATATGCAGTAGATATTACATACCATGCAGCGTGCATTCAAAATAATGGAACGGTTTGTGTACTTGTGTTAAAAAGAAAAGAATGCTTCACAAACGTTCGCATGTAACCTCACATGCTTGAGCAAAAAGTATAAAAATTGTCCTGCTGCTCAGTGACGGACGTCACAGATAGGCACTGAAATGCCAAGCAACATGTCTCTGCAAGTATGCAATTTAAACTAAAATAAGAATTTACCTCTGGCAGCAGTTGCTAAGGCACGCATGGCGGTACGCAAACAAGCTTATGAAACAACTAAATAAGTTACATTTACTAGAGGATATCAATGGCATAGGTACATAGATTAATACTTTTGTCAATAATGTTTCCAAAAATTTGCGTGTCACAAAGCACGTCGAACAATTTCGACATTATCAACAAATTTTCTGGCGTAACTAGCCAGTACAATTGATGAAATACAGAAGCCATACAGTTTTTGCAACTAACTAAGTCCGATTTGAAAATTACGGAAGGGCCCTTTCTAACGCAACCCGCTGCATTTTGCTGTGGGTTGCATATTCTATTTAGCATAAGTGAATTAAACAAACATGTCATGATGCCAACATGGATGGTTTATGACTTTGCACACGATCTGGCTTGGAGGACAACTAGGCTGCGAAAGAAGCCGCAAGTCACAGAATGAATTTGAGTGGCATAATGCTTTCCTTTAATGTATTACCGCCACTTTGACTCAGGACACTAATACGTGATGGCAAAATGAGAAATACCACAAATCGCCAACTGGGTACGGTTGTGGTCATGAAGCGAAGGTAAACGTCGCATCTTGACATGGAATATAGCCCCTTAGGTATAACATGTGAGCAGTAAACCCTCACTGAGCTCACTGTGAAACTAAAATGCGCGGTGAAAAATACCAAGCAGCGTTAGGTCCATGTAATATCATAATTACAGTAGTAATGACGCAATATTTTCGTCCTCTTTTCTTTTTAAAGGAAGGCGCGGTACCTCTAAACCCCAGAAAGAATAATGTCAAGCTTCAGGACACCTTAATAATTTAATATAACAGCCTTTATACCGTTGGTTTCAGTTTAGTTTGCACTGTGTTGTGAAGTCATGGCATAGTACGTGGTCAAGTCGAAGCAGGACATTGTAATGCTTACAGACTCGCTTCGGCTCACTCACTCTATCATTTACTATGCTGCTACATTTCTTTTCAGAACGAGTAGCAGCATACGAGGCGACCGACTGAGTCAGAGCGAGTTTCAAAACGTCACAATGTCCTGCTTTGACGTGGCCCGGTACCGTTTCAGGACGTCAGATACCGTATCCTCCAGGGAAGGCATCGAAACTGGCTAAAGAAAGAAAATATTATTACAAATTGTTTAGAACACTCTGAGGCTTGTCGCAATATATTCAAGTGTTTAGAAGTCCGTATTCTTCCCTTAATACAAAAAAGGTTACTTGAAAGTATCATGTGAGTTCAGCTTTAATGCTGATAAGGCAAAAAAAGAAATACTTGACAAACAATCAAGCAACGACAGCTGTTTGATTCGCTCATAAAGTCTGTGCAGGAATTGTTTTCTTGGACGTGTCTTTAAAGGTTTGCATTGGAATATTTTCTCTTGTGTTAGAGGGAAAAGTTTAATACGAAGCCTTAAATGCATTTTACAGTTAAAATATTCTATACAGACCTTATGAGGCTTTTTCAAGTTTTGCCGTGAGACACTCGGGCGCACGCCGCAGCCATGACTTGATATTTATTTATTTCTTTATTATTCAAATCCCCCTGGAGAGGGGTTTTATATGTGCCTCAGTTGACAGTATCCGTCGTTCCATGCGCCATCCATCATCCAACTCACTGCAGCGGAAATTGAAACGAAGGCAAAACAATGCAGTGATTCAGGTTGCAGTACCCGGCAGCAGGATACGTGTGATCCAAGTCAACGAAAAAAAAAGTTCAGGCTCACTCAAGCACAATAGAGCATTATTCATAAATTTTCGTTGACTGGCATTAAACGGTACCTTCCCAAAAGTATTTTTCCGCGTGGTTTTTGAATGCGCCTTCTATGAGCAGCAATTCAGTCACAAAGGTTGGCTTCCAGAGCCCTGCATATGTCCCCTGCTAGATGTGGTGCAAGATCACCAGTCACGATTGACGATCTCAATTGGACAGAGTTGTTCTTTAGAGTTTTTGGCCAGTGGAATTCCATCCACTTTTGCTGTGAGCGGCACGAGAGCAGGAAGGTTTTCTACGTGCCCTAGGGTATGCGGCAGGCCAGACACGAATCCAAAGTGTTTGTACTAGCCTGTACTTATGACAATAACTGAAAACTTGTCGCTGCAGGCTTTGTTGGAAGCTGTCAGGAGGCCGCCCGCAACGTTCGCAAGGTCCGAGAAGCCCACTTGCTGTTTCAACAATTCTAGTTGTTCAGCTAATATGGTTTGTTCACTTATTTTCATTGCTCCAATTAAAACAACTGTCTACCACCCAGCGTCCTAAGGAGGCTCTGAGGCTTTCGCCAGCCACTGCACCTTCGCATTCGATATGCCGTGTGCGGGATCGCGTTGCTATCGGCTCGAAAATCGGCGTGGCGTAATCTGTTATCGCATCGCCACTGTCGCCGCTATCAATGACATCGTGCTGCCCGCATTCGGCACAGTGCTCGCAGGCGCCGTTGTATAATCTTCCCTCTGGAAAGTTGGAGTGGCTTACATGTATGGTTCTCTGTTCTTCGGCCAGAACGAGTATGCTCTGGATCAAGTTATGTCAACTTTTTAAGGAGTTTTTTGTGGTATACAACATCAAGCACCTTACGGAGTTTAATACGAATGGCACGCAGCTGTCCTGCCTATACACTGCCTGAGAGGCGTGCATCAAGAAGCTAACAAGGTTGGTAGTTGCGGAGCATCCCGATATGAAACCTTGCTGCTGAGGAATGATAGTATTTTTACTGGAAGAATAACCTATTGAGTACAGTTGACTCGAATAATTCAGATGCTGCACGTAGGAGAGAAGTAGGCCTGTAGTTAGTCGCCGCACTTTTTGTCCCTGACTTAAAGACGGCAACGACCCGCGCTGTTTTCCAAGCCTTCGGTAACGTGTTTGTCTTTAAAGCAGAATTAAAAATACGAGGAAGCACTGTAACAAGCAAGGCGCCGTTCGTCTTAATCAAAGCAGGTGGAATGTCATGAGGACCACACGAAAAAGACGGTTTTAAGCGTTTGATGCTGTGAAATACAAGTTCATCTGAGACTGATAAACTTCTCTAGCGAAAGGTCATTGGAAGGCTCACTAACCCGAAATGTAGGGCGAAGGTTCCCGAGGCATCTGGAACAGGCTGGCTGTCGCCTCTAGGTGGAGAGATTTTTTATTTTATTTTATTTAAAAATACCTTACAGGCCTCAAAGTGAGGCATTGAATAAGGTGGGCAGTACATAGAAAATACATAGAATACAAGACATCTATAAACCGTATCTGTTTACAACCTACAACCGGAAGTACAACTAAATATGAAAAAAAATTATTTAGTTCACGATTCACTAGGGAAAAGAAGAAACATAAAAAACATAATATAATAACAAGAAATAAATCACAGATTATTTTCAGTGAAGTCGTGTAATTAATAAGATCAGAGTGTTAAACAGTAATAATGAAAAAACAATGACAGAAAAGTTACGGACGCGATATTCCAACGAAACGGTAAACATAGCGACATAACGGTAATAATGCGACATTAACCCGAAAAAGATAGTGCAAGTATAGAAAGCATTGTGTGACAAACGTAAAACTTCACTTTTCTTTAGTCATGTATTCAGCCAAGGCATCGCGGAATGAATCGTAGTTGGACTGGCTTGCTATGCTGTCCGGGAGCGAATTCCATATTCTGATAGCATGAGGAAGAGCAGAGTAATGGAATGATTTTGTAGACCCCTAAAGGCGGGCATAGCTGAAATGATTATGAAGCCTATGTGACGTGGAGTAGGGTCGTTTCAAGCATGCGGGTGTTCGAGTTTAGTGAAGGAATTTGTGGAACAGTGATAAAAGGGCAATGTCTCGTCGAGTGCTCAAGGATTGTAATGAAAGCTTAAGTTTTATTTGTGTAACACTAGACTGTTCGCGGTAATCGTTTATGATGAAGCGGCTTGCTCTATTCTGGATCCGTTCTAGCGTTTCAATTTGGTATTTCTGGTTAGGCGACCAAATGGGAGATGCATACTCGAGCTTAGGACGAACGAGAGTTAGGTAAGCTAGCTTGCGAACATATCTTGTTTCGTCTTGTTGGATGACTGGTAATGAACGTGTCTCCAGAAAGATTTTGAATTTTTAGAAGTACTAGCTTTCACATGTGTTATATAGATGGAAGGGTCCCGGTTGTAAAGATGTTTAGAGGGTGCCCTGTATATTTTAAAATCTATATTCCAGTGTTCCTGACTAATACGCTGTGCCTTCCTGTGGGCATGCTCTTTAAGCTTTAAAGCTGTTCTCAGTAAAACAGAAAACCAGCGCGGAAATTTAGAGTGGTTAGCGCGTTTTAGTGGTATAATGTTCTTCATTCCATAATGAAGAATATTCGTGAATCTCGTGACTTGGTCATTAACATCCCTTAATTCTTCTACTGAAAACCAGTCCGCCTTATTGCCGTAGTGTTAAAGACCTACGTAATCTCCGCTTGAGAAATTAAATGACGGAGGTGTCGCTGTATCCTTTAATCTCCTACTACTAGGTATCGCGATCTGTAAGGAAATATGAAGCGGGGGATGATATTTATCTCGCTTGACAAGGGTAAAATCGCCACAGGACACAGTCGCAGCTTCTGCGTTACTAAGACATATGTCTAGTACATCGCCACAAGAGTTCAAGATATTGTTAAATTGGCACAGAGATTTAAAAGATATAGAATCAAGTAACGAGTTACACTTGGCAGGTAGGTCAAAAGAGGGGGTTGAAATTTCATCATTTATCCAGGAAATGGCAAGCGTAATAAAATCGCCAGTTATGAGTATTTTATGGTTACCATGGGCCGATATAGCGTTTTCAGTAGTGACTAGAATAGTAATGTACATCTCAATATCCATATCAGGCGCAACATAGAAATTTCCTACTACTAATAGCCTATTCCTACCAGCATCAACAATCTCTACCCAGACACATACCTTTGCACATTCTAAATCAGGGCGCTGAACGAATGAATGAATGAATGAATGAATGAATGAATGAATGAATGAATGAAGGAATGAATGAATGAATGCATGCTTTATTTAGACAATACATTGTCTGGGATGTAGGGGCTAAAGGCAGACGCAACTGCCTTATCCTGAAATGATCCTGAAATGGATCTGAATGATTGATTGATCGCAATGAGAACCCCAGCGCCATTTGATTTCTGTGAAGGATCGCGGTCTTGTCGGAAAATTTTATAAGTGGGCGGTAAGTGCGAACTAGATAATATTGGAGGACACAACTTGGTCTCTGTTAAGGCAATGATGCGGAAAGAAGCTGAAATGCCGTTGGAGAAAAATTCGTTCACCTTTGTGCGTAATCCACGAATATTTTGATAGAAAACTCTCACATCACTGAACCGTCTTTTCATCTCGCTGAACATTCTTCAGTATCATTGTATCGTAAAGTTATCTTCTGAAGGGCTTGTAGAAACAAGAGCATGGCCACAATGAAGGATACCTTAGACGCTGATAGAGTCCTCATTAACAGAAACATGAAGTGACGCATATGAATCGTACTTCGTTTTTTAGTAGAGTCCAAGACAGCGGCTTTGCATCAATGGCTGACAGTTGGTGGGCGAGACGTAAGGGATGGGTGTCAGGAGCAAGCTTTCTCACAAAGATTACCCGAGGCCGCACAGAGCGAGAAACAGCAACAATCCCAGTGTTGTCAGAGCAGCCAGCACTCAGTGTTCACTTTCGCTTCAACGTTGGATCACTGGCAGGTGACAGGTCCAATGAAGCAGTGTAAAAAATGAATAGAAGAAATCGGTGTACATTTCCGTTTCACCAGCACTGCTGTGGTTATGTGACAGTTATTTCTTCGAAAGTGCTGCGTTAGCTAAGCTAGGAAAATAGTGCAGCATGAAAAAGTGCTGCGTCGGTTCAGGTCTCAATGCTGCGATAATACGTTGCGCCACTTGCAAGAAAGCGCGTACATCTGCACAGGCAACCTTATTAAGCTTTCAGTGCTTTGACTGGCACACGCAGATGCTAGCCAAGAGTGAGAGAGAGCGACCTTGTCATAGTGGCGACGTTCATGTGCCCGGCAGCTTGCCTAGCACGCGACTGCGAATGAAAGCGACGACGCTCATAACAACACTTGGATAGTCACATGAAACGCAATTGAGAGGTAGGAAGCAGCTGTGCAGCACCGAGAGTGAGAAGTATAATTGACTGCAGACTGCGCTGAATGATGGTAGTGGTGATGGTGGTGCTACAGGCGGCTTTAACCCTGCAGACGAGTCTGGCAATTACTGCATCTGTAGCGCCTCTTTCTAGATATACAGTTCATTACAACGTGCCTGAGAGTCCACTGTCCCTAAGAAACGCAAAAGGAGGGCATGTTACCTTACTTTAGATGGTTTGGTGACCTTCTGAAATCACCAGAAGTTGTTCGCAATCGCGTGGGAAACCTCTTCTGCTCATGGCATCAAGTAAAATGATTGTTCCGCATTGTAACGCCGTCAAGACCATAGCAAGTACTCCGCGTCACCCATCTCTCTGCAGTCTCCACAGAGCGAGAAAAACGTTCTCCCTGTCTTTAATTGCCCAAGCTGCCATGTGCGCCGAACCCGTTCTGATTCGAAAAAATTAGCGTGGACTCCCAGTTCGGTGGCCTTTTGATCATGCAGGGCTCATGCGGTGGCATCCAGTTTCCCAAAATAACGGCAAATCGCCTCCTTTGTTAGTTGAAAATTTTTAGGCGCTTTTACTTATTGAAGGGCTTGATAACGTTGCATGTGAGATGGTCAACTTTTCTAATTCCGAAAACATCAACTTTGGACGGTGCCTTTTGAAATTTGACTGTAGATACCTTGTTCTTGAGGTTTAATAGAAGGTCTAGAGACTGTTGACAGAATTTGTTTGACGGTAAACCATGCGACAACTGAAAATGTGCGCACTTTGATTCAGCAAGAACGACCACATCCTGGGCAGTGCATCTCTTCTGTTGGCTCAGTGCAGTAGTTGTAGCAGCTTCCTCTGCGACCATTGATGAAACCAAGCTTTCTAGTCAACCGTCCCAGCTGAAGCCGAGGGTCGTAGCCCAGACTGCAGCAGCACAACTGTCTATATGTATGCTGACCGCCTCACCTGTGTAACTTGCAAGTTATTCTCGTATATTAGTTCTAAATATTCCAGCACCAGTGACCGAGCCTTTTTAATAGGAGCAGATCATTTGGAAAGTAGCCAATGGACAGTGACTTTGCATATGACATCTGCAAGCATCGCTTGTGAGGGTCGACTCTCTGGCTTCTTTTAAGTTGTTGAAAGCCAAGGACATGAAGTCTATTCAATGCCGAATTTGAATGGGAGCGAGGTCGAGCACGGTTTCTTTGAAGAAAGGCTTTTCCAGTGATGGATTCACTCAATCGAAGTAATTGTGTCAGTAGGGTCTGAGATGCTTGAGGGAGGAAAGATAGGTACTCAGCTTCATGCATTATGTTTCTCCTGGATGCTGATTCAGGAACGTCTAGAGATAGACGAAGACCTCTCCTGAGGATAATTTCTAAGCGTTGGTATTGGCTTTCCGATCGCGATGTCAGCGGCAGTTGGTATAATATTGTACTTACAAGTGCAAAGCGCAGTTCCAACATATGGGTGGAATGATTACCCTAGTATATGCCAGCGATCCGTTTAAGTGCATTCAGCCTTTCTAATGAGGACGCCGCAAGGGAGCCCATTGCAACCCGCCGCAGTGTCATATTACTCTCCAAATTACGCCCAAAAACGAACACTGGTAAACTGTCGTATAGGAATACCTACCATATTCAGCTACAGTCGCGTTGATTGTCAACCCAGGCCAGGAAAAAGCACGAAAGATGACTGTGCTGCTGATAAGGAGAGGCCAGTGTTTGAAAGGTAGGTCTCACGCGATGAAACAGTACCCTTGCTTATCCGTGCTAGATGTTTGTGCTGGAATTCTGACAACCAGACACAGATGTCATTGCGTATATCGACGTTTGGACTAGTGCTCGGAAGCCTAGCACTTATAGGAGGCCACCCAAGGCGATGTTGAAGCGTAGAAGGTATAAGACACGCTCCTGCAGCACTCCATGGAAAACGACTGTCTTATTGCTCGGAATATTTTCTAGTAGGACTTGAATGACTCGGTTGTGAAAGATGGTTTGGATGAAGCGCAGGATGTTCCCTGCTAGCCCCATGGCTTGCAGTTTGTTAACAATAGCTGTCCGCAATGCGCAGCCGTACGCTTTGGAAACAGCCATGAATACTGCGAGCGTCGACCGGCCATCATGTCTGTTAGGTTTAATACGGCTCTTCAATATATTCAAGATGCTGTATTGCGCGCAAACCTGCCGCTGGAAGGCAGTCATGCGTGACGGAAGTTTTCATTTGTGCTCAGCGTACCGAGTTAACCTTGAGTACACCTTTTCCTCCATCAATATTGCACAGACTTGTGCAGTGCACTTGCAGTCTAAATCGCTTAGACTTCCTTAATCAAGTACAAACTCCAGGGAACTGCTGCTCCTTGCGGACAGGCGCCGTCATACCATCGTCATCCCCTATGTTTAAAAGCATTTAATTTCCGCTCCATTTGACGCATTTTCATTCTTAAATGGAGCATAATAGTTGAAAAACGTCGAAGTTTTGAAATGGTTACATAGTGCTACAGTTTCTAAGCGAGTAGGATATGAAAATCATGGCCGTCTTAAAGTAAAACACAGTGTATCATGGTTTCCAATTTAATTTTTATTTCATTATTTCACGCATGTGTACGCACACACACACACAGTGGTGCACCAACCTCGACAAATCTTCCATAGGCGGTGGGCGTTGCTCCTCAGCCGTCGTCCTGGGCCGATGCCAGCGCTGTTTCATCTTCTCATTAAAATGCCATGTGGTCCTCTATGATCATCGCTGCCGCCTTGCTGCCAATCATCATGCTTGGCGCGTTTGTGTGACCGGTTATGATGTCGGGCATCACTGAAGCGTCAGCCACGCGCAAGCCAGTCAAGCCACCTCTGACCCTGCATATACAGTGGTGGAAGTGCAGCCACCCTTTTATATTAATGAGTGAAATGAATTGTGAACTTAGCTCACATAAATTGCTACTTTTCAGGTTTAATGCGGCACAACGCACACCAGGATGTCATGAAATATCTGACACGCGGGTTTAGCAAGAAAGTAGACAGCGCACAGTTTACCTTGTTCACCGCAGTTTTCACGCAGAAAGAATTATCGAGCTTTAATACACTATACGTATGCTGATATAGACTGCCTATAAACGCCTTCCACGTAGGTGGCAGACCCCGCAGTCTGCAACCACTGTGGTGGAGAGTAAATTATCATTCAGTATTCTGTGCCAGCGTTCGCAGTAGCGTTCAAGGAGACGCTGATTTACCAGTGTGCTAATAATGATGATGGTGATTTATTGGCATCCTTTTTGGAACGGGGCGATGACAAATAGTCACCTAGCTTGCTCGAGTTGCTCAGGTACGCAATACATCCTTTTCATTCTAATGTTCTTGTGTACATCTCTTTAACCTTCTTTCCTTCTCTTCCTCAGAACTTTATGTTCCTTGCACCGCGAACTATGACTGTAACGAATTCGCTAGTATCACTGTCTTCCCTGCTTTTCTTTTCACCAATACTCAATACGTCTTCTGCTTATTGCGACAGCCAACGGTTGATGCTTCCGTCCACTTTCAATCCAAGCACTTCTGGAAGGCGTACGTTGCGTACGGGTCTCACTCGGTGAATCCCTTCGCATTCCATTAGGATTTGTTGAGCGGTCTCCGGATTTTCGCTGCAGCATACTCATGCTTCATCTAGTTGCGAAGATTTGCTCCGTTGTGTTTTTGTCCTTAGCCAACCAGCACAAGCCTCAAATAGCAAGGCAGTTCTCTTAGTGTTATCGTAGAGATTTTCCCTTCTAATTTCTTCGTATTCTTGTAAATCTCCATGGTCATTTTTGTTTCCATTGTTTTCATCCAATTCACGCTCTTTGTCCCCCTCACTTTCTGTATAATGACTCCTGGTAGTCTATTTACACTTTCGATTACCCTGTAAATGGTTACCAACTTTCGTGACCTCTTCCTCGATATCGTGCGTCCACGCTTTTCAGGCACAGCTACCTGCGCGCTTTAGCAGGTCATTTATTTTGATCCATGTTCGTGACTCTTTCTTCAAACCTAATGTTGCTGTGCGCTTCTCTGACTTCAAACGAGGCCCAAAATGTTCCACAAAGTAAAGAAGTTCGACAAAGTCACCTCTGTCGGAAGAAATAGTCCTATTATATATACGCTACTCGATATCCCATCAGAACACCGTGAAAGCATTATTGTAGTTTTTGCGTTCCATCAAACTCAGTAAACACTTGTATTGTCTACTTTTATTACATATTTTATTTCTTTGTTTCCTCGTCCCTTCTTTCTAACCTCCTTTTCCCGGACCAGCGTGCGCGGTACCGAACCGGATCGAAGAATCGTCTAGTTAACCTCCGTGCTTTTCCTCTCTCTCGCTATTGCAAGGGTTACGATTAGTGCTGTCGCTCAGCTTTGCAATAGCCGGGAATTGTTTATCGTTGTTTTACAGTATTTCTTCGTATTACGATAGTAAATATTGACACCCTAAACTATACAGTGCTGCGGTTATGCATAATTCATAGCTTAGCTGTTGTTCCGCCGTTCACTTTAGGAGCACCTCGTTTTCTAATTTTGTGTTCACTTGTTTCTTTACGAGAGGCGAACAAATTCCGCCTTGTACTGAGACACTGGGATCTGCGGGCGTGTGCGTCTTCGTGACGCTAAGATGCGTATCAGTCGGCCCTCACGAGCATAACTATGTAACATTAGGGTGGAACTCACCTACGATGACTATTCATATATACCTATAGTCTACAGTATGATGAGTGTACTGCAGCCGGGCTCCTCTATCGTGATTCCCCCTGGACTCGTGGCACCACCTAGCGGCGCCGCCACGAAGCCCGCGCACACCCGGTGGCGCATAGCTGCGGGAGCGGCGCACGTTTTTAGACGGCGCTACATTTAGAATAGGCCTTTTTAGAATAGAATTTTTAGGCTCCACTATTGTCTGGATCGGCTCGTATTCCGGGGAACTTAGGTAGCCGGAAATAAACTGCCCTGACAACGCCGAGAATGCTCTTCACATTGAACCATTCGCTTATACTTACCGGAGACGTTCGTCAAGCACTGCCTCCGGGTGCGTTCCCATGGCCACGGTGCAGCAGAGATGCCACACCGTTTGAGCGCCGTGCCGGAAGACGCACTCGATGTACTGCTGACTCCACCGTGCTCCTGCCCCGGCACACGGAGGAAACGTGACGTTCCACGGCTTGGCACCGATGCTTCTCATAGCATCCGTATTCAGCACCCGGTCGATGAATGTTTTTGTGCCTTCGAATGAGTGTGAAAGCGCTCATTATTTTTTTTCCGTTTGAGCCGTAGTGTAACTTCATTCTATGTCACTGGTGCTAGTATTATGAGCTGCTGCCTAGCTTTATCATTGGGAGTAGCTCTCTCGAAACCCAAACGTCCTTCCCGAACAGGCCTGGTGCTCTTGTCAGAGCCTCTGGCGCACTACGTCAACCGATTGTAAAATCCGTATCCAGTGGCGTCCTCTTCTGAGCAGTTACGCGCCTTACTTATTCTGGTTTCCATATCTAGGAAACCATATAACTTTTGGCAGGCAAACCGAGAAGTGTTGGTACCAGTGTCGCTTAACAAATGATTTGCGTCGTACTCATATCGACGATATAACTGATGTTAACCATCGCGTTTAGTGCTTGTACGACTGTTGTTTTTCTTTTAATTTAGCGCTCTGCTTAAACATCTTAGTTGTGCAAAGGTGAATGACAAACATTGTTATCAGTCAATCGTTCCCTTTCGTCCTGCAAGGTTTATATTTTTCTATACTCTTGTTTTTTGATTACACTGTAGTAATTTGTGTCATGATAGCACATGTCGGCGGAAAGTTATTACGCTATGATAGCCTGTTTCAAAATGTCGCAGTTTTGACCGAAAGGCAAAGCATCGATTGCGATAGCAAATTAATAGGAACTAAGCGCAGTAGTTCTATGGGCCGTATAAACTTGCAAACATTCGCTTACTAACTGAATTCACAAGCGCGGTATCAGCGCGCACACGCACGTGAACACATCACCCCAGATGACCGCGGACACTCGCCAAGGTAAATACACCTGGTAGCGAAGCTTCCATAGCAGCGCATACGTTCAAAACATGGCGGTCCATCGGCGGTTCATGGGGCCTAGCGCCATCTGTATGTGGCGGGAACACTTCCGGCGGAAGAAAAGATAATGTGACGCCATGTCCGTTAAAAGCAGAAGTGACGTCATTTTGTTTTCGAAGGCGCGAAATTTGTTTTGTTGCCCTGCTTTTGGAGCTATATATTCAGATGCCCCGCCATTAGACTTGATGGGCGTTTCGAGCTTTCAGCGCGGAAAGCGCTGCAGGAAAAACCAGCCGTACGGCTGTCGAAATCGCACCCCTTCACAGAACATACTTTCTTTGGAGGCCGAAGAAAGCTTTAGGTGTACATTGCTGATCCTATCGTCGGACGCCAAGCTCGACGGCCTGCGCAGTCGCACGAAAACAATTATCTGGCGGTCGTAACTCACTACTTTTGAATGAATAGATTAAGAAGCGATGAAGCTACCCGCGTCACAAAATTCAGACAAACTTCGACAAGCAAGAAAGCACAAACTGTGGTGGGAGGGGGGGGGGGGGGCGTATTTGAACAGGTGAACTTTACGAGTGCGCCTTTCTGCTCATTTCAAGAGGTGTATTGCATTGCGAGTGATAGTGGCGTCAACGCCCCCTGTAACGATGGGCGCCGAAGATAAATGCCTTTATTAATGATAATAAAATTGAATAAACTTGTATTTTCTTAACTCGTCTCGAATATATAAAAGTGACAAGGAATTTTATTTTCGTTGAATGACTCTAACTGTGTCTCGCTTGAATTACAAAACGCTTTTCTCTTTCCCAATGTTTGTTCCCTGCAAACGTATTCGCGCTTCAATCGCTGCTCCCATAACCCCCCTTGCTGATGTCGGTGACAATCTGTACTGAACCGCTTTTCGCCCGAAGTTTCGCGACCTATTTGGATCGACCTTGCACTCGCTGTCAAAGTGTGGGTGTGAGCAAGCGCGGCAGCAGCAGCGAGTGAAGTGACATTTGTGCTGTCTATCGCTTCAACGCAAGAGCAGTTAGAACATAGCACGCACAAAGGTATGAGCCATATGCAGATACCTTTCAAGATACGGCGCACGCGACCGCACGCGGCCGTGCAAAGTGCGCACTTGTTGGCGGAGTCGAAGCTGCCCCCCCCCCCCCCGCCTCCCTCCCGTGCTGCCTCCCCGCTTTCCTCCATATATGGCGCGCGAGATTGAGCTGCCGTCATCAGTTCTCCTTCTCCCGTTCACGAAATGCGTAGTTGCTGCCGGAGCACAACGCCGCCCCTCCCCCCTCCCCCTCCATCCCTCCCATCCCCCCGCAGCCTTTCGCGGCACGGAATACGGCGCGTTTGCCCTCCACTTTCTCCTTCGCGCGCACCAGATTGAGCCGCAGTTGTGGGCTTCCCTCACTTGCGTTCACTCGCATGTACAGCATACGACGCCCGGCGGCGGTTTTATCGCCCTTGGACTTTTTATCGCCTGGGACTTCGCCGTCGCCCTTGGACGGAGGCGGCTACTGCAAAATGCTCCTGGAGTGTCCATATAATTGCTATCGCAATAAAAAAAAGAGAGAGGAGAATCTCTTTAATGAACCATGGCAAGGTTTGCCTGGTGGAACGCTTAGTATGCCACTCCAGATGAATGAGATGAAAAATGAAATTATTTCCACAGCTGACAGCAAAATACACAAACATACACGAAACACAACACTCGTCTGGAGTGTCATTGAGACCACTGTCTCTAAGGGAATACAAAGGCGCCTTCGTTGCGCGAGATTAGTTCACCTTTCTCTTGTATGGGCTGCTAGCCGTCTGTTGCTTTGATCACATTACTGCGTAAATACAGGATAGTCAAACTTGCACACGGTTCATTGCCTAGCCAGAGGATACCTATTTTTTGGGCTTCGAGCTTTCCCTAAGCAGAGCTAACGTGTCGTGCGACGTGCTCACGAGGTTACAGTTGTCAAGAAGTTTAGATTTTACTTACCTTGAGCTACCGCCATAAGGTCGTCAGGGTGCTCGAGGATGTTTGGGTCTATATCTGGGTAGTCGTTGGGATCTGCTGAGCGCAAGGAAATGGAGCCTCGGGATTTTGGCCGGTTCATAATCGACACCACACGAAAGCCGGGCCGCCCGTTTATGGGTCCAATAAGGCCGTCGAAAGCCTGTAAATAAAGAGCCACGAGAGAACAGAAGCTCATAAACCAATAATTGAAAATAGGCGTCATTCATGACACCCTGAACATGTTTCTTATTTATTTACTTATTTATTTATTTATTTATTACCCTCAGGGCCGCAGGCATTACAGAGGGAAGTGGGGAAGAAGTTCGACATAAAGTATGCATCAAAAAGCATCAACAACACAATATTATCGAATCAGGGGTCAAAGGTAAATAATTCATCTTTAGCTCGAAGTCGAAAAACTTCAAATTATGCTCATGAACACATGAAAAACACACGAAAGCACTCACAAATAAAACGTTGCATAAAGTTTATTTAAAATGACTAGTTTCACTTATGGAGACAACAGTCCTGGAAAGGCGATTAGACTCTTCAGATGTCTTCGGATCGAAAGAATGCAAGAAGGTGAAGGATCTGCGTGAAGGTTGAGGCTATAGCCGAGATGATACGCAATGGGGAGACTAAAGAAGCTCGTTCCGAAGTACAGGATGATGAAATAGCTTGTGAACGAGATGGAGACCCAAGATGTTAAGGCGCGATGCTAAGTATGCTAGCCCTGTCTTCATTGCGCTGGTGGGCTTTCTGCTCTCTTGTATCTTGAGAACATATATCGTGTGGAACTGTTCTCCACCACTTCTATTGAATAAGTTACATTGTCGTGGCTATGATCTCAAAGTGAGGCAGTGTATTCAAGTTTAGGGTGGATCATGGTTTTGTACGGAGCTTTCGTAGCTCTCTTGAGAGAAAAGACCCTGGGGCATGTCAGAAATTGCAGGCTAACGATGTATTAGCGTTGTCTATTACGTGTTGCAATGTGGGCATTCCAAGTAAGGTCGGAGGACACATCGATACCGAAGTGTTTATACGGCGAAACAGAGTCGAGAGGGACGTTATCGATGTGCTAAACCGTTACAACATTAGTACGCCGGACTTCACGCATCGACTTGCATTTTCTTATGATTTTCTTATGTTTAGCTTCATACGCAATGTATTGCACCACGCAGTGAGAGAACCGAGGTCAGAACAAAGAATTGCTGCTCCATTGTTACTAGTTACTCCTGTCTTAGCATGTCTTGGCATTGGGGAAAATAAATATGAACGAAACCAAGACAGCATGTTCGCTGTACAGGAAGCAGGTCGACATCTGTCACCAATGCGGTAGACTGGGGCACCGTATGGACGTCTGCCCTAATCTCCAGGACAAGATCTGCAGAGGCTGTGGTGCCAAGAACCCAGACCCCAATCACCAGTGCACCCCAAACTGCCGCCTATGCGGAGGGAAACACTCCACGGCAGACAAATCCTGCCGAGCAAAGTTCAAGACTCCATATATAGTTAAGAAACGAAGATGGGAAAGAAAAAGAGCCGAAGCGGAAGCAGAACTCGAGGCGGTCAAGGAATCCGGAGGAGAGCAAGCCCCCGCCCTGCAAAAGGCAAGATCCAGATGCAGAGGCCGGGCCAGTTCCAGATCGACGTCGGCTACCGGGGCCCCTCGATCCCGCCAGCACAGCCGGTCGAGGAGCAGAGCTCGCAGTCGCACCCCTGGACCGGGCTGAGCCAGGTCCAGATCCATCCAGGCCCTCTCAGAAAAGGTAAGCTGGGCAGATGCGGTCAAGTGTGCCCCAAGGCGCGGGGTCTACGGAGTAACTGCCTCAGAAAGGAAAGTCACAAATAACATTGACAATGAGATTATTGCAGAAATAAAACGTGAGAACGCCATGCTCAGGAGCCTAGTACAACAGCTAACCCAAGAGGTACGCGAACCGAGAAAGGTCGCGCCTCCAGCGCAACTCCCTAGACCCACTCCCGTCAGCACTCCTGCTCCGAGCAACAATGGCGAGGAACAGGACCAAAGCAACCCCACCCGCGAAAAAGCGAGCCGTACAAAGCCAAGACACCAGCTGCGCCGAACAGGCGAGATCGGAAATAAAAGCCATGCTTCCCGAACTAGAAAGTGCAATCGGCAATCTGTCTTCCGCCATATCCGGCCTCACAACCAGGGTGGTCAAGCTCGAGGAATGTGCGATGTGGGCACTGCCCCTGTCGCAATCACCACAGCCGAACACGGGAACTCATAATATAGATCCCGTCCTCTCAGACATTCCCATGTTGGCACCGCCCCCCGTGCACCGCTCCAGTTTCTCAACAGCTCCTTATTCAAGACTCCAGGATGGCCAGACACGATAAAGAGCTATTGGTCTGGCAGTGGAACTGTAGAGGTCTAGCCGGGAAAAACCTGTCCTACAACAATATGTAAGAAACATCCAACCCAAACGCGGTGTGATAATGCTACAAGAAACCGTGGGCGTGTCGGCCAACATCTCGGGCTACCGCGCCCTCGTCCCTAAATTCCAAAACGATAGGGGCATAGCCACACTAATCAGACAGGGCCTAGTACCCATATAACATGAGATTAAAGGCCCGCAGGCCGTGCGTATAATGATAAAAATCATTCCTAACAGAACGCAAAAGAATAGCATCTTTATACTGAACATATACAGTAACCCATCCAAAAGACGGCAGCGTTTTCTCTCCCTGCTCAAAAAGACGACCTAGTTCGCAAGGCTGAACCCGCTAATACTGGGTGGGGACTTCAACGTGCCGTGCCATACCTGGGGTACGGCCACACCACAACCAACGGCAAACAGTTGTGGCAGGACTCGCAAGACTTGGAATCTCACAGATTCCAGCGCCCCAACGCAAATGGGCAATTTGGTTGCAAGTGGTACCACACCGGACTTAACAATGATCAAAAACACCGAGAGGGCTACCTGTCGAAACACCCTAGAAGACCTAGGTAGCGACCACATGATCATTGAGATCACGATCCCCCGAGCGGGAACGCCTCCCCCCCCCCGGTCAAAAGCTTCAAATGGACAGACTGGGAGAAGTTCCGCAAGCACCGGGATATCAGGCTAGACGACGAGCCCATCGATGACATTGACACATGGATCGCGGACCTGACCAGGCATGTCGAGGCGGCCACGCAAACCATCACTCCCGAAATCCTGACGGAGAAAATGGACAGTCGCCTCGCCGATCTCTGGGAAGCCAAGAAATCCATACAAACCCGACGGCAAGTCCAGCGGCTCAATCGAAAGCTGAGGAAAAAGATAGCCGAACTAAACAAACAAATCGAAGAGCACTGCAAAACCTTGAGCAAGCAACAGTGGGACGAAGTCTGCAACGCTGCGGATGGCCACCTCCACAACGGAAACACGTGGCGACTGCTGGGGCACATCCTGGGTGAAACCCAAAGCAAATCCAAGCAAAGAGCCGACATGCAGAGACTTCTGTACAAAGAGAAGGGGGTGGCGAGCGCGAAGGAAATCGTCATGAAACTCTGCGACAAGTACCTCCCGCAACGACCGACGGTCGAGCACAGCCGGTACACTGGCAGTCCTAGTCCCAATTTCGATGAAGACTATAGCGAGGCGGAAATCAGAACGGCACTCCAAGGACTCAACGGCAAGTCAGCCCCAGGACCGGACAGGGTTAACAACAAAACGCTCAAAAACCTGGACGACAAATCTGTCACCAAACTCACGGGCTATATGAACAAGTGCTGGAGAGAAGGCTGCATCCCGGAGCAGTGGAAGAGGTTAAAGGGTATCTTCATACCCAAGCACGGAAAGCCGTTGAGTTTGGAGAACCTACACCCAATCTCTCTCACGTAGTGCGTGGTCTTGGAACACGCCTTACTGAACCGTATCAACAGCTATCTTTGTTACATCTTAGCCATCTTTAGTTACAACTAAAGAACCAGATCCTTGACGACATGACAAGAAACACCGGAGCCATCCTAGGACTAGACCTGGAGAAAGCATTCGACAACGTCGCTCACGAGTCGATCCTTAAAGAAGCGTCTAATCTGAACCTGGGGGAAAGGGCCTACAACTACGTAAGGGACTTTCTGAAAGATCGCAAAGTCATCCTGACAGTTGGCGACCTCGAGTCCGAAGAACGAAACAGGGAAGTGCAGGTACCCCTAGGGCTCAGTTATATGTCCGCTCCCTTTCAACTTAGTCATGCTGGGTCTCCCCAGCAAACTACGGGAAATCAATGAAATCCACCATGCTATATACGCAGACGATATAACGATTTGGGCGGACCGCGGCAGTGACGGCCAAATTGAGAGCGCACTACAAACGGCCATTCACAAAGTCGAAGAGTACCTCCAAGAGACGGGCCTCAAATGCTCCCCGAGCAAGTCCGCACTACTCCTTTACCGGCCCACGCGCAGAGGCATGCCACCAAAGAGCTACACGGGACCCCGGGAGTGCGAGGAAATCGGCCTGTACACAAAGACGGAAACGCCATCTCCAAAGTGAACAAGATCAAAATCCTTGGAATGATCATTGAGGCCAACGGAGCTAACGGCGAAACCGTGAGGAAGATCGAAGGCAAAGTCACCAGCGCCACGAGACTCATGAAGAGAATAACCAATAGACACGCGGGCATGAAGGAAGAAAACGTCATTCGACTGATCCACTCATTCGTTGTCAGCCACATCGCCTACGTAGCCGCCTACCACAACTGGTGCGTCGCGGAAAAGAACAAGATCAACACGCTCATAAGGAAAACGTACAAGATAGCCCTGGGCTTCCTGGAATCGACGAGCACCGAGCTCCTGGCTCAGCTGGACATATACAACACCCTGAAAGAAATAGCCGAAGCACAACGCATCTCGCAGCTCGAACGCCTGTCGGCCACCACGACGGGAAGGTACATTATGAACACGCTCGGCATAACGTACCACAACCAGCACGGCCAGAAAATGCAAATCCCCAACAAAATCAGAGACATCGTTACGCTGGCAACCATCCCAAGAAACGTGCACCCTGATTACAACCGAGGTAGAAGAAAGGCAAGAGCCGAGGCTCTGCTCCATTCATTCGGTAGGGAGAGAAACAAGCGCTTTGTCGACGCAGGCGAATATCCGAACGGCCAAAAATACACCGCCCTAGTCATAGATAACAGTCCAATATCAGAACCACATGCAGTGTATACACCAACACTCGGAACAAGCGGAGGAAGTAGCGATTGCGCTGGCCCTCACAGAACAGAAATGCGAAGTCGTACTAAGCGACTCGCAAACGGCAGTAAAGAATTACGCCATAGGTCGAATTTCCAAAGAAGCTCTGTCCATTCTGGCCAAAGCGGGCAGATCCAAAACCGCGAGTTCGAGGATCATATGGTTCCCCGCGCCCGTCACCACGGAAGGCGACGCGCTCCCGAACCTAACGAGACGGCGCACCGGACGGCGCGAGACATGACCCCCCGCGTCGAACCGGGCAACGCTTCTCGCACGATAGCGAACACTCCTCCCGCAGAACGGGACAGGCTCACCAGATACAACGACATAACCAGTGCATATTTGAACGGCAGAAGGATATACCTACCGCCGAGTCCTAAATTGAACAGGAGGCAGGCCGTTGCCTGGAGACAACTCCAGACGAACACCTTCCTTAATCCATTCCGCCTGAAACGTATCTTCCCAGATAAGCATGAGGACGACACGTGCAAATTGCGCCAGGAAGGACCAGCAACACTCAAACACATGCTGTGGGAGTGCAATGTAGTTATAGGAGGGATGGCAGTTGCTCCCAGGACCCTGCCGTCGAGGTGGGCCGCCTCTTTGCGCAGATCAGACCTCGGAATCCAGACGTGGGCAGTCCAGCAAGCCCGTGAGGCGGCGTTGAGGCAGGGCCTTGACGCTCCCCCGTGGGAGACCTGAGCCGGGGTCGCGTTAAACCTTGCCGGACGTGCAAGAAAGTTGTATCCATCCATCCATTCAAGACAGTATTATCATCAATAGATGGAGACAGATCACAGCAATGATGCCCGCGGAAAGTTCATATTCTAAGGATTTACAGCTGGCGGGGGGCCTCAGTGGCTATGTCGTTATGCTGGCGGGGACTGTGCCGAGGATCTGATTTCGGGAAATGATAGCCACATTAAAATGGAAACGGGGCACGACACCTGGCTCTGAACCAAGAGTTCCTAGCGTTAGAAAAAAACTCTTCGCGGTCGAAATTAATTAAGAACCCCCATTTCAACGGCCTGTCACTATACAACTTTAATTTAGAACTTAGCTTTAGCTGGGGACCTCTTATCTAAATACAGCGGAATGGAAAATTCCTCTTTCTCAGCAACCCCATCTCGCGATGACTCTCAGCGCGGGAGAAACTTAAAGAATCGTTTTCGTCATTGAAAAGCGGAACATCCCTAGTGGCACATACCTAGTGAACAAAGTTCGCGTGAAATGCGTTCATTGAAGAGCAGCACACACCTCATGACACATTGCCGAGTGACCCACATTCTTATCGAAGAGGTTTATTGAAGACCAGCAATGACTGAGGGGCACATTCCCAGTGTTTCAAGTCTGCTTCAAAGAAATTCTTAGAACAGCTGCACCTACCCAGTCCCGCGGCTACAATGAGCCATGATGGTGTGGAGGAGGTTCGTCGAATGGCGGCGCGTATGTACACGCTACCCACCACGGTGGCTTAGCGGCTATGGTGTTGCACTGCTAAGCACGAAGTCGCGGGATCAAATTCCGGCCGCTTCGGCCGAATTTCAATGGCGGCAAAATGCAAAAACGCCCGTGTTCCGCGCATCGGGGGCGCGTTAAAGGGTCCCCCTGTGGTCAAAACTAATCCGGAGTCCCCTACTACAGCATGCCTAGTCTAATCACTACTAATCAAATCGTGGTTCCGGTACGTAAAAACCCCATAATTTATTCATTCATGTACACGTTGGCACATAGTCACCGACGTTGGTCCAATGGTTGGTTTCGAACGCTGTTACCTCAACGCACCGGTCCGATGTGCTACAGATTCCACCACTGATTACCCAGTGACCAAGGTAGGCTGGAAAATGGTTAGATACAAACATACATAGAGATAAACATAGATAGATGCGTAGATGAAAACCTACATACACAGATAGCCTCCAAAAAATGCGCTAAGTACCCTAAGAATGCTAACAGATTAAAAAGCAAGTTCAGGCACCAAATGTAAAACTTTTTTTGATCAATGATAAGCGATATCACAATGCTGCATGCTCACCTAATCATACATCTAAAGCGGACATAATTCGTGTAATATACACGGCTCTGAAATACGCCACTAATTTGTGAGTGGTACCTCTTGTGAAACTCTCAAACATTGTAACAGTTTTACTTAAGCTGTAACTTCATACATCAAATTAGTCCGCGCTAAATGCTGCAACAGATGTGACGCTGACAGTCATGCGGTTCTTTCCGGTGTTTGAATCGCTGAGCACTTACGCTTTAGGTTTAACGGCCATAATTTGTTGCCGGTTGAGTGTTATGCAGGCGGTGCTTTCGCCCTTTGCAATGTAAAACTCACCTCTGGCAATAGGCCGAGTTCTGCCATTGAATCCTTGAGTAATTGACTTGACGGGGAGGTAGAAATCGGCGCAATTTCGACGTCTGGGACGTCGGGATCCGTCGAATAGTCTGTGTGCAAGAACTGCACAAACTCGCAGCCTGTGGGTATGGATATTGTACCTGGAACAGAACGCGGGTGATAGCAGAGAATTAGAGTGAGGGGACGGTACTTATACCGCTTCGCGGTTGCTATAGTTAAGATCGTATAGACTTACTATTGAGCTCAATATGAGTTACAAGGCGTGGCCGTTTTTGCACGCGTTAATGCGTTGTATCTCATATTGAGCGTGATAGTACGTGCTTAGTACATACAGAGCCCGATTCCAGTAATATTGGGACGATGAGTCCCTTAGGTTAGTTGGCTTTAGCAGGATGTTGAAATTTATATCTGACCTGGTTTGCACGCCCACAAGGTCTTGCATTCGACTAGGCTCCTTTTCTGATTTATACATCCCTAGCATAATGGTAGATGGGACCGGGAGCCCATGCGTGATATGCTACAATGCGAAGAACACGGAGATTCGACGACACCAATCCTGCGCTAGCACGCAGCAGGTATACGCAATACGAACACGGTCATCGATGCACTTGTTCACCGACGTCGTAAAGGCGGCTTACCGGTTCTGTTCCTGGTGTATTGCGCTATGTCGTCCAGGCTGAAGGGTTCAATGCCGGCATCCACGTCTGTACTGATGGGAAACCCCAGCATGATAGCTGGGTGGTCCTGCAGGTTACGTCCCACCGGAAGGTCGGCGACCACGGGAATCTAGGGAGAATGTTGCAGTGGTCGTCATACCTTAGGAGGTCGCAGCTCAGGAAAACTACTTTCCGCACCAATGCGAAGCCGTTGCAATAATTCTTTAGTCCCTTCTGAAGGACCAGTTAATAATGAAATTCGGTACCTCCATATTTCGTTACCTCGCAGGACTGCACTGTACTAACCGTACGGCGACAGGAAGTGTTGGGTGTAGTTTATGAGTATGAAAACTTTACGTCTCTTGACAACCGCTTGAGTCGTGAGGACTTTAAATTCATTGCAGACACTTCGATTCCTTCTAGCTCTCAAAGTACCGACCTCATGCACACCCGTAACGCTAGTATGTTTGCACTCACGGTTTACAAGCTGGTCCAAGTGTAGCCGTAACGATAAAAACAGTTTAGCTCTTATTGTTATGCCCAGCAGTTGCGAAAGGGAAATTCTTCTTCGTCACAGAAGACCAGTTTGCTGCTGTCGAGGCGGTTAATTGGACTTAGGGTGAGGAATCCACCTGCTGCCTGCACGCGATGGCTGGTTTAGCAGACACGGCGGTATGCTCGTCGGGGCTGTTTGCTTCCCCCCAAACGCAAGCTTGCCCTTCACGAATATTTCAGCCGCTGGCCCAGAATACCCATTTCGTTCTCTTAACCTAAATTGTCTCAATATGCACACCATCTAATGAAACCATTTCAAGGGCTTAAGAGGTGGACATTATGTTTTACGACAGCAGTCTCTCGCGTACTGGCGAAAATGCCACCCTGAGGCATATCGCTCTTATACCAGATCAATAAGGTTCGTGCCTATCACTGGGACTGGTGTTTTGATAGAGAAGAAGGCTGTTGGCGCTCATAGAGTTTGCTTAAGCGGAATGCATGGTTCCGCTTAGCTCCAAGTGCGATGTATTGCATTATATCTGCAGATCGTGCAGGAATCATAAAAAGAATCACAATGAAATGGAAACCTAATTTCTCCCTGATATATCCCTCGGCCACTCTACAATATTTCGACAGGGCTTTCATAATAAGCCACACCTTCGTTTTTTGTTGCTATTGCTTGTGGTGATGCCTTAAAGCAGCAATCGCCTGCTTTATTTTTGTCGTTATAGAAGAGTCAACACCACGTGACGTTGCATGGTCTCTGTCATAATGTTGGATGAGTAACCTGCGCTCAGGAACCCTACTTGCTATTTGTGCCAGTCAGTAAACAACAGAAATAAGTCGGTGCGCTTTTGCTACATTCGTTTCAGGTGCAAACTTCTTATAGCATCATGAGTACGGAATAATGATCTTACTCAATAGTAGAATACTACCATGATACCGTAATGATAATGCCAGGCTCGGCTGGCTAAGGCTGAAGCCCTTAATTTGAAATACACGCAATACAAACACCGTGGCCGCATATGTCACGGCGTCTATACATGTCTCACTTACATAAAATGAAAAGTTATTGCTATAGGGTAAAGACGGCAGCGTCCTGGAGACTCGTCTGAAAAATTTCGACGGAACGCATCTCACGATGAATGTTGACGTTAATGCGATTAGCATTGAAGCAGTGTAACGACATACCGTAGTGCCAACGCTGAAACGTGTATGCAGCCACGGGCTCATCTGTCGCGCTTTGATGATGATGATGGTGATGATGATTTATTGGCATCCCCTTTGAAACGGGGCGGTGACAAATAGTCACCTAGTCTACTTGGTTCAATCAGGTACGTGGTACATGTTCTCCATTCTAGTGTTCCATTCTCCATTCTACATGTTCTCCATGCCATCTTGAATCACTGTGTGATTCAAGATGGCACCAAAGGTGGTGATTATTTAGCAGCAGTACATACCTAGTGCCACATACTCAGCGACCCAGGTTTGTTCAATGGTCGGCTTTGCACCCTATTTCCTCAGAACATAACCATTAGACCATGGAGTGCCTACCCAGTGTCCCAAGTTGGCGAGAGAATGGTTAGAAAGAAAGAAAGGAAGAAGACAGGCCCTGTAAAGTCCGTGAAGTAGCCTCAGAATGCTAATCGCATTATAAGTACCCGAGTAGCGTGTCGCTAGGGTTCACCGAGGCTCTCGAAATGGTGCTGCACAATGCCTACCTTCAGCCTCTCTAGCTGCTCTTTGGGCCCCACGCCGGAGAGAAGTAAGAGCTGAGTGGAGCCAACGGTTCCTGCAGATAGGATGACCTCTCGCCTGGCCGATACGTTCTGCAGCTGCCCGTACCTCGTGAACGACACGCCCATGGCGCGCTTTCCTTTGAAGTTCACCTGTGCTTCAAGGTAGAGGAATGTGAATCGCCGTAGGTGCGAACAAGCCCTTAGATGCGCATGACGATGGCGACACCGTTCTTCAGGCGGGTACGTTAGCTTGCGAATGTATGAACAGGACAATGCCAAATTTAGCTTTGATGCTAAAATATTGGAGGACCTTCCTTAGCGGTAGTATGTGCATTGCACGGAAATGCAGTTTTCGGAACTTTCTCAACTCCGCGCACTGTTGCTTGCTCCACGGGCCAGGCTAAAAGAAAACGTTACAGTCAGTTCCTAGCGCTGCTAAACTTCGAAATAGAAAGAAATACATTTCTAAGCGCTGGTTTCTTTTTTACATTTGTTTATCGCAGCAATTTGCGAGCAGGACTGTAACACAAAACACATTGTATTGTTTTAATAAAACCTAAACAAACATTTCTTTGCTTGGCCCGGTACGCCGTTATTACGCCTGTGCCTTCTGTCATTGCAAAAACCAAGGTGTTCATTCTGCAAAACTGGTTTACAGGGAACGATCGCTGACGTCTCATGTGGCAACAGCAGCGCCGTAATACACATCCTAGCGAGTGGCGAAGCAGTTTTTAGTAAGACATGCTTCCATGTCACGTCAGCAAATTCGCCGCTCATATTGAGGCCTATGTGCCCAGCATCTGACTTGACTGGCCATCGTCATGCTAGAACACGCGTGAGCGCATGCGCTCCGCAAGAAATGTCAAGTGCTACGAAAAAAAAAAAGCTCGGCGAGACGCGCCGGGCGTTATGAAATGTTGATGTGTATGCACGCATATGCCATTGCTCAAGATATTATATCAGTGCCTTCCCGTCCCTATCAGACGGCGTCATCATATTTCAATAGGACAATCAAATCGCCGCAGCGCCTCCTGGCGATCGCCGGTTTCTCACATAAGGTGGAAGCTTTGAAAACAACAACAACAACAACAACAACAACAACAACAACAACAACAACAACAACAACAACAACAACAACAACAACAACAACAACAACCTAAGAATGGCCGAAATCGGGAAGGTTCTTGTGGATTCGCATGTTACACGGGGTCATCCTGGAAGCGTCCTAGCATGCGCGAAGTGATTGCCACTTTGCACCCAGGGCATACCTTTGTGGCCTGGCTGAATAGTGCCACGTGCAGGTTCTTGCGTGCCCCGATGATGGGCCGTATGAAAGCTTTGCTGGCGCTGTAGCGCTCGCCGTCCGCCACATTCGTCTGCATGCGAGAGCAGCCTGTGTGCGAAGCAAGAAATATCAGACGTCAGCGCTTTTAACTATTTCGGGAGTGCGCGCTACCGTATTTATATACGCAAGAGGCGAAAAGATGCGAGGGTTCTCTTATGACGGCCAAATGACTCCACAGCACGTTAAACAATACATACGTGCCCGCTGCTCGGTAAGAGTAATTTATAGCTAATTACCGGGTGGTGTTTAGTGCAATTTGACTCATTAAACATCCGCTGGGACAGCTAATCCAATTCTGCGGCGTCAGTCAGATTATTTGAGGGAAAGGGAGCGGACGGCGCAAGACAAATCACAGTGTAGAGAAGTAAGCAAGCTTTTTTTCTCGTCAGTATCATTTTAGGGCGCATATTCTATTTGCTGAAATAAGTTGAGAACAAATTAGGGCATGCCTTTTATTAGTTGATCAGCTAATTGGTCATTAGCCACCTTCGAGAACTGTGTCTTCAAATTCTCTGGCGAAGTGGCACTGGTGTTAGTGCATTGTGTCACGATGCTGCTAACTGTTCGTTGGAGCACCAACTACATTTATCACACTAATCACTGCACGTGATATATCACTAGCGAAAATTGAAAGAACTACTAGAGCATACGTTGCAATATACAAGCTAGCGTATACAAGCTAGCCTCGATTTTGGTTTAAACCATGTGTGTCTCCATGTGTGCGTGTTTCTTTTTTTTCCCTTTTTTAGCGTTTTCCTCTCTGTCTTCTTTCTACCCTATCCCCCATCCCCAGTGTAGGGTAGCAAACCGGATACTCATATCTGGTTAACCTCCCTGCCTTTCCTCTTCATTCTCTCTCTCTCTCTCTTGGTTTAAATCACGATCTTGCAGAATGACAGAAGGAAGCTTTAATTGAGTAAAATTGCCGCTACATTTTTCAAGTTTTCTGCCACGTGCTATGCACACATATAATTAAACGCGTTTTCTAGTTACTTCCACATATTTCTACCGCACGGTTCGTCTTGGTTGTTCTGCTTCACATAGTGATGCTCGTAAAAGGCGAGAAGCCATTTAGGTTGCGGAATATATATTTTACTGGATTATTTGCGATACAAAGAAAAGAAAAAAAAATAGATAGGGAGCGCGATAGTGAACGGGTTTCGGCTCATATTTACTGCCGTCGGCCAGAGTACACGAATGACGATGCTGTGCGTAAGTAGAGGGCGTAATTCAGGCATCGACTACAAGTCGCGACTTAGAATTCGGGAGTGGAACCACGTAACCGTTCATCGTCAGATTGAAAACGGCACAAAGATATAGCCATAATGAGCGTATTTCCGACATATATAGTACATTTAGCGTATAGCGGCTTCCTTCGGGGCACATTCATTTCAGGCTGCGCTGTAACCACGCCGCTGTCGTGGCCAAATTGGACGCTAACTTCGGTGGGTGCCGGGGATAGCATGAACTCCAGCGCTACGATGACCAGCAGAAGGTGCATGTGTGCAAAGATGGCGACGACACACCAAAATAATGTCGGAAATGCAATTGACAATGCTACCAATCGGGTAGACGCTTATCACCATACGAATGCATTGACTTAGCGATGCAACGCACAACCACCCAAAACTTTTGATCTTAGCTGCGTATAACATTCTCAAGGTAACCGTGAAGGTTGCATTGAAACAGCACAATGGGCTGCAAAATTCAGAACCGCCGGATTGGTAATACATTAACAGTGTGATGATTGTTTTTGTAGTATTTGTAGGGACGTGTTGCTGTATGGTTGGCACATGTGTGCACGCTTAAGGCGTAATATAACAAATGTGTCACCTGACTGCGTGGCGCCATTGAAGTCGACGTTGGGGTAACTCGACTGCTTGCACGCCTCCACAAGAAGCTGACTGAGGCGCGTGCTGGTATTGGCGTAATCCACGGGTACTTCGCCGCCTGTTCCATGGTACTCTGCGGGTGTTCGCATGGGGCGGGGAGAGGGTGATAAAAAATTTCTGTTTGTACTTTGATAAGAACATCGTTGTGCTATTTTGTTATAACTTGATAGTGTTATACATGAAACAAAACTTTATTGATATGAATAGCGAAATGATACGAGAAAAGTGATAAAAAATAATTGCAACGCGGCAACCACATGGACGTCTACGAGCTGTAAATGAGGGTCAACTAATTTCAGGAAAGGCAGCGCCTAGCCTGTTCAACGCCGGCCTGTTCAGCGGTTGTAAAGGTTCGATGATGAAGAGAGAGAGAATGAAGGGGAAAGGCAGGGAGGTTAACCAGATATGAGTCTCCGGCTTGCTACCCTACACTGGGGATGGGGGATAGGGGTTAGAAAGATGACAGAGAGGAAAACGCAAAAAAAAACGCACGCGCACACATGGAGGCACACGCACAAAAGGCGTTCCAGTTAAAGTCGTTCACACAGGCCGGTAGATCGCAAGAAGCGCAAAAGCGCTTGCACGGCCTTCTTCTGTGACGGTAGGTATGACTCAATGTGTGTCATACTGGTTTCAACACAAATATTCGATGATGAATATTTGTGTTGAGGGGGGGGATGCAAATGAGAGAAAGGCAGGGAGGTTAACCAGACTTAAAACCTCCGGTTTGCTACCCTGCACTAGGGGAAGGGAAAGGGGAAGTAAAGACGGAAAGAAGAGCGTGACAAAAATAAAAGCGTGAGAAAAAAAATATGAAAAGGGATGAAATGGGGTCCTTATAGTCTTTCTAATAGGCCACTGTCACGTAGAAAAGTCAACAAAGCCTTGACCGACTTTTGCTGCGACGACAGTTCACGTCGGCATTCCAAAACTGACTGTTCTGAAAGTGGCCTGTCGTCAAGGCGTGCCAACGTGGTCGCTAGTGACAGCCGGTGCGCGCTGTATTGAGGACAGTGGCAGAGCACGTGTTCGATGGTCTCCTCGCCGCCGCAGCGTCTGCAAGCCGCGCTGTCGTCCATACCGACTCGGAAGGCGAAGGATCTTGTGTAGGCGACACCAAGCCACAGTCGGCAAAGTACTGCTGTTTCTAGTCGAGAGAGTCCAGATGGGGGTCGAAATTTGTGAAACAAGTATGACACACATTGAGTCATTAACGTAGGCTCTCCATTGTTGTGCAAGCACGAAGCTCTTGAAAAAGCACTGAAAATCTCGCATAAAGTCTTACTTATGTTGATAAATTCTTGAATTTCACAGCAGCCTTTTTTTTTCTTTTGCAATCTGCTCTTTCGGCCCCCGATCGAAGTTGGAGAAAGGCACATTGTCTAAGTTACGCTGGTCAATAGTGAGTCCGGAGTCGCAAGTTTTCATCGTTATGCGTTTCCTTCCGTGCAACTAGCGAGCCTGCGCAGGCCATAAAGGGGTATTCCCGAAAGCGACTCTTCCCAGAAGCGTAGGTCGACAGTCACTCTCTCCGGGAAAAGCCGGTGCAAACGTTTGTCATCATCGAGCCTAAAGAACTGGAGGAAATGTCAACTGATTGTGATCAGGTGTACTCACGGTCTGGCGTCCCTACGCGGTAGTCTTCGATGTCCTTGAAGTGTGGCAAGACGTCTTCGTACGACCAGCCCTTGGCGCCGTACTTGCTGGCCCACCGGTCGTAGTCTTTCGGGTTTCCGCGAGTGTAAACCATGAAATTCAGGACGCTGCTGCCGCCGAGCACCTTGCCGCGGGAGAGGGACAGCCGCTGTGTGCAAATGAAATAACGAAAGCAGAGAGAGAGCTCACACGTTGGGTTTCGCACATCGGGGAATGTCCGACCTGGTCGCGATAAGCAAACGCGGCGTTCCTTTGCGGAACGGTCCAGTAGTCCCAATCGTCGTGACCCCTGAGGTTCAACGGCGCGACAGCCGGGATCTGCCTCGAGGGCGTCTCCAGTCCTCCAGCTTCTAGAAGCAGCACCGTGACGCTAGGATTCGCGGAGAGCCGGTTGGCGATCACGGAGCCCGCAGAACCACCGCCCACTGCGCGGGTGAAAAAGTCGTGCATCCGTGAGTTAAAGCAAATAAACCGGAATAGCGCATGCTCATATTTCTTTGAGAGATGCCTAAGGAAAACAAAATTGTTACACTGCCTCTGATCGGGGCAGCCACAAGCGAATGCTGCGCCTAATTTCGAGCAAAACTTTTAGCCGACTAGTTTGCAAGCAACTGTCTGATTAGCTGAAAAGTCAAGCCAATCTCGTGATGCACCGCGTGCCTTGGAACACTTAGGAAGGGCATTGTGCAGGAGAACGGGATTCTATGAACATGCGTGCCCACCGTGCCGGTTATTCGCAGAAGCTGGCCCGTCGGTGTCGCCAGTGCAGGGCTATGCTGAAAAATAAAAGTATCGCTTTCTTTTAGGTAAAACATCATTTGAATTCCTTGATCGCCGCTTTGCAGATTCTAAGCGCAGCAGAAAATATTTCGTTGTCACTGATATGCGCGGATATGGTACCCTGATACTCGGCGTTCAAGTTTTGAAAAACTTGCACTAGAGTGAACCGGAAATAATAGAGTTCTGCCTACAACAATGTAACAGGACAGCACTCTCCGATTTTCTGGTTATTGCCTGTTTGTAAAGCATTACTCTTAAGGTGTTTTGATGGGCTTTCGGTTATGTTATGCGGTCACAATTTGTACAGGTTAACGTAGCTATTGATGTTACGTTAAGGCGTTATCAGGCACTTAACATTGTAATCTGTGTCTTCTCCGAGTTATGTTCTCAGGGGTTTCGGTGATATTTGCAAATAAATACGGATCATATCTTGGCAAAATTTTTTTCTTTAATGACAGCAACCACCGTTTCAACGTTAACACCGGATGTGACAGCAATTAATGATAGACAAAAAATACGATGTCAAAGTCAGCAGTGCGACCTAATTCAGGGCGATCAATTTCGAAAATAGAGCCCATAACCTTGATTTAATCTTTCCGCTTAAATGAATTCATGTTTTACGTACTTCTGTGGAGAAACTTGAGAGCTTGACTGTCGTGGATATATTTATATAGGCTGTCCCACGTAACTTCAGCCAAACCTTAAAAATACGCAAATGTTGCGTAGCTGGACAGAACCAAGGTAACGTTGTTTGCCGTCGCTTAGTGATCCCCAAATTATTATTTTTAATTCCGCCTAATTAAATAATTCGTCCTAATTAATTAATCAACTTCTTAATACTATAGTTATATCATAAGTGTCAATGAGAAAATTGTAGAGCAACATGAAAAACTCCCGGTACAGCTTTCTGTTGCTCAATATATGCTACATAAATGTATTTTTGTGAGCGTGAAAGAAGCCCGTGAATACAGGCAAAGTACCTCGAGCGCCCAGACGCGTGGCAATTTTGCTTGCATTTGTGGGCTTCTATGACGTAAAAAAAAAGCACTTCTGTGTAGCGCATATTGAGCAACAGAAACCGAGCTGTATGTTGCCGACGTTAGACAGCCACCACAGGCTACGTATGTCACACGCGCACGCGCGTCTATGGAGATGCAGCATACATCCTCATTCTTCTAGGCCCTCCGCCAAGCGCAAGTGCGTTAATGAACTAATTGAATTTCTGTAAGCAAATTGCGTCAGAAAATTTGTAAAGTACAACTTACACACAAGCTGCAGGCACAATAGCTTCGGGTTGTAATTCGAATGTACGAGAAAACGTTGTTCTGTTAAGCAGAAACTCAAAGACGAAGCTCTTTTCCAGCTGCAGTTTGACGTTGGTCTGAGCGGCCGCGGTCGCTATGTGGAGTTAGTGTTTTTTATTGAGCACAGCACGAGCCAACGAAAAATCGCGACCAAGTAGGGGCTTACGGCTGCGCTGTAAAAAAAAGTTGACTTCTCGCGGTTTCACGTGCCAAAACTACCATTTGATTACGAGGCACGCCATAGTGGGGGCATGGATGGAGTAATTTTGACCACCTGGGGTTTCTCAACGTGCGCATAATGCACGGTAGACGGGCGTTGCTTTTCAGCAGGCATTCCTTCAGGAAGAAAATATGCCACCGTTGCGTTGTTTATCCGCACGACGCCACCTGTTTGCCCTCTCAGCGCTTGATCACTATCTCGTCGTGCCTGTGTTTTTGTTTCTTTTTCCAATGTATTTATCATTTGTTTTCCGGCCTCGGTCTGTGCCATTCGCTTTGCTAATGGAGCTTCAAGCGAGCCATGTGTGCTAACGGTATAATGTTGCAAGCATTATGAATGTGCGCTGCCTCCATGCGCTTAATACCTGGCATTTGTTTTGATGTTGAACGTTCCTTTCCACCAGCAATTTTGTGCACCGAACGAGTAGCCACAGCTGCTCCGATGGCTACATTGAGTTAATGCACACCATGCACTGTTCGGCTGCACCGTATTCCTTTTTTCTTCGTGGCCGCTGTTGCGTATACCTGACGTTCTGTTCAGTTTATTTTCCATAAAGTCGGAAAATAAACTGAACTGAACGTCGCCTTTAATTAAAGGGGGAGGGGGCATATATAACATTTTGCTTATCGCTGATTCTTATTTTCAATCATATTGCGATGTTTTCTCTTCTCCAACTAGGAGAAGCTCTTGTTCTAGTTTAAGAAAGGTTTATGAGAATGTCGTACCGGATCGAGTATGCATTCGCGAATTACTCATCGCCGTATGGACCAATCATGCTGTTCCGTTTGGTCGTGCGGATTGACCAATCATCCCCACGGCTTAAAGCCTTAGCTGTACGTGAAAATCGGAGAGATGTGGTCATCCTGTCGATACTGGCTGGGCTAATTCGTACGTGACGCATTCGTATATGGAACGTTCGTGCGCATTCGTCTACAGGTTGTCCTAGCTAAATCTGGCGAAGTTTTAAAAATATGCCGAAGCTGGTGCTGTAGGAAGACGCGACCAAAGGCATGGTGTTGGATCATGCATAGAGCAACTGATACTATTTTTGTATTCTGTTTAATACCATAATTAGTCAATAATCATTAACCGTATCTAAAGGGAGTACTTCTAATAAGAAAGTTGTAATGAACATCTAAAATTTAGTAGGTTTGAACTGCCTACTTGTTACGTAAATATTTTTTTGGTGTCCTAAAGAAACTCCACGAAATATTAAAAAAAGAATGCATCTGAGGTACTTGTTGCGCGCCGCAATTCCAGTGTTCCCGAACGTGCCACGTATGAACCAACAGCACATTTGTCCTCTTCTGCAGCTTTGCCGCTTGTTGCTATCATGAACCGCCCCGAAGGAAACACATCACTGGCGTACATCGCACAGCCACTGCCTCTGTGGCTGCCCTGTCACCTATTAATTAAACGGCACCGCGCCAGGCTATAGGTGCGCTGTTAGTCCGCAAGCGGCTGCAATCACAGCGCGCAAACAGGCATGTCATCGGCAGTCCACCGCCGTCTTACACCTGCTGCTCAGATCGCCGAAAGGGCGAAAGAAAGCTATTCGCTTTTATATTTGCTTTAAAGAAGCACAAAAATGAGCACGTGCGAAACGTCTCAAAGAGCTAGTTGCCTTTGGCACGGGACTCCTATGCGTGCGATCGGGGCCTAGTTTATTATTTATTGCCAGTCATAGTCAACACTTTAACTGAAAAAAGGGAACATCTACTACAAACAACATAAAACAATAATCACTGGCGGTTTTGCGATAAATGCGACAGAAGTGAACTAGTGTTACGTCGCACCACTGTCTGTCTGTCTGTCTGTATGTCATGCATGTATTTGTGTATTAATTACATTATGGGTTTTTTTACGTGCCAAAACCAGTTTCTGATTATGAGGCACGCCGTAGTGGAGGACTCCGGAAATTTTGACCGCCTGGGGTTCTTTAACGTGCACCTATATCTAAGTACACGGGTGTTTTCGCATTTACACGGGTGTTTTCGCATTTCGCCTCCATTGAAATGCGGCCGCCGCGGCCGGGATTCCATCCCGCGACCTCGTGCTCAGCAGCCCAACACCATAGCCACTGAGGTGTGTGTGTGTGTGTGTGTGTGTTTATGTATGTATGTATGTATGTATGTATGTATGTATGTATGTATGTATGTATGTATGTATGTATGTATGTATGTATGTATGTATGTATGTATGTATGTATGTATGTATGTATGCATGTTTGTATGTATGTATGTATGTATGTATGTATGTATGTATGTATGTATGTATGTATGTATGTATGTATGTATGTATGTATGTATGTATGTATGTATGTATGTATGTATTTACTGCGGTAACGGCTTCCCACATCTTCACGTACATACACTTTTTACCACTTTGACGCTCCTAATGCTAACGCATAAAAATGTGCAATCATGGCCTAGTGATTGGGGCACTGGACTGCTATGCTCGAAGGCAGAGTTCCGATTCCACTTTCGTTCATGCATTTTCTTTTGTTGCAGAGGTCCGAGGTGTGGCGAGACGGGAGATACCTACCTTTACATATACCTACCGCAGCGTGCGTAGAATGAGGCAAAGAATGCTTCGCATTAAAAGAATAATGTGCGAACGAGCTGGCAGTCAATATACTAAAGAAATATGCTTTATTTTTGCCTTTCCAGAAGAAGAACAAAAATAAAAGAGCAAAAGGCGGGACATTAGGCCGTCTCGACTGGGTCTCAGGTCGGGACGCGGCACATTTACTCGAAAGTAGGAACTTTCTAGCTAAATGGAGGACGGTTGGCAACCCTCCGCTGCCCCTCCTTCGACGGGCCCAGTCTTGCTTTTGACGCTATCATTAATGGAACATGATGTAAGCAAATAATCTGAGATTTAGTAGATTACGATCCTGAAATCGGCAATTTACTTAACGGTGCTGCTATCCCAGCGCTATTATTAGAGAGGACTCATGCACATAAATAAAGAATTGGGTTGATTCCTTTGCCATAGGAATCGGTAGAACACGGAAGTGAAACGTATCTTCACAGAAGCTGTTGCATGTTTGTTTTGTGAACTCACGGTCCGCTGCAGCGGAAGATGCACAATTTACGGGTCGGCGACCGTGCTACAGGTTTGCTCGGTGTGCGGCGTCCTATCGGCTAGCGGCGTCCAGCTGCCGAGTCGCTTCGGCGACGGCACGAGAATTTTCTTCCCACTCCATAGTGCATTGGGCAGCCAGATGGGTTGAGAGTAAAACATCTTTATTAATAATAATATCTGAATGGCGAGAGCAGTGTGGGAGGAACCCTCAGTCCAGGGTCCCTAAGATGATTCCGGCGATGTTTCGAGCCCGTTGTATCACTGCTCGGAGGACCTCGGGAGGTCCGTCGCGGAGGGCATCGTCCCACAGCTCTTTGTTGCGTAGGGGGTAAAGGAGAGTTGGCAAGGGAGGAAAGAGGTTTGCAGTGCACTTAATCGTGACGTGGAAGATTGTGGGCGAGCTGCCACAGCCAGGGCAACGATCTGCATAACAGTGTGGGTAGAATTTAATGAGAGAGACAAGATTTGGAAAAGTTGCGGTTTGTAACTGGCGTAATGCCACTGCTTCCTCCCGCGAGAAGGACGGCGGGGGTGCGGCGTGGGTGCGACGAATGCGTGTATAATGACGGAGTATGTCTTTATAACGGAGCAAGGGATCCCCCCACTCTGAACTAGTCGCCTCACCACGCCGAGTCGCCCGGAGGGAAATTTCTCGGGCAACCGCATGTGCGCGTTCGTTACCCGGCAGCGAGGTATGACCAGGGGTCCAGAGTAAGTGGATGCAGGGAGGTGTGGTTAGTGTATTTTGCGGGATATGTTTGAGAATTTGGTGCGCCGCTCTCGGGATGCCATGTCCTGATAGGAACGCCCGGCATGCCTGTTGCGAGTCCGTCAATATATACACTTCCTCAGGAACACGGATGGCGTATCGAATTGCAAGAGCAACACCGAGAATTTCTCCGTAAGCGGCATTTGTTCCGCGCATTGCAGCAAAGTCTCTCAGGGATTCGGTGCCATCCAAAACTACCGAGGTATAGCCCTCTTGAGTGCGTGATGTGTCCCTGTATAAAGTGTGTGTTTCCGGGATGTTTGCAAGCATGCGGCCAATGTATCGTACACGGGCTTTGCGCCGCCCTTTGTCATGCTCAGGGTGCATATTACGTGGCAATGGATGAATACTTAGTGCTTGGCGTATCGCTGACGACAAGATCGTTTGACGGGTTTCAGACTCAAGGGGTGGGTCAGAGTATCCTAGCCGTGTGAGAAGATAGCGGCTAGTAGGAGTGAGTAGGAGGCGCTGGCGATGGCTGACCCAATGTACCTCTAGCAGCTCGCCTAGTGTGTTATGTGTCCCGAAGTTAAGGAGACGGTGTGTGGAAGTATAGTTCGGGAGGTCATGGGCCAGCTTCGTCGCTTTGCGAATCATTGCGTCTATGCGAAGTTGTTGCGCTTGGGTAAACCGCTGAAATGGGAGATGGTATGTAAGGCGGCTGATCACGCATGCCTCCACCAAGCGCAGCAGGTCCTCTTTTCGAAGGCCCGAGCGCCTGTTGGAGACCCTCCGGATCATGGCCAGAATTTGCTCAATCTGTCTGGATAGAAGGGAAACAGTGTAGTTTGACCTGCCATCCACTTGGATGTCTAGGCTGAGGATACGAGCATGATTAACCTGTGGTATCGGTGCGCCATCCACGTGCACAGTGATAGGGGGAGTAGAGGAACGGTTCCGGGGGCGAATGATTATGAGCTCCGACTTTTCCGGCGCACATCTTAAGCCGCATTTTCTCGCGTACTCGGAAAGAGACGCGCTCAACTTCAGGAATGCGAGTGGCAGAGCTTGCAGCATGCGCCGCGAACTTGCGAAGGCGTTCTGCTTTACGCTGGCATTCTGCTTCACGTGTGCCTTCTGCTTCACCGTGGCGTGTCTCTCGCCAGACTAAAGCGAGATTTGCCCGTCAACGCTGTTGCCTTCCTGCGCCGCTTAGCGTATCAGTTTTCTTAGTTGGCGTCATCGCAAGCGATCGAGAAGTAGGTGGCGCGTAAGAACTGCTGATGCGCGTTGAAGCTGCATTCCGTAGGCGACAAGGCGCCACAGGCTAATCCGACGCGAGAGACAAACAATGTGCGCAAAGTGCCAACACCAGGCTGCATCGCTGTGGAACCTCCGCTGCGCTGTGTCTACCGGAGCGCTCGGATTCGTGTCACGATGCAATATTTCGCTTCACCGCTCCTACCTCAATCTTGCAAGCTGGTTACAGCACTGCCGAAGGTATAAGGCGCACACAGGCCATATCCTTGCGCAGCGGTATATAGTTGCGGGCGTAACTGGCTGATTATTGAGTATTGAGTTATTATTGTCAGGTATACGTCTCCGTCAAGCTGATCACATACAGTTTAATCAGACCTTCGCCTCCAATGAAACTCCGTATAATCTCAGACATGACCCAATCTCTATACCGCTTACTCGCACGAACAACGGGAAACAGGCATTACACTTTCAAACATCGACGTTGCTAAACAATAATCCCATAATCCTGGAACAATTACAAACCTCGAAGTCAAGCTTGAGGTTCAAGAAATCTGTTAAGACGTATTTTCTTCGCTGCTTTATTGTATAACTTCCTTATGTACCTCAATGTTATTGTTTTGTTTTCCTTTTTTAACATGTTACGATTAAGATTAGAATCCTTTATTATTTTGATATGTTTTAATATTTTGAAAATTGTAACACTTGTTGTGCTGTTGTTTCCTACAGAATGTCAAAATGTTTTGGGTGCTGCAGCCTTTGTCAGACAAGAATATTGCCTTTTGCTGCATCACCCGAGACAGCTGTATGTCTCAAACAACAAATAAATGAAATGAAATGAAATATACTAGTGAGTTTTACTTTTGATCACTACATGATACGGTACTGCGATATGTGACGTGTTAAAACGTTTGCGCATGCACGTCGTATACCTAGAATTGGCGTGGCAGTTACCGCTCGTAGCCGTGATAGCCACGGTAACCGTGCTCCACTATAGCAACATGAGAGTGCCCATACAGGCCGACCATCCGCTTCGATCCGAACTCGCGCTTGTTGCTGGCTCTCCGCCCTGTCATCAGGAAACAAGCTTCAAAATCCGTCATCGCTAAGTCTTCTCTCCAGCTGGGCTCAAATCATTAGGTATGCTTTGTCGTAATTATTGAGATCGGCTGTTTGTTTTCACGCTGCTAGGACTACAGACACGTCACCGAGCCGTAAAACTGGTTTGATTTCTAGTTAGCAGATGGCGCCATAGCATTGCCATTGGTGATGCATTGATGATGCGAAACGCTAGAAATGCCCAATTGTTCACTGCATCATTAATTTATTACCTCGCTTTAGCGTGGTACGTGAAGACGGTAGCGAGCAAATGCCAAGTATATAGATGCCGAGCAGACGCATTGGCTCAGGTGAACACTTGTAAGGGCATTCGCCCTTACTACTCGCTAACGAGGCCGCAAGGTAACTACAGGGAAAGAGTACAGGTAAAGCGAAGCCCTGCTGTCGCGTGCATGTAAACACAGCGTACGATGACGGCGCAAAAGCATTTTTTGCGTCAAACCACCAACCATGGAGCATGTAACACGATGGCAAGCAGGCGCAGAGCAGGCGATGCGCGGCGCGGATGAGCACACCTCGAAGGGCATTCGGCCTGCCTATTGGCTAAGAATTTGTGTAGCTTTCACAGCGCTGCAACCAGCCAGCTATTTGAATCATTGGTGCCGACGTCACATCCGTTACATCTGTTAAAGCAAGTCAAGCGCGGACCCCAGGCACTGCGCAGTTTCCGCAACAGCTTGCCGTGGCATCTTTGATTTTTACAAAGGCTACATTATTATTTGTTATTATTGTTATTACTATTAATTCCTGCCCGCAAAAGCAAACGATACTTTTGCTGACAACATTAGTGTGCTATTTCTGCAGGAAGAAGGAAACTGAATACGATGCAATACGGTGTGCTACCGTGCATGACGTCACATATAGAGTCATGATGTGAGCACCGGGATTGAGAAGCTGAGTTTGGCGATTATTTATTCTGCCAGTCTGCCAGCGTATAGGCTACAGAACCATACTTATTTTACTGTGTGCTATTTATTCATTGATTTCTTCTGTTAGTAAATAATATTTTCTCGCGGAATATATCGAGCAACACTTTTGAAAGGGCAACCTCACACGTGTATAGAGTCTACACAGAGCGCTTCTCTTTAACCCCTATTATTAAATTTGCCGACTTCTCGCGGAGCAAAACATTTTTTCAGCCTCGGGAAGCCTAATAGAGCGGTGCTGCCATTTCTGAAAATTATGCTGCCAAATGCGACGCCACAGCAACCACCATTCGATGGGGGCGGAATGTCTGACTTTGTTGTTCAACGCTCACGTGCGTGTATTCACTGCCGCTCTCTTTTGTGTCGCCTCTGTTCCTTTTCCATCAGTGCGCAGGGCTGTTACGTGGTAACTAGTCGCAATAATCGAGAGCTACTAGGTCAGTGGTCACCTAACGTAAGCCTGGTGCTGCTAAATTGCCTGAAATTGGCAGGTCTTTCTGACCGTTTATATATGGTATCCCAGCTGACGTCAGCCTAGCCGGTGTACCAAAAAAGAAAGAAAACAGATTAAGAAATAATTCGGGTGTTTTACGTGCCAAAACCAAGATATAATTACGAGGCATGCCGTAGAAGCGGTCTCTGAAGTAATTTTTACCACTTCGGTTTCTTCAACGGGCGTTTTTGCATATCGTCCCCGTCGAGATGATGCCGCCGTGAACTGGAATCCATCTGCCCCCGCCCCCCTCCCACCCCGGGCTTAGCTGCGCAACGCCAAAGCCACTACACCACAGCGGTGTGCAAAGAGGTAGAAACGCGGTACAACATACGATCCTAAGACCTCTGGCGACCGTACACTGTAGGTTCTATAACTGTATACCTTGCACAGCGTGTTTTTAAAATAAATTTTCTCTTCTTTTTGTTTAATAACTTGGCTATACGTTAGCTGGGACACATGGTATAGACTCTGTGCGCACCTTCAAATGTGCTTGCAACTATGTATAGTGCCTTCTCTTTACCTTTCCTTCTTTCTTTTCATCACTTCCTTCCCCCGGTGCAGGGTAGCAAACCGGACGTGCGTCTGGTGAACCTATCTGCCTTGCTTCTATTTCTCTAATTCTCTCCAACATGAGCCTGGTTTTATCAAGGTTAGAATAATCTCCCCGCGCATATGCTTTGATTGTTTTCTTTCTCTTCTCACACTGGACAAAACCGTTGCACTTAACTAAAATCCGTTCAGCAGCCTTCGTTGGGTACCTGGCGTAATTATGCAACGTAAAAAAAAAAAGGAAAGCTGCGCAGGTTTTTATTATGACCTACTAACAGCGCGTGTAAGACACTTGAGGTTACAACTTGACCTTACGCCGTTTGTTGTTGTTGCCTTCGCATGGTCTGTGAGCAGAGTATGAATCAAGAAAAAACGAGGAAGGAAAACCGCGCTTGAGGTATTCTAAAGGAACACGCGATCTACTCTGCGTTCCATAGGTCGCAGCAAGGACAACTCGAGATAATGAGAATCCTAATGACGCGGGGTACTTAGTGACTGCTGAGACTATAATCATCGTTCACAATCACAATCATCGTTCCTTTGTTGCAATTCGCTACGTTTGGGTGGATGTCTGATTTTTCCTGTATTTATTACTTCCCTCCACCCTGCGGGTTTCCGCGGAACTATTACGTCAAACAAAACAACAAGCTGCCACTCGTAATTTATCACGGGAACGCTGTTGTCTTCCGGATTGATTGAGCGTCGCTATTGCGTTGTATGCGCAACAAGAAGGTAAAAAAAGAAAAAAAAAAGAGACTGTGGCCTCTTGCATCGGCATACAACTACAGTTTAAATCACAAGCTCATGTGTCTTTCGAACTCATTAGTTAGTTAAATTATATGAATTAAGTTTCTTTTCTTTTTCTCTTGCGGCACAGCGGCCGAGAAGACCGTAATGCGTCTATTTCGTTGTTGCATAACCGTGAAAAATATTTGTGTAACAGCCTGCTCGACAGAGCTAGGACAGTATAGTACAACGATTCTATTTCAACGTTAACGAGTGGTAGCCTGGAGGCTATGGCATTGCGCTGGCGAACTCGACATGGTCATGGGTTCGATCCCGGCATTGGCAGTCGCATTTTGATGGGATCGATACGCAATAATAATAATAATAATAATAATAATAATAATAATAATAATAATAATAATAATAATAATAATAATAATAATAATAATAATAATAATAATAATAATAATAATAATAATAATATGAATATGAATAAAAATACTGCACTTAGATATAGGTACACGTTAAAAGTACCCTTTAGGGGTTCAAAATTAACCCGGAGTACCCCACAATACCGAGTGCTTCGTAATCATAACGTGGTTCTGGCACGTAGACCCACATAATTTAATTTTCAAACTTTTCAAATTCCTGTGCTATCCCTCTTTACACTTCGTCAGTGGTCTATCCAGCGCTGAGCCCACTACATACAGCAATCGGCTGGCCGTGAGCGTCCAGCCTGTCTATTCAAGTCTAATTAGTATATCCAATTAGTCTATAAATCGTACCCTTAAACTCCGAAAGGGTGCAAGAGTGTTGCTTATACGGCGTACCGTTGGTTTCCAGCGGTACCACGGCGCTTGATTCACGGAATTGCATGCTGGAGGAAGGTGCGAGACGTTGCGACATTGCTTGCCTTTGAAACAAAGTGCAGTTGCCGCAGTAATAACCTCACTGAACAACTCACAGCCCGCTCTTGCCAAACGCCTTGACATGCTTCTGAACAAACGCTGAGCACAAAAAGTTCACCTGCTGCGGGAGCGCGAGAAAGTGTCCCGAGCAGTTTATGGTCGTAGCCCGCAAAAACGTGGCGAAGATATGTTGTCGGTGCACACTTTATTGTATGCAGACTGGAAAACGTACCAGCATGAGTGTATATATATATATATATATATATATATATATATATATATATATATATATATATATATATATATATATATATATATATATTTCAAATCCCGCGGCTTGCGAACATTTAACACCGACTCTATACGTTTCTCAGTACAGTGAGTCACTGCATAGACAGATCGTTGCCGAAGTCATTCGTATAATCCGCGGAAAAAAACACAGAACGGGGACCAAACTATACATAGTCTTGTTATAGGGGCTGACGCTTCGGCTTCCACAAGGAAGCCTTGGTCACTCTTGAAACGCCAACCACTTTAAAGCACCACTTTGGCGTTCTGTTTCGTTATTGCTTTCTTTTTATCTCGGCTTTTATAATATGAATATACTTTACCTCTAGACGATATGTCGTCCGACTATCGATTTCTAGGTCGAAGTCAGTTTCGGACGGGAGATTGGTTTTTTCCGGCGGACTCAAACGCTCACATCGTGCTAATGGCTTCGCGGCTCGCTCTCTTACCGATGACGTAGTCGTACTCCTCCCGCAGCGGGCCCAGCTGGTAGTCTCGAAGGACCGGCAGGTTAGTGAAGGGCAGGTGAGTTACCAGGTTCACCAAGGCCAGCATTAAACTCAACTCGCTTTGAGGCGCCGGCGGAGCGGTAGCCCATGGCGGAGCGCAAGTGGTGGTGGCGTTCGGGCAGCCACTCATGACGACGGCGCTGCGTTTTTTGATTACGGGCGCGCGAAATACGTTCTTCTATTCGAGGCGCATGCTTTTTATGCCTCTCTTACGTTGCCGCTCGACGGAGAGAGAAGAATAACAGAAGCGAGGAGAGAAGAGAAGCTGGAGTGTGGAAGCCAGTTTTGAGCTGGCGAGCAGGCGTGCTGTCTATTCGCTGCTCTCGCTTCGTTTGATTTCGTAAATGTTATGTAGATTATTTCGCGTAGGGTATGCCGCATACGCGCGTAAGCATATGCCCGCTCCGTGCGCCGTCGCATAACGGACAGCCTGTTTAATGGGTGCTCCGATGAGCCAAATTGCCTGGGCAATCGCTTATAACCTCGGACTGGGAATGATGAGGATGGTGTGCGAAGCTTTGCACGCTTAGACGCAAGCAGTGTGGGCGCAGGTCAACATCGCAACACATTGAGAGAACGTCGTGTTGTCCACGCCCTCGCACACAGCGTGCAGGCAGGTGACGCGCTGTTCGACAAGGCGGAAGGAACTGGCTCGACGAGCCGGCGACGAAAGCGTGTCTCCGAGGGACGAGGCCCGTCTTCGCCTCTTGTCACGTGACACACCTCTGAGATGCCGGAGCGTTTGCTGAGGATGCACGGGCGTGCTGCGAGTGGCGCGTGTGGAAGAGCGGTGACGTCAGTTGTGGGAGTGGTTTACTGTTGCGAAAATAAAATGGAAGTTCTGTCTTTGTGAGGGGCATAGGAGCACTGATGAGGATTAAAGTCAGCGCTGCTAGAAGAGAGGGTGGGTGCAGGTACGTGCGAGGGCGAATATTTTAGCGGTATACAGGGTGTTCTTTTTTCGGACAATGCAGATTTTGTACAAGAAGGCTATCAGCGCAGCGAACGTGGCTTTATGCACGCGAATTCTTAGGTGAAGTGGACATATTTTTCCGCTAATAAGGTGAGCTTCACAAGACTAATTAACAAGTATACACTAATTAACATCTTTATTAATACCTTAGGGCCAGCTGTTTAGGTGAGGAAATTGAATACTCATTTTAATGTACTTTCATTTTTTTTTAAATCTTGAAAGTCGCACCTAACTTGGGGTATTTATAATCGAATTTCAACTCTACATCCAGGCAATATCGAAATCGAGCGCCGCGTAACGCGGCCCCGCTGTCACATCGGACCGTAACACGCCAGAGGCGGCGAACGCTAGGCAGTGTGAACCCACAGCCCAGTCGCGGCAGCTGCTGATACGGCAAGCATGTGCGGCTGTGTGTCGGGTCAGGACTTGCCCGTGGCGGGTTATCATGGAAACCCCACACTTCTTTGCGGGGCGTTGCCGTTTCGTGCGCAGCGGGACGCACTCGGTCTCGATATTGCCTAGATTGAGTTTTGGAATTTGATGACGATTATCTCGAGTATGGTGCGATGTCCAATATTTCTCTTTTTTTCTTTTAAAGATGCATCTCTATATACTGCCTCCAAACTTGCCATTTAGACAACTGCCCCCAAGGTAGTAAGTAATAAAAGAAAAATTTTATGACTTTGTTTACAAGTTATTAAGAATTTTTAAAAAAATTATTCTTCCGCAGCCCAGGTTATTAGCGGCAAAGTATGTTCAGCTTGCCTGAGAACTCGTCTGCGAAAACACCAAGTTCGGTGTCCTCATTACGATTTTATATAAAAAGAAAAAATCCGCATTGTCTAAAATAAAGAAACCTTGCATAAGGCTGAACGGGCGGGGGGGGGGGGGGGGGGGAGGGGTTGAGGCTGAGAGAATTTAGTAGTTTCTTGAGAGCAAAATGGAAATGTGGAAATAACGATGGCCTGCACTGCTAAACATTCTTTAATTGGCGATTTAATTAGTGACCGTTGGTGGGCTAGTTGGTTCTGAATCATACTGAATGGGTAACAGCGCGAAATGACGAGGAGGTGAAACACACAACAGGCGTGTGTTGTCTTCTCGTCCTCGTCACTTCGCGCTGTTATTGGTTCAATATAGATTGGCGAAATTTTTGAGTGAGAATGTCTTGTATTTCACACGTACTTACGTACACGTACATAGATGCATATATACTGTACAGCACATAAACACATACACGCTCACATTCTAGTGTAGGAAAAAAAAAAGTCTTGAGTAGTTGCTTCAGAAATGCGATACATGGACAACGATAGCTGAGGGAGCTCGGACGACGCGCTGCTTGTGACGATTCCTTAGTATTTTTCGTACTTTTCACTTAGTGCTTGGAAGGTAGTGACCAAGCAGTTCGCTGTGGTGGCATTGCGAGATCCTTCTAGTATGGTTTATCTCGGCCATGTTCTCGTCCTAGCTCTTGGTTCATTAGATATGTTATTTACATGTGAGCCGAGAAAACTGCGATCGCCTATTAAGATGCACGTTAAAGAACCATTTGTAGTAAAAATTCGGTGCCGTAAAGCCATCGCTTGAAGTGTCGATTAGCAGATTTTCGTTTATTATGCAAGCTTGTAAGTGCGACTTCTAGCGCACATAATGTCCGACAACGAGCTTAACGCACTTGTTAATGTATTCGCGCCGGTAAAACCGTTTGTGCGGAAACAGTCGGGGCGATACCTAGGAGGGCGCATAGACTGCATAGTTGTTCCGGATCCGATTGGTTGGACTTGCAACTGACGTAATGGTTACTTATAGGTGACGTCAGGTGCTGTTTGGAGCGTCACAGGTGCGTGTGAACTTGTGCTCCACGCTAACCACCTGCTCCGATCAATTCGAAAAAAGTTGATTAAGTCTTCGACCTGCCGCCACTGTAAATCGAAAAATATACCACAGCGATAAATTGAACTTAAAGCGAGACACTAAATACGAATCTTAAAAAGGAAAATGCCGCATTAAGTTGTAGCTGGTCGGAAAAGATTTGCTAAAAACGCAGACAAATGCACACATGTATAGGGGTTTACGAGTGGCAGTCTTTGAAACCGAATCGAATACTAATCCAATATTGCCGGAAGCGAATCGAATCGAATTGAACATAGAATACGTTTCGAATCGTTTACGAATAACGAGCAGCCAATTTAACAATGGATGCGAAACGGTATTCGCATCCTTCTAGTATTCATAAGCTTAGCAACTTTTTCTCATTACATTGCGCATTATCAAGCATTGTTTACCAAAATGCACGAATGGTGCATTAGGAACAATTAAGCAGCTTGTACGCATATACAGGATCTTTGGGAGAGTGCGAATTATGGCTGTTCTTACGTAAGTTCAATAAGTTACTTACGTAACTTTTACACGGCGTGTGTTCTCAAGTTTTATGCACATGTTACGCCCGCGGATATGAAAATTATAGTACTTTTGCCCCAATTGTGTTTGATTTCGCACACTTGACATTTTAATATATTCGGACAGTATTCTAAAAATATTCGTATTTACGAATAGTGACTGTTCGATTGGAAGACCGAATCGAATAGGACGCTATTTTATTCCTTACCCGCCGTGGTTGCTTAGTGGCTGTTGTGTTGGGCTGCTAAGCACGAGGTCGCGGGATCGAATCCCGGGATCGAATACGGGTCAAGGCGGCCGCGTTTAGATGGGGGCGAAACGCGCAAACATCCCTGTACTTAGATTTAGGTGCACGTTAAAGAACCCCAGGTGGTCCAAATTTCCGGCGTCCCCCACTACGGTGTGCCTCATAATCAGATCGTGGTTTTGGCACGTAAAAGCCCATAATGTTTATTCGACTGCCTAATTGAATCTTTCGAATATTCGCGCACACCTGCATAATACAAGCGTCCAATTAGGTTATTCAACCCGACGCTTCTTCTTGAACTGCATTCACAGTGCGAACATTACGACATGTTCCTAAAAAAACATGCAATTTGGTGTTTCGCGCTGTTCCAAGATCTTTATCCCGCATTCTTCTGCGCAAGGACCTACATATATGCACGCACGCACGCACGCACGCACGCACGCACGCACGCACGCACGCACGCACGCACGCACGCACGCACGCACGCACGCACACACACACACACACACACACACACACACACACACACACAAATATATATATATATATATATATATATATATATATATATATATATATATGATGCAGTGTGGCGCATTACAGTGATTCCTCAATGTGTGCACTATTGTTTCGTCTTTATTGATATCTGCAGAACATTAAGGAAGATTCCGACTACCTTTTCTGCTGAAGGAAATAGCCGCAAACTATTCGAGTAAGCGTACACAAGGCCCTAGAAGAAGAAACACAGCACTCACACAGGACTCTTTTTTTCCTTTTTATTTAGAACTTTGTTTGTACGGAATGGGTAGTAGAACACAACTTTACAAAGTGTGGCGCAAAAGAAGCGTATAGTGCAGCGTTGAGCGACATAAACATTCGTTGAGGAGACAGAGCAGGATGCTGCTGGCCCCAGACGGATGTAGCCTTGGAACGCATGCCGGACACTGCCGCTGCGGGGCTTTCGGGAAAATTTGGGGAATTATGTCACCGTTCAGAAGCGCAGCGTGGGACGGGTGAGCAAGATGGTGCGCACAGCTAGGCGGAACAAGTACACGAACCCGCATTCTGTGACCCATCCCGTGCACGGTGTCGAGCCGGTCCGGCCGCCCCCCTTGACACAAGTACACCATGAAATGAGTCTGCCAAGCGTTACCGATCGATTGCTAAGCCCACATGGCGTAAGAACTTTAGGAGGAGTCGCGACACCTCCCTCCAGAATGTCCAGCGTCCACTCGGAAACACCATGTCGTCCACGCTATAGCTTGTAGAAAAGCCTACAGGCTGGAGCGCTTTAAACGAAAATTAGCGTCCTGTAACGAGTCCAGCACATACTCCAACAAATGGTGTTCAACGTTGCCGGGAGCCTTGCGAGTCACACATCATGACATTCTCGTTCTTCATTGTCTTCTATGATCATAGCTGCCGCCTTGCTGCCGATCATCATTGCAACCGCATTTGTGTGACCACTCGCAATGTCGGGCATCACAGAAGCGTCGGCCACTCGGAGATTCGTCACGTTGCCTCGAACCCTGAGTGGAAAGCAAAGGCACGACAGTACATGCGTAATTAAAGAGTGTGTAGCTCTGTTGTTATAGAAAGGACACTCGTGATGGCTCTTTGGCTGTGGCGCTATGCTTCTAAGCACGAGGTCGCGGGTTTGACGCATCTGCCGCTTGCCATAGGGAGAAATGCGAGAACGCTAGCGTACTTAGTACTGTGACCATGGCAAAATTCTTTAGGCTGCATGTTAGGAGTCTCGAGCATCTCTCAAATAGACCATTTGCCCACCGCCGCGATCCAAGCTTTATTATGATTTTTTGTACCGCGACAACGATTTGAGAACCTCTGTCCAGAATGAGTGCGGTTGTCAACTTTTGGCAAATGCCGTGCATGCCATGTTTTCTTATATACAGAAAGCTTATACATATGCAGAGTCATAGTCTTGTTTCAAGTGCAGATGGGTATCTAGGCCAGAGCTGCAGGCTGTTGCGATTAAATTAAGTGTTTTCGTTATCTCTACAGCGGGTGCCAGATGACAGAAAAGTGTGGATTCGCACCATGGTTGGTCAGGTGGAATAGAAAACTGCAAGTTGAGTTTCCAAGATTCTAATATCATTGGAGCCTTCCAGATATCACTACTTTAATGTAAACCCAAACGCAAGGGAGCTTCTTAAACCCATCCGTTGTGCGTGATGTCAATGGCTGTAACTTAATTCTTGACGCGTTCACACACACCAGGGATTAAGGAACCTCTCTTCTTTGTTCATTGGCCATCTTCAGCGTAAATGTGGGCATAGCAAGAAATAAACAGGGAGGCAACCTGGCTAAGCTCGCTGCTAGCTGCAAGCGCCGAGAATGCGTACGTCCGAGAGGAATGCGACCGTGAAAAATACGCGCAGTGTAAACCGAGGGGGCAGCCCCCGTGCAGCAGTTAGACACAAGTGGCACATAGGCAGACACGTCATTAGGCAGGATTTGCGCAGCGCTGAACGCATAAGGCCAATATTTACTAGTTCTTTTTTTTGCCTAATCTCACGTGATCTGTTACTTACCGGAGTCGTTCGTCTAGGACAGCTTCCGAGTGCGATCCCATAGCCACTGTGCAGCACAGGTGCCACATAGTGTGCGCGGCATGGCGGAACAGGCACTCGGTGTAATTCTGGCTCCACAGGGATCCCGCCTCAGCACACGGAGGGAAGGTAACGTTCCAGGGCTCGGCACCGATGCTCTGCATGGCTGCTGTGCCCAGCACCTCGTCGATGAACTTTCTCGTGCCTGAAACAGAAGCGCGAACCACTCACAGGCGCACTTTTGTCCTCTTTGCGCTCTTTTATTCGTACGCTGCAAAGCACCTTGCAAGTTGCGTGTGCAACTCGCCGATTCCGGAAGGGATGTCTCACAATCGGCGCTTTGTGGAACGTCTGTGCCCTGTTATGCGTCAGTTAGGCGAACACGTGGCGTTTTGCATGCCTTATGTACCTCTCCTTTCGCTGAAAGAATCGACTGGCTGAAGGACCATCCCAAGCGCGTGCTTAGCAATGTCTTCTCACCTGTGCCAGCACTCTTAAAGAGAAGCTTCCAGCGACTGGTCTAACTGTAGGAGATGTCGAGCATTGCGACTGACGAATGCGTTTGTAGGGCCGCATGCACTTAGTTATATTTTGTATACTGCGAGAGTGTTGTGATAGCCTGTTTCCTTTCTATATTTGTTTATCTCGAAGGATGAAACTCCAAAGTGCTTTCTTGCTATCCTATTTTTCCTCTAAACGGTTAGCAACCAAGAATCACAAAAATACCGTGGTAAATTTATCTCGTAGAATGAATTACTTGCTGCTGTTATCGTCAGGTTCTCCGATTGAGATTCGCGCAAGTTTTGGGCGAATTTTTCCGTGCACGTAGCCGTATACTGCTTACGACGGGTTTCTTGTTTGTTTTGTATCCCGTCTTCGTTATATGCAGTTTTCTTTGAAGATGCAAGTTTTTTAACTAGGTTGTTCAAGAAGGTGGCGTCAACTAAACAGTTGGGAAAGGGTGTGCGAGTGTAGGTGTGCTTGCTGCAGCCAGCGATGCATCTTTACCTTCAGCGGCCCTCTTAACATCGTCAGGGTGATCGAGAATTCTCGGGTCGATATCCGGGTGGTCGTAAGGGTCAGCAGATCGAAGTGTGATGGCGCCCCTTGACTTTGGCCGGTTGAGGATGACTATGCTACGAAAGCCGAGCCTTCCGTCTGTAGGTCCAATAATGCCGTCAAAAGCCTTCAGCAGCCAAATAATATTCAAATAATAGGTTAGTGAAAATCAGCTTGGTGTTTCATCTTGAGCTTAGCTGCTCAACATGAATGAACAGGGAGTAAGGAGAATGAACAATGAACAGGGGGTAAGGAGAGTGATCAAATTATACGAAGACATAAATGTTGGAGAATACGCAAGCGAAAGGGGCCTTCCATGAGAGCGTCCAGAGCTCTGATAAGCAAAAAAAAAAAAAGGACACAGCAACCTTAAAAGGCCTCGCAAGCGTGTCAAGAGTCTAGCAGTGTCGTGAATTAATACAAGTGACTCGCACATCACGGGTGCGCGGAATGCGCCGCAAACGCTGGCACTAACTTCCGTTGTCGAGACAGTCGAATGCTATACACGCTAATTTCGTCTTCGTTTGGAAATACCAGTGCTGCGCACCTTCTAGAGCGCTCCTCAACGCACACAATATATCCGCTGTTCCCTTTTTGTTCCTGTCCATCTTTCACGCTGATTTCTCTACTACCAATGCGCGGCGGGTACGGTGAGAAAGCTGAATTAGACATTTCTTGTTTCTTCCCTAATCACACGTAAAGCCTGCAGCAAGATTCCGAACGGTGTCACAAATTCCAAATACGGTTCTTTTGCAGCCGGCTGACATCGAAAGCGGGCACCAGATTATGTGACGTCTGCATCCCTAGACGGACTGTACCACTGAAAGGCACCACTCAAGATTTATATTTTGTGTACGGGTCATTCAGTTTCGCGTGCAACGGGTTCGTGCAGCTAAAGATAATGCTTATTTTTCTGCTTGAATTTCGTGTTCAGTATTGCACAGTCGACGATAGCGCATGTGATTTGCTGTACTTGAGACCATCTGCTCCATTAATTTAATAAATTCAGGATTTTTTTTTACTTGCCAAAACCGTGGTCTGATAATGAGGCAAGCCGTATAGTGGAGTTCAGACTCCAAATTAATTTTGACCACTTGGGGTTCTTAAACGTCCGCCCGATGCATGGTACGCACTTCAGTCGTGTGAAAGTGACATTATCTTAAGAATTATAGTTGAAGCTGAGAGAGGTGGCACTGACGGCTCACTCACACAGGCTTATGCACCAGGTGCAATCGTGGAAAAGGCTTCCCACAACAGTCTTGCGATATTATTCACTTGACATGTGTTCCTTGTGTTCCACTAACTTCGTGTATCACTGTGCTTGCCCCGGCGCACCAGAACGAGAGGCATCTCCACTGAAATAAAATCTTTAGCTTCTCCGTGCGTGCTTGTGTCTGTGCGTGTGCGTGCGTGCGTGCGTGCATCTGTGTGTGTGCGTTCCATAGCAGCCTTACCTCTGGTAACAGGCCGAGCTCCATCATCGCGGATTTGAAAAGCTGACTGGCGGGCGAGGTTGAAACCGGGGCTATTTCGATGTCTGGAATGTCAGCGTCCGTCGCATGGTCGGTGTGCAGGAACTGCACGAACTCGGTGCTCGCCGGTATTGAGATTGTGCCTTCCGGAAATCGTGGAGACAAATAACAACTCCAGTTGAGCGCGGGACGAAAACAATTTTCTTGTCTTTGACCGCAGGCGTGCATCGCGCAAGCTTCGCGTCGTATTGCTAAGCGCCCACTGCTTCACGACAGTCTCACCCCCGTGCTCATAATCGCGCCTTCACTCAACGCCTTGAGCCAGCCGAGTCGAGGCGATGTCACTTCCTTCACTGATGGCGCCAATGCGTTTCATGAACTCTGCTCTCGGTACTCGTGTCTGCCTCGAAATGTGCAAGCAGGACTGCACCGAGAAGTGTATCTGTAGCGGAATTTAAATCGAGCGCGACTGAATTATTTGCGGAGAAGTGCTCGGTTATTATGAAGTTAGACGTGCATTGACTCGAGCCCTCCTGAAAGGGCCAACTGAACATGGCGTGACACAGCTTAATAAGTTGGTTATTCTCATCTTCTCACGTGGTCTGCACGCTTCCTTCTTTTATTATAACGTCATTAATAATTTATCGTGACGAAACTAGTGCTTGAGCTATGAACGAAACACTGAACATTAAGGGTTTCTCCCACCCCTCTGCCTCTGATGAAAAGAAACAATGCCCAGGAAACATCGTTCAGAATTTTGCAGTTGTGTACCGTCGAGTCGCTGTCGACTCCTGGAGACGCCATGAATATATGAACGCGAATGAGATCTGCTTAACCATCCAGAGTAAGAGTCTACAACACTTTACTACTGCCTAGCCTTACCAGTTTTATTCCAGTTATACTGCTCGATATCATCGAGGCCGAAAGGCGGGATACCAGCATTCACGTTCGTACTGACGGGAGGGGCCATCTGAAGCACCACGTGGTCCTGTAGATTGCGCCCGACTGGAAGGTCAGCAATCACTGGAATCTGCGTATCAAGAAACAGGGCTCAATGTGACAGCAAATAGTGTGCAATTAGCGGCTGAAGGATTAGACTTTTCTTTGCAGCTGTATATGAGGCTCCATCAGCAGCCTACAGCAGTCTGGGACGTTCATTCGTACTGATGAGCTTCCGCAACATTATTACAGAAGCGCAGGATATGGCTCAGGCCTGTCGTGTGCTTTTTTCTCACTGCGAGGTTGTTTCATCATGGCTGCTCTTTCCGGCTCGTTGAGTGCGAAATTAAAAGAAGCTCGGAAAAAAGCATAACTAATGAGGGCGATGGAAAAACCCATATCATTATGACAAACTTGTCAACTTCGCTTGAGCTACCCTGTTGATCGGTTTTATGTTAGGCAGGTGCTACGCTCGGAGAGCAAACAGAGTGCTGAACATTTCTTTTGCGGCAATGTCTGCTTGTCATCTTTATAGCTATCGTGCCGGCGCAATGAGGTCCGTTTATTAATATTTCTCACTGGCAAAAAAAAAAGAAACGTACTTAATTGGAAACTGCCAGTGCTCTCGAAAATGTGGCCAAATATAGTAAAAAAGAGCTACCTCTACCCAAAGAATTTGCCAGCACTCAAATGAATTCAGAATGTAGACCGCTACTCCAGATGGTTCCATGTTAGAGGTGCGTGCTTTGCCGAAGCCGCAAATATTAGCGTGTGTTTTTGTAGACAGCCGTTGACTGTGTTCCTCGTTTAGCAGCATCTTCAGAGCAGCTTCCGAGTTTGTCGTGAAGGCTTTGCAGAGCAGACGTGACGAAGTCTGCTCTGCATGTGACCTAAGCAGGGACTGACCTTCATTCGTTCGTCCGTAAGTTCTAAATTATGCGCACAAATATTCGTGAAAGCAATGCCCTGCCTTAAACTGCGACATTTTCTCGATGAATCCGATTTCGAAGGAGTTGCTCAAGACAGCATGCAATGCCTGTAAAGCCTGACGACCTCTAGCACGTCCTTCGTTTTGATGCCTTAATCGAGATCCTCGCTGCGTAATAAATTACTCCCCTCTTTTCGTTCATTAGATAACGAGGGTCTCGGCTCTGGCAACTTTTGTGCCTTCAGGTAATGCATACAAAATTTCATTAACATGTTACCTTATCCCTAGTTCACGTACTACGCTATGCCCGCGGTTGAAAAGATGTGCTACAACAGTCGCCATGGACGTCAGCGATGGCGTTGGTTAACACTCCCAGGACTAGATCCGATCATCATCATCATCATAATAATAATCATCATCATCAGCATCATCATCATCATCATCTTCTTCTTCTTCTTCTTCTTCTTCTTCTTCTTCTTCTTCTTCTTCTTCTTCTTCTTCTTCAGCATGTTTTATGTCCACTGCAGGACGAAGGCCTCTCCCTGCGATTTCCAATTACCCCTGTTCTGCGCCAACCGATTCCAACTAGCGCCCGCGAATTTCCTAATTTCATCGCTCCACCTAGTTTTCTGCCTTCCTCGACTGCGTTTACCTTCTCTTGGTACCCATTCTGTAACCCTAATGGTCCAATGGTTACCTAAGCTGCGCATTACATCGCCTGCTTAGCTCCATTTTTTCCTCTTAATGTCAATTAGAATATCGGCTATACTCATTTGGTCTCTGATCCAAACCGCTCTCTTTCTGTCTCTTAACGTTATGCCTAGCATCCTTCGTTCCATCGCTCTTTGCGCAGTCCTCAACTTGGTCTCAAGCTTCTTTGTCAATCCCCAAGTCTCTGCCCCGTATGTCAGCGCCGGTAAAATGCACTGATTGTACACCTTCCATTTCAATGATAATGGTAAGCTTCCAGTCAGGAGCTGACAATTTCTGCGGTATTCAATCCAACCCATTTTTATTCTTCGATGAATTTCCTCCTAATGATCAGGGTTCCCTATGATTAGTTGACCTAGGTAAATATACTACTTTACAGACTCTAAAAGCTGACTAGTGATCTTGAACTCTTGTTCCCTTGCCCGGCTATTCATCATTAGCTTTGTCTTCCGCATATTAATCTTCAACTCCACTCTTACGCTCTTTCCGTTAAGGTCCTCAATCATCTGTTGTAACTCGTCTTCAGCGTTGTTGCATAGAACAATGTCATCGGCAAACCGAGAATTGCTAAGAGATTCGCCGTCGATCCTTACTCCTAAGCCTTCCCAGATTAATAGCTTCAATACTTCTTCCAAGCACGCAGGGAATAGCATTGGAGAGATTATGTCTCCCTGCCTGACCCCTTTCTTCATAGGTATCTTCCTGCTTGTGTAGAATTAAGGTAGCTGTGGAATTTCTATAGATATTTTCCAAGGTATTCCTGTAAGCGGTCTGTACTCCTTGATTACGTAATGCGTCTATGACTGCTAGTATCTCTACTGAATCAAATTCCTTTTCGTAATCTATGGAAGCCATATAGAGAAGCTTATTTCACTCTGCTGATTTCTCGATTACCTGATTAATCACATGAATGTGATCGATTGTACAGTATCCCTTCCTGAAGCCAGCCTCTTCCTTTGGTTGACTAAAGTCTAGTGTTGCCCTTATTCTTTTGGAGATCATTTCGGTCAATAGTTGATGTAATACTGGGAGTAAGCTCATAGGCCTGTAATTTTTCATTTCTTTAACGTCTTCCTTTTTGCGCATTAGTATAATGCTTACATACTTCCAGTTTTCTGGGAGCCTTGCAGTTGATGACACTTCGTGTAAAGAGCTGCCAGTTTTCCAAGCATTATGTCTCCTCCATCTTTGATTAAATCAACTGTTAGTCCATCTTCTCCGGCCGCTCTTCCTCGTTTCGTGACTTGTAAGGTCCTTCTGACCTCACCGCTAGTTATAGAAGGAGGTTCTGCATCCTGTTTATTTCTATTTCTAATGGAGGTATCCTGACTCCTCTGGGTACTGTACAGGTCAGCATATAATTCTTCTGCTGCTTTTACTATACCTTCGAGATTGCTTATGATATTACCCTGCTTATCTTTCAGTGCATACATCTTGGTTTGTTCTATGCCAAGTTTCCTTCTCACTGATTTCAGGCAGCATCCATTTTTTACGGCTTCTTCAAGCTTTCTCACGTTATAGTTTAGAACATCACTCATTTTCGCCTTGTTGATCAGTTTTGGCAGTTATGCGAATTCTATCTTATCTCTTGAGTTGGACACGTTCATTCTTTGTCGTTTCTTCATTAGGTCGTTTGTTAGTTGGGAGAGCTTGCCTACAGGTTGCCTTGGTGCTTTGCATCCCACTTCAATTGCTGCCTCTGAAGCCAGCCTAGTTATGGTTTCATTCATTGCCTCTACGCCATCATCATCTCTCTGTTCCAAGGCTATATATTTGTTTGCAAGTACCAGCATGAATTTGTCTGCTTCTACCCTTGCTGCATCTAGGTTGACCTGTTTCTCCTTGACAAATTTTACTCTTTCTCTCTTTAAATTGCAGTGAATCCCAACCCTCACTAACTTATGATAATTGCACTTTACCCTACACATCACTTCTACATCCTGCACTATGCTGGTATCGGCAGAAAGTATGAAACCAATTTCATTTCTTGTTTCACCATTAGGGCTTTTCCAGGTCCACTTTCTGTTGCTACGCTACCTGAAAAAGGCGTTCATTATTCGAAGCTTGTTCCTTTCTGCGAATTCTACCAGCATCTCTCCTCTAGCGTTCCTAGAATCGACGCCGTAGTTGCTAATTGCTTGTTCACTAGTCTGCCTTTTCCCCACTTTTGCATTGAAGTCGCCCATTACTACAGTGTAATGAGTTTGCGCTATTCTCATCGCTAATTCAACATCTTCATAGAACTGATCTACTTCATCATCATCGTGACCGGACGTTGGAGCGTAGACTTGTACTACATTTAATCTATACCTCTTATTAAGTTTGATTACGACTACTACTACCCTCTCAATTCTGTGGGATTCGTCAATGCTGCCCGCTATGTCCTTATGCATTAGCAATCCTACCCCGTATTGCTTCTTATCTGGGGACCTCAATAGCAGAGGACATGTCCGTTGTTCAGCAATGTATAAGCCTCACCAGTTCTTCTCATTTCACTAAGGCCGATGATATCCCAAACAATGTCTGATAGTTCCTCAAAGAGTCCTGCTAAGCTAGCCTCACTCGATAGAGTTGGGCTGTTAAAGGTTGACAGGGTCACTTTCCATTGGCGGCCTGTCCGGACCGAGAGATTCTTAGCACCCTCCGCTGCGTTACAGGTCTGACCGCCGCCTTGGTCAGGTACTCCGCAGCTGCTTCGGCCTGAGGGCCATGGGTTAATTGTAGGTATCATGAGGGAGGTGGTGGCCGAATACTCCACCAGGGAGGCCAATTCCTGTTCTGGTGAGGGAGTGTCTTTGTTCAAGCTTAGTGGGCCTTCCTAATTTGGTTTTACCTAGATTACTATAGCCCCACTCGCTCTCGGCATCTTTTGCCGGTGTCAGGCGTCACTTCAAGCATTAAAAAAACCTTATAGAAGGATTCGAACTTCCGACTATGGTAACTGAGCATTCGCCATAGCTCAGTCAGATAATCCCGTAGGTGGCGAGGCTACCTTATAGCCGACAAGTATAGCCCAGGACGCCCTACATGTCTAAAAACGTCTTTGAGTTATCCGCGACAGATGTGATCGCAATGGGTAACTCAATACAGAACTATTTCTAAACGGTACTGGCCTTATAGTTCCGAAATCTGACGTGCGCGGTCGGCAGTTAACGCGGCTAGGCAAACTATGCAGGCGTTCCGGTAGTCACGCACAAATACCCAAGAAATTAGACGGGAAAACCGCGCCGTGGCAGTGCAGCGCACAAGTAATGCGAAAATGTGGATTCGATTCCCCACTGCGGCAACTTGTTCACTTATCCACTTTCATTTGTCTTTATCATTTTTACGTTCCAGTTAAAAACAAGTAATTTACGCTATTTAAAAGCACAAACACACAGGCGGCTGCGCATTTTCGACACAACTCGGCCTCAGCCGACGGAATGGTACGCCACTAATAGAGGTGGCCACATCACAGGCTCGACCCCAGATGCTAGAAGAATGCCTTCTACGCGCACCGAAGACATCCGTGGCTACAAAGCATGTTTTCAGTAGTAAAGAAGACGAAATTTTCCTGCTACAAGTTGCTCGTTTTTTCTTGACTTACACCGCGGGGGACACCCAAGGACACTTCGAAGGCTTTATCATATCATCCTCGAACATTTTCTTCACCTGTTTTTTATTCGCGTTTCTTCGGGACCACGCGGTAGGGGTCCTGTCAAATTGGTCCTGTGGCATCTTCCGTAATTGTCTGATCAGCGGTGTTTGCTTGACCTGGAACGTGTACGAAAAGTAACCGTCAATTAGTTCCAGTAGGTGCTGCCGCTCAGCGGGCGACACGTGGAGCTAACGTCGACAAATTTCGTTGCTGCTACCACAATGGTCTTTTCATTAATTTCGTGGTCGTACACAAAGAAACAGTCCTTGTATACTATGTTATCACAGTACGCAATTGCAGTGCCATTCGGGACGTGGCGGCGTTCGTCGCTGTAGTTCCTAAGGAGCAGTGCTGCGTGGCCGCGATTTTATGCCAGAATGCCTTTCGCAATCAAAACGCATTGTGTGAGAAATAGTGTGCTGATTTTCTCGCTATCATATAACCATGGTGAGGTCTCTCGCAGGAAACAGACACAGGGCAGATGGTTCGCGGCGCTATCGTCACGTGCTCGGTTAGTCGTAAACGTTCGCGCTGTCTATGATAGTTGCCGCCTACATCTGGGCTCGCGGAAACTGTGACCAAACGTTCCGGGATGTTTATAACAGCGCTATAATCCCGCAGAAAAGCCATCCCCAAGATGAGTGCCTTGCAACACTCGGGGAGGATAACGAACCTGGCAACAAAGCTGGAATTATCGATGCGGAGACAGGCCGTGCATTTAACTGTGGGCATCAATACTATATAGTTTTTCAAAGACTTGAAAAATTATAGACCGATCAGCTTACTGTCCGTTGCCTACAAAGTATTTACTAAGGTAATCGCAAATAGAATCAGGAACACCTTACACTTCCGCCAACCAAAGGACCAGGCAGGATTCCGTAAAGGCTACTCAACAATAGACCATATTCACACTATCAATTAGGTGATAGAAAAATGTGCGGAATATAACCAACCTTTATATATAGCTTTCATTGATTACGAGAAAGCGTTTGATTCACTCGAAACCTCAGCAGTCATGGAGGCATTGCAGAATCAGGGTGTAGACGTGCCGTATGTAAAAATACTGAAAGATGTCTATAGCGGCTCCATAGCCACCGTAGTCCTCCATAAAGAAAGCAACAAAATCCCAATAAAGAAAGGCGTCAGGCAGGGAGATACGATCTGTCCAATGCTATTCACAGCGTGTTTACAGGAGGTATTCAGAGACCTGGATTGGGAAGAATTGGGGATAAGAGTTAATGGAGAATACCTTTCCTAGGTATGCTCTGTGGCGCAAAATACATTTCTTGAAAAGGGACAGAAGAAAGGAAGACAGTGAAGTGTCTTCCTTTCTTCTGTCACTTTTCAAGAAATGTATTTTGCGCCACACAGCATACCTAGGGAATCTAAGCACCAACTTGCACAAGAAGAAGTCCTTTTGGAGAATATCTTAGTAACTTGCGATTCGCTGGTGATATTGCCTTGCTTAGTAACTCAGGGGACCAACTGCAATGCATGCTCACTGACCTGGAGAGGCAAAGCCGAAAGGTGGGTCTAAAAATTAATCTTCAAAAAACTAAAGTAATGTTTTACAGTCTCAGAAGAGAACAGCAATTTACAATAGGTAGCGAGGCACTGGAAGTGGTAAGGGAATACATCTACTTAGGGCAGGTAGGGACGGCGGATCCGGATCATGAGACTGAAATAATCAGAAGAATAAGAATGGGCTGGGATGCGTTTGGCAGGCATTCTCAGATCAGGAACAGCAGGTTGCCATTATCCCTCAAGAGAAAAGTTTATAACCAGCTGTGTCTTACCAGTACTCACGTACGGGGCAGAAACCTGGAGGCTAACGAAAAGGGTTCTACTTAAATTGAGGACGACGCAACGAGCTATGGAAAGAAGAATGATAGGTGTAACGTTAAAGGATAAGAAAAGAGCAGATTGGGTGAGGGAACAAACGCAACTTAATGACATCTGAGTTGAAATCAAGAAAAAGAAATGGCCATGGGCAGGACACGTAATGAGGAGGGAAGATAACCGATGATCATTAAGAGTTAATGATCATTAAGATCATTAATGGATTCCAAGGGAAGGGAAGCGTAGCAGAGGGCGGCAGAAAGTTAGGTGGGCGGATGAGATTAAGAAGTTTGCAGGGACAACATGGCCACAATTAGTGCATGACCGGGGTAGTTGGAGAAGTATGGGAGCGGCCTTTGCCCTGCAGTGGGCTTAACCAGGCTGATGATAATGATGATCAATACTGACCCCCAGCTTTCCTGATGTGTGGCCCGGTCCATGGTGTTGTGACTTTTTAAGGGGGTCAATCAGCTCTTGACGCATATTCGAGAAATCAGCACCCGTTCCCAAAAAGGCTGTCACGGGATGTCTGTTAATAAAAAGGTTTAGGTCGGCCCAAACACATTCGTCGGCATCACTCGTGGTCATGTCGTCTTTTTGCGGTGACTGCGGGGGGGGGGGGACTTTTCAGCGCCCCGACAGTTGGCAACATTCCCCCAGGATGTCGCGGCCGTTAGTTTCCCCGGCAAGGACTGTGGAAACTATGCATTGCATTCAAGATGCAGAGCACAGGGCATTATTTTTTTTTTGTATTGCGATAGCGATTATATGGACACTCAAGGCGCATTTCTGCCGTCGGCGTCGCCGTGAGGTTCTGTACAAAGTCCAAGGCCGATAATAGCCGCCGCGCGCCGTTTGCTGCATGTGCGAGTGAAAGCGTGTGAGGGTGAGCCGGCGAATGGCGGCTCAATGCCTCGTGCGCGAGCGAGGAAGGCGGGCCGGAAGCGCGCCTTCTCCTGTCGCGTGCGAGGCGCAGACTTGAGGCAAGGGAGGCTGAGCGTTCTCCTCCGGCCGGCGGCTGCTGCTTGCGACGCGGCCGTGCGGGCGCCGTACTTGAAAGCGATCTGCGACACGGCCAAAGTGCAAGCCGGCGCGGGCCTGATCTTCAAAGCGATCTGCTATGTTTGCAGGGTGCGCGTACTACCGGTAGTAGCTTCGCATGTGCTATGCTTTTGACATTTCGTTCGCATTGAAGCGAGAAATACACCAAGGTCGATTCGCCTCGCTGCTGCTTCCTCAATTACTCACTCCAGTGTTTTGAGAGCGAAATTCCGCTGTCTTTAGCGCAATGTATTTATGTTTGCCTGTGCGTGCAGGCCACCACGCTTGTTACCTTTCTTAGTAAGCGAATATTTAAAAGTTTATACGGCCGATAAAGCTACTATCCTTACTTCTGCGAATTTGCTATCGGTATAGGTGCTTCCCCTTTCGGGCGAAACTGTAACTTTTCTTTATGTCAACATGAAGGGAGGAAACCAATGCTGTATGAGTCCGTTCATGTAAAAGAAAATGCAGTGGTACACTTATTTTACCATATCGTTCTTTTTCGTTCCGCGCAATTAAACCGCCTTCGGGCAGCACAATACGTGGGTACACTTCTTTGTAAACTATTCTGGTAAAGCAAAAACTTTAGTGGCTGATCGGCTTTATAAGCTCGGCGACTCATAAACGTCTTTCAAATCGCCAAAAAAGACCAGCGATGTTGGGCTCTTAAATACGAAGCGCAGAAAAGTCTATCAGTGCTACATAGCAGTTATACATAGCATAGCATAGCAGGTGGCAGGTGGCATAGTGGCATAGTGGCTACATAGCAGGTGGCAGTTTGACAGGCAGCGACAAGGTATGCGCACAATAGCTTAAAAATTTTTTTCTTCATTTGAGCTTCGCTTGGCCGGAAGTTTTCGCGTGCAGTTGGAAAGAGTGCTGCGTTATTACCTGTAACCTTTCTAGCTGCTCCTTGGGACCCACCCCGGAGAGCAACAGGAGCTGGGCGGATCCCACGGTTCCCGCTGACAGTATCACCTCTCGCCGAGCCAAAACATTCTGAGGCTTGCCGTACCTAACGAAGGCCACGCCCACGGCTTGCCTTCCTTCAAAGTTCACCGGCGTTTAAGCATGACAATCAAGCAGGGCGCGAGTACTCGAAATTTCTAACACGATAATCAATGTGTGGTAGCTGTTCTATTCCGATTCCACTGAAGCGCTGGAACGTGTAACGCGTTTGTGGTTTAATTTCCTTCCGTGAGAAAGTGAAGTTTCGCGTAATAAGTAACGCAATTCTGATTTGTTCCCCGTTCAGCACCTTTCCTTCTTTATGAATGCACGAGGGACCCACCTTCGGGCGACAATTGCAGGTATAAGGAACATCTCCATCGCACGTCTGTCCGCGACGACGACCAATGCCTTCATATCTGGAGCACGTTGGATCGCCTGGACTACGATCATTCTCGGGGACAGGTGGCCTTGTATTGTGGCCACTTGCGTTGCAAGCTAAGAAAGTGACGCGTGTGTTGCTGCTGTTCCTGAAGTCGACCAATCTCAGTGACTGACTGCAATGTCTAGGTGCACCTGCAGCTGGACGCGCCTTCAATGCCCTCTCTCGCTTATTTACTTACATCCCTAACTCCCTCCCTCTGCGTAGCGTAGCAAACCCGATATGCGGTGTTGCGAACTGTTCACCTAGAACTGTGCTGGTAGCGTAGGCCTTGCGATCTGGAGCTTGACCAGCATGGAGAGGTCCAGGCGGAGACGCGAAACGATCCACGTAACGAGTAATAACGTAGAATTACATCGCTATGGAGCGGTCTGCTCTACAAGCTTCCTGACGGTGACACCGACATACACTCTAGCTAGTGGTCAAGACTGAAGGCTGAAGTCTGCTGGCGCGGGGCGTCTTCTTTAGCATTTGTAACGCCCTCGCTTAAGAGAGAGAGAGAGAGCGAATGCTCTCTCCCCCATGTGCCTTGATGCTTGCGGCTGCAGCTCGGTACACGGAAGCCAGTGCAACGGATTTCCTAACCGCCAATGGTCCAGCATAGGGAAAGACACTGACGCGCACCCACGCACTCAGAGACATTATTGGCATCTGCCTCGCCGAGGAGAAGAAAGAGGGAACGCCCACACGAAGGTTAAGCGCCCCGCTCGCTGCAGGGAGACAGCACTGTGGAGCCTGCGCAGACATCAGGGCGTCGTTCGAGCCTTGGGTTCCCATAGGCGTTCTTTATAGGTGGCGGGCGGCTGGGCGTATTTGAAACGTCCGGCGCGACACAAGTTGTTCACCACACAGGCCAGTAGTAATAGCGTCTTGCTGAGCCCCTCGCATTTCCTTCCTTATCTCCCTATCTCTGTCGAAGAGAAGAATGAAAATAAAGAAGCGGTATTCGCTTTCAAATGAATATCCGAAACGAACCTTGTTCGAATAATTGTGTTCGATTCGATTCGAACATTACGGTATTGGGAGCGAGCTCCACCCCTGGAAAAGCTGGCGCCACCGTCGGCGTGACGTGGCATTAGGGATCACGGGGACACAGCGGCCGCGTCGATTGCTTCGGAAGCGCAGAAGCGAGCTGATAACAAAATTTTAAAGTCCTAGCTGCGCTGCGGTTCTGATTAATTGGTGAGGCTTTACCGCCTTGGATATCTGCTTGACAACATTTGAAAGTACTGTAATAGGTAGCAGCTGCCCTTGGAGGCGTACTGCATGGTAGGCTACTGCTCGGTGCCGCAGTGTCGGACGTACGCAACGGACCCCGGTGTCAGCCTTATTCACACGTAGCCGCAGGACAAGGAGCTGCATGAAGCTTGTTCTCGCGAAACTTAGAACCTAACAGCTATCGGTTACAACTCGGGTATGCAGCAAGCACAGACGCGAGGGATATTTCTGCTACGGCGCCGGGACTGCGATGTTTGGTGAGTAGCAGAAAACGTGCACTGAGACGTTCTCCCGCGCTCGCTGCCCGGCTAATGTCACGACGGTTTGGTCTATGAACCTGTTGATGCTAGACATTGTCAAGTTTACTGGAATGGAAAGGGAGTGGTAAGAAGCACATTAAACAAAGGCATGGCCTATCGTCATGTTTGTGTTATGAATTAACGCACTGGATTACGAAAAAGAAGCAGAGGGAAATCGCCCGCTGAGTGCATATAGTGCGACGCAACTTTAGAAATAACCTTGAAACGTCCAAGAACTTAGCAGAAAAAAAAAAGTGTTGAATCTTCGCGACGGCATATCACAGTCGCCGCGCAGGCGTCGAAGTCCCTTGTTAAAACGAAATTGTTTTTGAACAGCTCTGATAACGTCCATACAACATTGGTTGCTTGTGGACTGTCAAATGCTCATATTCTGTGGCCTAAAGCTCACAGCTCCGTGCGAAAACGCTCCCAGTGAAAGCGAAACATTGTGCGTGGACATGCATGCAGACGCGCAGTCGGTCACCGCGAACCCGTGCGATCGCTGCATGCATTGAGGCTTCGTTCCGTTATGCGCCATTTGGTTATACAGACCGCCCACTATAAGAACATATTTCTCATAGTTCGCGCTTAGTGACTGCCGATCTTTCACGCAAGCAGGTTCGATAAACTCCATCGCGGCGACCGCGCGCAGTGGCTTTCACTGTACGTATTCATTAAAGAGATGGCGTCTGCAAACTATTCTGTGCTTTCAGCTTGCCCAAGATTATTTCGACAGTAATAACGTTCCCTCGTTTTGAGAGTGTTTACAGAAATGTACAGGAGGGCTACCGCACGGTGTTTTTATTAAGCGCCGTAAGCCAAACCTATGAGGAGCATGCCGCGTGATCCCTCATACTACGCAAGGGAGGCGCTTCCGGCAGATGGCGACTCTGTAAGTGCTCGCCCCCAATACGTACCCTGCAAGACGAGCTCGAAGCACACAAAACCCCAGAAAAAATTCACATGTGCCTGGCATTCTCCACATCAAATAATCTCATATGACCATATGGAATCGCATGCGATCTTATATAGGATCCGACATATTCGTAAGTATGGAGTTGCCTGCATGAAATATGGTCGCATGAGATGATTTAATATTGATTGAATGAACTCCTCGTCGTCGTGACATTGCTGTTCGTGCGTACCTTTGTGACTTGGCTGAACAATGCCACGTGTAGGTTTTTCCTTGCCCCGACGACGGGCTGGATGAATGCCTTGCTCGAACTAAAGCGCTCGCCGTTTGCCACGTTGGCTTGCGCACGAGAGCATCCTGGGTGCAAAGTGACAAGGCGAATATAATTTATTCATGTATTGCCGTACTTTTTTTTCTTTACTATTGCCATGATGTATGCGTTTGAGAACATATTTGTTTTCTCAGTGATAAAATTATACATACAAACATAGCATTTCAGGCGGGGATTTAGCCTGTTCGTTTCTGCAACAGAAAAATACTGGACTTCTTATGCGGTTTTTCTAGTGCAAACATTGTATTATAGTAGGCACAGAACTACTTAGCTTGTTCTAAATTTGTTGCATAGTACAGTTAGATTCATAAAACACGATTTAAAGCTTATAGAACCTTTGCCAGAGGCGTACCAGAACTGAACTCTTAAAAAAAATGATTATTCAGCACAAACTAGTCACACGATAGGTCTCGGCAGAGTAGTCTCCTCGGCAACCTACTCACACGTGCCATTGTTTGTGGATGCCGTAGAAAAAAGCAAAGAAAGATAAATACGGGATGCTCTGCAGTACGTCAGTCACAGCAGTTTGGACTGCTGCCATATCTTTATGACGCTTCCCTTTCCACGCGGGGAATAAAAAAGAAGAGAACGAAAAATACGCGGTGACAGGTTGGCTCAATACAAGGTGCTTCGTAGATCAGGAACGTGGTATTTGGTCAGCTATTCCTGAACTGACACAGCAGTATGGGAGCTCACGATGTGTCACAGGAACCACTGCCCTCATGAAGGCAAGTCAGGTAGGTTCTAGCATGTCAGTGTAGAAGTTTTGACTCATAGTTTGTCCTTTCTGCTGGTATTTATGGTGCACCGTGCCTTTAGCGTTAAAAGAGAATGTTAGCAACATTGTGTTTGTTTTGGGTGATTGTGGCTTCACTCTTCTATGTGCAAGTGAAACGTTACCTCGCCACATGGCGCTTTGTCGCTTCATTTTTGGGCCACACTCTTATCTTTGACGGTCATATCCGGTGTATTGGGGCTTAACGGAAATGTAAAATTATTTCTGGCCTTTCCCAGAAGTTCTGCAGCAATTATACGTGCGCACTTTTTATCTTCGTTTATCATGTGTAATGGACGATTGTTGCATTCAGTTTCAGTTTTCCTAACTCGTTGCACAAGATCTGCTTACACACACCTCTGTTCAATTTCACATCCTCTGGTATCAAAAGAGTTAAGATATCGTTATTTCAGGTCTTCCCCGATGCAATAACTGCCTAATACTGGATCCACATTTGCAGTAGTACGTGACGGTGACGGGCGGCCAACTCTGGCATAGTGTGGCACCGAATCTCTGCCCTCCCGAAATCTTTGGCGTTGTACGTAGACACAGCTTGTTGATAATTCGTCACCGTATGCTTGCTGAATTATCTTCAATGCGTCACTAGCGGAATGACCTAGCCCGAAGCAGAAAGCTTGTTAATTTTTCTCTCGGAACCTGTGTCCAGCACGCTATTTGTTTAACGTAGGACCAAATGCGCCAAGAAGGCGAGTAGTTAATTGCTAAGCACAAAAGAAAAAAAAATAATTTTGGGGTTTTACTAATCAAAACTACAATGATAGATGAGGCACCCCGTGATGAGGAGCTCGGGAATAATTTTCACCAGCCGTGGTTCTTCATTGCGCACCTGAATATGAGCGCACAAGTGTTCTTTTGCATTTCGCTGCCATCGGAATGTGACCTCCGCGGCCGGCATTGAACTCTCGAGCTCGAGTTCAGCAGCACAACGCTACAACCACTGTAGCGTCGGGTCTGATGAACACAGTTGTGCCGCCTAATGAGCTTACGTGGAAAGCTTTCCAAGGCTAGGTCTGCTTTGAGCACTTGCAAAACCAATCGATCGCGCCTATCCCTTGACACTGCATTCCGTGGAAAGGAAGCAATTCAGTCCTAGAATATTCCTGACATAGGTTTGAGAATGTAAGCACGGTAATTCCTTAATTGAGGTCCTCCTCTGCGCTTAATGTCTAACGGTATGCATATCTTTAGCGTAAACTTCAGAGAAAGCGTATCAGCTATAGGGCGTCACTGAAGTTTGTGAACATTAAAGAGTGCTGATTCAAGCTTGCGCTTAGAGAATAAATTCCGAATTGGCAAGAGAACTTGCGATGGCCAACCGTTACAACATAACTCCCCCTCCCCTAAGAGAAGTAGTAAATAAATAAATAAATAAATAAATAAATAAATAAATAAATAAATAAATAAATAGTGCTCAAATTGATGCACAAGACCGTAGACGCGATATCGAAAAGCGTTCATGTTTATTCGGCATATTATAGTGGAATTATCATGACGTAAACTGATGGCAGAAATGCCGTTTCGGTATAACATTGCCGTGTTGCCGTGGCGGCTGAAAAAAAAAAAACGACACAAAGGAAAACTGTTGAATGAACATCAGCTAACGCGGCAGGATCGGCAGCGCACGCGTTGGGGCCTAACAATGCGACTGCCCGATCACCTGACTGCGTTGGCCCATTGTAGTCCACGTAGGAATAGCCCAACTCGTTGCAAGCCTCGAGGAGGAGATGGCTGAGTAGGGTGCTGGTATTCGCGGAGTCCACTGGTACCTCGCCACCGCTTCCGTGGTACTCTGCCGGGTCAAAAGAAAAAAGAAAGAAAGAAACAAAGGTGTGACATTCGGCAGACGGAGCGCAAATCCTCTCACGAAGTACTTCCGAGCTTCAAATAGTATCTACTAAGTGTCGGAGGTAACCTGAACGAACCTTTAAAGATAGGGTACATCATAGGTAAAGGTGACCGGCAGCACGTTGCTCATAGTCGCCTCTAGCTCTTACTTCTTGAAGTGATACGTTCAATTATGAAAAATATTCGTTCTGGGTCATAAGCTTAGTATGAAAAAAGGAAGTCGTAGAGCGGTGTTCGGAAATAGCCTACGCCGTTGTTCTCGTGGTACCTTTCATCTTGTTCCTTCTTCCGGGCTCTGACGAAAGCCCGTCAACTATGCCACAATTTGCCGCCACGAGGCGCTGGCGCGCGTGCATTGTAGCGCTCTGAATCGTGTTTAAAAACAACGAAGCATGCATGACGCATCGTTTCGGCGCTGGTCTATCGCTTATTACAGCTTTCCTTGGAAACCTTCGCGGAGTTACCTGACCTTGACTGCTGGCTGGGTGGGTGCTTCTGCTCTCTTGCCAAGTAGTTCGCAACCAGGACACCGCCATTTTTACTTCCCTTACAATTCTCGAGGCTGCTAGTGTTGTTTTCCGCGAAATTACTCAGTGATAAAATAAATGGTACCTAAAGATCCACATTGCAACTAACAGCGAAAAATAAAAGGAACAAGTATACTTAATTAAGAGCACAAATTCATTTATCAAAGCAAATTTGTCTGATTTAACCTTTTGTACGCCTATTTTCCTAACCGCTATGCCACAATTGCACCTGTGTACTTTTATCGTGCCAACGTCGCATACCTCTTTGACATGATCGCCGCGTGTTGATGATGATTTGCATACTATGACACATACACACAATGTGAGATTGGCCAAGAAACGGGTGGTAAATAGGCAAAATAAACAAGAAAGCAGTTGAGAAATACATGCCAATGTACGAGTTGTCGCATTGTCGTAGCAAGGGTACGTGGGAGCGCATGTGCGCGCGCCACTCCCCTTTACGCCCAAAACGCAGGAACGACATGGACAAATTTATAGCATTTCGTTAACCGCTTCACACAGAGTACAAAATGTGTTCAAAAACGATAATAATAAAGGACAAGGATTGCGAGAGACGACGTACGCAGCGCAGACGAAGTCAGCGCTGTGTATGTCGGATCTCGCAGTCCTTGTCCTTCGCGCTGTACGTTATTTTTGATCATGAATTACCAACTAGCCCAAGCAACCACCCTAGTACAAAATGTGCTGTGTATCTATCTGCATAATTTGTTGTTGTTCTTATTTTGGGCTGTCGTGGATTTCACTCTTCACGTCGGTGCTGGCGTGGCGTCTAGGTTATGCTGCGTTTCATTGCCGATTGCCCCCCCCCCCCTTTTTTTTTGAGACCGGCATTTGAGCTTCGTGCTTTAACGCGATAGCATTAAAGGCGCCCGTGTTGCAGAAATGCCGGTGTCGGTGGAGTTGTCCATGAGTGAAAATGGCCGCGTATATTTAGGCACATGTATATGCCAAGCTTAGCTGTATGACAAGCGGTATATGCCGGTTGTACTGCCACACCGTTCTATCAATAAAATTGCTCATATCGTGTCTTATGTTCTTGACAAAGTTATTCCTCAGAGTTTTGAGAATGACAGCCCACAAACAAATGTCATGAAACAAAACACCGACAGCGAATGTCTTTTATATCTTCTAAGACTTAAATATTGAAAGTGCGAAATAGCAAGAGAAACCTGAAAATGATGTAATTCTATTGGCGTGGCTCTGCACTGCATCCCGGATCGACCCAAGCAAAAGGACGCGTTTCTACCAGAAAGTTCGCTTTCGTGCATAACATTCACCGCCAGCGTTTCCGGGTAAACGTTACGGTTATATTGGCTGCAGTTGCCGGAAAGCGTGAAGAGCAGTCAGGGATCTTCGAATGCTTTCGCGCTCCACTCTTAAAGGCGAAGCTTAAGCGTACTCTAAGTTTCTCAGTGTTTTTTGTTCTCAGCGCTTCTCTTTTTGTGAAGAAGCGTGAAGAGCGTTGCTACCCAGGTCTACAAGTGCGTCCTAGCGTCATTAAAAAAATGCTTGGGCTTTCTTCAGAACCGGCAAGAATGGCATAAAATGTATTACGAGAACACTATTATTTACGGTTATAGGGCATGCGGGTCTACGATTTCTTCGAGCTGGACTTGTACCTAAATAAAGTATTAAGAGCTTCTTCATGGCAATTGCGCACCTATGCGAACTCGAAAAATCGTTTGTACAGCTCAAGAGGAATGCGACCAGCATGCAGTTTCTCACATTCGTCTACAGTGTACCACTTAAAGAAAGTACGGGCTTCAAATTAGGCGAAACATCTCACTGTACGTAGATTTCACTTGATACTACGCCAAGTGATCGGCGTGTTGTCGCTGGAAGAGCCATTAAGAGTCACTGCTAGCTTCCAGCCTTTATAGGTGTACTCACGGTCCAGCGGTCCGGCACGGTAGTCCTCGATCTCCTTGTAATGTGGGAGCACGTCTTCGTATCCCCAGCCAGTGGCTCCGTATTCTCGCACCCAACGTTCGTAGTCCTTCGGATTACCCCGCATGTAGAGCATGAAATTGAGCACGCTGCTGCCGCCGAGCACCTTGCCGCGTGAGAGTGACAGCCGCTGCACGTGGGCGGGACCCGAAACAACAAGAAAAACCGCGAAGGAGGTATTTAAGCATTCAAGCCAGCGGGATGTGTGAGGCGAGACGTTTTCAAAACTTTCGGAACGCGCTGTTGAAACCATTCGATTCGTAAATGCGCCCGCACCCACAAGTCGAGAAGTTCCCACCTGTTCGCGGAAGGATAGAGCGGCGTTACTCTGCGGAACGCTGTGGTAATCCCAGTCGTCGTGTCCTCTCAGGTTGAAGGGAGCAGTTCCTGGTATCTGCCGAGATGCCGTCTCCAGTCCTCCGGCTTCGAGAAGCAGCACCGTGACGTTGGGGTTCGTTGACAGCCGGTTGGCGATCACGCATCCAGCGGATCCACCGCCCACTGTGTAGTAAAAATGGCGCGCAATTTGGAATAGATCAAACCTTATTGTGATTAACTTCATTATTCCACTCTGAGATGCCGTGAATGGATTACCATGTCTCTCATCCGGTAATGCATGGTTTAGGGAAGGCCTGCTTCGTGAGAATATGAGAGCTGTTCGAGTGAGCGATGGCGCACGCCTTCCCATGCTGAGCTACGCCGTGCGTTTCTCGCCTTGAAAACAGGGCCGAACCAATTTACAGTGCCTAAAGAAAGTAGACCTGCACTTCGACAGGCGCACCTCATAATACTAGCCAGCACCTCTGTGACAAGCACCAGTCTCAAGCCCGAAATTCGAGCCCGCCTTTCTTATGTCTATTTAACTTGGGCTCACGCCAGCATCTGCGGCGTGGTTTCCATTGCTAGTTTCATCATATCGACTTCGGACAGAACATGCTACGCCTGCTAACGCGTCCGGCGTGGGACAGCCGTTGAAAAAGGCTGTTTGACATGCACGCACATGCATTGTGTCGTGGGAAGGTAGAACAAGCGGCTGGAGTGTACTTCACCGATGACGTAGTCGTATTGCTTCCGCAGCTCTCCCAGCTCGTAGTCCCGAAGCACGGGCAGGTCGGTAAAAGGCAGGTGGATCAGCAGGTTTACCACTGCTAAGAGCAATCCCAGCTCACTCTGCGGCGCCGCACCGCGACCCCACAGGGCACATGACATCGAGTCCAGGTCGCCGACCATGATAGTGTTGAGCCTAGGCGTGCACTCCGCTTCAGGGAAATAACGGCCTTCTGTTTTTCCGCTGCTAACCTGTAGTTGAAATAGGAGAAGGAGATCAGAAAAAAAGAACGAAAAATAAAAGCGAGAGCAGTGGATGAGGTTATACGGGTACATATTGTGTGACTAATGTTAAATCTAGTTTCCCGGCAGCGCAGGTGGCCACAGCAGCTTTTTCTACGAGAAGCGACGCGGTCCTCTAGGTACACAGACGGGATGCATTAGGCGCAGGAAAGCTAAACAACTGTACGGGATATGTGTGTGCGCGGTGGAATCTATGCGTGCCGCGCGAACTGCCTACTTTCGTCTCGCCTTCGTTGCCACTTTCTTTCGTCCAAACAGATGAATAAGCCTTTCAGTTTACTGATGCCGCCATCATGCCGTGGCACCATGAACAGCCATTGACTGATTTTTGTGGAAAAGTAGCTATAGTAGATGCTTCGGCGAGTTAGTACAGCATACTCGGAATCTAAAACAGCAGTAAAGACGGTGCATCACTGAAAGAAGGACACACACGAGGCGCTAACTCACAGTGTGGTTTATTCGTCACAAACGCGCGACATGTGTTTGCGCAGTCAATAACGAAGGAAGAAAAAAAAAACGATGAACAAGAATGATAAAAGGAACAGCTTGTGGAAAGCTCCATCACCTACCAGAGTATTTGTAAACTACGTGTCGGGACAAGCCTCCCTGGAACAGATTTTACGTTTCGTCAAACAAAGGCTGAGGTTACGATCGCTGCCTCGTAGTTTACACGGGTGCGCCAAACAGGATAGATATCAGCCCTTCTCCGGCACCAAATTTCAGTAAAGGCACGCAGACAACGTCGTGACATTGGGGAACTGCAATCAATGAATCAGAACAAAAAAGAAGTAGTAAAACGCACCAGTTTTCTTTCACGTTGTGTCGGCGAGATATTCTGTTGAGACTGCAGGGACCGTCGCACGATGTCAGGTGGTGTCTGCCGAGCTATGACTCCGACTGCAATAATGCGGAACCTGCACTTTATGGGCACCAGAGAAAGCGCGCCCCAGCTGAGCTCGCATACAGCCGCTCGCCAGACCAATCAGAGACCGAAAGAGAAAACACATCAACGCGCCTTCGATTGCAAACAAAGTGCGCATGCGCCGATGTACCAGTGCACATGCCGCAGCGGTTGGCGCCACGCCAACATAGGAAGCTGCAGGAACCCAGGTTTGCCAGATTGGGCTAATAGTAGCCAAATTTGGCGACTTTTTATGCGGATTGGCGTCGAAAAATTCCGAGTTGGCTACATGGCTGTATTTGGGCTATCTTTGTCCTAAGAAGTTCCGAGTCCCGAGGACACGTCAACGCTGACAAAATTCGCGAACACAGATTTATGAAAACCCAAAGCTCATTGCTACTGCAAAGATATGTGGGTAATCTCGAAAGCTGTGTATTTAGGCAATGTCGGCGCTTGGAGGATGGTGGTAGGTCATTCCTGCGCTAATTAAGCTCTATTCTTCTTGTTTTGGTTTCGGCATCATCTGCGGCCGGTTCACGCCTGGTTCAGTGAAAGAAACGGTGGGGCTGACAGCTGTCGAGTACGTGTTTCATGGCGGCTGTTATACAGCAACTTACACAACCCCTGAAGTACTCGCACGCATGTCGTGGCGAGTCGTTCCCGCCCGTGGTCCGTCAATGTTTAGGAAGCGTTCCTCGATGCCTATTGCTTGATCTTCCCGCAAATCCCCGCGGTATTTATTTAACCAGTGACTTTAGCGAAAAATCCGCAAGTCGCTTCAAGCGAGAAGCGCGACGGTTCGAGTCTTTATGCACGTGCTCAGCGAAGCGCAGTATTCTCGGCTGTAGATCAGAACGAAATATTCTGCTCTAGTATCACCAAGCCTCAGAAATGCAAAAAAATACAGTGCCGAAAATCCAGCGTTGCCCCTACTGTTTGAGCTTGCGTCGTCCCTACTCGCGCTGCCTCTTTCGAACACAGCCGTCGAACACGTGTTCAGCCAGGTTTTATTGACAAAGAATGATTTGACAAACTGCGTGTCAAATGAGACCACTGCGAGCTCCCCTTCACTTAAGATTAGTCTGGCAGGAAATGGGGACTGCTGCAAAGATTTGCAGCCAGATGAACAGTTTCGGTCGGGTTTCAACTCTGCAGTTCTATATGGCCCAAGTGGCAATGGACGTTGATTCAAATGGGGCTAGATTGTATATTTAATCCATTTGCGCAAATCCCCAGTGTGAGAAGTATCAGTTGGGACTCTACGCAATGTTCATGTTTTTCGTTATTCGTTTTAGTCAAGCAGCTACGTATTACGTGATAGTTGTGATGATCTCGTGGTACTTCTTGAACGTTGAATATTATTACATTGATAAGCTCTATAAATACATGAAATACAATGTTCGTCCTCATTGAAGATGCAAAGGCAATTGCTCACCGAAGGTCAGTGAGTTATTGCCTTGGCAACCCAAAACCAGGATGATAACTCGTCGGTTTTCATACCGTACCCCTGCGTCAATTTTTTCCCGTTGGGCTTTGTTCGTGCGAGTAATTGCGATTATGGCTTACTTTTTCTATGCACGTACTTTATCATCACTTTAATTACTCTTTGTTCATATTACTAGCCATTACATTGTACTTTACTCACGCTTATTTTTAAGCTGCGATGAAAACTATTGCTTCGATATACATAACAGGTGCTTGCGGTACTGTTACGTACACATTTGATTATTTCTGCACATATCGCAGTGGTGGTAGGGCAAAGAGTTATTGCCAGTTTGTAAAGGTATATATATAGTATTCTACTTACTTCCAATTATGATGCATGGTGCTTAAGTCTGTTAGACAAAGGGCCTTACTTTCTACTTAACTTCATGACAGATGTGCGGGGGCGACCCCCATGAATTGAATAAGTGAAATTACATTTATTAATTTTTCAAGTCGCCTTGAAAGTAAGGTCTACGGCGCCCTCGCAAATTTGGCAACATATGCATTCGTGCCTGCATTCACATAAACTGAAGTACACGCTTTCATATTGCACGAATCTTACCAGCGAATCCCTCCTTAAATATTGCCCAGTTCAATTATTTTCGATACTAACACCACCTGGCCAGCTCCGTAATCTAGGTGGCAGTTAAAAATATGAACTTTAATTCACCTCTTCTGTTATGGGCCAGCAGGTCGTTCTGCTTGTTACTACTAAAAGGCAAATTGCAGTCACAACTGCCGCTTCTGCGCACGAGGAAAATGCGAGAAGGTTTCAAGTTTTCTCCAGTGTCCAGTGTGCCTCCAAGCGGCAGCATTTGCTCACTCAGCGTAGAGCTGCTTTCGAGTAAATTTTAAAAGAAAGAGAGAGAGAAAGGGAGAAAACCAACATGTTTATATTATTAATCAGGGTTAGAAAAAGCATCCCTATTTGAATGCCTTGAGCTCGCGGGTCGCCTCTTGGGCAGACGATCGTGAACAGTTGAAGCTGATGCTCGAGCTTAGAGATGGCAATATTTTGCTCGACTCTGAAGAAAAATGACTCGTGTGCAGTGAGGCGTGAACTAACGTTAGCGCAGAACGTGGCTCAGTAACTGCCAATAACGTGATTAGTAAATCGCAAAAGAAATCCTTCGGTTCATTGTAACAATGAGTAGTGTCGAAATACACGTCTGAGTGGCAGCTCTCACTAGTGTTCTTCACGCAGATCTTGAGACCAGTGTTCTGCTGGTTGCATGCAGCGGAAGTAATTTTGGAGCCGGTAATACGCAGTGAGATTTCGACACCATTTACACCATCATCAGACGCTTGGCTATGTTTTTGACCACTTTTCTTTCACAAAAAATTTGGGTCTGACTATTTTTGGGCTACATTTTGAGATCATTTGGCTATTTTTATTGGTGCCATCTGGCAACCCTGCAGAAACCACGTGGCCGGAGGTGCGCGAAGATCTCTGTCTTGCTCCCAGGTCGAAGGCGAGAGGACCTTGCAGTGCTCTGAGCAGCTGCACAGTGCCCTGAAAGAACCAGCCGAATGTGTTCCGAGTATCGCCTGATTTCAGCCAGCCAAATGTGACACGCGCAGTCAGGCAAGCTGTGCGACCAGTCGAATGTACACGGAGGAAGAAAAACTAGGAGAGAGCATTGTGTCACGCAGTAAGCCTTGACAACCGAACCCTCCGTGAAACAATTTCCTTCGCTTTGAGATTGATGCTGCTTTAGCGGCCGCAGACCTTTGAGTAATGACAAGTTGTTAGGGCGAAATTGTTTGATTGTGAAATGACCATTTGGAAGTTATACTGAAGGTTATGCTCATGGCTGCGGCATCGCCGGCGACCCTGGCACTGGCAGGAAAGAAGCTGCCAATAAGTTCGAGGCACTGAAGTCAACTTACGTGCGTTGAATGTGAAAGCAGTATGACTCTTCCGCGCGATACTTTTCACTTGGTCATGTACTCGGTCACCCTCAAGTTATTTCAGAGTGGGCCACCCATACTTTGAGGGTGGGCCATGTTAATTTTGGGAGTGGGCCAGGTTGGTTTGGAACGTTAGTCAATTCAATTCTTGAATAGGACACAGTCAATTCGAATAGGACACAGTCGACCTGGCCAATTTTGGGAATGGGCCAGGTCGGTTTTGAACGTGGGTGAACTCAATGCTGCTGAGGATATTGTGTTTTTAAAATATATTTATTTTAAATAAGAAACTTTAAAAAAATTTTATTTTTGAAAATAACACAACAGCGACTCGACATGAAGAGGATACCTCCCACACCTCTGCAAACAAAAGTGCTGATGACACTGTGGCTGCTTGGCAGCCGAGAATCGTTTCGTGGAGTTGGGATCAATAATGTCGTATCGTATGTTGGGATCAACCAAGTCGTATAGTGGATAGATTTGGGATCAATAATGGGCTGCTCTTCTAACTAATGGCATTATAGATGCATAGGCATGTGCCGCAAAAGACATCTTTCGTTGGCTTGCAAACCTGGAAGTTCGCTAGGAAATGGCACTTTCTTGGAGTTGCTGGTGCTGTGGACGGTTGCCACATTGCTGTCAAAGCCCCTGAAAAGGAGCAGGATGCATACTATAACATAAAAGAATTCCACTCAATCATCGTGAAGGGTTGCTGCGACAGCAATATGGCATTGACTCATATACACGCAAGCTGCCCAGGACGCATGCATGATGCCAGATTTTTTGCCAAATCTGGCCTCGATCAGGTAGCGGACAAGCTGCCACAGAATTTTCACATTCTAGGCGACTCTGTTATTCCCTCTCAGTGGGTCTCATGCGGCCATTTAGAAACAATGGGCACTTGACAACACACCAGGTTAAGTTCACCGAAGTGTTAGGAGCAACAGGATGAGTAATTGAGCGAGCATTTGCTCAGCTGAAGGGAAAATTTAGAAGACTGAAATATCTAGGCATGAAACAAACGTATTGTGAAGATGAGCAACTATATTGTGTCATCGTGTCTTGTTCACAACACAATCCTACAATGTAAAGACCCGTTTGGTGACGATGACGACACCATGGAGGTAGAGTGTGATGCAGATCCATCTCTTGATGATGAAGACACAGAGCCAGCAGACAGCCGCGCTGCAATGAAGAGAAATGCAATAAGACCTTTCCTGGCAAGAAATTAGTCGTGTATGGAAGGCTCGCAACAGGAAGTGCATTTCCAGTCCCGAAGAGGAAGTGGCAGGGAACAGACTGACTGTGTAAAGCACTTATCGTATGAACACTTTTGACCAGACGGACCTGTTAATGACAATAAAATGTCCAAGTAAATAGACTGCGTAGTCAGACTGACATTTATTGCGTCAACACTTTTGGCCAAGCAGACCTGTTAGTGACGGTAATATATTCAGGTAAACAGAATGATTAGAGGAAGCAAAAGGTAAGAAATTGTGAAGCATTGCAAAATAAAACACTGTTGCAAAATAATTATTGACTAGGAAGGAAAATGCCAGCAGCAGCTCTGCCTGCAGAAAACAAACAAAAAAAAAGATGGCAGAGATGTCTGCTGCTCCTCTCAAGTGCTGTCAGTAAGGCGTTTAAGCATCTGCAGCTTGAGTCGCTGCATCCTGAGCCGCTGCTTGTATCGTCTTCGTTCTTCATCCTGCCATGCGTGTATATTCTTAAGGATGTCCCGCAAGATGGCATATGGCGTTGCACGACGCATAGCGCTTGGTGGGCGTTCTCTGCGAGATAAGTCACATGCTTTTCCGTTTGTGCTGTTGATGATTTTGTTGTCAGTTGCTCACCGTTTCCAATTAGCATGCCGTCTGTAACAGTTGCACAGGCAACTGAGGCGGGAGGTAGCGCCAGCTTGCTGTACACCACAGATGTTTCTTATCAATGCTTATTGAAAGCAACTCATCCATTTCCCGGAAAAATGGCCAGCCTTCTCACTCTCTACCTTCTTTTTTTTGTGCTGGCGATGCTTGTCTTATGTTCGTTTCAGCGCTTTGAATTTTGTTTCTCAGCCAGGAGCGGTCCGCATGTGTCCATGCTTAAACAGTTCATCACTGATCTCCGTAAAAATTTATTTACTTTTCTTCTTTCTGTCACTAAAATCTTGCCGACGATTAGCATGCGATGATATCCGGAGCAGAATTTCTGCTGGTCTCCAACCTGAGCCTTCGTTGGGGAGACCTACATCACAAAGGCAGAACAGAACTGAACAGCTACAGCTTTAGTACTTGTAATAAGGGTTAGGTAGCAGAACACGAACAAAGAAAAAAAGGGGCTGCTCACTGCTGTAGTTATGATCACATATATCGCTTTCATCTATCCATGTTGGAAACTGATCCTCTGTAAGACGAACAAAATTGATTCGTGGCGTAAATCAGCAGTGCAAGCAAGGCACAGAGGTGAGCCCACGTGTCCAGAGTGCACGAACGGTGTCTTGCAGAGAAAAATAAGTGAAAGTTTAGACAGCATATACTCTATTTCAGATACGATTCTGGCGCTTGGGCACAGCCGCGTAGACGTACGAATCATGCGGGCACAAGCATCCTGCTAATAGCAATGCAGTGCCATTAAGGTTTCACTTCATATGCTTAAGAACAACCCACTCGACGCTCTAGACAAACGTGCTTGCCTCAATACGGCGGTAAACGCGGCAGGCGAGTAATATGCACTGTAAACTGGGCTCCCCTATGTAGCGACAAAAGTATTTTTCGACTCTTCTTTTTTTATCACAGAGCGCAAACGAAGCAATTAAGATTTGAAGAGCTTGCACTTATAATTTGTTTTCAAGAATAAGCTCCAAGCACATTTATGTGAACGAGTGAGCGCTCGCCTACGTGAACGGCCACTTTTCCCATTTATTGTACTTACAATGCTGTTCTGTACCTATTTTTTTCAAGTTCCCCGATAAATATTTCGCACCACACAATGTGCCATCAACTTAGCAGCAGCGCTATATGCCTGCTACGCGAAGCTGGCAATACACGCACACAAAGAAGTCTCGCGTTTTAACGCAAAGTACCTGTGATTAACGCATCCGCCTGATGTATGGAACCATACAGAACACGGCTCGACCACCAAACAACGAAATAAAGCGGATCTAACCAAACAGAATACTATTCGCTGACCAAAGAACGAAATAAGGCGTACGATACACACCTAAGCCGCGTTGTGCGCTTTCCGCACTGACAGCTGAAGCTGTTTCCAGCGTGTCTATTCCATCGCTGGGCCCCACAAGCAGTTAAGACTGCAGAGTCGCAGCAGTTGTGTTGAGCCCGAACCCTGCCAATGCACCTACGAATAAATCTAGGCTTTTGACGAGGTTGCAAAACCTAATTACGTACCGGTGTTTGTGATGAGCACGGACCGCGCATCACGCTTCCAAAAAGGGCGCCAAAGAAAACGTGGAGGTCGGAGAGACGTCATGTTGCCGCAAGCGAAACAAATGTGCGCGCCCACGCACCATCTCTGAAGATGGAGCGCCGTAGAGCGCGCTCTGCCAGCGTGCACCGGCAGCGAGTTATAATCGTTTTGCTTACTTGGAGCGCACTCTGACGACTGGAGCGCGCTCGAGTTCCTTAAGTGAACGTGCCCCTTATTTTCTCCGTGCCTGCCTTCTGATCCGCCAGAAATTGCTGAAGGCCTAATGACCATTGACGTAGTAGTTCTGCGGAAACCATGGTCTAAAAATGGTCTAATGACCATTTTATTGAGAAGCATTCTTTGGCTCATTCTCGGCACTTTGGACTAGGGAGGTTCCTGTCTAGCCGCGCTTTCAGAAAAAGAAAAAAAATGTGAAACCAATGGTAGAATCACACCTCTGCCGTCGAGCACAGAAGCCCGGTGGTCTAACCACTAGGTCACGATCGCACGCATACGCACTTCTCTCCTTGCGAAAGAATGCTGTTGGAATCCGCAGCGTAATCCAGACTGTGGTAAACCACAGTTCTTTGAAACGCTCGGCGTGTGCGCCACATGCCACTTTCTCGTTTTCTTTCCATATGACAGCTGGCGCTCTGAGGCCCCGTGTTAGACTGCACAACATCCGGGACCGGCCCACTTTCCTCCGTACTTTTCTTGTAGTAGTTTACGCTACGTAAAAGTGTGCGACGTTGTACCATCTTAATGATCGCTTAGGTTAATCATATTTCAACATTCATTCGCTAGACTACAACTGCCATCGTCGTTTTAACATATACCACATGACGTAGTCATATGTCCATATGGTTGTATAGCACGTAGCAGCTGGTGGCACCACAATCCGCGTTTTTCTCTCTTCCGCTCGTCCACATACCCACGTGTAACCTAACAGTCGTCATGTAAGCTCTGGTCGAACGGGCGGTGTAAAAATGCACTTGCTGTCGTATGATCGTCCTTGACGTGGTCGTCATCGTACTCAATTTACACATTGGTTCACCTGGTAACAATACCATAGATTAGCATAAATTCTTCTAGGGAGTGAGATCTGCATAATTTTATCTCCTTAATTTCTTCATGATCTATAGACTTACTCGGTTAGTGTATTGCCGTTTTTATAGACTCTTGACATTGCTTTGCATTTTCAGCATATTTGTCGTCGTTGTTTTTCATATCTAAGATTTCGGGATAGCCGGTGCTAGTTGTGCCAAGCTGCCCCTTCTTTTACATATCTGATAAAGAAAAAATGCATTCTTGCTCCTCTTTATTTCAACAAACCTCAATTTTATGCATTGAAGCAAACGACGATTACGGTACTCCCCAATGCGAAGTTTGAGCGCAGCTCTATACGTGCTTTCATTTCGCGGTATATTGACTGACGCGGGCAAATCTATCTCGTGCGGCACCTAGCAAACGGAGCGAAGTGTGGCGCGACTGCCTCACGAATACGGAGATCGCGAGAGGCACCGCGTTGGTGGCGCGTGGGCGCAATTCACAACAGCCGCCGCAGACAGACCTCCCAGACGACGCGCGCTACTCTGGCGCCATCTCGTAGCCATCGTCGCCGCGAAGCCCGTCTTGCGCGGCACTACTATAGTCCTACGCTTTTCTTGTCTCGCTTTCGCTATACCCTCGTCTTCCGGTTTCTGCCTCATGATTCCGTTGCATAATCCTCCTCCGTTTTCCTCCTCGCGCTGTCTTCGCTATCGCCCTCTTTCATCCGCCGCTGCGGTCCGCGCTCGGTCTTTTATCCTTCTCTATAGGCTCCATCCGGTGAACAAACGGCGCCACTGAATAGCAGCGATGCCGCGCTGCTCAGTGCTGCCTGTGGCGAGCGGCGCGACACTGGGAAGGTGGGAAGACTAAATTTAAACGTCGTGCACATGTCGCTGACAGCCGCACGTATATCCATGATTCGCTCTGATTTGGGCGCATGAAGGATCAAGCATGGTCCTCGGTGATGTCGCCAATACTTTTTGCAGGTTTAGGCATAATAAAGGAATATGAGAGTACTTTCATGCTGCTGCGTTAACCAGCGGAGACAAGCTGTGCACTAGTTGACATGTTCTGTCCGCAAAAAAAGTGGCCGGCCTGGCCGTTTGCGCGAACGCAGGGAAAACAACTGTACGAAGTCATGCTGCACGTGAGTAAAGCCTACTGCGACACTAACACTGAAGTCACTAGACTGGCACCCTGAAAACGTTGTGCTTCTAATACGTTGACCGATTTTTAATCGATGCCGCGCCGTTGGCGATGCATGCCCCATTTCGCTTCGGCGCGTTCTAAGCAGCCGCCTATCATTTGTTGCCCATGTCAAAGTGTTACTTTAGATCACCATACAGCTCTATCTGGACCGGGTACAGCTACATGGTCACTCTGGATCGCGATTTTGCTTGATATACGTCAAGTCTATTGTGATCTGTGCATCGAGTTTGAGCTTCACGATCGCGATCGTAGGCTGTCATCAGCACCGTAACGCCAAGCGAGCTAAACTAACTCGATTGGACTTGCTGGACCGTGGAGCAGTGACCATGCTTGGTCGTAATTGGGAAATTTGATCCGGTCGGACGCGATCTTGATTGAAAGTGATTGTGTGACACCGCGGTGCTCTAACGTTCTGTGTGCTTCGTCTTGCTGTGGCACGGCGCCAAACGAAAGCTTTTGCGGTTTTGAAGCAGCTGTAAGAGGCCTGTCATGGCTCACTGCTGAGCGCAGAACCTGGACCTAGTTGCCGACGTAATCGGCGTAACTACGAGTCGATTCGCGCGGCAATTAAATGAGACAAACGAGCCTTTATTTATAAGGTATTTTTATTCGTCAGATTATCCTCGTCAGCTGCCGCACTTTGTAAACGTCCGGAAAAAGCGTCGGGTAGTTGTCAGGATGGCTTTCGATTGCGCTTTTTTCTCCATTTACGAAATGCTTAGAGCATATCCTGGTTGATTCGCCTGGGACCCATTCGGAGCCATCTGCAGGTGAAAAATGAGATTTATTAACCACGAGATCTTACTTGATATTACGTGAATGTTCGTTTTTCATAATGTACAATAATCTAGGTTCATTATGCCATTTTTACAAGGTCTGATGTCACTTGAGAACTCGTTTGCTTGCATGCACACTTTGCTTTTGTCAGGCGATTTCGCAAACGTAAAGTCGCAAGAAAAATCGAACGACGTGAAACCGCCTCTCATGCCAGCAGCCGAAACGAGTATCGTCTGTAAATTAGCGCTTGCCAGCATAAAATAAAGTTCGTCGTCATAAGATATTGCTAATCACACACGCCAGTGTTATCCTGATCGTACCAGATGCTAAGGCTACACTAAGTAGTGTCGAATTAACACAGTCGTGACAAATGTCTTTTATATGTTAAGCAGCTGACCCGGCCATGACCATTGCCGTCGCACTAACTGCGAAACGCGCACACGTAGCATGATTTACAAAAAAAAAAACCTTTTCACAAATATGAGGACAGAAGCTGACTTACTTTACACCCTTCACAGCTGCGATCCATTTCTTTCGCCGTTCCAGTTAGTAAGGCCTGCCAGGAAATATGTGCCAATTTATCCCGGGTTGGCCTTCGTGGCTGTGTGTCTCTTACCCAGCGCAGTATCGCCGGTTCCACTTATTCTTTTTCGCACCTCCATAATTTCGACGCTTGCCCATGAAGCGCGCGTGCCATTGCACTATCGGAAAACGTATCGAAAAAAGAAAATGGGAGGTCTAATTGGAGGTCATCAGAGGTCATCAGGAGGTCTTCAATGGGAGGTCATCAGTGCTACCAGACGATTGGCGCAAGGCTGCAATAATTCCAATACATAAATCGGGCTCGAAATTAGATTTAAATAACTACCGTCCAGTGTCATTAACAAGCTCATGCTGCAAAATAATGGAACACGTAATATTTAAGGCCGTAATAACTCACCTAGAAACAAACGAACTCCTATATAAACACAACATGGTTTCAGAGCAAGCCTGTCAACCATAACCCAACTAGCAGAGTTAACTCATGACATAGCCAACGTACTTAATAATGATGGCCAATTAGATGCAGTTTTCTTAGACTTTTCTAAAGCGTTTGACGCAGTTCCGCACCAGGATTTAATCACAAAATTATCGGCTTTCGGTATTAGTAATAAAATAATATCCTGGATCAACAGTTTTCTAACCAATCGTAAACAGAGCGTTTCAATCGATAATAATCTTTCACAACCACTCGATGTCTACTCCGGAGTACCTCAAGGATCAGTTTTGGCACCACTTTTGTTCTTGATGTACGTAAACGACATCCAGTTTTGCGTTAAAAACTCAATTCAGATGCGCCTGTTTGCTGATGACTGTGTCGTGTACACAGTAGTACACAACCAAGAAGACCAGATAAAACTTCATAATTCACTTCAAACAATTCACTCTTGGTGCAACACTTGGGGCATGAAACTGAACACATCAAAAACACATTACATGTCTTTCACCAATAAGAAACTCCCGCTTAACTTTTCATATTCGATCGGAAGATGAACAATCAACAAAAGCAATCAGGTAAAATACCTAGGCATTAAACTCACGCCTAACCTTAATTGGGAGCCTCATATTTCGACCATGTGTCAAAAAGCCATAGGCAAACTGTCCTTTTTAAAAAGGAGACTGCGCGCTGCACCACCACACCTCAAACTAAATGCGTACAAAACACTAATAAGACCATGCCTAGAATACGCTGATCTAATCTGGAGCCCTCATCAAAAATGCCTTATAAATAAAATAGAACGCATACAAAAATTAGCAATTAGGTTTGTATATTCGGACTACAAAAGGCAGTCCAGTGTCTCGGGTCTGCTAGCAAGGGCTAACCTAAAACCCCTCTCGCAGAGAAGAGCAATTTCGCGACTAAAATTCATCTATCAATTATACCATGGTCATTTCCAAATAGCACGTTCTCATTACCTGCAAGATCCTCCAAAACGTTCAACCAGACTTAATCACTCCAAAACAATCTATCTTCCCCCAAGTCGTGTTAATGTTCACAAGCATTCCCTTTTTCCGTCGGCCATTTCCCAGTGGAACAAGTTAACTAACGATATTGTGTGTTGCAATAACATCGACTCTTTTATTAACTGCATTCAGTGTATTGACTTGTAATTATTATTTTTTTATTGCATCTATGTACCACTCCTGCACGGGCCGTGAAGGGCCTGCAGTATATTCAAATAAAAAAAAGCAATACGGCCCCAACTGTGGCCGATAGGAACTGCAATGCGCGTGAAGTTTTACGCTTCGAGCCGGCCGAGTTGCAGAGCCACCTTCCCAGTGCTGTCGTATCGCTGCGGCATATGACGCTAGAGTAGCCACAAACTCGACTGTACGGAGCCTATGGTCGTTGGCTCAATTTAGCCAACGCTCGCCGCAGGAAGGGGCGCCTCAGAGCTGCGCTCAAAATGTGCTATACTCTAAATACAGATGCAGCCTTTGGGGTGTATATTTGCCACACGACAATAATCGTCAGCTGTCTTGCCCGCATTCCCTTTCTTTAATCCTGCGATCCCAGTACTTCCAAGTCACGAACGGCATGCGCGTTATCATCATGACAAAGCATTCTCGACAAGAAAATAACAAGCGCAGTGTTTTCAGGAAAAGAAATGCGGGCAAGACAGATGAGGATTATTCTTGTATGGCAAATATACACCCCAAAGGGTGTAAACGTTTCTTACAGTGCATTTCGCCTGTCTATACTCTTAAAACGGTTGCACCCTTTGGGGTGTATATTTGCCCCACAACAATAATCCTCATCTGCCTTGCTTGCGTTTGTTTTCTTGAAAACTCGGCGCTCGCTACTTTCCTGTCCAGAATGCTGTGTCACACTAATAACGCACAAGCCGCTCGTGACTCGGTAGTACCGGGCTCGCAGCGTTAAAGAAAGGAAATGCGGGCAAGATAGATGACGATTATAGTTGTGGGACAAGATACGACCCAAAGGGTGTAATTTTGCTTAAGAGTGTGTGTGACAAGTGTTTTGGCTGCTGTCGACAAACGATGTGAACCCACTAGGACTGACCCGATAAATCCCTTGCCCTTAGCCTTTTTCTTGCTGCTGCTATTTGAATTTCTCATCCGGCCGCTAAACAAGTGGTGTCGCTAGATGCGGGAAACGAAGTTTTGCCCAAAAGCAAGGCTAACCCGACACATGTAATCCGCCTTCCAGCATTCGGATTCATATCGCCGCGTTGTGGCATCGCGTCGCAGCTGTATAATGCTCCTACTACATAATTTAGGATACAGGCTACTAACACTCGAACTTCGTAGCTTAATGTTGCGCTTGATATCACTACCTGATGAACATGGGGCCGCTTCCTCTGGGAAGTCGACATGATCAATTGCTTTTAGACTTCAGCATGTCTAACCTGAAGAAATTAGATAATTTATTACAGGAAAGGCACACAGGTCGGCCTAAGCTAATACGTCCTAGTGTGCTGCTCTACACAGGAGAAGAGGACGAAAAAAATGATGAAAGATTATGATCATTTATCTTATCAAAAATCTGGACTCCAGTCCGGTTTTCTGCAAATACGCTTTAACCTGGCGTAACTATATCTGCTCGACATTTGTAACCTTTTGTCTGTTATGTTCTCGTTCCTAAGCGAGAAGAATTGTACTTCACCGGACGCCTTGATACCTCTGTTGGTCAACTCATGCCTTCACACGGCATAGTGGATCAGCTGCTATGGCGTTATGCTGTGTAATGGAAGGTGCGGTTTGATACCAGGCTACAGCGGCCGCATACCGATGAGAATGGTCTGCGAAAGCGCTTCATGTACCGAGCTTTGCTGGCCCGCTCAAACAACACAGTAGCTCCAGAGTAATATTGAGCCAAACCACCTATTGCGGCTCTCTTGGTGGCCAGATGGCGGCTTGCGGACGGGAAGCACGGCATAGAGAGAGAGAGAGAGACAGGAGGAGGAGGAAGGAAAGGCAGGTAGGGTAAATAAAATTTAGGATGGCTGACTACTCGATACACGTGGGGAGGGAGAATGTAAGATAGAAATATTACAAGAATCGAGGTCGACTACGCGCACTGCAGAAGTCACACATCGTGTATACGGTCCAAGGAGGTTTTAAAAAATTGTTCGGATACAGACCCCGGAGATTCTTACCAGCAGAGTTGAAATCAGCGCCACATTAAATGGATACCGGTCACCGTACAAATGTTATTGTTTTGTTAGTTTGGTACAAAAGTTAAAAACCGTGATGGGGTGTCTCAGCTTTTGAATTAGTCTGTTAGTAGAAATTGTAGGCCAACTGGAAAATGATAGCTTGTTGTTTCGGGCTCAATTATTACCACTGGCTTAATGGTGATATCGGTATCTCCGACACAATTTACCGATACATTCAAGTTTTATCCTAAAACCAGTGGCACAAACACACACCAAGCAGCACCTTTACGGCAAACTTGACTGCGTTAAAGCCGCTGGAAGTGAGAAGAAAATGATACATGTGCTTCGTCATTTGCTTACGCTAATCGATTCCTGTGGTCAGGTGGCAGTGGCGAGCTTCAGCTTTAGGACATGAGCTCGCATGCTCTTCTGACGGAGCAGGCCTACACGGGAGAAGACAACTTTTCCCTAGATGAGGACTTTTCTGTGGAAGAGGACCCGGATGCTCTTCTGACGGAGCAGGCCTACGCGGAAGAGGACAAATTTTCCCTAGATGAGGACTTTTCTGTGGAAGAGGTACGCACGGTCTTGCATAACCTTAACAGCAAGTCGGCTCCCGGATCGGGCGGGATTTTGAACAAGCTTTTGATGAATCTGGACGATAGGTCAATCAAGTACCTTACCGGGGAGGTTAACGCTATGTGGAGAGATGGGGGGGGGGGTTCAGGAGCAGTGGAAGACAGTTCTCACGGTGCTGATTCCCAAGGCTGGAAAAGCCCCGAGCATTGATAATTTACGGCCTATTTCGCTCACTTCGTGTGTGGGCAAGGTAGCCGAGCATGCGGTGCTTAATCGGCTTACAAGGTACCTTGAGGAGAACCAGGTCTACCCCCACACTATGATTGGTTTTCGGGCCGGGCTGTCGACTCAAGACGCAATGAAGCTCATCAAGAATCAGGTCATTAATGGAGGTGGAAGGGGCGTTAAGGCCATCCTAGGGCTGGACCTGGAGAAGGTTTTTGACAACGTTCGGCACTCTTATGTTCTTAAGTCCATTTTGGATCTTGGCCTCGGCGCGCGATTTCATGACTATGTCAGGTCCTTCCTGTCAGGCAGGAAGGCTACCTTGAGGGTAGCGGAGCTGGAGTCAAAGACGTTAAATCTTGGTTACAGGAGCACTCCTCAGGGGGCTGTCGTCTCGCCCACATTGTTCAATCTGGCCATGGTCGGATTGACCAAGAAGCTCTTGGAGATTGAGGAGATTAAGCACACCATGTATGCAGATGACGTGACCATATGGTGTCCCGGTGGTAGTGAGGGCTATATCGAAAGTGTTCTGCAGGAGGCAGTAGATGTAATTGATAATTATTTGGACCCGACGGGGTTAAGGTGCTCCCCTTCCAAGTCGGAGCTATTGCTGTACAGTCCCACTAGAAAGGGACGCAAGCGAAGGGGATGGATTCCCGTGGACCAGCTGAGCATTCAGCTTCATACAAGAAATGGCGATCTCATACCTAGGGTAGATAAGATCAGGGTTCTGGGGATGATGATTGAGTAGAACGGTGCCAACACGCTGACGATCCAGAAGATCATTGCCAAGACGGAAAATGCGGTACGCCTAGTGAAGAGGGTGGCCAACAGGCTGACGGAGTCTAATAAGTCTAAACAGACTATCCCCCTTGAAGGGGGATAGTCTAATTAGACTTATGCCCGCATTTGTATTGTGTCACTTTACTTATGTGGCGGCCATGCACAAATAAAAACCATCGGAGAACGAGAAGCTTGACACGCAGATTAGGAAGATCACGAAGAAAGTGTTGGGAGTGCCAATGTGCACCAGCACCGACCGACTTCTCTAGCTGGGAATTCATAATACCCTGGATGAGATAGCTGAGGCTCAGGAGAGGACGCAGATGGTGCGTCTCTCTATGACTAGCATGGGTCGGCAGATTCTGAGAGAGTTAGGTGTTCCTCAGGAGAAGATTTCGCAGCTTCATGTCGGTATTCCCTTGAAGGTCCGAAATCGGTATCACGTGAAGCCTGTTCTCAGGAACATGCATCCGGAGCGAAATGTGGGTAGAAGAAAGACCAAGGGGGCTTGCCTGCTGAGACTCATTCGTGATGAGAATCAGAAGGTTGGCTTCGTCGATGCTTCTTTTAACGAGGAGAGGAAGGTGTTTACTATAGTTGTCGTGGACCATGAGGGCAGTGTCGTTAACGCTGCTACCGTTCGAACAGATAGGCCAGAGGTTGCGGAGCAAGCGGCTATTTTGCTCGCCCTGGTTGACAGGCTCAGACCTTTTGTATATAGCGATTAAAAGTCGGCCGTTAGGGCCTTTGAGAAGGGCTCGGTGGCTAAGGTTGCTTTTAAAATTATGCAGATATGTGAGATCTCTCAACACTACTTATGTTGGTTCCCTGCTCACCTTGGGATGATTAAGGGAGCCCCTCGGAATCTCAATGAGTCCGCTAATGAGGCAGCGCAAGATCTTACCCTCCGCTCTGCCCCGCGCCACGGCGTGGCGGTACTCCACGAGGACAGAGACTCCCCTTCCACATACAATGAAATCACGAAGTATTACCTTCTTAATCGCAGGGTTTACGGTTTGCCGCATCCTAAACTAAACAGGGCTCAGGCACTTACATTACGCTTACTACAGACTGGTACTTATCCTTGCCCACGGAGACTGAACATGTTTTATCCGGAGACGTATACAGAGCCTTATTGACAAGATTGTGGTGCTTTAGCCATGCTCGAACACATGCTCCGGTCTTGCGAAAGAATTGAAGACTCGGTGATCAAAGATGCGTGCAGGTGGGAGGCTGCACTTCGCAGCCCGGACCTGGATGAACAATGATGGGCTGTGCAGGAGGCTCGCGACGTGGCCATGAGGCTTGGCCTTCCGGTCCCGACGTGGGAGTGGCCCGCTTAGTGGTTGATTCACTACTTGCAGGACCAAATAAAGTTTTCCATCCATCCATCCATCCATCCACTTCACTAAAATTTCTGAAAACCTTCTTGCTACTGCTTAACGCGCGTCGCTGTCGCACTCAGGCACCATGAAGAGCTTGTGTCTCTTTCCGAGGCCAATCCCTCAGCCCTATAACATTAAACAGAGCCTTCGGCATTCTTTCGCCTGTGCTATACGCCGCCCTGAATCGACCGTACCGAGCATATTATTTCGACAGCGATTATATGGACGCTCGCGCCACGTTTTCGCAATTGTCGCCATGTTGTTCCACAGAAAGTCAAATTGCGAGAACACCGTGGCCGCGCGTCGTATACATGCTGTAGATGCGCGTAAAAGCTGCGAGGCTGAGCCGAGGATGGTGGCTTGATTTCGCTCGCGCAAAGGAGGAAGGCGGGGAGGAAACGCGCCAACTTCCACACGCGCGCCAGGCACCGAGGAGGGGGGGGCGGCGTGGAGAGGGGGGAGGTCATCTACTCTGGCGGCGGCTGCTATGGCGCGACGGAGCGCAGCCGCGTGCGCCCCATCTTGAAGCGATCTGCAATGAGTACAGAGCCTAGGTACACCGAAGGCTGATTGATGGCTTGGTGGGCGCTGAAATCTGGCCACTTAGTTCGCGTTGAAGGGAGAGGAAGCACGAAGGTCAATTCGCTCGCTGCCGCTGCTGCACAACCTCGCGCCAGCGTTCTCACAGTGAGTGTCCGCGCTCATCGAGTGAGGTGCGTTTATGTTTGCTTGCGCGCAGGACACCATGCTTCTTAATTTGGTTAGTAAGCAAATGTTTTCGAGTTTATACGGCCGTTAAGCTTATATACTCTCCATATTTCGAGTACCTGTCTTCTAATTTGATATCGCAATCGATGCTTCGCCTTTCGGACGAAACTGAGACTTTCCTTTTGTGATGTTTCATTCGTGGTTACGTAAAACGAAGACTGTAACATGGAGGACTTCATTATTCAGATGTTGCTTTTACGCCATTCGCTTGCTCTCCCTGTTGTGCACACATGTAGATTCTGTTCTTTCGCAATTCGTACATCCGCCTGACGCCATCCCCGTCCACATGTAGGAGGCTTCGGTTTCACTGGAAATAATGACTTCTTTGAACGCAGCCTGTTTCACCTGTGCTGACTCGACTGCCAGGCATGTGCACGGTTGCACGTTTCATTGTACGTAAAATTGAGCAATTAATCGTGTGCCATAGAGCGACCCTATTTTTCCCTGTCACTTTTTGCGGTCTTCCGCCATGCCCGCCTTCTCTACTCAGCCGAGAGACGTGCACCTGGTGTTGTGCTCGCACGACTCGCGTAACCACTTGCTTTTCTCAGTCTGGCGTCGTATATTCTGAGAATCCCGTTTCATTCTTCATTCTTCGTCCATCTGTCGCGGTGGCAGAGTCGCTAGGGCACTTTACCGCAAAAATAAGGTAGTGGATTCGTATCCGACCGTGGCGACTTCTTTGGGTCGAATGTATAAAAACAATACGCTCTTCTTAAATTTAGATCCCAGTCAAAGAACTCCAGGTGGTCGCGATTAATTCTGAGCCTGTAACAATAGCATAAAATAACATAAATGCACTGACTTTAGCTCGACTCGCGTAACCGGACCCCTATGGGTTCACGTAGCAGTTCTTAAGCTAGGCAATCGCAATTTATATGAATAAATAGCTGCCAACAGTGAGAGCGAACGTTTTGTTAGGGAATGTAGGCGGCGAACAAAAAAAGAAGCAGCTTTTGCGAACCGAAAGCTTTGTGAATTCGGCCTCTACTCCCGAGATAGGGCACGTGGCTTCAGCTGCAATTGAGCGAAAGCCACGATGTCTCAACACGGGTACTGTGTATATAGGGGCGTTGCTCGGCCTCGGATCATCGTCATAGATCCCCGTCAAAGAACTCCAGGTGGCCGTGATTAATTCTGAGCCTATAACCACAGCATAAAACTACATAAATATACTGACTTTATCTTGACTTGCGAAACCGGACCCCTATGGGTGCACGTAACAGCTCCTAAGCTAGACAGATGCAGTTTGCTTGAACAAATAGCTGCCAACAGTGAAAGCGAATGTATTGTTAGGGAATTTAGGCGGCGAATGAAAAAGAACTCTTGCGAACACAAAGCTTTATGAATTGGGCCCTTGCTCTCGAGATAGAGCACGTGGAATCAGCTGCAATTGAACGAAAGCCAGAATGTATCAACACGGGTACTGTGTATCTAGGGCCGTTGCTCGGCGTTGCATTCTCGTCATTGATCCCCATCAAGGAACTCCAGGTGGTCGTGATTAATTCTGAGCCTGTAACAATTGCATAAAATAACATAAATGCTCTGACTTTAGCTTGACTTGCGAAACCGGACCCCTATCGGTTCTCGTAGCAGTTTTTAAGCTAGACAATTCCAGTTGGCGGGAACAAATAGCGGCCGACAGTGAAAGCGAACGTGTTGTTAAAGAATGCACGCGGCAAACGAAAAAAAAAAACAGCTCTTTTGAACACAAAGCTTTGTGAATTCGGCCCCTGCTCCCGAGTTAGGGCACGTGGTTTCAGCTCCGATTGAACAAATGCCAGAATGTATCAACACGGATACTGTGTATCTAGGGGCGTTGCTCGGCGTGGGACACGCGATCAATAACGGTTACTTTTTGACACTGCTCAATTGCAACTATAGGCTGACAAATGCCGAAACCTGTAGAGCAGTTTCGCCACTTTTCCTTCGTTTTTTTTTTCTTTTCAGACATTGTACAGCATGTATGAAAAATAACAATTTTCTAAATATGGTTCGTGCTTGGGAAATCGTCCCGCCCGTGTATTTGGAAAGATCAATATGAAACAGAAGCTCTGCATTGTCTTCTAGGCTTTCAAGCCTGCGACAGAGGTGCACGTGTGAAGGACGCTCAACGCCTCCCAAAGTTTGGAGTCCATTAGAGTTCTGAGTTTTGTATTGACTAGTCGGCTTGATCATCTCCAAAAATCTGTAGATTATATGTCTAGGATTTTCTGTAGGAAGGATTCCATGAGGTATCTGAGGCTAATGTTCGCGGGACGTTTGTATACCTATATCAGACGTAGGCGCGAAAAGCCCTATAGTTTTAGGCCTATTCAATCAAGCATGCATCTATCGTCCTTTGTTTTTCCTTGTTTTTTTTTTTGGCGTAGCGTTGTACGATTACAGTTCTCCGACTAAACTTGAGGGATAATGACGAACTTTTATTAACCGTGGAATGAGTGATACAGAGGAAAAGTGATAGGCTCTACGTTAAAAGGCACGGAGACAGTGGTGAGTATTGGAGGGCTATCCGGGGCGTGAGGTCTTTTTCTATATATCGCTGAATAATTAGCAGGGGATTTTATCACAAATGAAGAGGCGCGAACATTCCGACGGATTATGTCCATGTGCGGCAGCTATAAATCCTCGTTATTCGGAATCCAAAATCAAGGAAGGGACCGACAGATCGAATAGCACACTGTGCTACAGAAGTTATGTAAACAGCAATGAAATGCCTCAGAAAGTCTGGGCAACGTTTCGATAAGTGAACCTACCACCTGCCGACGAATACAAGGCAAAGGCATTTGGCAAAGCTATATCGACGCATCTAAACGTTGGCCAGCCTTTCTGAGGCACTTTATCCCTGTTTATACAACTTCTATACTACATCGTTATTAAGAAAGGAAATAAGTATAGGGGCGGCTTGTGCCCAGCAAGAGCCAATTCATTGCGCCGCAGACTATAAGCTATAACGGGGACACTAAAGAATGCATTAATATATTGGACTGTCAGTTTTTATCTGAGATCGACTTGTAAACAGCACTCCCCCCCCCCCTCTGTCTTTTATAGTGTGCAGCACAACCCATGTGTCTTTAGTGACGACTAATTCGATGGGTTTATGTTACTGCGCGAACAGTTAAGAACGCAAAACTGTCTTTTCTGTGTCTGTTCACCAGTCCTTTTCGTTACAGCATCATGATTTCCAGACTCATTCCTCATCCTCATCTACGGCCTCGCCATATGGCGAAAAGAATATGTTATATAACATATTATCCAATTATGTAATTATGCAATTATGCAATTATGTAATCTATGCGAAGCGAACCTTTTGTGAAGGAGTTAAGTGCTATGAAACTGTTCATGCTCTGCAACGCGTTTGAGCTTGAGTAGGACGCTTGCAAAGCCCTTGTAAACTAAACAACTAATTCATGTAAGAGGTAAATTTAATTATCAATATTGGGCAATTTAGACTCTCTTCGCATGCAGTTTACCTAACTTCGATATCTGTTTATGCAGAGGTACAGACTTGTAAACTCCGGGTTCCAATTTTCGTTAGAGGACCAATATTTACAGATGTTTGTGAAAAGTGGAGGACGTAAATCAAAATTGTCCTTGCTTCGGTCACTATAATTTGATTTTCCCTCTCAGATACAAAATATTCCATTCAAGTTTGTCCAGGGGTTATCTCATAAAATCATTTCTGCGTTCTACGTGTATTTATTCAAGCGAAGCTGGTATTGGCTCACGAGTGGCGTTGTCGTGGTCAGCAAAAAAAAAAAATAATAACCCAGTTGCTTCGAGAGCAGAGCAGCTGCGGGAAAGTGAGTTCACAGCTGCGCCGCGCCGGAGCATGAGTCATTAGCAAGGATTCCAGCTGCATAGGCGCGCGCTCACGCCACGCGGGCAACCAATCGGAGCCGTTTCGCTTCCACAGGGGAGGGAAAGCGCAGGAAAGGGTTCCGCGCGCATTGCGTCGGCTTCATTTCCGTTCATTTCAATCTCGGAAAATGTATGGAACGGCCACGCGTTATGCGTTCCGCCGAGGAACGCGCAGCCTTCGACGGCCGGTGGCGAGAACTCGGCCATGAAAAGGCTCGCCGTCGGCGCCCCAATCTAGCCGTTAGAGCCGCCCGAGCCTATAGGCAATCCGACCTAAACGAGAGAAAGATCCCGAGCTGGAGGGAGCGGGAGGCCGAAGCAACCCGGCACCGTTGCCTGTGGGTTACTTAACCGTGACGAAGGTCAAGTGAGTGGAGGACAAGCTTCGATTACCCCTATTTTCCTTTCCAAATCCTTTCTGTTGACGAAATAAAGTTGTTACCACCACCACCTGTAGGGAAAGGGGGGGTCATCTTTCTATAGGCGGCTTCGGAGTTGGCCCCGAGCCAAAGCTTTCTTTTAACGTCCACATTCATCGTGAAATGGGTTATGTTGGGATTTTTCATCACGCCACCTGCAAAATCCACCCAGTTCACTATTGCTGCATGCCGGCCTTGCTCAACAACAAGCCAACTGAGAAAACGTGCCAAACTCCGGGATAAACAACATCGATATCTTGGCTTTAATAAAGGAGATATTCACTTGAAAGCGCATAACTTGTTGCACTAACGACATTCGGGTACCGCTCGTTGTTTCAGTGCGTAGTTTCGTAGGGAACAGAGCCGGCCATAAGCAAAGCATATGCGCAGGGGCAGTGTAGATGGGGCTACATGGGTAAGCCGATTCGTTATGAGCTATTCCGCAAGGCAGCAGCGACAGCCACGGTCAGCAAATGCCAGAGTAGTTAGCCCGCAAAAAAGCTTCGCTTTAATAAACGTTTCCGTATACACTTGGGTGTTGAACTCATGCCTCTGTGGTAATGTGCAGTAGGAGTCAGACGCTCTATTCACCGCAACCGCACCAACCACTGCGCTGTCGCGCAGCTTCGGAACTTAGAAATTTGTGCTGAATTTCGTGCGCCATGCAGACTGCGAGGGGGGTGGTAAAATAAAGCTTCATTTTCAATGGCACGCGCACTAGGCTATTGCTTCATCAGAGGATGCGCACGTAGGACTTAGTAGTATTCTGCTTCATCAGGCTAGAATAATGCCTACATATGCGAATTATCGTCAGCACTATGATGATCCATCGGAGCTTTGTGTCGAGAGGGTTGCGTCAGTGGCAAACTAATCATTCTCCCAGAAAGCCAAGAGAGACATTTCCAGCGCTTATCGCGTAGAGCCCGATCACGTGTTCAAAGAAGGCAGTGCCCGTGCAGCGACACCGTGAGGCGTCTGTATAATCTTTGTTCCCGGCAACATTTTTCACCTGATCGACATCCCACGTACGTACAGTGGTCAGTCATTGAAAGTGCATGGCTGCCGGCGCTTTTTGCGCTTGCGCCAAACGATGGAACACACCAAACTGACGGATGGGAGCACGCGAGGAAAGCGAGGGCCTGTGTGACGCCTTGGGACTGCATTTGATCCCCCAGCGCTCTCCGGTGGCGCAAATAGCGCCGGCCGCCATGCGCTCTGAGCATCGCGTTTCAATCGTCGAGCACCGTACACACTCTTTAGCTGCGCCTGTCTCATTTCATCAAACGACTGTTTAGCCATTCACATCCATTGCGGTACAGTTACGAAAAATACCTCGTTATGCCTGCACTTCGTAGGCTGTCCCAACATCTAGCACATGCTCGGAGGCTTTGGGCGGGGGTGGCCTTGACATCTGGTGACACCTGGGCCTGGTGATTTATAAGCAAGAACCCGGAACGTGTCACGTAGATGCCTGCGCATATACAGCGGAGAAGTTTCACCTAGTGTGACTGTGCCCTGCGATTCGGGTAATTAGGCATGAGGTGCTCGGGGTATCCAAATTCAAGCCCACATGTTGCGTAGGACTAAACCAGTTGGATAACGGGCAACAAATGCACTAATTCACTGTTGCATGCATACGTTCGATTGATGTCCATAATTTTGTTATTTTTTACTGAACTTGATTTTGAGCAAATCCTTCGATTAAAAAAAAATTAATGTCAAGGTAAATACAAAAAAAAAGTTCCATGTATGTTTAGTTTGAGGCGGCCCCCTTTAGTCTCAAAATCTATAATCACAAAATTCTGTTCACACGGTACGGCACAAGGTATTTGCCACTGTTGGCCTATTCCATTGTTTCCTGGGAGTGGCATTTGTGAGACTGACCTACCGTCACAGCTCCTCTTTTTCTTGAAAGTTACTATTTATCGGGAGTCACTCAAGCATTTTCGGCCGTTCGATTCTTCTACAGCAGTAGTGAAAGAACTTCGACACCTTAGCGTAAAGGTTGACTACATCACCTAGTGGCTTGGTGTTAGGGCTGTGCCTATATGATCCCGTTTTCTCCTAAATTGCGCAACAACACTGACATAATGTCAATTGCTTTACGAGTCTGTCAAGGAACATTGCCTGCAAGAGTGATCTTTGCTGTGCCTTTTGTCAGTACTCCACTTCGGCTGATGGCTCAGCTGGATAAAGATCATCGAGTGGCTCTTCGGGCAATACTAAGCCTGTCATTATCCGCACAATCAAGTCCGTTTCTTGACAAAGCCGGATAACCACATCTGAGGCTACATGCTTATCAAAGGGCTTTGCATCGCATGGATCGCCAATGTCGAACCTACGACGACAGGAAGCTTTTTGAGCGAGTGCTGAGCAGAGCGGAGTACACTCTACTTGGAACGCTTGTCATTAACTATGTGACTGCGAGCTGGTAAATGTTTTCTCGTGTGCAGATGACGTGTTATTCTGCGCTCGCTTATTTATGACTGCAGCCAAGCGTGGTGTCTGTTATTGTAACCTGTATTTCACGTTCCAGTTGTTCTGTACACGCGTGGTACAGGTAAGTTCGTCGTGGAAAAAAATATTAGAGTGCAGGCAAAAGAAAAAGCAAAATGCAAACCTAAAGAAAGATACAGGTAAGAAGAAGAAAACCTAACAAGGAGAACAGTTGGTTTCGCTGAGATGATTTTGGGCTGCGAAACAAGCATTTCAGTGGCTTAAGCAGACAATTGAGGCTCCCAGCACAGGATTAAATGTACAGCCGAATACATACCAAGAACGCGAAGCGGAGTTTGTAATACTCGTTTTCTTATGACAAGGGAACGTCGGTAGTACGGAAAAATCTACTGTTTTAGCTTCGCCACAGAATGAGTATAATTGGAAGATAAGCAGTGACAGTCTACTTGCGCAAGTGTTCTTTCTTTTTTTTCCTGAAGTAGAGCACATGCATTGCCATGTGTATCATAAGATTCCGTCCGATATTCCTTATGGGATTCCGGTTCGTTCTTTGTGTTTGTGTGTGTGCGCGTGCGCACGTTGGTTAACCCTACGGTATCAAGAACTAGTTAAGCATACATGAAGCCCACTCTCGCTCTTAAGGTCCGAAACTCGGTCTATGAATTCGGTTGCGCAAGTCCAGCGGCGCGTTGTGAGGCAGACCCACACGGTTCACACGACGTCGATTGATGTTTAAATCCATATTAGCACTGAGGTGAAGCAATGTCTCAAAAGTTTCATATATATATATATATATATATATATATATATATATATATATATATATATATATATATATATATATATATATATATATATATATATATGAACAGACACAACACCCGTCCACTGGGCTGGCCGGCTGTTCTATTCTTCGCCTCGTCGTTTGCTCTTCCAGCAGCGCCCGATGCCAGGTTCACTTCGTCTTCACGATATATACATGTACAGCTGTCCTTCCTCTTCCCATTTCTCGAGCTCATGCGCCATTTCATAAGTGACACCCGATACGCGAAGTGCTATTTAACGAGGCATAACAATGGCGGGGGCAGCACGGAGGATTCAGTACCGTCCGTCGTAGGGCGTCCTCGCACGTACGCTTGGTTGTGGCCCCTTTCCCACCGACCTGTCAACGCTCCGTCATCACCACAAGGCAATGCGCCCGACGCGCCCCGACGCTGACAGCCTGTCGAGCAAGCAGTGCCGCAGGCGAGGCGGCAGCTAGTGTTCCGTTCTGGCCTGCGTGCTCGCGTGGCGCGGGTGGACGTTGTCGTGCCACGTGTCCATTATTCGCTAACACGTTCATGCGAACGCGAATGTTTTTTTTTTCTCTGCTAGGACTCATCGTGGTTGCACCGTCCTCTCTCACACACTCCCACGGCTCCCAGCGGTCTCCCGTTGAAGGAGTCGTTCAGTTCCGCAGGAAAGTTGTTATCGCGAATGCAAAGGCACTCGAAAAGGTAACCGCAATGCACTCGCATAAGCGCGAAGAAGAGATGCCGGGACAACGCCAGCCTGTAAAATTTCGACGCGAGTACGTTTATCTAGGCCGATTGGTCACGGAGAACCCAGATCATTATATATAAGGAAACCTGCAGAAGCACACAGATAGATGTTTTGGCGCCCATATACCTCACGCATAACCGAGTCATAACCAAGAGCCTGCACCACTATCTTTCACAAGAAAATTGTACGGTCGCTGCGTTGCACCGGTACTAAATTATGGACTACTAAAGTATGAACTTGAAGATTAACGGAGCTTTGAAAGAAACTTAGAAGCGTGGAAAGATGTAACGAAAAATGATAGGCGTAATGGTAAGAGACAGGATGGGGGGGGGGGGAGGGGGGAGGGGGCAGCGGTGTGGACGGGAGCAGCCGATATTCTAGATAGAATAAAAGAAAAGAAACAAGGAAGTCAAGTTGGGCGTGCCCATGCAACGCGTAAATCAGACAACCTGGGGTCTCGCTATTAGAGTTACAGAATGGGTGCCAAGGAAAGGCAAGCGAAGTAGACCACGGCAAAGGATTAAGTGGTGTTTTGAAACTAGATAACTTGAAGACGTCGGGACGCGGTGAGGTGGCGCTAGACAGGTTTAATTGGAAATCGACAGGAGAAGCCGTCGTCCAGGAGTAGACGTAACGCAGGTTGATATGACGATGAATCACACACGCGTGAGCGCAGGCGTGCGCCTATGTGAACAACAAAACGCAGGTGGCCGTACCGGAAACTCATGGTTATGTGAAAGGTGATACGGTCGGCGCTCGGTTAAAGCTACAAGCCTGCGTGTCTGTTAGGTTGTCAGTTTCTGTAATTGCTTCTTCAGACCCATTTAGGAGCTGCATATGAAGCGCAGCGAGAAAACTATTGGACGCGTACCGGAAGCGGACTTTGTACGAACGGAGTATATATGCTTCGGAGCTATAGGTACAGCCGCACTGAGAAGCTTCACTGGAAAAATCAATCTAGACTATGCGAGGTCACTAAAATCCGCTAGTTATTTTGCAGGATGTTGCAGGATGCTGTAACGTTGGATGCTCCGTGAGGCCTCGCTAGATTTTATTGCATTGATTTCAACGTTATGTATTGGCGGGTTGCACCGTCGGCGTTAAATGATCGCGGGGCGCCAAGCTCCGTGATGCAAAAATTTACTTTTCCTTCGTTCGAGGCGTGCACCGTCAAAATGAATGAAACGACGTGTTGGGTCTTCCACGCTATCTGCGGGCAGCAAATCTGAACTCCGTGCAGGCCATTCGCGTGCGCGTTCCAGTATTGCCGTGCTATCGAAGCTTAGCGGAGAACAACATCGCTCATCTAGAAATCAATTGTCACACGGGTCTTTGCCCAAGTAGCTTCGAAACGTCAGTGTATTGGTAAAAAAGAAGAAAAATCTTAACTTGTGAAAATTGGTAATTAGTCAATTCCGCATTTCATTGCTCGGGTAAGTAATGTCCGCATCATCGGGGTTAAAGGGTTAGCATTGCGCTATCTGCCACAGGTGATTAAAAAAAATGGTGAAGCTAAACAAGAACAGCAAAAAGCAGCTGCTATATAAGTGTAATAGAGCAACTCAGCAACTTCTTTATTATTATTACTTTACATGTTTAGGAAAAACTGAACGCGCGGACGAATATACATGCGTGAAATTATTGTTGTATAAGGATATCTTTGTTTGTAGCGCCGCCATCATCGCTATCTACCATCATCATACTTCATAATCACTACCGTAAGTACCATTAAGCTCTGTTCGCGAGCGGCGAGCGAGTCAGAACGCTTTTTTTGTTTTCGGCCGAGCTCAACCCACTGTGCTTGCTCTCAGCTTTTCCATGTTAACAAAATGACGGCACGCCACAATGGTTGCGCTCACGTCGGGCTACACGTTTTTTCTAAAGTGTTGCTCTTATATAATCGGAAAATTCTTACAAAATGAATCTTTGATTTGGCCGAGTGAGGTTATACCTGGTTAAAATCTCGCGCTACTGGGACAGAGTGCCAAAAAATAAACACGCACACAAAACACACAAGCTCCATTCTGTATGTTCGGTGGGAGAATGTGCCATCTGATATGCGGCCCCTTTATAGTGGGACGAGACTAATAATACATACACTCGTGTAGGCGTACACGAATAGCGCCTCTCACGTGTCATATGTTTGTACGCAGCTCAGTAATTTATGACCGAATCCCTAAACGGCTGGCTGCATTCACGTAAACGCGCTCTAGGATATATGGGTTCCTGTGAAACGTTTCTCTAAACCTGAGAAGCGAGGCGTGTTCGTTTCAGATGCTTCTCACGTTTCGTCGACGCAGGAACACTCTTGATTTTTGTTGAGGTCGCACTTATACCTGCATACACGGCTGCTAACGTTATTTGCGGGAGAGATCCCCAAGTGGTGGCAGCGCTTCCCACAAAGAAGTAACCCGAAAGCGAAATCACGTCAAAGACCCAATGCAATGGTGCTGCTCGCGGCATTCAATTTTTGTTTTGTTATTAATAGACGAGAAAGAACAATGAACTTGCCGTCAAAAGAAAAAAAAAACGCTTTTCTTCCCCGCGCTTTGCTTCCAGCCGTCCCGTGCGCAGAGGATGCTGATCTCGGTCCGACGCTGGAAACCACCAGCGCGCAAACGATTCTTTAATGGTGGGTGCAACAATCGCGTCGTCGACCGAGCGGAAGAAAAAAGGAGTGGGGAGGAAGGTTTCCGCCTGTCACATTTCCGGTGCGAACAACGTGCTCGCACATATTTCCCCAGAGCTCTAAATATTGGAGGCCGGAGGCAACGTTGCGAGCGTGGTGGGACGGTGTAACGTGGTGAAGGAGATAAGGCAGGCAAAGCTTGCAAGCTATGAGCTGTATAGGGACGGGGACACGCATACGTATAACGGTGCGGGGACTTGTGTAGTCAAGTGGCTGGTGTGTGTGTGTGTGGCGCGCGAAAGGGGGGGGGGAGGGGAGTTTATTTCGGTTCGCTTTTTTTTTTGTTGTTGTTCCACCGTCTCTCACGAGACCTTCCCGTTCTCTGCGTCGCCTCGCTTATGAATGCGGAGAGGCGTATCTCACGCCGCGGCAACTTGGACAAAATGCGAATGCACGTAAGCGACGCGCCTTTGCCCGGCCTCTCTCGGACTCGAAGCGGTCGTTCGCGTGGAAGAGAGACCGGCGATGTTCGCTGCTTCACGCCTCGCCCTCTACCATGGATGCGTGTTGTCCGCACGTTCTACCGCCCCCCCTCCCCCCTCCCCCAACTTCTCCGTGTTGCATATAGCCCGCGCGTGGCAAGACTTTAGCATGCATGGTGCGTCGCCCCGAGCAAATACACCGATTTGCGCGCTCCCTTTATTAACGCGCCGCCATATTCCAGCGCGGTCATGGGGAGTTTGTAAACGGATGCGGTGCTCGAGTACATGCATACGTAAGGGCTTCGGCCTTGGGCCTTGCGTATACACATGCCAGTGGCATTTGTGAGAAAAAAAAAAGAAACAAAGAGAAAAAGATGTTTGCTTTGTTGTTCCCGTCTCTCTACCGACAGCTGTTCTGCTACGCTGTGTTTGTCGTAGCGGCTGTTGCGTGTGTTGTTCGTTAGAATGAGTGCGCGCTGCAAGCAGGAGGAAATGCGACGAAGAGTGGGTGGCGGAGAGACCCGTGATCGCATGAACAGCGCGAGTCTCACCGGTGCATCGTTAAGAATTAAGATAACTTCCTGTTTGACAAGTTGATATCGATTCATGATACATATTTTAGGGCGCCAAAGAACAACACACAGCACACAGAGATCTGTTGTCCTGGCTCGTGTGCTGCGTGTTGTTTCTTTTGGCGCCTTAAAATAGTCATAATATATCGTTAACAGTTGTGAAGAAACGATAATCCATTAATAATCCATTAACGATAAGCTACTGGTGGTTTCCAAATTTCCGAATCAAATCCAATACGAGTATACGGATATCGAATTGAATACAAAATATATTTGAATTCTGAAGACGGTAAAATCTCATCATTACGTTAAATGCGTTTCTAAAATAAGAAACAGAGGAAAAAAAAAACGTTTCTTGACGTTATTTGACGCATGTATAATGCTGTTAACTGGACGTCAACTGCGAAATTACGAATGAGAAAGAAGTAAAACTTGATCACACGCGGCGCATCGACGACAATGACAGTAATAAAAGAAGGAAACAGGATTCCACGTGCTTGATCCAAGTGGGATACTACTGCAGCACACTACGCTTTAAAGGACACATTCATGCTGAGAATCGGAGTCTCGAAGCCGGACGCAAGCCACGGTATACTGCGCTTGCGTCGAGTAAATTAGGTACGCGGGCTACCCGCAACGGGGACCTATACGGCCAGTCATGTGACGTTCCCTCGCGTTGACGCCGTGAGGTCTCTGCGCGAAGCGGGCTTTTTCCTTTTTTTTCCTCGGCTATTTTATTTGGGCTCGTCCCAAGTAATAACATTAGTTATGTAATGTGCATCGCAGCGACACTTTAATACGTTTCCCGGCAGCGAGGCAAAGTTAAGTAGATGAGCCTCCCCGGATGTTCTGCGCACTTTTCTGAACTCCGTAAAGCCATGTACCACGAAACGCATGTGTCTGTACGTGCGTGTGTGTTGAAGCACTATATGCACGGTCACTTGCGCACTCCCGCGAAGCGGGGTTAAGCGAGTGCTACGTGGTATACCGTGCATACACATCGCGGCGCGCAGCATACGCGAATATTGGATCTGGCGCCTTCTTGCCATATATCCCCTACCCGGCCACGGCGTAATGAATGCACCCGCGGGCAAATTACGGCGAGAGTCCGTATCGCGGACAAACGAACCCGGCTGGGGAAGAAGCTGGGGACTATAGCAGAGGCGCTGCCTTTTCTCCCCCGATGCAGCCCCCTCCCCCCAGCCACCCTTTGTCTAGGGACTCCAAGCGGCGTTCACGTGAAAAATGACGCTTATCCCAATCCCCGTTCCCCGCAATGTTCCCTTCCCGGCACTGCTGATTTTTTGCCCCCTCGTCTACTTATGATTACTTATTTCGACTGCGCACGAACGACCGGCGGCTCCTCCCTTACCCGCTGTTTTTCTTGCGTCATAGCCCCCACCCCCTCCCTGGCTTGCCATTGCCCCTTGTTATTTCCTTTGCGGGTTTGTACTGAGTTCTTCGCATTCTGCACTTTACATTTTTCCTTTTGCTACTTGTTCGCGGACTTCTACTTTCCTTTCTGGCGACCAACGCGGTGGTCCTCCGGACACTCCAAGTAGTGCGTATCCGAGGGATCCAGTGGGAGTAAGACAAGTTGGCGAGAGCGTTCTGTTTCCAGCGCAGAAAAGCGGGGGACGATCTTCCTTTGCTCAAAGCTCTCCCTACAGACCGTATTAGAGTGGGGAAATCGGAGTACGGGGAAGAAGTGCCTGCGCGCGCGGCCATGAAAAACCATATTCGCAGCTACGCTGTTTTCCAAGTCGGTCCACGCCCCCCCCCCCTCGCGATTCCTTCTTCCCTACACGCTAGACACTCTCTCCTCTCTCCCTCCGCCAACCGCGTTACCCATTCGCCTACTCCCTCATCCCGCGTGCTCCTTTGTTCCCCATCTTATTTCTGTTTGTTTATTGGCTGGGATATTTCTTTTTTCTTTTCTTTCGAACTTTTCAGCTGCTCGTTTTGCACGACAGGCGAACACGATGGGCGGCGGGGTGGGAGGGGGGTGGAGGACAGGGGGTGCTGCGGGACAAGGAAGCCGCCCACCCAGCGCGCGCGCGCTGTCGTCGCAAATGAAGTGACATTGACGTGCAACGTAAAACTGTAAATCGCATGACGACGGCGCTCTCCTCCGGCAGTGGCCGCCGGCGCACGCTGCGAATGAATGAAGGAGCAGTAGCACGCACGCTTGTTCGGGCGGGGAGCGCTCGTTCTATTGATTAGGCGCACGCGCGATGCGTGCTTATTCCTTATTCGCGTCAGCCGGCACGCTTCTCCAGGCCTGCCCGTGGATAGACGCGCGGCGAGTCGTGCGTGTCTTCGATCCACCCTGCCAGAATGGCTGGCTCCTGCGCTACTCTTTCTGGAGCGAGTAGTTTGCATAATTATAGGTGTATTTTCGAAGGATCGACCGGCTAACCGGCATATGACACTTGTCTGGGAATGCGGCTGTGTGCGTGTGTGTGTTTGTATGTGTGTGTGTGTGTGTGTGTGTGTGTGTTTGTGTGTGTGTGTGTGTGTGTGTGTGTGTGTGTGTGTGTGTGTGTGTGTGTGTGTGTGTGTGTGTGTGTGTGTGTGTGTGTGTGTGTGTGTGTGTGTGTGTGTGTGTGTGTGTGTGTGAGAGAGAGAGAGAGAGAGAGAGAGAGAGAAAATGCTAAATGAAAGGCAGGGAGGATGACCAGGACTGAGCCCGATTGGCTACCCTACACTGGAGTAAGGGAAAAGAGAATGGAAAGATCAACAGAAGAGAAAGTGCAATGTGGATATCGCCGACGTGGTAACCGTTTTCTGCTCTATTTGAAGAATCCGATAGTCCCGAATTCTTCAAATAGAGCAGAAAACGTTTACCACGTCGGCGATATCCACATTGCACTTTCTCTTCTCTTGATCTTTCCATTCACTGATCTTTCCATTCACTGATCTTTCCTTTCACTGAGGCCGTACGAGTGTCTCAGTTGGAAAGATTAGGCCAGTCCAAAACAGGGAGAAAAATCATGGAATGGGTAGGAATTCAATGCGACTGGGGTGCCCCGACTGACAAGAAAGACATTCCGTTGGACGTGCGTAAACGCTTCCGAATCGCCCCCCCTACCTAAACATATGCATCCTATCTACAACAAAGAGAGGAGAGCTCACAGGGCTAAGGCTCTAGTAAATAAACTTAAAGACACACCGGCGCATAACGTAGCGTACGTGGACGCCGCTTGCTGCAGAGACGGGCTGCGGTATCGACGGTGGTTGATGGCGACGGGTGCGTTAAGATAGCGTGCTCCGCGTGCACGAGGGACGCCTGTACAGCCGAGGAGGTTGCAGTAGCGCTCGCTTGTGCGAGTACAAAAGCGGGAGTAATATTATGCCATAACAAATTAGCTATCCGAAATTTTAACAAAGGGAGAATCTCGGAAGAAGCCCTCCACATTCTACTCAAAAACCCTCCCAGGAGGGACATAACTTTTATTTGGGTACCGGCCCATGAAGAAGTCCCAGGCAACGAAGCCGCTCACGAGCTCGCCCGAGCACTCTACCAACGGGCAACTCTAGAGCAGCCAGTTCCAGGGATAAAAGATAGCATGATCACGTACAGGCAAATTGTCGATCACTACAAAGCCGAAAGAAGAATCTTTCCGCCTCCGCATCGGTCTCTCTCTCTGGAGGACGCTCACATTTGGCGACGCCTTCAGGGAAACAATTATACATCATCACATTGGATCTACTTAACACAGACGAGGGACTATAACGACGCCCTCTGCAAAATTTGCAGCCAAAAAGGTACGCTAGACCATAAAATATGGGAGTGGGCTGGCTCCCCAGGGGCCAAGGAAAACATTGACAGTAGAGAAGCCTGGGAGGCCTTGCTCCAGAGCGAGGCTGAAGACGACCAGCGTCGAGCAATCCGCCTGGCCGTTGAGGCCGTGAAGACTCACCGTCCTCAACGCGCGGGGACTGCTTCGTCCTCCCCCCCTACCTACGTGTAGGTTAAGAGGCGGGCACCCCAGCCCGGTGGAACAATAACGTTTTCAATCAATCAATCAATCTGCTCTATTTCACTGACGGTGCGGAAGTGCGGCTGTAGGTGCCGCGATACCCTTTGACGTGGTCGCATGACGTGTCTGTTGCGCTTCACAACGGATCCCTGTGCACTCCAATAATTCTAGACATTCGTCAAACGTGTTCCCGTAGCACTTCTGTGGAATTTACTAGGATACCACTTATATATTCCGAGTAGATTTTGTACAGTGTTAGTACCGAAGCATTGATGTACTGCGCGTGGAGCGTTTATTAAACGAAATTATCAGTGTGCGTACCAAACGCTTCCGTTGAGAACTAAGCCCCATAGTGACAAAAAAGGTTCTTACGCAAGAATTATTTGTAAGAGAAAATTTCAGCCTTCCGAATGCTGAACATACTATTAGAGAAGGCGGTCAACCAATGTCAGAGAGCACTTACGAAGGACAAGCTTTGTGAATTGGGCCCTATGTCTTACATTCAATTTCGTATGGCTGTTTCACTGCGGTTCTTAGAGCACGTTCCACACGGATGAAAATTGTGCTAGCGAAGGCCGCCGGCTGGCAACAGATTTTACCATTGCAAAGGTTTTTGATTTGGTCATTATACCAGCTGACAGTTCTAACACATAAAGAGCACTCGAGTGCTATTATTTCCCTAACGCCGCATGTTTTCTTTCATCGCGCGGCTCGAGCTAATTTTTCACCACAATCAGCATTAACATTGTCCCAATTTTCTCCTCCGCACCATGCGGCTGATGTTACTGGTGGTAGCCAGGACGCGCTTTGCTATTTCGCATTGTTGGACAACGTTCCCCGCGCTTCATTCTTTCCACCACCATCATACTAGAGGACGACACTAAAGTTCGGCATTAGGGCCCATGACGGCATTTTCCACGCGCGTTCTCTCTCTATCTGCGTGTGCTTGTCTTTTTATCTTTCTGCTCCCTTCTCTCTTTTCCTCTTCTCCCTTCCCCCAGCGTAGGGTAGCCAACCAGAATATTGACTGGTTAACATCACTGCCTTCCTATATTCTCCTCTCTCTCTCTCTCTGTCCTCCTTTACCTCCTCCCCACCGCAGGATAGCAAACTATTACGGATTCATTATAGATCCAGTAATGGAAGCTTCACTGTACAAACATCTACGCGTTAATCTCGCACGAGATCTTTCCTAGGCCTCTCATACAACAACCATACGAGTCAATGCTTCAAAAACACTAGGATACATTCGTCGCAACCTACGTAAATCCCCCGACTAACAACCGCAAATTAACGTTCCTGACTTTCGGCCGTCTGCAACCTGAGTTGGTATTCCCGATATGGTCTCCTCGTCGTGAATATTTAGTGTGCATGTTAGAAGCCATCCGAAACCGAGCTAGTCGATTCATTTCGCGCAAATACGATAGACCGTCAAGCAAAACTCGAATCAAACATGATCTTCCACTTCCTGCACTAAGTAGTCGTAGTGACGTGGCATTGCTGTCGTTGCTCCATAAATATGCTCATGAAATGAAGTCATCGTCTTTGCTGCTGGAACGTGCAAGTTGTATATCATGACGGCTGAATACTGAGTTATACGCTTCAGTCGTGTCTACGGGAACATGGCTTCATTTAATCAGTGAGCTTTGCCACGAGCCATCCGTTTCTGGAATTCTCTCCCTGAGAGCACTGTCACGCAAACGGATAGAGATGACTTTAGGCAACTCTTCAGCATGCAGTTTTTCTCATAAAAAACGTCGTACGTTATGCCATGTTCTGTATACCGGAGTAAAGTCAAACAGGCTTCCGCCCCCCCCCTCCTTTTTTTTCCCCTGCCTTAAACTACGCTTTTTTTTCATTATGTGCGCGAGCAATGTGCGTAATTAATCTGTCAGATGTTTTGTACAGCTACCCCTCAATGTAATTTCTGTTTATATCAGTATTGTTAGTGTTGTTTGTTTCTTTTTTTTTTTTTGCTTTTCTTGCTTTACGCTGCACCTTTTTTACACGATGTTTTATGATGCGTTCGAGCAACGTCCGTCATATAATTTATCAGATGTTTGTTTACTACCGCAGCTCTGCATTTGTAACCCTGTCTTGCAGCGATTATTTCTACTCATCTGTGAGGTATTCTAATGTACAGCTTTCGTACTGCGATGCCCCCCTTGCTCAGTGCTTCTCATGGGGCGTGTAAGGTATCTTGAAATAAATAAAGAAACAATGCTTGTCCTCCGGTTAACCTTCTAGCTCCTCATCTCTTTCTGTCTGTGTCTTAGACGGTCGTTAATTCAGCGTGCTGCCGCCCGGCGTTGAAGCATTCGTTGTACGCTGCGCTATGATCACACAGTAAAAAAAAAAAAGGCTGAAATGTGCTCGCCGGCGATCCGCTCTAAGGTACCACCGTCTAAATAGGCTGTGTCGAAAGTATAGCAACCACACATGGCGTGTGTGATTGCCATACACGTCACGTATGGCAACAAAAAACAAGAAAAAAGAAGAAAAAGGAAAGATTGTGCCTCAAGAAACGAATGTTATCACCACGCACTTAATCTCCGTCTGCATTTTGTCTGCGTCACTTATAATTACCATTTTCTTCTTCTTTTACCGAAAAAGCAGGAAATCCAACGTTCGTGCACAATGTATACAAGAGGAACGGCCCGCATCCAGCTAACTGACTGCATTGCGCAGCGCGTGCTTTATTTTGCATGCGTGTTCGCTGCGCTCCTGCTTATGCGCGTCCCGTGGTTGCGCGACAGTCCAGGTATACGCGTAGACGGCCGACGTGCTCGCGCCACGCAAGCTAGCGCTGATTAAGACATGCACTGCTGTCACACTCGAATATCTTGATTGCACTGACGCTGCCGAAGCCCTTGCATGCATGTCGTGTCTGCTGTGCAAGCTTAGCCTGCGTATAACTGATGACCGTCAGGGTTGACTAAAGCGCCTTGACCAAAGACAGCTTGTTTAAGACCGGGTATATATAGAGAATCGTGCAAGCGTGACCTGTGCTCTGCAGGTCCGTTTGTATAACATTGTCCGTGTGACCACGTGCAGGTTCGTTTATGCATATGCGATGCGCACCGCTGTATGCAGAGCCGCAGCTACTGAGCGCGCGACTCCGCTTGTTCGCTTGGCCCGCTCTAGGTCTGTCCCGGCGTACTAATGTCAAAGGAAAAGTGTAGCATGATACAGAAAGCTTTCATCTATAGCTGCACGTCCAATGTGGATTCCGCTTGTAGTTTCCACGTGCTTAATATATGTGTGTAGCACTCACGTGGGTTGAACCTTTGGTACCAGGATGCTTTGGCGGATCCACACTTCGCATTTTGTTCTTCGCCAATCACGCTAGCAGTGCCACTAATTCCGAGACGGTAGTCTTGTTCAGAACGACACTGCGATGTTCAGAACAGCGTACGACTGTAGGATTACTTACGTTGTTGCACCTGTGCTCGAACAAAACTTGAGCATTAAAAATAAATACGCAAAATACGAGCCTTAATTCAACCGCAACATGTAAGTGCTCCTTACGCAGCACTCTCGGCCATGTCGAATACAGCTATCGAGTAAGCGATGCCTTGAGGCGCACGTTAACGTTTTTCCGGTTGCCTCTACACTCAATAAAAGAATGCAGAAAAGAAAAGAAAGAGACATCTCTTGCGATAAGGGTATTAAGCTGACGTGTAGTGTCGGGAGGCTAATTATTAGTGCACAGCCTTATGCGGGTCGCGTTGCTGTGTTTTCGGGGTACAGGATCCATAGTCTGATGATTAACAAACGTGGCTTGGGTGACGAGCGGGGCTAAATTTGGCGGGGAGCCACGCTGGCAGCATGCTAGACTGGCCGTTTTTACGAAGCGTGCCTTATACTCACTTACTAGCTCGTCTTGCGCCCGATCACTACAGCTCGCGGGAAAGCGCCCTGTGGCCTCCCTATCCGGCAACGTCCTTAACGACAAGCAGGTCTAAAGCAACAGTATCGGCGGGCACATTTTAGCGCTTCATGATCGCGACGCGGTAATCGGATTTACTCGTGAGAAAGCGTGCTGCGGAGCCGCTAAAGTCGGAAACAATCGCACGCGAATTTATCATGCAACATTACTGCAACAGGCGTCTTTCTTTCTGTGCTCACTGCGTTCAGTAAAGCCTCGTCATGTCAGTAAGGAGCCATATAGTAGGTGGCTGTACTGCAGGTGAACGCCAGATAACATGAGCACGATGTCTTGCGTCAATTCAGTCGCGCAAGCTTTATTTTCCACCGTTTTGAGTCCGTGCATCGCTATTTCTGTCGGGTTCGTCCTATATATGGAATCAGCATACGTCTAAAGCAGAGGCCTCGACTATGCACTTTTTTTTTGCATTCAGCAGAAAGGAAAGAAGAGAAGAAAAAAAATGGAACGTTGAGTACGGTCGGAAATGTGTCAGTTTCCTCTGTGGAAGCGGATGGCCGTGCTACGAATTTCATACCTAATGCGAGCGTAGTGAACGGCGATGCTGCCCCACGCCGTACCCAAACCAGGGGGTGGCTTGCGTCCGCAGCAAATCTAAAGTCGGGAGACGACTCGGCACATCGTAATGACGTGCCAAGATATTCACACAACCGGGGTCGTAGGGAATGTCCACCTTCCAGCAGCGCTGATGTTCAAAGCTGATGGCCGCATAACCGGTTAGTTGTCGAGACAAACTAAAATGCTTTGAAGCACGGGCGAAAGAAAAGTGAAGAAAAGAAAGCATGGGAGAAATGTGGGGATGGGATTTTCAGAAGCAAAGGTAATTTTACAACATAGTGGTAATAAGCATGATGCTAAACTTCAATATATATATAGGACTTTGATATTTCCCTTAGAATATAGGTGACTGTTTGCCGCCATGCCATTTTGAAGGGGATGCCATTATAATACACCCCCATCATCATCATCATAATCACAATCACCATCATTGTCATCATCATATGTCATAAACTTGTTCTCTGTCTATTGTAGGACGTTATTCTCGGCGAAACTGCCTGACAAAGATACTATCATTGAGGAGGAGGGAAGCGCTCCACGGACACCGTAGAAACGTCTGCCGTGACAGCTCTCGGTGGCGGCACATGAACAACAGGCTCCAGCAGAAGGCTCAATCTGCCAATAAGGCCCCAGACCGGAGCTTGAGTTCCCTCGAAACTAATGAAAGCTATTCCTGCATTCCTCCACTGGAAACGTGAACGCCTTCTGCAGCAGCGCTCGCTCTGTTCGCTTTGCCCTGCGATGTCACCGTTTCGCGCCTGTCGAGTGCACTGTGGTGGCGAATCTGCGCATCTCCAGAAGAAAGAAAAGCAAGCATCGCCGACGCCCGTGTAGAGCAGGCGTAAAGCCGTCACCGGCATCTAGCGCAGTCAGTGGCGTAGCGCAAACGCTTGGCGGAGCGAAATTCCTTTCTTGTTCTCTTGTTCAGGCTCCTAGCTAGCGCCTGGGTTTGTTGTCTACGTAGAGGTTTGAAACTAAAAAAACCCAAAGAAAGGTGGCGCAAGCGTCAGCTCTTCTTTCCGGAATTCCGAGCGCTTGCAGTCAGTGCTTGTTCCATTTCTTTTTTTTTTTGTTCTGCTGTTCGCGCCTTCTTCCTTTGGTATCCTCCCCCCCCCCCCCCGCACCCTTTCACAAATTTTTCCGACGCCAACGTCATTTAATCGTTTCCCCTCCCGCTCGAAGACTGACGTATGCACTCGCTAAACTTTTGTGGCAGCTGACAGCGCGCCGGGATTGCCGCGGAAGGTTTGTTCCGGAGACAGGTCGGGGAACGAGCTTGCGGAACACTTTGCCCGACAAATTTGCCGGACGGACTTTTAGTGTTTGGCTCAACTGTCGCGTGGCGCTCTCGGCGCCTCGCTGTGGAGGCTGCAGAGAGTTCACTGGCAGTGTCGATGTGCCTTGTCGACTGGAAAGCACACGTGTTTTACAGCCCTGCCGCCGTTTGGGTCGCTGCACTCTGATGTGAATTTGGAAGCTGTCGCCCGCAGTATGCTTCAACAATAGCTGTCCGTGCTTTTTTCCTTCCTTGAGGAAATCTTAAGTGTTACAACGGACATGCTGCTATCGACAACCGGACGTCGTGGGACGCGCCCTGTGCAGGCGTACACTTCACTGTTCCGCCCTCGCCCCCTCCCGTCCACACACACACACAAATATGCCAGTACATGTGGTGTTCTACGCTGTCTACCATCAGGGGCAACCTGTAGCTTTTTTTCTAGAGATGTGGTCACTTCTGAAAAATTCAAGAACACAACAGGGAATTTTTACCTTGCAGTTGCTCTGAAACTGTGAAATTGGTACCTGTAGTAGTTATGGCGATGCCAGTGGTGGGACAGAAAGAAGTCAGGTTTCCAACTGAACCTAGGCAATAAACAAATAATGGTGCCTTTACCTGGTTTTTGGAGCTTGAGCCTATCCGGGCGAATGAAAGATCTTGAAATAAGTTATTCGTGTCGAATCTGATGGCGCAACCCACCGGATTTACTAATTGGTGTTAGTAGTTATTGAAGATTATGGGCTCGCGTATTAGTTTGCCAAGCTAGAAACTAGAATTCTTTTGTGGCGCCGAACTTCCAGTGTCATAGACTGTCAGCAGATTTCCATAAGAACGTTCAAGGAAAACCTGACAAAGTCAGGGAATTTGAAAGTTCGATTGTGACAGTGTGAGACGCGCAGTTTGCTCCATTTTTAAAAATAGTCATGTTGGACTTCCTGCAGTCTCTAATTGTCCAAAACATGGTGGCCAGTACGTTGTTGAAAGGGCAGATACGGCGCAGCTCGTTATCTGTTCCTCCCGATCAATTAAATGCATTCGTGGAACAATGCATACAAAAAAGAGCGAATCAGCTGGACAATTATCGTTACCTTAGAAAACATTGCCTTCCTGATTTCGGGCGTTTATCATTGTAGGAGAGCCAATTCGACATTAGTCAGAAGGGCCTACGATTAGTCAATAGCGATATTTCTGGTTTCAGTGCGTGCGAACCTGGCCTTCGTGCGTTGAAGTTGGTTTCTCCACAGTAACATAGCTTTTGCAAAGAAGCCTCCTTTAGAAGCTGCCTAAGATTTGATTATTACAGTGATCGGTAATGCGTCTATTCATATAAGTGAGAGGATGTGCACTGTAGAACGCCACCACGAGATAGAAAAATGGTATACGTCTTTGTAAAGAAAGCTGAAATTGAGGAATGAGCATGTATTTTATACGACTAGGATCGAACATCCGTTCCTTCGTACTGAAGGACGGCGTTGAACCGTTTCTGCCATCGAGACATCAAGTACATAAATGAGCTAGCAGAATATAATGCAATGCGACGCAGTCAACGCTGCGCTCACTGTGTGGTGGACGCTGGCGATTATAACAGCGTGGGTGAGTCGAAAAGTGAGGTGGCAGTTAGCGTGACTTGTCGATAAAGCGAGCTGTTGATGTCATCGCGTTTCATGTTTCTCTTGTCGTCGTGGTTACGCAATCAAGAGCTGTGAGAGCACAGTCGCACAACAAAAAATGGACGTTTACAGAATCTGAACAGCAGATACGTACAGATTCCAAAACCTCAACGACATTGGTCGGTCACCCGTTCTACTAATGATCGCTGGGATTACGTCGCTCTAACTCAGTAAATTTGTCTGGCAGTCTACAGCGAAATGGAAGACTACTGTAACTTTCCCACAGCGATGTTTCGAAACATTAGATGGCACTTAACTTTACACGTTTAATTTGAAGATTCTCAAAAGCATTTGCACTAACAGCGACTGGAATGGAAGCGTAAAGACAAACAAATGCGCAGCAAAGCAAAAAGAGCGCAAACGCTAATCTTTTGCACACTTACGGCGACGAGTAGAAAACGCGCAAGGCTCAATTTATACGCGTCGGGCTCTGTCGCGACGTCTTCTCGAACGACACTTAGGACACCGGTACTTCAACGAAAAAAAGGATAGGTAGTTAGAGAGAGAGAGAGACAAAAGTTCAACTCAGCAGAAAATTGCCATGCTTGCGCGGAGCGATCGATCGTTCCATCGCTCACGTCTCGTGTGGCAACTTGTCCTAACTCGGGCCGTTCAGCACTATTGCGCAAACGTTTTGCTTCTGTGCCGTTTTATACGTCGCAATACTGGCTCCAGCTGTCGAACACGAGGGAAATATTGCCACGAGCGAGAGGGATTGCTTTTCTTTTTCTAGGACTTTCTTTTATGGTCTTTTTGCGTCACGATTGCGTCGTTGCGGCTTTTTCTGTCAAAGTTTTCATTTTCCGTTTTCTTTTTTTTACCCTTCTGGTATGCGACGCCAGCGGCGCCAGTTTTTTCCCAAGTTGTTCTCCCTTCCTCCCTTCAACCTTACATTTTCCGCTGTCTCTCGCTTTTTGGATGCGTTTTCTCTCCAGCTCAGCAGACTTCCGCGCGTTCCTGTGGGAGCTTGAATAATATATGGCGATGCCGCCGCGGGGTCGGCATCGATTGGCCATGGCCACTGTAGTGTGTGGTGCTCCAAGCACGCACAGCGATCGCTCGACTTGACCGGGTCACGACACACCATTTCTGCTGCAGGGAGCCTCGTCAGCGCACGTGGATATTGTGTGGGAGGTCGAGAGCCACAGAACGCATGGTCTTCCCCAAGCAACAAGAGGCAACCCCCCCATCCCCCTCCCCCCATGCAGGGCCTCCTTGGTGCTGCAGTGCGTTTGTTCAAACGTCCACATGGGAGGCGAACCGAAAGTGCAGGGCTTTCTCTTTTCCTTTCTGTACTACGCGGCCAAGGAAAACAATAATAATAATAATAATAATAATAATAATAATAATAATAATAATAATAATAATAATAATAATAATAATAATAATAATAATAATAATAATAATAATAAAAAAGAAACCTTAGCTTTGTGTTTCTGTGTTATATGATCGCCATGATGTTGCCTTGTGTGCGTGCTGTGACGTATGACTCCACAAACACGTACTGCATCCATTAAAGGCTATCTCTCTTCAGAGGCAGTTTCTGACCGAAAATCACATTCGGCTTGAAACAGAATCATTAATATCTAATCCATGCAAAGTTGTCACTGTGAGAGATTTCTCTCGCGCCAGGAATGACAGCGCGCTAGACTCACTTGACTTAGGTCGTAGTGACATTTAAGGTCATGACACTGTTGAACTCTGGGACGAGTTTAAAAAGATCTTTTCCACACAGGGCATCAATAGCTTGATTCCAAGCATGGTCAAGAAAACAATTATAGCTACTGTTTGGATGACGCGGGAAACCATGCATAATTAAAAAAAGAAAAAAGCATGCGCATGAGACAACACGACACTTCTCGTGCCGCCATTGGAGCCTGTCAAGCCAAACTAAACGAGACAGTCGGCAATGCTATTAACTACGCTACTTCCCGCACACGCGACCTAACTTCATTCGAACGGCGTTCCTGACAAATTCTGGGGCTTTCTTAAGGTTTCATTCGCACTAGGCCAACACGACACCGATTTCGGTCTGCCGACTGTCGGCGACAGCGTTTTCTCCTTCGTGTCGGCGCCTGCGTCACTCTGCATACCGACGCCGAGCTCTTCGCCGACCGTCGGCACATTGTCGGCGTCGGTGCAGTGGGACAGAGACGCATGCACGAAGGAGAAAACGCTGTCGTCGACAGTCGGCAGACCGAAATCGGCGTCGTGTTGGCCTAGCGTGAATGAGCCTTTAGCAGAAGGAACAAGTCGACTGACCATATTGTACGTGATGTAAATCCCGCTGTCGCTAAACAAAATATTGCCGACCTCATCAATAACAACTTTAACAGTATATTTTCTTTTTTTCGAACGTGTCTCATCGGCGACATGGGAATTGCTCATCGCGTAACGATGCATTTAACATTGTTTCGTTGCCTCGCATACTCTGTGTGCTTCTGAATACAAAAGATCAACTCCCTGGCCAGACATCATATCATAGTCATTTATCCATAGGTATACTGATATGATATCTCGTTTTCTTGTTATTACTTTTCGCACACCTTTGTTCAAGTGTGCTTCTTGGAGAATGGCTCGCAGCCCGTCTTATTGCAGTACTACGATAAGCTACTAGCACTTACCACAAAATTGTTTGTTATTTTGTTATTGCTGCAAACGTATACGGCATATTGTTACGTAAAACAAAACAAGGCCTGATTATTTACGATCTATATATATTGAGGAGGAGGAGGAAGTAAACTTTATTGCCCTGTGATGTGATAAAGTGTGGGTATTGCGCCACACCACGGGAATGTGTCCCTGTATTGACCTGGGAACATTTTGTATAATGTATGTAAATTTGGGAAAGTTCCTGTCTGCAGCTTTCGCCAGTAAACTGCCTGTTCTTGAGTGAGTGTACTGTGAGGCGGGGGATATCTGATCCTCGTCCCTCTATGGTAATTTAGTATGTCAGAGTACGTTGGGATCACTGTCATGAAGTCCTCAGGATCTCTGTTTAGGTCCGCTCGGTTTGTATGCTCGCGAGCGATCCTATCTACCCTTTGGTTGCCCTCAATCTCAGTGTGCCCCGGTACCCAAAAGATGGTGTGTTTAATGCGTTTATTCTGTTGGCCAGCGCGGAGGAAGATTTGGAGCGCTTTTAGACAGATTCTGCCGTTAATGTAGTTTCGGCAGGCTTCCTTGGAGTCTGTTAGAATTATAAGGGATCTATTTGTGCGGTAGCCCTCCACAGCTGCTAGAGCAACAGCCATTTCCTCTCCCTCGGTTACCGTACAATCCCGTGCCGACGCGCAAGCGATTTCCCTATAGTCCGAGCCTATTACTGCCGCGACGACTCTTTGTGCTTTTTCCCTCCGTTCTCGAGGATATACCGCGGCGTCCGTGTATACCGTGTTCGCCTTGGTTGCTAGGTATTTTTCTACATACTTTGCCCTAGCGTTCCGCCTGGCTGTGTGTAAATTCGGGTCCATGTTTCTTGGCAGGGACCCTACCTTGATGGTACTGCGATACTCATCGGGTAGGTTTGCCGTTCTTTGTTCTTCCCTTTCAATTTCTTTATGCCCCAGTTTCCTTAGGAGCTCTCTGCCCGTGGTAGTCTGCTGGAGTCTGAGTAGCTGCGACCCTAATTGTGCTTCTTTGAGCTCCTCGAACGTGTTGTGGAGTCCGAGGGCCAGCAGCTTCTCTGTCGAGGTGTTGGCCGCCAGGTGAAGCGCTGTTTTGAACGCTTTCCTTATGATGGCGTCGGCCTGGTCCCGTTCGCCTTTGTTTGTGTTGTAATATGGGAGGGCGTACGTAATCCGGCTGATTATATATATTGAGGTACTTAGCAGCAACCAAGATAGTGGACAGCCTGCGCGCCAGACAGACCCGTCTTCTTCGTCGTCTGCTCTGTGCAGAATTTCTCTCTCGCTATAGTGGCAATGCTAATGATATTATCGCTAACAAAATTAATAAGTTTAGAGGAGACAGAAACATTCTGTCTCCACTACGACGCCATTTCCGAAGGGGCTCTTCAACTGCAACTCAATTATCGGCTGTTATTCGGAGTTTTTCTAGTATTTTGCGTGAACCTTTAGAAGCTGGTGTCAGATTTCTTGATTTTAAAATAGAATTTGTTCTCATTTTACACTCAACGCTAATCGAAAAAATTGAACGGGGGAACTCCATCAACCGATATTATTAACTAGATTTCTGATTACCATACTAACAATAGAAAATTCTTTGTAATTGATAATTATTCCTCCAATAAACTTCCCGCAACCTGTGGTTTCGGGTAGTGTTTCGGGGTAGTTATAATTTAACACATATTAATGACACTGTTGCCACCGTTACTCAGCCCGCGAAAATATTTTTTTGTGTTGGCGACTGCTTGGTGTTCCGTGAAAATGATCTGCCAGCAAAACTAAATCGCATTGAATCCTAACCTTCAATGCATCTTATCATAGTGCGCTCCCTCGAAAATGGAACTTGACATAACCAAACATTATTTATGGAACAAGAAAAATACACAATAAGCTATCGTTTACCTAATGCCTTGGATCTGAACCACTTACCGATGTTAGCGAATACAACTGCATTGTTGTTACAGTAACCAATACCCCAAGCTGTAAATAGCGCCTTTCTTCCTTATGTGTCTCAGCTTTAAACAATGAATCAATGAAAAGCCATAAGATTTATCTTTTCGAAATATCGTGCAGCCGACTGCCCAACCAACCTAATGATTGAACATAATGTTCAAACGTTGCAATTAAGAACTCCGCGGACTTAAATACCTCGTTTTACTTAATAATAACAAATTGTTTCTTTCTCCCCACGCTTGAACGAAACCACTCATGGCCCTCCAAACAAGGCTTTGACACGCTGCCTGTTCAGGGCCTTACAATTTCAGATTTAACCTTGTGAAATATCGTTTCTTTCCACGCAAAATAACAGAGCGGAACAATCTAACTGTAGAAGAACTAACAAGCACTGATTCAGTTGAAGGCATTTCTACTGAAATTTCGTTTGTTTTCAAGGTTAATGAATTGTTCTTTTTTTTTCTGGATTAGCGTATATTATCTGGTACGATTTTGTGTTAATTTATTATGAGTTATGACTTGTCTGCTATCAATTAATTACTTGTTCTACGTTTCCACAACTGATGCTGTGTTGAATTTGAAGATTTTCTGTATTATTTATATAAGGCTGCATTATATATGTATACTTTTTTGTTCCAAAGTGCTTGTTGAATGTGTTGCAGTGTACTTTGTTTTTGATATATTCTTTCTTTTATTTTGTATGTATCTTACCCCTCCTGCTTAGGCCTTCGCGAGGCCTGCCGTATTTCGAGACAAACAAACAAACAAACAAACATCTTTATACAGGATCAAACTGTTTATTGCAGTTCCCATATAACAGTCAATTTGGTTTGTACAGGGCACGTTTGAAACGCATACAGGCCCATATTCGACTAGTTCAGCACATGAACAGGGTCATATGCGACCAGTTTGCGGCCATAGCGTACAAGACCAAAATGGTTCAGCGCCCACGAAACCACATGCCGGACCAAATTAGTTCGACGCCCAATGAGGGTCACGAACAAGACCTTCTTGGGTCAGGCGGGAGCTGGTTAGAGTTCAAGTAGATGCGGAAGCGTCCTTTTCTGTGACCGTATGGGAACTCTGCGTTCACATTGTGTGTATTTTATTAACGACGTGCAGCTGAATTTACTGCGCGTACTTTGTAGATATTATATTGTTTTTCTTTAAAAAATGGATTTAATTGCTTCGCGGCAGCCCTTACGACTTTGGAAGTGCTCATGTGTGTGTTGATTGTCAAATCTCGTTCTCAAGGTTCTTCAAATAGAGGGCAAAATACGTTATCGATCGGGAGTGAGGGCTTGTCGTATGGATACGTCTGGTATTTATGCCAGGAAATCATATACGGATATTCTGCATATGGAGATGGAACACAAGTACGGGGAAGAGTCACTGCACTTAGCCGCAATTCTCCCCGAGGTCAGCTCTTCTATAGTGCTTAGTTATAGTCAAAACGACTCAATTTTTGTGTTATTCGGTTGTAAATAGTCATCTACACAAATGGAAAACGAGTGAACTACGTACAACAGTGTTGACATTGGGAAGTTATGGGCTACACCGTCGGTTCGAACAGATTCTAAACGTGGTATACTGGCGTGATTGCGCTTTCCTGTCTTTATTTTACTCGTTGAACACGGCAGTACAGCGAAATGTCCGTGATTCTATATTTGAGATCGTCGGCGTGCGCTACGGTCATGGTTCCGAGCATTATTGAAATTCGCAGAGGAAACGAAGCAGACGTCGCGGTGCTCTGTGCGCATGCGCGCAATTCCACGAGGCGCTTTATCCACACGATTTTCGGAACGTGGTTGTTTGGCTGTTACGTTTGCCAGTGTAGTTTACGCCACATGTTTCCTTTGGTGAATCTAGGGCGCCAATAATGTGTCGCCGCTCGCAATTTCGTCGTTGCGGCTGGACAGTTTTAACCGTTCAAGGTGTGATAGTAACCCCGCTCCTCGTAATATATTTTCTTTGTTCTTGCTATCTTGCATGCGATTGCCTTCACCCAGCTGCTTCACCTACTGTTCCGCCGTGGAGCTGTGACAGCGTTACTGCCGCTGCATCAGTAATTCGTCTGGCCCTAAGAATGCATTGGCGCACGCACTTCACTACAGCGTATACAAGGGGGGCATGTTGCAAATGACGGTCGACTCATATGGGTGAACCAACTCGCAGAGACAGTGGTCTGTGCAGACTCTGATTTCGTATTGGTCGTTCCTGTGGCGCTGTTTTTCTTTTTTCTTCTTTTTTTCCCAGTCATGAATAGCTTTCAGTAGTAAAGCTAGGCAGACGGCACCACTCTTGTCTTTGTCCGTGTGTACCCTCGTAATAGACGTCGGTAGCTTCGAACCTCTTAATGAGATTGCAGCAATTGAGCTGCTTTCTGCTCGGGGATGGCTTAGACGCAGTCGTCAATTTGAAGCTTAAATATTAGCTTAAGCGAAAGTGTGCGCGTTCTCCAAGTTAGCGTCCGCCGTACTGAACGATAAGTCGAAAGCAGCTTGCTGTTCTTGCAGCCTGCTCAAAAGTTGCGGCCTTCAGCAAACGCGAAGCGTATCGCTACTTGTTGCTTGGCTTGTTGGTTAGTACTTGTTATGTCGCAAAGGACGCGAGACGATACGAAGAAATAATAGGAGAGGAAAAAGTGTGCTGTCTCTTCTTCCTGCCCTTTCGTCATATTGTTTCATGTGGTTTACACTACAAGACCCCATAATATGCTCGCTCTATATGTGCCAAACATGGCTGCATAATAAAACATCGTGGTCCAGGATTACGTACTTGCGGAGTCAACAAGCTGAATTGCACAACTTCAGAGATGAGTTTCGACACACTTTATCGACCTCTTTCGTTCTTTTCGGAAAGCTTTCACCTCTTTCTCTCTCTCTTCAGTTTTCGTTGTTTTTTATCGACCTTGAATCCGAATGGCCCACAAAACAAACGCACAGCTCCCCTTTCCTTCGCAAAAGCGACCGACCGGTCAGCCGTGGAAAAATGTCAACGGGGTGCCCGACTGTTCCGCTCGGCGGATTGCGCTTTTGCGTCAACAGCGTCCGCGCCGCCCGAGACGACAATGGCGTGCGTAGTGCCAGTCGATTTCGCCAGGGACGGCAGTGGTAGGGCAACCCTCGTGGCCGGAGCCTTCCAGTCTCCCATTGCACTTTTTTTTTTCTCTTCGTGAGCACGGAGCTGAATTCGAACACCGCGACGTGACCGATTTGCGCCGCTCGAGGATAATGGGGTGACGGACACGCTTGCCTTGCCCGGCCCTCCTTCGCTATATTTGCGCCCACGTTGGCGCTGGCGGTGGGTTTAGCGAGCAGTACGTGGGTTGGGAGTTGAAAATGAAATCATCGCCCCTATATGCGAAGGTCAGGCGTGCTCTGACGCTTTGATGGCGGTGGTAGCAGTAATGTTATGTATGAGGAGGGGAGGCTTGCTGACAAAAGAATGGGGCAGGTTCCGTGTCTGTTGAAGCGGGACCGAGTTTGTTACGCAGCGGGCGATGCGTGTTTCATTTAGGTGCCCTTGAATGTAATTTGCATTTAAGCTGCCGGTGTAACAATGTAACTGATATCTGTGTGCTCCACAGGGGTTTCGACCACTCAGAGTGCATCGCTGTTCTTTTCTGTTTCTCAGCTCTTCTCATTATGGGCCCTGAGCTAGAGTAAATACGTGAAAATTATTCAAATCAGTCACAAAAAGCCACCTTCTCCTACTCCGACGAAGTTTTATTTTAACGCAGGTTGTCCCTAGCGACGTTTCTTCAAGTGATTTTCTTTCTTCATATTTTCACATGAGTTTGTATTCAATTTCCGCATAGAATTTCGTTTAGCATTACGGCTCGCGCATTATAAATGGCTCTTTCGTATGAGTACTCGATATGCATAATGAAGTCAAATAAATTGAGACAGCCTAGTGCGTGGCACTTTAATTTCAATATATTATTGTTTCTTTTCGGCGAAATCAATGGGCCGCTGCTGCGTTGTTGCTTTCGCGAGAATCTAGGTCAACGTTTCATTTTTACCCAAATTGCTCTTGAATCGATTGACCTCCATTGCTTGAAATGGAAAGTTTTATTCTGCTCCGCAGTGAAGATGCACTATTGCTATATAGCCAACCCCCTTTGTCGCACGCGGTCGGCCACAAGCGAGCGGCAAGTTTGGAGCGATGAGACCACCCATCGATTTGGGGCCTGAATAATACCGCCAGAATTGCGCGCGCGCGCGCGCAATTCTGGCGGTATTATTCAGGCCCCAAATCGATGGGTGGTTACGGTGTGTGTGTGTGTGTGTGTGTGTGTGTGCGCGCACACACACACACACACACACACACACATACACACACATACATACATACATACATACATACATACATACATACATACATACATACATACATACATACATACATACATACACACACACACACACACACACACATACATACATACATACATACATACATACATACATACATACATACATACATACATACATACATACATACATACATACATACATACATACATATCTGTCAGGAAGACCCTTAAAGTTTTGGAACGCAAAAGCTTTTGACGTCAATGTTCATAATGTAATAGCACTGACAAGCAGTCATAATATCGCTGCGAATGAAACCGCGCTCTTACACGTGGCTGTCCAGCAGGATTTAGAAAACTGCCTTACTGCCGAAATGCTATCGTTTGATCTCGTTCATTGTGATTCTTCAATCGCTGACGGATTAATTCGTATTCATGTGGTAATCTGGCGGCAATATAGTTGCCGACATTTGAAATTTTACATCCAAATAAAGCAATCAATCAGAACAAAAGATGGTGAACCTACAGTTGAGCTTCCATATTCTAACACTGAATTCACCTCCGCATTCGGCCACAGTTACGACTCGGCCGACGTTAATTTCGAGGCTTACCGCTGCGCGCGCCCAATTACCGATTCAGGGTGCTATTAAAAATGGCGACACGGCTCCGGGAAGGGAAAGATGGCAGTAATCGTTCCGCGAACCTGCAAGTGCGCAAAACTGGGCATTTATCATGCATGCATTGTACATGAGCCGGAGTCCTAACACTATGACGTAATGTCGGCCAACACGTAGTTACATCAGGTGGCTCCACCGGGAAATGCGGCGTCGGTGACTTCTTGGTTGAGGCAAGACAGCGGTCTGTGGAGATCTTTGGTAGATGCCTTTGTTCGGCTGCGGATTTAACTAGCTGGTGGCAACCATGATGATATCAGCAGCTATAGGCTTTGGCCTTAAGGTAGCGGCGCCCCTGCAGGCGCCAAGTGGTGCAGAAAAGGGTGAAACAGAGAGGGAGCTAGACACGCGTAAGGGTCTTGTTTGATGGAAGGCGGAAAGGTGAGCCTGAGCTATGTTGCTCTGATTGGCTACTATGCGTTGGCGACGAGGAACAAGGAAAGTCAAGTGACGGATGTCGACACAGCATCAAATATTATTGAAGAGACACTAAATCGTTGAAACATTAAATTCAGAATCAATTTAAAACAATAAATTGGTCTAGAATTGAAGCCTGTTCATTCCAAAGTCTATTTTCTCTATTTTCACGATAAGGTGTTCGTTATTAGATGAAAAAAAGCCTAAACTTTTATTTCTTGCTTAGTTCTGCCGCCGTAACCCAAGCGCCAGTAAGGTATTGTAACGTCTTGAACTTCGAAGTATTTCTTCCTATTTGAGTCGCCGTGCGGCGTTAGACGCCGTCGAAATTCATGACGTCACGGTGCACTGGTGTGGCAACTTCGAGGAGCCCTCGCTGGCATTTTGCTTCTTTTTACAGTAATCAATCTTCCTCTCACGGTTGAATGCATTAAAATTCTTAGGATTGTTCACGCTGTCTGTCTGTCTGTCTGTCTGTCTGTCTCTGTCTGTCTGTCTGTCTGTCTGTCTGTCTGTCTGTCTGTCTGTCTGTCTGTCTGTCTGTCTGTCTGTCTGTCTGTCTGTCTGTCTGTCTGTCTGTCTGTCTGTCTGTCTGTCTGTCTGTCTGTCTGTCTGTCTGTCTGTCTGTCTGTCTGTCTGTCTGTCTGTCTGTCTGTCTGTCTGTCTGTCTGTCTGTCTGTCTGTCTGTCTGTCTGTCTGTCTGTCTGTCTGTCTGTCTGTCTGTCTGTCTGTCTGTCTGTCTGTCTGTCTGTCTGTCTGTCTGTCTGTCTGTCTGTCTGTCTGTCTGTCTGTCTGTCTGTCTGTCTGTCTGTCTGTCTGTCTGTCTGTCTGTCTGTCTGTCTGTCTGTCTGTCTGTCTGTCTGTCTGTCTGTCTGTCTGTCTGTCTGTCTGTCTGTCTGTCTGTCTGTCTGTCTGTCTGTCTGTCTGTCTGTCTGTCTGTCTGTCTGTCTGTCTGTCTGTCTGTCTGTCTGTCTGTCTGTCTGTCTGTCTGTCTGTCTGTCTGTCTGTCTGTCTGTCTGTCTGTCTGTCTGTCTGTCTGTCTGTCTGTCTGTCTGTCTGTCTGTCTGTCTGTCTGTCTGTCTGTCTGTCTGTCTGTCTGTCTGTCTGTCTGTCTGTCTGTCTGTCTGTCTGTCTGTCTGTCTGTCTGTCTGTCTGTCTGTCTGTCTGTCTGTCTGTCTGTCTGTCTGTCTGTCTGTCTGTCTGTCTGTCTGTCTGTCTGTCTGTCTGTCTGTCTGTCTGTCTGTCTGTCTGTCTGTCTGTCTGTCTGTCTGTCTGTCTGTCTGTCTGTCTGTCTGTCTGTCTGTCTGTCTGTCTGTCTGTCTGTCTGTCTGTCTGTCTGTCTGTCTGTCTGTCTGTCTGTCTGTCTGTCTGTCTGTCTGTCTGTCTGTCTGTCTGTCTGTCTGTCTGTCTGTCTGTCTGTCTGTCTGTCTGTCTGTCTGTCTGTCTGTCTGTCTGTCTGTCTGTCTGTCTGTCTGTCTGTCTGTCTGTCTGTCTGTCTGTCTGTCTGTCTGTCTGTCTGTCTGTCTGTCTGTCTGTCTGTCTGTCTGTCTGTCTGTCTGTCTGTCTGTCTGTCTGTCTGTCTGTCTGTCTGTCTGTCTGTCTGTCTGTCTGTCTGTCTGTCTGTCTGTCTGTCTGTCTGTCTGTCTGTCTGTCTGTCTGTCTGTCTGTCTGTCTGTCTGTCTGTCTGTCTGTCTGTCTGTCTGTCTGTCTGTCTGTCTGTCTGTCTGTCTGTCTGTCTGTCTGTCTGTCTGTCTGTCTGTCTGTCTGTCTGTCTGTCTGTCTGTCTGTCTGTGTTACCACCTAGCTGGGTCTCTGGGTAGCCCGCTAGCGCATCGGACTGCTAAGGTGACGTAGCTGGGTTCGTAGCGAAACATCGGATCAACTTCGGTCACTGATTCTGTGCCAATGTGTACGCACGTGCCTCTCTTCAACGAACCACTTTCACGCCGATATGGGTCACTGTAGATTCAGGACTGGGTAGGTACCGCTATCCCATGAACCTCTTTGACGCTGACTTGGAGCACTGAATATGTGCCACTCAGTCTCTGCTGGTCTTTGATGAACCTCTTTGATGCCAACTTACGTGACGTAAAAAAATGCTTAAATTTCTCCGTTGCATAGCGGAATCAAACCCACGTCACAAGGTCTACTCAAGGCCAGTCGGCCTACGCACTGGCAGGCTGCGCCACAAATGCAGTGGGTTCGTGCCGCTCTTTAATGAACATCTCGCCAACTTAGGCAACTCAGTATGTGCCGCGGAGTGTGCGGCAAGCCAAGGAACAATCTTCAGCTTTCGCTGTCACCGGCGCATAACGTTCTTGCCTCGGAGGCCACGCGCGGACTTCTCGGCAGTGCCACTAGATGGCGACGCGTGTCCAGAAATGAACGCGAGAGAGGAGCCCGATCGCCGCATGACCCGTTTCTCAGCGCTTGCACGTGCCGGCGCGCCATGCATATCTGAGGTCACGTGCAGGCTTCGCGGCAGCGGCGCCTGTTGGCGCCCAGTCTCCTTAGGGAAATGCGAGTCTCGCTGCAGTATAGGCCTCATACATAGCTCGTTCCGACGGTGGCAATGCGTTGTTTCGATTGCTCTATTCATTTAATACTAATACATTACTGTCGACAGTTATCGTGAGATAGATTCCGCCGCTTTATCAGTTTTCTTCCCTTTTGTATTTAGAAGCCCAATTAACTGTTTCGGCTCAACTTATTGTTCTTATCAGTATCCATCCCTGTAATGAGACGACGTTTCATTGCCTGGCCACCACATAACCCTTCCCTTTAAAAGCGTCATCATGTAAGTCGGACACATGCAATAACGCTCGACTGCAATGCACATAATAGTGTCACTCGATGAGACGTTTTCACCTTCTCCCGTTCGCTGCATATGTACGAATTTCAACAAAATGGCTTATCGGCAGAGGTGGTGTGGTTTTATTGTAAGGGAAGTTGTGTTAGTGCCAGTTACTGTTTGTCTATGTCAGTTGATAATATACAAGCGATCGCTCTGCGTCCTGTTGTATTTGTCCCTTCGCGCTTTCCTAACATTTAGGCCATGTGTACACGTTTTGCCTAGAACTCGTTCTGTTTGCGAGGCGCGGTCGCATTGAATCCTCCACGGCCAACTTCGTACCGCGAGCCGCACCATTCGGTTCGATCCGCCCACTGCGACCCAAATTAAATGAAGCACATGCGCAGCACGGTAAATCCAGTTTGGCGAAAGTGATCATGACATTCTCTAGTCGACAACTCTTCAAGTTTCGCGTCGCGCAACTTGCAGTTGTGTGCAGTAGAGTTTGCTTTCGAACTGAAAGGGCATGCGAATGTGCGCCTTTTAATAAACGTGGCTGTGTGGCATGACGCTATCGCCAGCACGTGCTGCTTCGGGACGGGTAACGTTGATATCACTCGTAAATAGTTTCCCGAGCCGTTTGCTCTGAACTTGTCGTTTACGATCCTTAGTATATAATTCATGAGATATACTAGAGATTCCGGAGGGCGGAAGTACCTGCGGAAAGGAGTACGGGTTTTACGACCCAATTTAAAGCGTCAAGTGGGGATCGCAGACTCATGGTCAGTTTGACGCAGCGTTGTCGGGGTCCTACCCATCTTCCCTTCCCTATTCCCATATTCCCCAACACCGCAGGTTTGGCTTCGCACGGACGCATGTCGCAGAAAGCCGTCCTTTCTCGCAATAAAAATTAATAATTCATTGTTGAATTGGGGAGAAATTCACACTTAGCTTACGGATTGCTTACAGCAGCGGTAAAGAAGCAAGCCACTTGCTTGATCTCGATATCCTTCGTAAATTGCGCGAGATCCAGGGACGCTGTTTCCACGTATATTATTTTTTTCTCACCTACCTTGCTTTGCTTCTTTCATAAATATCTTACCTCCTTGAGGAACTCGATATGCATTGTTAAAGTAATTCGATTTCGCGTTCAGTGGGCTGAACCGCGTCGCACCAAGCGCTCGAGGCGTCTCTACGGAAGTGGAAACTTGCTGTAACATGGATTCTCGAACTCAGGCGTGGCCCTCAACAAACGTGCCGAGACCACAAAAACTGCCGAAGTTTAATCTTCCTGAATATTATTACAAGGCAAGGCTACCAAATAGCCCAAACAGTTACCTTACCGATTTAATCTTCCGGTGAAGCCAGGCCGCTGGTGAGCGCATGCACAGAGCTCAGGGCGCCCGCGTCAAGGACAGAATAGTTCTACCAAAAGCAGGCGAGGTGCTGCCTACAAACTGTTAGATGCGCTAAATGCCTTCGAATGCACGAGACGAGGAGGAGGCGTGTGGTCTGGTGCGAAGAATCGAGCCCCTGTACACGTCACAGGCAGAAGGACGTGGCCTGAATGGCGTCGTGGCTTTGCACGCGGTGGGCGAAACGAGTCAAAAGGGAAGACAGAACAGGAAAATGGGTTCGCTGAAGTGTGTTGCCCTCGGGATACGCCTGATTTAGTCGATGTCTTCGGCATAGCGCTACAGGGCTGCGAGTTCTGGTTCCAGTGTGCACGCGACGGGTGGCGCGGCGTGTCTCGGACAAATCGTATTAACCCGCCCCCTTGTGGCAGGTTGTGACAGCGCGCATCGATGAGCTGGGTCTTCACGAGCTCTCCTCTCAACGCTCATGACTTCTCGACAGGCGGGCCGCTAGAAAGAATGCAGGTCAGAGGAAAAGACTGCAACTGCGAGGAGCTGGCATTTAGCAACACCTACGCAGAATCTGCTTGGTCGCATACACTTGGTACGGCGCTCTTGCTGTCCACAAATATTGATTTTCACCAACATGGCAGCACATGCACTCGATTGCGGAGCGATCGAAGTCGCTGCAAATCATGCCCACTCGGCCGTGTCTAATTGAAGGGCAGACATTTACATGTACAATCCGGTCCACTGTTAAGGAGAACGCTCGAATGTGGGGCGGTCACTTTGCTGGCGCTCTGTGAGCAAGTATAGCGGAAGTTCTGGCAATGCACGCACTGTACAGGTGTGTAGAAGAGTGCCAGTGCCACTAACCACAAGTAAGCTTCTGCAAAGCAAACACCACACTGCACATAATTGGATCACTTGACGTGCAGCCTGAGGAGACGTCAAGTAGGGAATATTGCGACCGTCTTCGCAGAGCAGCTTTTTGTCGTTGTTCGGAGCTGATAATGACACCGCTGCATATATCTTACTGGTTAGTACGTGTATGCAGCTCATTGACATTTGGACTGTTTAAGCGACAGCCATCTATACAACGTATTTGTTTACGTACTTTAGGAGCGGCATCATGTCCTCGTGTATGCTAACACTCTAATTATGACGGAAATGTGTGCACTGCAAAAGTGCTGGTTTTAATTGCAACGACTTGGATTGCAATTTAGTGGTGGCTGCAGCAGGAGAATCGCGTGGCGATGAATGGACGTGGCAGAGGCCAAATCGAAAATTTTAGAATATATTTCCCTTTGAATACCTCTATAAAACTAACTCTGCGTTCAGGACAGCATAGGGTATTGAATAGTTCGACTAACCATCAGAGTAAAATGTAGAACTGGCTAACCCATTCCCAGGCATCATACAAAAAGCAATGCTCGTCAACTAGGGGTGTGTTACAATTCTGGACGGCATTGGAGAGAGTCTACGTAGACACCTAAGGAGACAGCCGAGACAGCTTCGGAGGTCATCTTATGGAACGCGTTTGCAACCGTATGGCAAACGTGTGAAAGACGCTAATGCGACGTGACTCCCCCTTGTGGCGACAATAGAAAGTTGAGAAAAGCACACATTATTTCTCTATCTTAAGTCTCTGCGCCTGTGAAGCTATGAAAAACATGATGTGACTTACAATAAGGGCGTAGGAAGGTGCGTCTACGTTTTCTTGCGCGCAGACGACCTTCCTGTCGGTTTTCCAAGCGTCTTGCTACGCTGCCATCTTGTCTGGACAGGAAAGCAGCCTGCATTGTTTTTGACTTCGATTCTGTGTTCGCGAAGCTGTCTACTTTGACGTCTTCGTGAGAATTGGAACGAGACTTAAAAATGGCCCCTGTCTGCTTAGCTGTCTACTTTGCCGTCTATTTATACGGCGAGTATTGGAACACAGCCAAGCAAAGCTATCTTTTGTCTCTGGCACACGGCTCCGGTCGTCAAAGCAGGCGTAGCAAAAATGCCACCTCTCCTTTGAAGACAAGGGGAAACCGAGTGTATTTCAATTTAGACAACCATTTTTTCGCCGGCGATGGCTTTCCTAAACGCTTGGTCAACTGAGTCAAAAAAGTTCTCGTGTACCGTGCTGAACGCCAAACAAACTCTTATTTTATCTTCGCGCTGAAACAAATCGTACTCGTACCTGATAACCGATCAAGTACAGCGAGAGCGTTTGAGAGTTGGCCTGAAATAACGGAAAGTATACTCACACTGGGACTCGCAAGCGTCGTCCATGTGCTACAATCCTGTACTAAATCTGCACCTCACCTTGGGACAGTGAATCAACAAACGATGTCTGAATATCTTCAATGCAACAATGTGTACGCCTTCAAGTGAATAGTTCGTTTATTAAAACGATGCTTTCGATGCTTTCGTTTCCGCGGTTTGCGTGCGTTCTCCGGTCGGCTTCTTGCCAAGTAAGGTGGGCCAGACATAAATATAGCGCGAAAGTGAGCTGGGCTGATTCCACAGATGGTGTAATGAAAAGGAGGCCGATCCCGGAGATCGCGTGGATCGCCTACGGGTTTCTGCGTATTGCCGATTTCCCGGGCAGGAACGTGGTCATCATCTTGGAAAATGCGCTGTAGAAGAATATAAACAGTTTTGTACCATTTAATTAACAGCTTCACGAAAGCTCACTTCACATAGATTGCAAGATCTGCTTTGGACTGCACAATCTTGAATTGCATTTTTGCACAGCCGGCTACGGGGTGACTTATATCTCCCATTCTTTTTTCTAGTACATAAATAATAGCTGCAACCTGTAAATCGTATAGGCTGGTTGAAACTAAATTCTTCGTCTGTCTCAGTCACGTGCCGATGTTTGCGCCGTTACTCGTTTTCTTCAGGCATGTGCCAACCGGCCCAAGTTAGCACCTATTGCCGTGAACCTGCGTTCGCAAAATCAGTTTTGAAAAAAAAAAGAAGAAAAAGCGGCACTTACACTGGCGAAGTTATTGGCCCGCATTTCTAATGCGCCTTTGTGTCTTTTTTCTTTATTCTCTCCTCGCAGTGAACATGAGTTCTCCCGATGTGGCGGTGAACGCGCTGATCCTGGTGTTTCGTTCGACGAGCGGCGGCACCGAGCCACAGGGATACTTCGACAAGTGGTCCGACTCGCTGCGTCCGCTGCAGTGCGAGGACGGGCCGCCCAACGCGCTCACTAACGGCGACCTTTCCGGCAAGCACGACTTCTGGTTCTCCTGGATGCCGCCGGATTTGCCGGAGATCGACGTCGCCCTGAAGTACGCGAACCCAGCCGCACCCTTTTTTTGTGTGTGTGTGCTCTTCTCTTAAACGCGGTAGCATTGCCTTCGCTAACCACCCAGTCAAAATATCGTCGTGTGGCAGTATACCGATAAACGAAGGAGTGCGAGGAGAAGACTGGAGATTGTAAAGCCTGCACTTCAAGCAGAACAAGAGCACAATTTACATTCTTCTTTTAACGGAGAACGGCCTTACCTCCGGGCTCAGGACATATACACGACAGACGCCTGCACATTGCGACGTGAGTGAAGTGTGTGCGCAGAACGTGTTTGCGTATCGCACGTACGAGTACTTGGTTCACTATACGCTATCATCGTCATCCTCCCTCTCTCTCTCTCTCGTATTTCTTTCCTTTCTCCCTTTCTACAATGCAGAGCAGTAGGCCAGAGACAAAGCTCCAGCGGCTGACCTTCCTGTTACTGTCACATTAAGATTGTTCTCGTTGTTGACCACAAAACTTTGATGATCCAACCAGATGCGGGTAAATAAAGGAGATGCGGAGGGGAAGGGAACGCGCAGTGGTGTCTCACTGTTCTAGCTACCGTACGTTGGCTACTACGTGGGGGAAAACGATGTGGAAAGCTGACAGGGTCCGCATGGACTGCATAGTCTGCGTAGGCCGTTTCACAATTCATTCCATCGAGCAAAGTTGTATAACTTGACGTGTTAAAATGCAGCTTCTTTCGTGCACCAGTCTCAGCGATTGGAACATGAACACGCCTGCACCTCTTCCGCCACCTAGCATTGAAATTTCGCTGTAATAATTACTGTTCTTCACCTTGCGGGTTTCCGCAGGACTATTACGTCAAACTCTTGCCTTTGCTTCGAGTTGTTGAAAAATTCGACTTCGCCTTGCCATCTGCTAGCCGCCTGATTAGCTCAGGTCGCGGCTGCCCCGGAAAAGCGGTGCTCCTGGGTTCGAGTCCCGGACCCGGACGAATTTTTCTTCAACTGCGAGGCTTTTCTTTCGAGGAACCCGTACGGGTTTCCTTTGTCGCAATTGCTACGAAAAGGTGGTTGTCTGAGTTTCCCTTAATAATTGCTTCTCTTCACTTTGCGGGTTTCTGTAGAGCTATCACGTTAAATACTGACGGAAAGGAAAATCGTACCATTAATGTGAGCAACGTTCTTGAATGCTGGGGTTTTACGTGCCGAAACCAGGATTTGATTATAAGACCCGCCATATAGTGGAGGACTCTGGATTAATTTTATCCACCAGGGGATCTTTTATGTGCCCCTAATGCGTGGGACACCGGTGTTTTTGCAACTCGCCCCCATGGAAATGCCGCCGCAGCTGGAATTTGATCCCGCGATCTCGTGCTTAGTAGTGTGACGCCATGGCGGCTAAGCCACCGCGGCGGGTATTAAAGTTCTTGAGAAAATATACTAAAACTAAAGAAATTAGTATTTTTACGTCCTGATGACGCTGAAAAATTGCGCTGTGTGTTCACAAAACGCGCCAAGCGTCTCATCATGTTGGCTTCCATGCGGGAAATAATTAAGAATGTTGCATACCGTGTACTGAGGCGTGCACCCGTTGCCTAATGTTTGGATGATCGAGCTGTTGTGCTAGGGGTAATCACTTTGAATCCTGCCCTCGGACAATCTTGTTTATGTGCCTTTTTTAGCGAATTTACCACCGCTTTTCCGTATCGAGTATGTTTCAACCGTATTTTGTGGGCCGATCCCGGAGACAGGGCAGCCTGCCGCGCCAGTAAAATTACATTACTTTCATGTTTGAGTCTTGATATTGCTTCGCACTTTTAATATTTAATAGCCCTAGAAGATTTTAGATGAGAGGCATGCACTGGTTTGATGACTTCACTTTGTGGGCTGCCATTCTCAAAATTCTGCGGAATAATTTGTCAAGGATGTAGGAACTGGTGTATGCGGAACTTTGGTGATATAATAGTAGTATGTAAGTTTGACGTCAGAAGATTGAAAAAGAAAAACAAAAACAAATTGGAATAGTGTTACGCTTAGGGGTCCCTGGTGAATATCTGCAATCTTGGATTTATTGCTTTTGCATGAATCAGGCAATCCGTCACTCACGTGGAAACCATTACAGAGGGACACTAGAGAGCCGTCTGCAGCGCTCTGGTGATACTGTCAGCTTGACGCGGAAGCAAATTTCAGAAAACGTAGAACGTACGTCTCATCTTGGCTTCCCGTCCTAAGTATGACTTATTTTGGCAGCAGTAGTAGTGAAAAGTAGCGCTCCGTGCGGAGTTATATTGTGAATCAGAGAAATGGTGTATTTTCTTTTCTGGGAGGGAACTCGTAGCACGCGTCACGAAAGCCGGTGGCGATACCGAGGCCATCGCATACGAGGAGCTACTTTGCGCGAAGTAAAAAGATCCAAACAGAACCTCTTTAGCATAATGGACGCCAGGAGCAGGTTCCCTAATGGCCCTTATTTTGCATTTTTTTTTTGGAGGTGGGGAGGCGGCGTTCATTGACAAAACCTGGCGTTGTGCGCTTTGTCTTCTTTGTTTGCTTAGATTTCACTTGACGATGATTAAGTGCTTAAAGTAGTTTTCCCAAGAGTCGTACGTTTTATTTGCTCACGTGCCTTGCTCGCTCTTTATTTCTTAGCCATATTCACCAATCACAAGATACGAAGAATTAGCGCGTAGGTAGCGGTGTTCTGTAGTTCACTGTTTTTTTTTTTTGTTTGTCGAGTCACGTGAAACAATCTTCGGTAAGCTGGCGCCGGCCAAATGCCAATTTCATTGCACTGAGTAAAATCCCAGACAGGTTTGTATCATTAACGAGGTAGCTATTTTGTTTGGTGGCTTTGTCCCTCTACTGGGAGCGCTATAACGACTCTAACGATGTTTCGTTTCGCGGTGGTACTTTTACTTTCTTTTTCTATGAGGGGAGCGGGTGAGAGGAGGCGGAGGTTACCTTTAAACGGATAAGAGTTTATCGACAACTTTAATACCCTCGTCTGTGTGCAAGCGCATCAAGCTGTTAATGTGGAGCTGTTTCGTCCGCACATCCAACAGGGAAATCAGGAACTGCAGGGGTTCAACACCACGATGTACGACGCACTGAACGAAGATGTTCCGAAACGATAACTTGTTCGCGTGATCATGTAACTGAGTCGGGAACCTGATGTCCGAAATGTCATTTAGAACTGTGTCAGGAACTAAAGGTTGGGTTCGTATATTTAATATCAGGAGGTAGAAGCGGCAATAGCGATCACGAAAATATTAAACTGACGAATTTGATCGTAATCGCGGTATTCGAACTCGCCGCTGCCTTGGGCTATAAGCCGCTTTGCCTACGTATTTCGCACATGAAATGGGGGCGTCTTTGAACAGTCGAGTGCAAAAGTCTAGAGACTATGCCATATCCAATAATAATAATAATAATAATAATAATAATAATAATAATAATAATAATAATAATAATAATAATAATAATAGTAATAATAATTTCTTCAAGCACAGCCGTGCAACGTGACATTGTATGAAAGCAGGGCGCTTGTCAATCAGGTGCACGTGGGCAGTACACTTGATTTCAGGCTTTATGCCTAGGCTGAGAAGAAAAAAGAAATTTGGTGGCAACTTTGGTCTTTAAGCTTTTGCACTCGACTGTACGTAGTATGCGCTAAACTGGTGACAAAGTCTTAGTGGATTCTTAACACGCGTTACAGTGAGGAGTGCATTTCCAACAACAACAACAACAACAACAAAAGGAAGTTGCGTGACTAATGAAAAAAAAAATTGCACGATAAATTAAGAAATATGTAGAAATAAGATATGGCACCAAGGCAACCTGTAGGTAAGCTCCCCCATGTAACAAAGGACCTAATAAAGTAATAAAGAAAGCATGAAAGTGTTCAACTCAAGAGATGAGAGAATTCGCTGAACTGTCAAAACTGATCAACAAGAAGGCAGTAAGTGATATAGGAAAATTATAACGTGGGAAAGATTGAGAAAGCAGCGAAGAATGGCCGCAGCGTGAAATCAGTGAGAAGGAAAGTTGGCACAGGACAAGGCAAAATGTGTGCTCTGAAAGGTAAGCAGGGTACTGTCACCAGCAATTTAGATGATATAGTAAAAGCAGCAGAATAATGCTATACAGACATGTACAGTACCCAGAGCAGCAACGCTACCTTCATATGGAAGTAGTGAAAAAATAGACACAGAGGCAGCAAATACTGGGAACGGAGAGAGACCGCATGACCAGCTTTAACGAGATCACCAAACACTATAAATTGGGAAGGGCCCATTTCCCCCCGGCGCACTCCTCGTTAAATAGACGGCAAGGGACGGCGTTACGCCTCTTACAAACAGGTACATATCCGAACCCGGTGGCCTACCACCGCTACTACCCGGACCTTTACACGGATAGATGTAGATTCTGTGAAGAAAGGGCGGACCTACAACATATCGTTTGGGCTTGTCCTCGTACACCCATACAGAATAAAATAATTAAGACCAGAGAGCAGTGGGAGACCGCGTTGCTCAGCTGTGCACCGGAAGACCAACTCAAGGCAATCCAGCAGGCCGAAGATGCCGCCAGGGCCCAAGGGCTCGAGGCCGTCATTTAGGTAGAGGCCTAGGTCTCAAATCTGCTGTGCACAAATAAAGTTTATTCCTCCTCCTCCTCCAGAGGCTCCTTATATAACTAGCAATGAAGCCAGAATGGCCTTTCAAGACATGTCGCGGGGAAAAGCGGCAGGACAAGACGGAATAACAGTCGATTTAATCAAGGCTGAAGATGGTATTACGCTTGCGAAGCTTGCAGCTCTTTATACGCAATGCCTCAGGACTTCAAGTATACCAGAGAGCTGGAAGAATTCCAACATTATACTAATTGATAAGAAGAGAGACGTTAAAGAATTGAATAATTATAGGCCTATTAGCTTGCTTCTACTATTGTATAACATATTCACCAAGATAATTTCCAATACAATCAGGGCAACAGTTGACTTCAATCAACCAAGAGAAAAGGGTGGCTTCAAGAAGAGATATTCTACAATGAATCACATCCGAGTAATCACTCAGGTAACTGAGAAATCTGCGGAGTACAATCAACCTCTCGATATCGATTTCATAGATTATGAAAACGCATTTGATTCAGTAGAGATACCAGCACTCATGGAGGCATTGCGTAATTAAGGAGTGCAGGAGGCATACATGGATATCTTGGGAAACATCAACAACATTTTAGAGCTCCTTTCGTTCTCAAAAAGAAAAACAGATAATTAGCTATCAAGAAAGGGGTCCGCCAACAAGACACAATCTCTCCAATGCTATTCACTGCAATGTTATTGACTATTCACTGCATGCTTAGAGGAAGTATTGAAGCTATTAAGCTGGGAAGGCCTAGGAGTTAGGATCATTAGCGAATATCCCAACAACCTCCGGTTTGCAGACGACATTATTTGTGCAGCAACACTGCAGATGAATTTCAACAAATGATTGAGGACCTTAACCGAGAAAGTGCAAGATTGGTGTTGAAGACTAATATGCAGAAGGCAAAGGTAATGTTCAATAGCCTGGCAATGAAGCAAGAAATCATAATCACCAGTCAGCCTCTAGAGTTTGTAGAGGAATACCTGTATCTAGGTCAATTACTGACAGGGTACCCTCGCAATGAGAAGCAAATTTACTGAAGAATAAACATGAGTTGGAGCGCATACGGCAGGCATTACAAAATTCTGAATGGGAGCTTACCACTGTCGTTAAAAAGAAAAGTGTACAATCACTGGATTCTACCGGTGCTAACATAGGGGGCAGAAACTCGAAACAAAAGAAGCTCGAGAGGAAGTTAAGGACCACGCAAAGAGCAATGGAGCGAGAATTGTCAAGCGTAACGTTAAGAGACAGGAAGAGAGTGGTGTGGATAAGAGGGTAAACGGGGATAGACGATATTCTCATTGACATTAAGATTTAAAAAATGCAGCTGGGCAGGCCATGTAATGTGTGTAAGGTAGATAACCGGTGGATCGTTAGTATTACAGAATAGGTGCCAAGGGAAGGGAAGTCGAGGACGGCCTATAATTAGGTGGGGTGATGAAATTAGGAAATTTGCAGGCGCAAGTTGGTATCAGCTAGCTAACTTGAGAGCGCCGGGATAGGCCTCCTTCCCGCCGTGGACATAAAAAAATAACCTGTTGATGATGATGATAATAACGTCCTAGTGCTGTCTCATTTCTCGCTTTCTCCCTCGCTTTCTCTTTCACGACGCAGGGGCACATTCGTGGTGAACAACGAGTACTGGTATGACATCGAGATCGCCAGCGCTTTCCAGGTGGATGAATTCCGTGAGTAAATATTAGCCAGCTACGTTGTTGTGCTCGCCCGATACAAGTGTGGGTTATTCGCGTGAATGTGACTTTCAACTGTTACATTCAATTACTTACATCAAAATGTATGGGTAAATTTTGATGTGCGTGTTCAGGTCAGCAGCTTAAAAGGGAAGCGCCATTCTAGATAAGTGATTGAGGAGCGCTCTTAATCGGGTTAACCTTATTGACACTTGGATGTACGATTTATGCGTTTACTTGTTTAGATGTTGCGGTGCGATACATGGAGTTCTGAGTATAGCAAAGCCTGATAAATATCGGCATCTGGGCCGAGTGATACCGATTCCAGAGATGCTAGCGAAATCTAAACCACAAGGGAGGCGTCGGAAAAATTTTTTAATAGTTTGTGTTTTAGCACGTCTATAGCAACAATGTGAATATTCTTTTTTAAGTGTTCGGACATCACTCCACCAAATTGACCAAGGTACATTTGAAACTTGAATGAGCGGCTTTCTTTCACGACGTTCTGAAAAAAATAAAATGTTGCTTAGTAGCTTTGAGAGAAGCGGGCACTTCACCTCGTTTTCACATATTACAAAACTTAATTCTGCGCACAGCAGCTGCTGCTCTGCAGAAATCACGTGTCTCCACATGCCAGAAGTTAAGTTCCGAGCAAATTCTACGGCATGGTGAACAGCTTGGTACTTTACAAATGAACTTACAATGTCCCACGGTGCTCAATGCTCACCTAGGGAACCTTTAGGAAAAATAATTGGCGATAGCACAACGTGTTTGGATTCGATGCATTATTTTGATTAGCGCCGCTTGTGATAATTATTGTGAGGCAGTTTACGTTCATGAAGCTTTTTTCAGTGTTGTCGCAGAAAGTTTACAGCTTGTCCTTTGGAAGCTGAGCCAAAGCACTTAACTTGATGTTGCTTTATTTGTGACCCATCATGATTAGAATTAAATGGAATTCTGGGGTTTTACGAGCCGGAACTACGAGTTGATTATCGGGCGCTCCGTAGTGGGGGACTCCGGATTAATTTTGAGCGGCCTTCACGATTGAAGTCTGTGCTTCGTATATAAGTTTGTACTTGTTAAGCTCGTTTTGCCCGTGTGACTCGCTCGTTTGCTGGTAAAGCCTTGCTATAACGTCACACCGATCTTCGGTAACACTTCACCTCCGAGATCCCCTGCTTCGCGAAGCTGCTTTCGTTTGCGCCAACGCGCAAGGCGAACCGTACAGGTCTTCGAGAAAGCAGTGGGCCGGTGCACATCCGCAGGCGGTCAAAATATTCGAGACTTGTGCGAACGACCAACCATGACCCCTGTCGCCGTCCTCTCGCAGCTGTCTCCATGGAAGGCTGCGGCCAGGTGAAGAGCTGCGTGACTCTCTCGCGCACGCGCACCAAGTGCGAGAAGGCCAGCCGCTGCGACCTGACCGTCACGTACGCCCTGAGCGCGGACAACCGGACGCTCGAGGTGACGATGGGGGGCGTCGCATCCATGGCCGGTCGCTACCTGGCGATCGCCTTCACCAACGACACCGAAGCCGTGAGTTATGCAGTATACTTGGCCGTACCGCAGACTTGTATTATGCACGGTGTGGTGCAACTCGTGAAGCGATGCGACAAGTCTTCGGCACGGTATCCGCCATCTTGGGCTTTCCTCGAGTGGTGGGTACCCGTGTCCTGTGGTGGGAATCACTTAAATAAGGAGGCGTCAGAATGGTACGGACGCTTACACGCGGTTCGTATGGCTGTGGTAGCGAAACGTTAAATAAGTCTGCCGGTTTCACGACGAACACGTCATGGCAGCGTAAAACGTTAGACTAGTTGGTTCTGGGAGATTCGAAATGTAACAACGCGACTTCAGAAAAAAAAGAAGAAATAAGGATACGAGGGGCAGAGAAGGACAAATGCTAACATTCAACTGGGAACTTCCCAGTCGGCTCTCCAATTTTCGTCCTCGTCACAAGTCGGAGTTGTTGCGTTTTGAACATGCCGTCTGACAGATGCATCAAGTAAAAAAAAAAGACTCACGTCTTCTCACATGTCCTCTAGCAGCTCGAAGTGTGTTAAATATATATAAACGTGCCCACTGGTGAACCTATGCCTGGAAATTTCTGCGCAGCTCAAGGGCGCCAGCATCTTTGCTTGCACTCGGACCGAAAGGCTGGCGGAGGTGCGGCACTTCACGCTTGCCGATGACAAGAGCATGCCCATGGAGACGAACCAGGTGAGGTTCCTCCCGCCTAGATCCTGGGCAGTTTTATTCCATTGCCGATTTGTTGCCCTCTTACTGCTCAACGCAGGTGTTGAGGTATGCGTATGCGCAACCGGAGAAATAAACATCTGTTAAGACTTCCTCGCGTGCTTGCGTAAAGTGCCAAATTTGTTTGGACATTGTACCAAATCGAAAGCGAAGGACAGCTGCGGCAAGGGCTGTCGGAGCCACACGTTACCCACACCGTGCGTATCTTTCCGCAGTCGGACAGTCTTGTCTTCTTCTTTCTTATTACTTTTACTTTCTCTCATATTTCGTACCCATGTTCCCTTCCTCAGTACAGAGAAGCCACCCCAAAGTATCCTGTAGTCACACTCTCTGTCGTTACTTTTACCTCTCTTTCTCTTTCTCTGCCAGATTCCTTACCGTGTTTATCTGCAGTTTGTTCGTTCATTCGTGCGTGCGTGTATGCGTGTTAGGAGAGTACTTATCGTATGTTTGATGTGTTATTGCCGTACGATGCGAGGTGATGATAAAAAAAATTCCGGGGCTTTACGTGCCAAAACCACGATTTGATAATGAGGCACGCCGTAGTGGAGGACTCCGGAAATTTGGACCGCCTGAGGTTCTTTGACGTGCACCTAAACCTAAGTACACGGGTGTCTTCGCATTTCGCTCCCATCGAAATGTGGCCACCGTGACCGGGATTCGATACCGCAACCTCATGCTTAGCAGCCCAACACCATAGCCACTAAGCAACTACGGCGGGTGGGGTGGTGATACTGCTGCCCGCCTCAGCGGCTTGAGTTGACTTGTCGCGCAGCAGTTCGTTCTATGAATGGTTGTTTCAAAACTCTGATTACTAAGTAACTTGGCTGACTATTACTTATGTCCGAAGGTATCTTTTCGGTTTATCTCTCTTTGCAAACGTTTTTCCTCCTTTTGGAGTGTCTTATTCTCCTAATGTATCACAATGGTCTCTAAGTGGTAACTCAACTTTATGTGTAGAAAAACGCGTAAATTTGTCCTGTTATTTTGGCACACATTAATGTTGGCCTTTCACTTTCGCGCGTCTGAGATGGCTGTCACGATAAACATCTATGGCAGTCAATCATCGTTGTATGCAGGGCTTAACACAGTACAAGACTACACACAGCGTGGACTCAGTGGCTTCCGCTGAGCGCGAGGTCGCGAGCTCGATTCCCAGCCGTAGTGTGCGCATTACGAGGGGGGCGATATGCAGAAAACGCTCGTGTACTTCAATTTAAGTGCACATCATAAAGATTTCTTTCAAGTGGCAAAAATAATTCGAAGCCCTCCGCACCAGTTATTCTTGAGGCCTCTCATGTGAAGCTTCTGGGCTTCAACCCAATGTTCACGCCTTGCACCGAAACACACGAGACTACTAACCTATACATTCGCTCCGTCTTAGAATACGCTAACGTCATCTGTTTTACACACACGTCGACTAACTTATCAGAACTAGGAAAGGTGCAAAGGAAAACTCTGTGGTTCATTTTTAATAAGTACAGGCCCTATGACTCCCCTACAGACCTCTTAGCTGGCGCAGGTTGTAGAATACTACCTGTGAGGGCCAGACAAACCCGCGCTTAAAACTCATCTAGCAACTTACGCACGCCAGCTTTAAGATTCACCAAGCGAAGTGCGCCGCTTTGTCTACGTCGCGTCTATCGCGAAAAAAAAAAAAAACGCCCATTTACACTAAACTAATGTTCACGGTGGCACATTCAAGTTTTCATTTTTCTCACGTGCGGTCAAAGAATGGTATCTTCTCAACTCAGAGACAGTTTTTTCTCCCCCACTTTCATCGTTCATCAACGCACGGGGGACATCAAACACACAAGACGCCGCTTAACGCACCCAAATATTTTCGCTGTATAATACTTGCGTTTCTTGCGCATAAAATTTCTGCTTTTCAAGCCCCAAACTGTGGTAATTACTGCGTTGTCCTCTGTATAACTTATGTAATTTTGCACGGGTCATTGATGCGATGTTTCTATACAAATTTTATGGCAAATTCGGCTAACCGCACCTGTTTGCAGTGGGGCGCCCCCAATGTGCCGTTTCATCCAATCATCGTTGCCCCAAGGCGCCCCGGTGCGCACCTGCGATTAGCCGAATTCGCCCTTAGTAATACTCTGTTTCTTATTGAGTGGCGTTGGTATACTAACGAAAAGTCCCGTATTTCACATCGTCATTGGTAATTTTTTTGCAATATCTAACGTAGCTTTTCTTCTTTCTTTTTGTGTTTTTACTGCACCATCCAGCATGAGCTGTGTTTCCGTTGTAAAACTGTCTGCTGCAAATGTAAATGTAAATGCCCGCCTGCTTTGGTCTCACTGAGACTGGCAGTATCGCAAACAACAACAACAACGACGACGACGACGACTACAACAACAACAACAACAACAACAACAACAACAACAACAACAACAACAACAACAACAACAACAACAATAATAATAATAATAATAATTCAACCACAATAAAAAGTAACTTTTTCAGAAAAACTGGGCCCATTTGGCATGCATTATCGCGCGCTCGAACATATGGCCCTCTGTTGGTGGGAGCCCCAAGATTATTCCAGTGTCTCTACGCAGCGACTTCATAGCTTTGGAGCGGAGCTCTTTCACGCGGCAACAGGAGCGAATGGAAGCAGAGGCAACAATGCAAGGCCCGGGTGTTTCGACAATATGTCTAATATAATAAACAACTAAATAATTTTTTCGTGCCTTCATTTGGAATGGCGGCCGTTGGCAGTCACGAACACTTTTTTTCAGCTGATGATACCGAAGTAATGCGGGAGTTAGTGTTCGCTGTTACGTACTCTGCCCCCAAAACTTTCACGCAAGGTTTCGGTTCAGTTCAGCTTATCGTCCCTAAAGACCCCCGGAAGGAATGTCGCACGAGGGAAAAGCTTTAAATATGTTGCGCATCACCTAGACCTCATTAGCTACATACGCCATGGGATCAACTGCACGCTGTTGGAACGAGGACGGCCGAGTGATTCTACATATCGCATGCCTCTCTCTCTCGTGTGTACTCTCGCAAGTTATGAATACGCTTGCGCGCGCCATGTTACGCGCCTTCTTCTGAAGGCCTGCAGGGGGTCACGTGCCCCCAAGCTCGCCCTCAGAGGTTTATGGAATGAGCGCGCGACGATTCCTCGCCGCATGCGCAGGTCCTTGAGAACACGGCGTTTGAGCAAGACGGCGAGCGCGTCTGGTGCCGCTTCGAGACTCCCGTGCGCGTGGCCGGATTCGACCTGGCCGCTCCCCTCTACCAGCTGTATTTCTGGGGCCAAGCCAACCTCACTTGTGAGTACGACAGCTAACCGCACTGCAATCGCACTCTGTTTTTGGAGCGCGAGGACATGTTAAAGGGAAAAAAAAACATACCGCGAGGTGTCCGTCAGAAAGGACTCTGTATGTTAATGTGTCACTAGATTCAGCAGCTATATGTAACGCATTGATGCGTTACCTATAGCTGCTGTATATGGCAACACATTGACGCTCAGCTTTACGCTTCCGGTGTAATCTGCGCTCCCACGCTGCGCCCGTTCGGGAGGCGGCGGCGGTATGTGCCAGCAAGACGCAGTTTTCACTCCTCAGTCTCTTATGCTGTGGGGGTGTACCAGTCGGAGCCATTGCGGCTACTGCTTATGGGTGTTTCGCAACGCAGTTTTCTGTAATGGTGCGATGGATCACTTTCTTTAATGCCATAGGTGTGCTACCTTATATATAAGCGGATGCAACCACGCTTAGTGCTTTAAATTCTGTAAGATCTTCCACGCACGTTCTGAAATCAGAATGCCGGTCACTGCGGAGCCCAGAACATCTCAGTATAAGGGATCCTGGGCATGTCGCGTGGCTGGGTAAGTCCACAGCAGAAGGTGCACGTTGGTGTCTTGTACCAGGGTCGCAGAGTTTGCGCGGATGGCGTCTCCGTTTATGAATTTCATGACCGGAGTGCATTTATAAAGCCCTTCCAGTTGCTAGTAGTAGCAGGGCTGAAGGCCACACATATTTGTCGAGATGCAAGGAAGAGAGAGAGAGACAAACGGGGTGGGAAAGACAGCGATGTTAACCGGTGAAGATTCTTGTTTGCTACTTTGCACTGGTGGGAAAGGTGAAGAGAAATAAAGGACGGAAAACATAGTGGAGAGAAAATCCAAAAACAGGAAAAAGAGATAGAGGAGGTTGAGAACATCTGTGAGAAGTAGTCTTTCTATAACGGGCCGCTCGAACGCAACTGCATATCGAAATATTAGAGAGTTTTAGTTTAGGGGACGCAAGGCGTTGGGGCCCCTAGCGCTTGGGTGCGTTTGCGTTTGCGTAGGCAAGCAGAAACACGTTGTAGGTTAGCGGCCCCAAACGCAAGCCGCAGTGAGGTCGCATGCCCTCGCAGCGCCATCAACGTCTGATCTTTGCTGCGTTATCATTTTTTAAAACAAGAAATCAAGCATATGGAGTAAAGCACATAAAACTATTCTTATTAAAAGCAGGTAATAGAGAGGTTTAGAGTGTCCGGTATTCGGGTCAACGCAGGCTGTGGCTTTGGGGCGGAGCCATGTAGGGGAGCAGTCTGCATGGTGCAGCCACCTGGTGGCGCCAAGCTCCAACAGACAAAAACAGCTAATATTGCAGTAACCAAGTGTATTTTACTTTGCTACGGGTTTAAATTTTGGCAGCATCACAATTACACCAGTGCCGAAAATTTACACCAGCAGCGAAGTAGAATAGACTTGGTTACAGCAATATTAGCTGCTTTTGTCCGTTTGAGCTTTGTGCCGCCAGGTGGATGCACCATGCAGGACGCTCCCGTTTATGGTTCCGCCCCAACTGCGTTTATCCGATAACCGGACACGTTAAACCTCTCTTATGTGTGTAAAAACGACGCCTGTCGACACTTGGCGAAATATTTATTAGATTATCTACCCGCTAGCTACTCGTAAGTTCTACACCGCGAGAGTCACGTGGATAACGTGACCACTTAGGGGCAGCGATGTTTTCGGCCGGCCAAACAACCCAAGGACGCAAGCAGACGTAGCGGTCTGCGCATGCGCAGTACCGTCGCCCCTAGTTCTTGCGTACGCAAGCCGCTTGCGTCCCCTAAACTAAAGCTCTCTATTGATGGTGGCGTTCCAGGGTTCTTGACAGCGTCTCCACTCATATTCTGTTACAATTTCCTTTTTTTTTCTCTCTCACTATCTCGATTCACAGCTGGCCAGATCGAGATGAGTCCACCGTACAAGACTTCGAAGGAGCCCATACAAGTGGGCGTGGCCCAACACAGCAGGCTCACCAGCGCCTCCTCGCGAGAGAGCGCGCCGGTGTTGGCTGTACTCGTCGCGGGACTCGTGGCGTCGATACTCCTGCGGCCCATGTCCTAATCTCTGTTGCAGCGAAGTTTGCTCGCGTTGCACGATTTCGTCGCGATTTTGCGCGAATTCGCAACCTCTGCTGAAGAGTTCGCACGTGACACCACAGTCGCTGGTGGTGCACACGGCAGATTTCTTCGTCTCTTCTTTTTTTTTTCCTTATGTGCACGGTGATTAATTACTTTCTGCGTGCAGGCAATGTTGCCAGAACTCAATACGCGCTATACCGTCTTCAAGTTGGGATAGTGATGCGAAAGCTACTTTTGTTGCGACGGTAGCCGACGTTTGACATAGCACACCCGTGGGCCATCAAGTTTGCAACGGGATTTTTCTTTTAATTGATCCTGCTAGTAGCAGCAGGGGTATGATAGTAGCAGCGTGGAAGGCGCGGTCCTTACGAGCCAGTACTTGACGATGCCGCCATCTGACCAGATCGAAGAAGCATCACTTTCCGCCAGAGGAAGACTGCCTACAGCTTCTGTAGCTGTGGTGGAACGGTAGTGGTCGTGTAAAGGAAAGCGGCAAATCAAAAACGAGAAAGCGCGCATGTTTTGAGACAATGGTGTACGCTCGGCTGAAGTTCCTCAAATAATTTTACTTTTCGCCAGGCGACCTGCGCTTTTTACACGAGCGTGGTCACATTATAGAGCGCGCTGCCCTCCAGCAAAGCTCCACGGGCATTATGTGTCACTGTTGAAGGGGTGTTGGTATGCTTGATTTTGTGAGCATTCTCTGTGTCGTAAAAAAAAAAAAGAAAATGTCGATTCGTAAGTTTAAAGCGAGCGCGTGTCACCTTATACGGAAGCCTCGTCTGCCAAAGCCTGTGCGCCCACTTGACGGACGAGATTTCGAGGTTGTATTAGAAGTCGCAGTCGCGAAGACAGACGGCTGCCATTTTCTCCGAATTGTTAGTTTGTAATAGTAGCTCCAATTATTTCATACAGGCATCTCCTTTCGCTGGCTCTGCATACTTCGCAATTGGATAACTTAATCGGCAGCAGTGAGCGACGAATGGCTAGTCGATGTAGCATGGCCGGAAAGTGCACACTTTGAACAAGAAATATGCATTCTAGCCGGCAGTGACGAATATATGCCCCCCCCCCCAAAAAAAAAAAAGAAATCGAATTTCCTTACAATAGGCCTTCATTTTCGTATGATAGGCACCTTCATTTAAACCTACTGAGGCTGTTAATTGACGGCCGGCGTTTCGGTCACTGCCTGCTGAGGTAGTGCGGATGAGTACTAGCAAAAATGAGCGGCGCCGAGGTCGTTTGCGACAGTTTTGTTTGCTGAACTATCTCTGGCTTTCGACAGCAGACGGAAACGAAAGTTATCGTCTCCAATTGTGTGTCAGGTACTATATATAGTGGGCTGGAATTTTGAAGTTCTTCAACACGGCGTGGCAACGATATTGTGCAGAGATGCAAGGAAACGAAATGTTCGCTCTGGTTGCCCTCAAATCGACGACTGCCATCAGTGTACTGCCGCGATCTTCAGAAAAGGACGCGCGCTAGCGTGGGGCAGGTAGCCTCGTTCCCTACTACAACGACGACGCACAGCGGCCACCATTCGAAGCAACGGGGAGAGTGGTGCCGTAACGTGGACTGCCGGCATCCAAAGCTGGCAGTGCTTTCCAGCTGGCAGTGAAAAACAAAGCGCCCTAAACTGCGCTGCTTCACACCATAGCCATGCTTTGCGCTAAGCCTGGAAATAAAAGCGACTTATGCGCGTGCGAATTGCGCAGCCTGGCGTTCGCGGCATGACACGAGGAACAGGTGGCGTCTCTTGCTTTCTTACCGGCTCGCTCGCGGCACATTGCAACAACCAAGTTGTCAGCGCGGCAATTCCGTCTGAATCAAGTTAAGCGAAAAAGTACTGGTGAGAAGGAACGGTTGAAGCGACGGTGGTGCCAGCGTCCATAAGAGCTGCGGCGCTTTTTTTTTTTTGTGCGTTTTCAGTTTTTACCGTCGCGATCGGTGCCGTACGAGACTGTCAGGTTTCCGCTCATGTAGCTCACGATAGCACTAGGATGGCGCATTGGTTGCAATAACTTGTATCGTGCCTCCCTTTAATGCTGGCATTAAAATGCCGCTATAGCTGTTAGCTGTTCGCAGCGTAAATATGCACGATCAAGAACAGTTCGGTAAACTAACATAGGAGAGGCCTGCGACTGTTTGCGCCTTGACTCAGGCAGGTAGGTGCGTAAGTGGATATATATATGCAAACATTAGGAGAAAAAATAACTTTCTTCTTGAGTTCAGATTGAGGCTCATCTATGGCTGTGACGCTTTTCACTTGTTTTTCGCGCGATGAAGGTTTCCTCTTCTGTCGAAGCACTCCAAGTTAAATGCGCAAGCACATAAGTATGGAAATCGTAACGACAGATGATGCGCTATCATTATAGTAGCTGGTCTCCTAATCAACTTGAGACACTGTGAACGCGACATTTCTGTACCGAACACAAACCATAACAACTGTCTAAGGCACCTTGTTACCGACAGCGCTGAGTGGGACAAGAAATGCGTTAAGTCTAGAAATAGCGTAGTATTTACAGGAACGCGCTTTGATCGTTGTGCTGACGCGTGCGAGCATATCCTTGGCAGCACTGTCGCGTTTTAAAGGACGTTTCTTGCAGTTATCTAAAACTACTTTCGTTTCGGGTTTGCTTCTCGCATATCGCTATATAATCTTTATTATTAGCTATTCTTACCGTTATTTCTTGCAGAATAGGTTTGTTGTGCGATGTATATTTCCGGTGTAGTTTTGGCACTGACATCGAAGATGTAGCATTTCAGGGAAAAAAAAAAAGAATTATACAGATAACACCGCGTACAACTCGGCGGGCTCGCTAGTCACTATGTCGCTTGCATTCATGCAAATCGCTCTCGCCACCAACGGCACACCACACGCACTCAGAGCACGAGCGGGCCTCGTTGAAGCTGCCACTCATTATTTACCGCAGTCAGGTCGCTCGCGCGCTTCCATCACTTCTTATTATTTTTTTTTGTTTTTGTTTTGAAGGGCGCGAAAACACGGCGCCGCGAATGGCTTACAGCACTGCCCGCACGGATGTGACGTGCGTAAACCACGCATCGCACAAATAGAAGGGACGAGACGATTCCGACGATTCTGTCGTTCTAGGCAGAAGGAACTTATGCATGGAGCGCGGCGACGTTCTCACTGCGACAAGTTCTTTTTTTTTTTTTTTTGGAGGGTTCCGCGTCGCCGTGCTCTTTAATGGTAGAATTGTAACAACTTAGCTTTGTTAGTGCAGCAGTATATAGACCGGAACGGTGCTCGCCCCGCAGTACAACTGCTGTGCGGTAGAAAGCGAAGACGAGACGGAAGAGAATCTGGCGAAGGAATCCTTTTAAAGGGTGCGACAGCCTGTTTCAACGTTGTTATCCACAAAAAGCAGTTCTTCTTGTCTTCTTTTTTGTTTTTTGCTTCCGTGCTAGCGCGCTGTCGCAAGAGATGTACGTACGGCAAGCAGGCCTTCTCGTTGCCCCTGGACTTGCGTTACTAACGAGGGACAATTATGCAAATTCGCTTGGCCTATTGGCAAACCGCCCCAAAACCGGAGGGGGCAATTAAATTCACTTTATTTTTTTTTAAATTTTTTATATAGGAGCAAGTCTGCTACGTGGTATATTTGAACGACTGTAGCTCTTCGCTTCACAAATTAGATGTTGAATTGAATAGTACAATGAACGAACTATAATGTTTAGAAGCCATGAGGTGATTTAAGCCGCCCACGACCGGTCCAGCAGAGGCCTGCTTGCGGTTAGGAGGCAGACGTAAGCGTTGGCTTCTGCCAATGTGTCACTGTCCGTTGGCTACAGTACAGTTAATTGCGAAGTAACAAATCTTTACTCCATTAGTACATTTTTATTATTCTCTGTTGCATTCATGTTTTACGAGCTGCAGTTTATTCATCTTCATTTTTCCCGAGCCCGTAGGTCATTTCATTTCACTTTTGCTATATAAACCTTACATAAAAAGCAAATTGTCACTTCGTGTTGCCGTTCTTGACTGGCGCCTTTGCTTTTTTGTTTGAGTTAGGGAGGAACCGTATAACCAGCTCAAGAGGAGGAGGAGATTAGTTGTCCTCTGTGCAATCACCCGTGCGAACGCATTCTCCTTTCACATTCCTTTATGTGCTCTTGTTGCTTACCGAAGCCGAGCAGTCGCTTTAAACACAACCAAAAGTCATTCGCAGCGACACTTACCTTCTTACTCTCAGGAAACTCTCGTTTGCCACCTGTTCACATTCCAATTCTTTCGAAACACTGAAACATCAGCGAGCATAGGCTACTGCAGTATTCTTATTGCTACATTTTTTTTTTTTACGCTAGTGCAGTCATGGAGAAATGCTTCTCCGCGGGCAGGACTTTTTCGCGTTCTGCATTCGACATTGAAGGCCTAAACGTGGAACCTTAAACACCGCCCCAATCTTGAGCTAGTAGGTAAAGAGAAACGGCAGTTTGCACGAGCATAGTTCTGACCAATGTTTTGGCTCGTCACGGTAATGCGTGCAACGAAGGCGGATCACCGCATTAGGTAGCTTGGGCACGTCCTGATCTTTGGCCGTTGGTCGTCCGTCGTAAGCGGGAACAGATTACACCCGGGGACGGGGCCCCGCCATATTTTCATATTCCTAAGGTGTCGGGTACAGCCGCTACTACAAAGGCCAGTCGAAGCAAAGGTCGTGGAAGGAAACTGCCGTCATAAAACTTCTGTTCCTCCTTCTTTATATATATATATATATATATATATATATATATATATATATATATATATATATATATAGAGAGAGAGAGAGAGAGAGAGAGAGAGAGAGAGCCGCTTCGTCATCAAATTCATATTTACTTGCGCTACAGAAAAAGACAAAAAAATATGGTACGCTATTACACTGGCTTTCATGACAATGTTTGCATAGGAATTAGCTCCAGCGGCTGAGGTGACAAATAAGGTACAAATAGAGCCTTGAAGAAAGGCAAGCAATGACTGAACGAGCTACGCTGGATTAGATGCGTTCGCGTAAAGGACCCGTCAAAAACACTTGAAACAAAATACCAGGGAGAGAGGTAAGGACCGAAGGAAAGAAAAGAAATAGAAAGGGAGGAGAGGTAAGGATGTTAACCTCACAAGAGTGACCGGTTTGCTGCTCTGCAGCGGGGTCGGTGAAAATCGGTTGGAACGAAAGAAAACAGAATGGTATAAATTAGTGTGAACGACTTAAAAATATTCCGACTTTTTCTATCTTCCTTCAAAAAAAAAAAAGCTGTTTCTTTCGTCATTCCACTTGTGAGTTCGTCCTGGGTGTCGTCATATGGGCTGTTGCTTCTGATAGCGGCTCGCCTTGGTGCGACTTGTGCGCGCCGTAACTGATGGACTCTTTCTGCAATACTGGTAGGTTTTGAAACGCGATGTTTTTTACACCAAGTGCACGTTTCCTTAAGCGTTTTCGGCATGAACGTACGCGTATCCGTTTTGTAATCTTAGAGGGGCGTTACTAAGACAATTCCTCCTCTCTCAAGCCCCTTCGCGAGTTTTATATGCACCCTTGGATACCGTGGAACACCCGCCAGTGCTGTGGTCTGCCCACATTTCCCGCGCTTTATTTTATTTTATTTTATTTTTTTATTATTATTATGCTCACTGAGCACGCATGCACGAACTGTTGAGAGCTCGCCATCTTATTTTTTAAGCTTTACCAAAAAGACAAAGCTCAACAAACAGATGTGCAATTCGAATTTATGTGTTGCTAGAATCGAAACTAAGTCCCTATTTACTCGTACACCGTCAGCAGAGCTGCGTTTCGAGTAGTCATTACGGGTGTCGCGCAATTCGTGTTACCTTTCTTTATAGCCGTCTTGTTTGGACCACTGCGTTGATCGCGTCACCGCAAGGCTATTTTTCAAATCACGGAATGAAGCTTGTCCCAGTTGGGCCTGTTTATTATTATTTGTTTCTCGATAACGTTACAGTGAAATCGTCCCAAGAACTAGTCATGCAGCTGCCTCTGCTTTAGAAGTGGTATGTATGGTGTGTATAACGCGTAAGTCTGCTTTACATATATTCAACCAAAATGAGGCATTTGCATCGCAGGCTGCTTAGGCTGCCGTCACGAGCGTTAGTTATTCTTTTACTACGTGTTTAATTGGGCCGGTTTGAGTATCGTTACCTTTACTACTTGTCTATGTGCGTGCTGTATTGAGCGCTATTTCCTGTCTGCTGTGTCACATCCCGCTGCCATTATTCTGTTTTCGGACAGCTAAGCTACTCGCTGCTTGTAGTACGCTATCTTATCGCGTCCCCAGCATTATCGAAGTTGTATATATGTTCTCTCTTTCTCAACGTAGGCGCTTGCAAGTGAGTGTGTGCGCAAACCGTGACTTCGTTTTTATTGGTTATTGATTCTGATGAACATATCAGAGTGCACTGGCTTGATGTGAGTGTGTAAATAAAGAAATATTAGCAGCAATGCGCGTTCCTGTGCTTCGTCATGGTGTTTTTTTTCGTTCTGTGACCTTGTATCTGTAACTCCTCAGCAAATCAGTAATTCACCGCCTTCTAGCCAATGCACAGTAACGAAGTGCAAATGTTAAACTTGTGCTATCAATTAGAAATGTGCTTAATTATCACGAAAGTTCGTGGCGTTGTTTGGCTTTGTCCGAATTTAAGTACAATTTATTGCACTAAGCCGCAGTTTCAAGTGACGCACGGAAACTTGTGCAAGTACGGCAGCTACCTTTGCACTGGGCGTCTCAGAAAGACATTGTTCGGTTGTTCGATTTTCTACGCATAATAAAATGAAGGTGCATATCTTCATTTTGCTGCTAACTGTGTACGCAGAAACCGGGAGTTCCACAATTCGCATTGTTCCGGTGAAATAATCGCCCCATTCAGGTCCGTTGACGGGAGTGTTTGTCACAGTGGACGCCACGCTTAAGAAAGAAGTCGCAGTATCGCTCGAAAAGCGAAGCATCCATTGGAATAGCAACTTATTAGACAGCTATACGAAGTAAGAATAATAATTTTATTGGCCGTATAAACTTGTAAGTATTCGCTTACTCACTAAATTAACAAGCATGGCGTCACGCGGTCACATAAACACATCTCACTCGAGGACCGCGGACACACGCTGTCGAAATGCTGGCCTGAGAGAGAGAGAGCGGCAGCAGCAGCGTGCGAATCGACTCGCAAGTTGCCTCTCGCTTCAATGCGAGCTAAGCGGCGAGAACACAGCGCGCACGAAGCTATCAGCCCTGGGCGCACCTAGACCCTGTAGCATCGCAGATCGCTTTCAAAACAGGGCTCGCGTAGCCGTGCTCAGCCGCACCGTGCATACGCATCCGCCGCTGGAGTAGAATGTGTCGACGCGTCTCGAATGTTTGCATAAGGTACCGTCGCAATACAATTGCCGAGAAACATCAAGTGAAACAAACAAACTAGTAGGTTATTAGATTGCTTCGGACAGCAGCCGAAAGAAGGATGGTCCGTCGCATCCTCGCCGCGGCGAAGCTTACCGGCGAGCGAAGCCAGCGTCAGGTGCTCGTCATATTGGTTCGCCTGAGGCTATAGCCCTTCAAAGAGGTCATGTAAATAGCTCGATGTGCAAGTTTCTTTAGACTTAATGACACTAAGGAGAGACGCAGAGGGCAGCGCCGTGTGCGCACGTCGTCGCAAGAGCCATGTCCACCCTGTAAACGATTCAAGCGGGCGACGTCAAGAGCTTCACTGCTGAAACAGCACATCGTTGGACCCTATGCTGTTTCCGTAGCCAGTTTACAATAATCCAGTTAGTACTGTCCTGCACATTCGCCAATGCGTTTTCTTTGAGATTTTACCATTTCATGGAATGTTTAAGGGTGACTCGTAGAGGAGACTCTGCCTGATGAGCGTGTCCAGTATAGGTGACGCATGTTTGGCGGCACTCGCGGTCATATGTATATTTATTTTTTTATACCGGGCCGCCGCCACCGGTGCCTGTTTTCAGGTATTTGCACTGCATCACGAAGGCCTCTACGAGCGATCTGCCGTTACCTCTGTCTTGCGTTTATACTGATTCTATCTTATGCCTGCGAAGTTCTTAATTTCATCGCAAAACCTAATTATCTGCTGTCATCGACTGCGCCTTCTTTCCCTTGGCAGCCATTCTGCTACTAATAGACCACCAGTTATGTGTCCTACGCACTACACGCTTTGCTCAACTCCCATTTAATTCTCTTAGTATCAACTAGCATATCGGATACCCCACGTTTGCCCCCTAACCCACACTGCCCTATCTTAACGTTACGCCTATCAATTTTACAGCGAAAGCTGTATATGTCTAACCTTCTGTAGTTTTTTCGGCGTCCGGAAACAGAAACGGACTTGGCGATTTCAAACAAACCGATACTGGGTGCGGTGGGGCTGCATAGATGTCAAAATTGCCAACAGATTAGATCGCTCGCCCTGAACAATAGCGTGACGTTAACGTTATCACATTATATATGCAGGAGAGGCATCGGCGCTAAACACAGTTGCGTTATCGATGGGGCGGACACGTATAGCTCGTGCACCCGAAGAACAACATGCGCACGAGGAGCGCCGGAGGCAACAGCAACGAGAATGTAAACGGCACCGGCGCGAAACGACCACCGACGAAGAACGTTCTCGCGATGTTGAACGAAAACGCCAATCGCGAGTCCGGGCATCTCCGAATGAGCAACGAAGCCAGACTCGCAACGCAAAAAATGGCAACCATTCCAGTCTGTGAAGATGGAATGGCAGCGAAAGCACTTTGCTTTTCGTTGGAGAGATTTGACTGTCGTCAGCTTTCGTTGCCATTCCATCTTCACAGAGTGGAATGGATGTCGTTTTTGTTCCTTCGCTCGTACATCTTGAGAGCAATAAGTTTCACAAGGTTGTCTTTAGGACAACTTGTACATAAGTTTCTTTTATTTTTATTTTTACTTTGTTTCTAATACTGCGATCCCATACAAGACTTATCAGGATGGACATACGATAGAAGCGTAAAGATTGGTGGAAACAGATTTCAAAATAAGTGAAATCATCAGTTCTCAAAAATCAATTAATCAAGAAACGGAAATGAATGAAAAATAAAATATACAGAGAAATCAAGCACAACACAAAAGTCATCAGCAAATTGAATAATCAAGCAATCAAGGAACACAAATGAAAGAGATACAAGAAAAGGCAGGCACAACACATGGGTATATTGCAATTCCAAACAAATGTAAGGTAATTAAAGATAGGTTTTAAACGTTTTCAGTGAAGTTTGGGATACTGCATGATTAGTAAGATTATTTCAGTCTGTGATTGTTCTGGGGAAATAAGAATACTTATAGGAGTCAGTTCTTGCATTTAATGGAGCCACTGTAAGACTTTGCCGTTGCCTTGTGTCATATCCGGAAGAGTATGATATAATATTGGGCGTGTAAGTTTTGTATTCCCCTTTAATGATTTGAAAGAAGAATTTTAAACGACATATTCGGTTTGTATCAGAGACTGGAAGTAAACCACTTTGATTAATTAGATGAGTGATACATGTACGACCATATGAGTTGTAAATGAACCGTACTACATTCTTTTGCACTCTTTCTAGTTTAGCAGTATTAGTTTTTGTAAAGAGATATCATATTATAACAGCATATTCCAACATAGTATCTTTAATGGTTTTATATTTAAGAAAACGTACACTGTGGGGCGTGAGTTTCAAGGCACGTTGAAGGAAAAAGTGTTTGCCGAGGGCGTTAGCAGTGAAAGTATCAAAGTGTTCCCTCCAGGACAGGTTATTGCGAATGCGAAGTCATGGGCACTTTTAGCTGTTCACTTCTGAGAGGTGATTATTGTTCGCGGTAAACAGGAGACGCTTCCTTTTTTGTGGTATATGCATGAACACTGTTTTACGGGAATTAACAGGTATTTGTTATCGGTCGTACCAAGATATTACTTTCGTAAAATCGTTATTTAACCTAACTTGATTCTCAGTATACAGTAATAATGCAGTAAGTTAGGCGAAGACCACCCAGAATGTAGCACCTCAATATATCTTGCAGCGTAAGGTTTGGCGGATATATGCAAACGGCGAAACAGCCGAATGCAGTGCGAATTGAACGCCAGCGGCATAGGTTGCCGATAAACTTTACTGAACATTACTAGACGATATCGACGACTCGAATGGCGTAACGCGTCTGTCCAGCAGGAATGGCGAATATTTCGCACGTCCCAGTGAACTCACAGAAGATTTGTTTTCATTGGGTCACTGGCAGCTTCTATACTTCTGTAATGAACAGTGCGTCAGAGTTATCGCGGAAAAGTTGACAAAGGGGGGCGTTTAATCAGAGCAGAGTTACATTCTCTGATAACGCCCCTTCCGTGACGAAGTTTGCGCTGTCTGATGCCAAGAGGAAGCACGTCGGCTTCCTGGTGACCTCGTTTCTTCCTGCAGACATTGGCTTGCGTAGTCGCACGCGATCGCGTGCAGGCGTCCGATTCGCGTCTGGCTGCGCCCACGCGAAACCATAAGTGATCATGCAGGCTGAGACATCGCACGAGTATGGCATTCTGCTCTCTTCGTTTCTATTCGCTCCTTAAACATAGAGAACTGCCCCGGGGATTTGCAGAATCGTGTGAGCCACTTGGCGTTAACTTGGACCGGGTTTCGAAACGGCAAGTTTGCATAAAAACCATGCAGCTAGGACCCATCTTCTCTTCTTCTTGGCGGGGGGGGGGGGGGGGCGGGAGGGGAAGGGCACATATAATGAGTCAACATAGCTTCCAAATGCGACGGCTTCGTATTTGCACAAAACCGGAAGAGAAAAGTGGCAAAATAAGTCAAATTTACAACTCAGTGGGTACTGATTACCTTATTTTGCTGTTGTAAATGAGATGTTTATGTTTTGTCTTCTTCAGCTTTAAGCTAAAGCGGAAGAGAATGTGGGGACTATCTTCCAGAGTGCTCTCAATTGTGCGAGTTCTGCTTCCGCAGCTTTTCCTTCAGTGCCACAGAAAACTGTGCGCGAGTATGGTGTGAAATGTAACGCGCAACGGGGCTTTGGCATTGTGCGTATTAGTTGTCAAAGAAGGCATTTGTGCTCACGTATAGGATGATACCACACAGGCTGAATTGAGCCGCCGCTTGCACTTCCGGTCATTCCGAGGGTGGCGAAAGCGCTTCCTAAATCAACCCGCATGAACAGAAGCGGCGCATTTCCATCCTGTGTAGGCATTAGAAGCCTATGATAAGCACCCTTCGTAGCAGTGTCGGTATCGACCCCTCCTAAATACATTTATTATAGTCCGCCCCGAGTCTATACAGCCTCTAACTATGTAAACAGGACAGCGCCGGTTGTAGAGTCGGCGAGTTTTGCATATGCGCAGTTTCCGTCTGTCCACGGACGCCTTTGAACGAGGATACACACGTATTACCACCAACTACATCGCCCCACCCCTTAGTAAAATCTGCGCAATATCAGCTGGTATTACTGCCAAAGAATGCCCGTTGAAAAAAAATAAATGTCAATGTCGAAGCATCTGCTGACCTCGGAACCATCTGATCTGCCGACATAAGTTCATAAGAGAACTAAAGTGTTCAACTGTTTGCAGACATAGAAAAAAATGTTTGCGCCCTTAAACGGTGCGGGGTTTTCCCCATATGGCCAGCTCGCTTAACCATAAAGGGTGAATTTGAGTCGTTGACGGGGACAAGTGAAATTTTCTTTTTGGACGACTTTTCTGGAGCAAATAAACATAACGTCGCGAAAACACACGACGTGAAAACTGCGCGAAACAGTCCACAGACGACACGAGAGCTTTATAAAATAAGCTTTCAGAACTGTCGTTGTAAAACTCTCGTATAAAATATTTCGGCGCGCACTAGGTGCTTGGTGAGAGTTAATATAGTGTTCTCAACTTTGGTTTCTCTTATTGCAGGTGTAATTTGAAATTGCTGTCGTGTTTAATAATTTTATTTCGTTTACAGCCTTAAGGGTAATGGTGTTGGTCATGAGACAAGAATGTTTACGATGCATGACTGGTGGACGTTCGGAAGTTTTCATTTGTTTTTAATTTGTAGCAAGTAATAATAACGCCGCTCGACTTATTGTTGGTCAAAAAAAAAATGAAATACACTTGTCAGAAAGAAAGTGGCTAGGTAATTCGATGCTGCCTTTGGGGCGTCGGCCGCTAATGGCGTTCCCGGCTGACTGGTTCGCTCGCATACCAGTTCAAATTGTACCAACCAGTTCGGCGCAGTAGTACCGAATCTCAGAGCAGGAATTGACCTGCAGATATCAGTGACGAATTCTGCACTGGGTAAATTAAGGGTACTGTGGTTCAGAGGATCACTTCTATCAGAACCCGTGAAATGAAAACTTGTGCGAAGGACGACGGTGGCACGAAGAGAGGAATGTCTGTTACATTAGATAATTTTTTCTTACTAGTTGTAAATGTAGCAGCTTCCATTTCTAGAGAGCTGCACGTAATCGCGGTCGCGCGGAATCGAACATTTTTCGGCTCACCCTCTGTCTGTTTCTTAATGGCAAGGATTGGCGAGCCATCTGGAACTAATTGAATGCCTCGCGTGTTTAGCTACCCTGTCGCCGTGTGGTGACTGCGCTTTTAGTAATGGCTGCCAGAAGCGGCTAAGGCAGAATGACGCCTTAAGAGGAAGCTTTAGCTCGGGCCCAACTCCGACGCAGCCTATTCAAATAAATACATGTAAAGCGCAAAACCGCTTTTGTGAGACAGCCCCTGGACACATTTTAATGAACTTTGTTGCATTTGAGAGAGAAAGTTAAATTCTAGTGACTGTTGGACGCGGAATATCGATTAAGGCTTGAAGTTCATTAGAAGAATTTGCGAAAATACGAGAGTTCAAAAGAAATAGAAGCACGAAGTTTACAAATTAATTGCTCTGCTTCAAGAACGGATATCGCGGTTCTGTGAACGGCATCTACTAGATAGTTCAAAGCAGAAATTCGGTAGGTCAATTTATATCTTACGTGAATTCGTTACGCTGTTTACAAGGGTTCTGCAAAAGCTGTATTTCCGTATTACTGAATATTTTTGCATTCATGTGTAACATATGAATTTTGTCATCTTTAGATGTACTATCATATTCAATTCACGAAATTGTGCTATCTGTTTTCCTTGATGAGTTAGAGAGTTGTAAACTTGATAATTCCGTTTCCTGAAAATTTTTGATTTTGCCAATTTCTAATAAAGAATTGACATTCTAAATCAAAAATTAGAAACCAACAGTCATTAGGTGTTAAGTTTTTCTTTTAAATGCAATAAACCTTGTCAAATTTGGTGCAGTGGTTGCCGAGAAAAACGAATTCTCCTCTTACATGTATTTAGATAGAAGCACCCGAGCTAAAGCTTCCTCTTAAGTCCAGTGCGAATATGTAGTATTTTAAAGGTCAGCGATGTGAATCGATTACGTTGCTTGGATAATATGGCAGTGGCGTTTATTAAATTAAGCTTACGATTGGCATAAAAACGAATTCACATTTGAGTGATTTAATATTTTGGCCTTCTGTTAATCAGTGCTATGGTTATTTCTATGCCGGCTTGCCCGCATGGGCGCAAGATTGTTGAATACATACTTCGGAGGCTATCAAAGCTCCCATTTCAGACGTGTTGTTATGACCAGCCTTAACTAATCGTGCGCCGAACGACACATCTGTGTCTTGATTGACGAAATCTACGTTTACCTTATTACACAATAGAAGAACATTTAGAGGGTGATTGTGAAAGCTCTGTTTTTGGCTCCCTCTGGGGCCTGTCTGGTGGACTCCACTGCCCAGCAGAGGAACTTCGCGATGGGCTGCGAACAATTAAAGGTGGCTCGATCTGTTCTTTGTCTGCTTGGAATGTGGGGCTGTCGGTCAAGACTATGCACTTACAGTAATTTGTTTACTTATTTTCATGCTCATTTTCAATAACCAATCAATAGTTTGATCAATTGTTTATTTACCGTGCCGATAAATAACACTAATGTCAGAGTACTGTTGCACGTAACTATTAAATAAATAACTAAGAAACACGCAAACAAATAAAATAACTGCAGGAGAATATAAGTAAAACAACAATGAATGAAATATAGTTCTGAGAGGAAAAGTGTACACACAACAAAACGCAAAGTACATACGAAAGAAGAAGCAGGAGGAAGGCAGTCGGACAATGTGTGAAACTATGAAACAACAATGCAAAGCTCAGGAAAGAAAATGACAGCGAGTTATGAAAAATAACGAGAGCGTGAACAAAACTCGCTATTGTGTGGAGCATTGAGTGTTGGCGATGACGCGCAGAAGCATGAAAAGGTCTATGTTCTCTGGCGATTCCGCGCGAAATAACTGAATGAATGAATGAATGAATGAATGAATGAATGAATGAATGAATGAATGAAAACGGTTATTATAATGCCCAGGAATGCCTACATATATAGAAAACACAGGAAGTGAACTCTTACATATGCCGAGACAGGCAGAATCCTTATTACATGCTAGTCGAACCAATGCTAGTCGAGCCATAGGACAGTCTTTAATTCAACAAGGCCGCGCAGAAAAAAAGCAGATGCTGGCTAGTAGTGGGGGCGGGCTCCACCACTGGAAAAGCTAGCGCCACCGTCGGGACGTGGAATAACGGATCACGTTGACATAGCGGCCGCGTCGGCTGCTTCAGAAGCGCCGAAACGAGCTGAAAACGAAATAATAAATGTCCCACCTGCGCTGCCGCTCTCATTAAGTGGTGAAGCTTTCCCGCCTTGGGTGTCTGCTTGACAACATTTGAAAACAATATATTAGGTAGTGGCTGCCTTTCAAGGCGTCCAACACGGTAGGCTATTGCTCAGTGCCGCAGCGCCGGACGTACACAACGGAGCTCGGTGTCAGCCTTATTCACACGTAGCCGCAGGAGAAGAAGCTGCGTGAAGCTTGGCTCGCGAAACTTAGAACCGGCAGACAGTCATCGCTTACAACTCGGGCATGCAGCAAGCACAGACTGGATTAACATTTCTGCTACGGCGCCGGGACTGCGATGTTCGGTGAGTAGCAGAAAACGCGCGCTGAGACGCTCGCCCGCTGCCCGGCTAATGTCATGACGCTTTGGTCTATGAAATTTTTGATGCTAGATACTGGCAAGTTCACTGGAATGGAAAGGCAGCGATAAGAAGCGCATTAAAAAAAAAAGGCGCGGCATATGATCATGTTTATATTATGAATGAATGCACTGGATTACGAAAAAGAAGCAGCAAGAAATCGCACGCTGAGAAGACCGAGAAACATACAGTGCAACGCAACTTGAGAAATAATACTGAAACGTCCAATAATTCAGAAGAAAGAAAAAAGATTGAATCGTCGCGACGGCACATCACAGTCGCCGTAGGCGTCGAAGTCTCTATAAGCAAATTATTTTTATAGAGCTCTGATAGCGTCCACGCAACAGTGGTTGCTTGTGTACTGTCAAGTGCTCATAGGCTGCGGCCTAAAGCTCACGGCACGGTGCGAAAACGCACACGCAGCGAAAGCGAACATTGTGCGCGGACATGCATGTAGAGGGGCAGTCGGTCACTGCGAACCCGTGCAATTGCTGCATTGAGGCTTCATTACGTTATGTTCCATTTGGTTATGCAGACAGCCTAATATAAGAACATATTTCACATAGTTTGCTGTCAACCTTTGCCTGCCTTTCTTGCAAGTAGCCGATTCGGGGGACACCACCGCGGCGAGCGCGCACAGTGTCGTTTACTGTACGTATTCGGTAAAGAGATAGCGTCTGTAAACGATTCTGTGCTTTCAGTTTGCTCAAGATCATTACTTTTACAGTAAGAATTTCCCTCTTTTTGAGAGTACTTACAGAAATGTGGTGTGGTGCTTTTTATTTGGCGCCGTAAGCCAAAGATATGGGGAGTGCGCCGCGTTATCCCTCATACTACGCAAGGGAGGCGCTTCCGACAGATGGCGACTCTGTAAGTAGTCGCCCCCAATGCTTTTGTAGCATGGAAAAATTGCACATGATCAAGAAGCTTTGGACATTGTATAATGCCATGGAACACCTTATAGATTAACAGAAGATTTCATTTAATGCATCTTGATTTTAGAGATTCAGGTATACTTGAGAGGGCTGGATTATGGTCCTCAGGACGGCACAAGCGCTTCGTGAAAGTAATATAAGTTGATTCTGGACGCATTCAATGGGGTCAGATTTTCACGTTCGGCTCGAAACTACAGAGGCACATTCTAGTAGTGGAGGACACATAGTAGAATACAATTTCAGAAACGCAACAGGGAAGTTTAATTCATTAATGTAATAATAATAATAATAATAATAATAATAATAATAATAATAATAATAATAATAATAATAATAATAATAATAATAATAATAATAATAATAATAATAATCAAGGGAGCGGGACCTACAGATGAAAAAAAGACTGCCTGTCATTTCCTCCTCTGTTGTCCCATCCTCGCTTTGTTTGCTTACGAAGCTAAGCCTCTATTCTTTTCTCTAAGCCTTTGGCGCACATGGAGAAGATCCCTTTTCAGTTCAGCGCCCTTTCCATCCCACTATCATGTGGGAGAAAGTACAGAGATACACTCGTTGTACGTATACAGAGACAACGTTTCGAGCTCCCTATTTGTACCGAGTGCGCCAGCGGGCCTGTCAAGACGCGGTGCTTCGATAATCCCTGGAGCAAACAGACTCAGACCCCCGCCAGCTTGCACTGTGCCCCGCCTCACATTACGGGGGAAGCAGGAGTTCAGGTTTTTTGTGTGGGTATTGGGCCAGAGATCTCTCGACATGGTGCTTACGGTACGGCGAGCTGGGGTACAAGGTTGGCCACTTGCAAAAGGACGAAAAATCTTTTAGGGATATCTAGGAATCACCACACAAGTTATTGTGAACGGGCATGACATATTTGTCAATAGACTTCCGTGGGTTAAAACACGTGCTCTTCTTTCGAAAAAAAAAAAGATTAATTTACAGCCTAACCATGTAATGCCCGTCTTATCAAATATGCAAGGTCGGGTTTGATATAATAAAATTCCGATTTAGCTAAGGAAAACTTCACGCGTAGCCCATAGGAGCGTTTTTCAGCTGTGGGTAGCTCACGGAGCCTATTACAAGTGACTGAATTACTCTACTACTTAAGCTGTAATCAAATTACGTTTTTTTTTTGTTGTTTTTCCGTACAAATCTACTCACATTGCTAAAAATAAAAGTGAACTAGTTGTTCTACTTTTTCTTGATGTGGAAATGCGTTTCGGCGTTACAAAGTTAAACATTGAATAGTGATATAAATGCTGTTACGAGTGACAGGCTAGGAGAACGCTCATAAAAACTACAGCGAGGAGTCCTGGCCTTTCCGAACAGTTCTTCTGCCGGCGTGACTTTAAGGGACTAATAAATAGGAATATTAATCTGAGCTGTATCAGGAAATTACCTTTCTGCGAAAGCTAATCTGCCCCCCCCCCCCCCCCATCATAGTACTTATGTTACTGCTACAGAAATCCTGTTGAGCCAGGAAAGAGGCTAGAAATAAATGATACGAGCAGCGACGCCCCTTTGACCTGCTCTCACCGTCTTTGACTTTCTCGCAGCAATGACGCCATGGTACGTGACCACGTCTACATCGGTTCATTTTCTTGTCTATCGAAAAAAAAAAGAGATGATGTTTTCTAAAAGAACCAAGCAATGAAATAAATTCTCATGGTATGCTTTCTTAATGCTAACTTCACTCTGGCAGAGTCGTTCAAGGCCGTTTCTACATCACGATAGTCGTTAATTATTGCCAAACGCGATGCAAAGGCGTAAAAAAAGGAAGCTCAGTGCCCTTCCACTATGTGAAGAAGGATGGCCAGTGGAGCTGTGTATGTGGGCTCCTTAATGGCGAACTGCACCTTCGCCGCGGGTCGGCCCGGCATTGCTCTATATTCGCGATCGGCGCACGTATGGGAGTGTGTTTAACGCCTATTTCACCTTCGCCATGGGTCGGCCCTGTATTGCACTATATTCAGGATTGGCCCACGTGTGGGGAGTGCTTAACGCCTGCGATACCTCCACCGCGGTTCGGCCCGGTATTGCACTATCTTCGGGATCGGCCCACGTATGGGGAGTTTTGTGTCTACAGACGGACACTATCCTGGGGGATAGTTGATGGCCTCGCATTGTCTGCGTCTTGTACAATAACTGATGAGGGATCCGTTAGTTGTTCAGCATTCGATGGGAGGGTCCGTGTAATAATCTGCGAGTTAGCATTAGAACCCGCTAAAGGACTGAAAAGCTGAATCATTTGTGATGTCAACACTTGAGCTAGAGTCTGCGACAGGTTTGATGTTAGTCGTTCCATAGCTTTTGACAACGCCTTTTCTACCGCTGTCGCAATAGAATCGGAAAGGGCTGAGTCTGCAACCATTTGCTGACGGGCTGTCGCTCCTGCATATCCCTAAGACATCCCCTGGACCTCAACAACAGCATCACGGCGTGAGCAACGTCTCCTTTCAGTTAAATCTACAATTTGCATTTCCTGTGATCTTGCAGGACAGTTCGAATAGTTGGCGGAATGACCACCACCACAGAGACAACATTTCTCTTCTTTGGAGGAATAATCACTAAAACTGTGGCTGTCTCCACAAGCATGGCAGCGAGGTGCAGATCTGCAGCCTCTGACGCTGTGGCCAAATCGCCAACACTTGTTACATTGCAGAATGCGTGGAGCTAGATCTTCTACCTTGTAAATTAGAGGCCAGACCTTAATTTCTGTTGGGCGCATCGTTCCAGCACATGTAACTATGACTGACTCTGTTGGTATCTTCTTATTGTCAATCACTCGACTGCACCGGCAAACGGAGATGACGCCAGCCACCGAGAACATTTCTAAAATCTCCTCAGGGGTTAAAGTGACGTCCACCCCTCGTACAATGCCTCTAGAGCATGCGAGGTGTGGTGGTACGAAACAGCTCACCGGGTGGGAAGCGAATGTGGAACAATGCAGCAGTTTTTTGACACAGGTGTGGTCTGGCGAGCAGCAGAGTATGCCACCTCTGCCGAACTGACGGACCTCTGTGATTTGACGGAAGTGGGGTGAGGCCTTCTGCAATTCGCCCTGAATCGTTTTTGCGTTTTTCATATTGATCGTACCGCCGTCGGTCGGCACCATGGCCACAGGAACAGTGCTGGCTCCACTGCGAATAAAAAACTGAAGCGGCAGCTCTTGGGGAGCTACCGAGGCTGACCACGGGGAAGCCCCGTAGCCAGGTGATGCTACAGAAATCAAGCAAGGCTAACACAAAAACACATCAGAAAAAAATATATATATAAAGGTTATGTGAAATTACAAGCTGACCAAAGAAAATACCACCCGATACTTGACCTAAGCCCCCAAAGCAAGAGAAGCCAGAACCGAGGAACGCGATTCCTAAGCGCAGAGCAAGCACAGCCGTGGCACAGTCCTAGCACAGTCCTACGTGGCGCCGGTAACGTGCTTAACCAAAAACCTGCGCTACTTCAGCTTCATCCCCACTGGCACATACCCGCGGCAACATAGTTGTGCGAAATATAGCTGTGCCAATATAAATAGAAAAGACAATTCAGTGGCGTATTAGCGGTAAATGTGAGGGAAATGTGTTAACACTACGTCGCACCTCTTCGAGGTCCCGGATACATAATATAAAACTCCGTTCCCGCCTCAAAGAGAGGAAAGGTAGGCATGTGAGTCCGCGTGCTTTCTAGCGCGGCCGTGGTTGGGTATGGCGCGGCTGAGCGCGGCCCCACACGCCTTATGTTAGAGGTAACCTCCAGCGGGTGCAAAGATGGCGAGTCTAGATAGCTGATGGATTCGTGTGCGCTGGGTTCTCGTGGGCGTAGTGTCGGAGGTCGCGTAATCTCAAGTTTTCGAGACGTGGGGAATCGATAGGCAGCACGAAGCGTTTGCTCGTCTTTACTACCGCTATTCATCATGCCAGCGTTGTCCCAGCGAGTACCCATAGTCATCGAATAAGATATTTTCATGTTCGCTTGATCGCGTGTGACACCGTGATTGTTAACCCGATTAGTAAGCGAATGTTCAGGGCTATGTATACGACCGATAAAACTACGACCTTTAAATCGTACAGTTGCCCAATACTTTGCTATCGTTGTCGATGCTTCGCCTTTCGGGCGAAACTGGAATAACTCTTTTCTGAATGCTCAAACGAAAAATTGAATTGAGTGTCATGTCCATTCACTGTATACTGTTCGTTTAACATGTGTTTGCCATAAGCCCATGTATGATCCTCTCGAAGTAACGCGTTTCCCATGCTTTTATGAGAATCCACACGAAGACTCCACGTATTCACGTAATTTTTTTTCCAACAAGTACAACGATTCCGCCGCGACTCGCGGTTGCGGCGGAATGCTACGACCACGAAAGTCAAACCTGGGCCGTCCAGCAGGTCTCGGCGGCTCTTGAAAGACAAAGGCCGAGCGAAACCGACGGAACGTTGCCCCTCAGGGCGACCGACCGCGGGAGTAACACGCGCTGGAGTTGAGTAGAGACCACCCGCTGAGAAGTGTTTGGATCGCGACACTGGAGCGATCGGATGGGAACTCGGCGCTGACGCCCGTGGTTGTACCTGGGTCGCAAGCCCCAAGGGTAGCGTTGGCCTGGCGGCCTGGGGTACAACTGGGAGCATCCGAAGGTCCCGGCAAAGCATGAGTCGACTGGTAACAACGAAACAACTTGTTTATTTTAACATCGCAAAGAGTTGGCGGTCAGGTTTGACCGTAGTAGAGAGACGGGAGAGCACTTCACTCAACAGAAGAAATCGGAGCCCTCCTTTTGGCGTCCGGGGGCAGCTGTTTTTATACTCTCGCAGTTGAGGGCAAGAAGGAACCCCTCAAAAGACGAGCACGTGAATGTACAATGGGCTAATGGTGACGCACACTGTCGTAGCGCTGCGCACGATCTCGTAGCACCCTGTCGTGGCGCTGCGCACGATCTCGTAGCACCCGGTCGTGGCGCTGCGCACGATCTCGTAGCACCTGGTCGTGGCGCTGCGCACGATCTCGTAGCACCTGGTCGTGGCGCTGCGCACGATCTCGTAGCACCCTGTCGTGGCGCTGCCGGTCGGACACAATGACTGTAACGAGAAGATGGTCCCTGCTTTGGCATCGCCTGTTTCGGGCACAATGACTGGAACGAGATCCCTGCTTTGGCATCGCCTGTTTCGGGCACAATGACTGGAATGCGAGGAGGGTCCCTAGGCGGTCGCATCGCCGCAGACGCGCCTGGAAACACCTGGCGATGAGTGTTGCGGCGACGACGATCGGGCCAAAATGTCTGCCGCCCCGCCGCAGTCGCGCCGGCAAAACCACGTGTCGCAGGCGAAACGCAACAGACCGCCCCGCCGGGGGAAGGAGATCCCGATGGACAGGGGACTGCATCCGCTGTCCGGAGGGATGTCGCTCGATGATGCTCATAACCGAAGTCGGGCGTCCCTTGACGTTTCTTGAGCGCAGCGCACAGAGAAGGCCTCGTTCTCTCGTTCAGGTTCGCACGGGACACTGCAAAGTGACTTCGGGAGAGTTCACATTTTTGTTCTCGTTCCCGGCAAGCGTTAGAACTACGCTGAAAACTCAACCGCTCAGTCAGCAAGCACGGCACAACCCTCACTAAGCCCTGCCAGGCTCTTTCCCCTTTTTATACCACTGCCTAGTTCCTTACAGTAGTCTAGCATCACTCAGAACGCGTCCACAAATTGAAAAATTGCACTAGAAAGCATATCATCACTTTGAAACACTAAACAAAAGCAATATGTTAAAAAAAATCCTGCCTCAGGAAGAAAAACATCAGTAACAAACAATTTTGAGGCTGATTCCTACGTTAGGGGCTTCGACTTAAGCCATCGGCGTTACCGTTGAGACTCCCCTTTTTGTAACGCACCTCAAAGGAATATTGTTGTAAAGCGAGGCTCCAGCGCAGGAGGCGGCCATTTTTGGGAGAGATGGTCTGCAGCCATTGGAGAGGGCAGTGATCCGTCTCAATGATAAACCTCGAGCCGGCTAGATAGCATGACAATTTCTGAACGGCCCACACGAGACACGCACACTCTTTCTCGGTGGCGCTATACGCCTGCTCACGACTGGTCAGCTTACGACTAGCATACAGGACGGGGTGTTCTACTTCTCCATTTTCCCGTTGGCACAATACAACGCCCATGCCTCGCTCACTAGCATCGCACTGAACAATGAACCCTTTTGTATAGTCTGGCGATCGTAGCACAGGCTGGCTTGTTAGGGCACTCTTTAGGGCGCTAAAAGCTCTTTCCTTGGTCTCGTCCCAGACGACTGTTTGAGGCTCTGTTTTTCTTAGAGCATCCGTCAGGGGAGCCGCGATATCAGAGTACCTAGGGATGTACCTCTGATAGTAGCCGGCGACACCCAAGAACGACCGAATATCGGTCTTGGTGCGCGGTTGCGGAAAGTCTCGCACAGCGGCCACTTTTATTTCAGAAGGGCGGCGACGACCCTGACCAATCACGTGACCGAGGTAGACAACCTCGGCCTGTGCTAACTGGCACTTAGGAGCCTTGACTGTCAAGCCCGCTTCGCGCAGGCGGGTTAGCACTGCCCGCAAGTGTGTCATATGCTCAGACCAGGATGCGGAGAATATCGCTACGTCGTCTAGATACGGTAAAGCGAATTCTTGCTGTCCCCGCAACACTTTATCCATGAGGCTTGAAAAACAGTATGGCGCGTTCTTCAAACCAAAACTCAACACTTTAGGACGGAATGTTCCCATTGGTGAAATGAACGCCGCATACCTACTAGCCTCTTCTGTAAGTGGAACCTGCCAATAACCCCTGACAAGATCTAGGGTGGAAATAAACTGAGCGCTACTAACTTTCTCAAGGCGCTCCTCGATGTTAGGGATCGGATAAATTTGATCCTTAGTGATGGAATTAAGCCTGCGGTAGTCGACGCAAGGACGAGGTTCCTTGCCCGGTACCTCAACTAAAATCAAAGGGGAGGTATAATCACTCTCACCTGCCTCAATAACACCGAGCTGTAGCATTTTCTTTACCTCAGCCTCCATAATATCGCTCTGGCGGGGTGACACCCGATACGCCTTGGATCGTACTGGCTCTGTGGAGGTAAGTTCTATATCATGAGTAAGTACAGAAGTCCTACCAGGCCTCTCAGAGAACAGACCTTGAAACTCTTGTAATAGCTGGTGTAGTTCGGTTTTCTGCTCGGGCGACAGCGGTGCTTTACTGATAAGGTCACTAATGACTTGACCGGTGTCTTCCCTGTTCGTCACTGAGCCTAGTCCCGGAAGCTCGACCGGAAGCTCTTCAGGAACGTTTACCATCATGCACACCACTGCTTCCCTTTGTCTATAAGGTTTGAGCAGATTACAGTGGTAAACTTGCTGTGCTTTCCGCTTTCCTGGCAGACTTACCACGTAGTTAACGTCCGACAGTTTCTGAACAATTCGTGCTGGGCCCTCCCACTGCACGTCTAGTTTGTTGTTTAGCGATGTGCGCAATATCATGACCTCATCGCCAACCTCAAAACGACGGGCCCTGGCTGTCCGATCATAATAAACCTTGGCCCTCTGCTGGGCCTTTGTCATTGCTTCACCTGACAACTCCTGTGCCCTTCTTAAGCGTTCGAGGAGCTTAAGCACGTACTCCACCACGACTGGGTCGTCGCCCCTACCTTCCCACGATTCTCGAAGCATGCGAAGCGGAGATCGAAGCGAGCGACCGTACACCAGTTCAGCTGGCGAAAACCCCGTAGCCGCATGCGGCGCGGTTCTTAACGCAAACATCACCCCAGGCAGACACAGCTCCCAGTCAGTTCGATGTTCAAAACACAACGCTCTCAACACGCGCTTCATGACGGAGTGGAGCTTCTCAACGGAATTCGACTGTGGGTGGTACACTGAGCTGTGTAACAGCTTTACCCCACACCTTTCGAGAAAAGTTGTCGTCAAAGTGCTAGTAAACACTGTGCCCTGATCTGATTGGATTTCCGCAGGAAAACCAACTCGCGCAAATATGGACAGTAGTGCATTAACTATCTCAACTGAACTGAGTTCTTTAAGCGGCACTGCTTCAGGGAACTTTGTCGCTGGGCAGATCACAGTCAAAATGTGTCTGTACCCCGTGGCTGTTACCGGCAGAGGTCCCACAGTATCAATAACGAGCCGTCTAAAAGGCTCCGTTATGATAGGTACCAATTTCAACGGCGCCCTTGATTTGTCCCCTGGTTTGCCCACCCGCTGACAAGTGTCACATGTCCTCACGAAATGGTCTGCGTCCCGAAAACACCCTGGCCAATAGTACTCTTGCAAGAGACGGTCCTTAGTTTTCTTAACTCCTAGGTGTCCGGACCACGAACCCCCATGTGACAAGCGCAGCAGATCCTGACGATAGCATTGAGGCACGACCAGTTGATCGAACTCCACTCCTCGGCGGTCTAGATACTTCCGGTACAGGACTCCACCCCTTTCCACAAAACGCGCAGTTTTCCTGGCGATACCTTCTTTGACATTGCCGCGCACGTTTTCCAGGCTGCCATCCTTTTTTTGCTCGGCTATCAAAGCCGACCGGCTGACTTTTAGCAACCTATCAAGTCCGTCTGACGTAGGCGCGATGAGCAAATCAGTAGATAGCTCTTCTAACTTTCCCGCGTCGGGCGTTTCCTCTCCAGTATCTGGCGCCTTTAACGTTACAGACTCAAGTTTATTCAGTTCGGGCGTGCTCTGAATATCAGCTTGCTGCGCCTCTGACCCTTTTTCGTTGTTTGATAACGTCGGCCCCGCAACTACCGCCTTTGCAGCGAGCTCCCGAACCTTCGATCTGGTTAAGGCCTGAACACTAGCTTCACCAAACAAAAGCCCCTTCTCGCGCAGGAGGTGATCGGACCTGTTTGAAAATAGGTACGGGTACTGGGGTGGCAGCATAGATGACACTGCCGCCTCTGTCTCAAGCGCTCCGAAAGGTCCTTCAATAAGCACCTTTGCTACTGGCAGACACACGCTATGAGCTTCCACGGCTTGCTTGATCCATGCGCACTCGCCCGTGAACATATGGGGTTCTACGTAAGACGGGTGAACTACATCCATCGTAGCTGCGGAATCGCGAAGCACTCGGCACTCTTTCCCGTTCACGAGGAGGTCTCGCATGTAAGGCTCGAGAAGCTTCATGTTGTCGTCAGTGCTGCCTATTGAAAAAAACACAACTTTTGGTGTTGTTTCCGGACACTGCGCCGAAAAGTGACCCGGCTTCTGGCACGTATAACAAACGCCCGCTCGCCTCATCTCGAACCGCTTTCTGCGTTCGGCTTCGGCTGCCGTCTCTTTACGTTTGGTCGGATTGCTTTCACTCGCATCCTCACTACGCGTGTCCCCCTTAAATCTCATGGGCGTGAACCTTGGCCTCTCAGACTTGGAGCCAAATTCACCCTTTTGACCGTCCTTAGCTCCGCGAGCTCGACGCGTCACAAACTCCTCGGCTAGCTCAGCGGCTCTAGCCACCGTACTCACGTCTGGCCTATCCAAGACCCAGTATCGCACGTTCTCCGGTAACCGACTATAAAACTGCTCTAGCCCGAAACACTGCAGAACTTTATCGTGGTCACCAAACGCTTTCTCTTCTTTGAGCCACTCCTGCATGTTCGACATAAGCCTATACGCAAACTCTGTATATGACTCACTTCTGCCTTTCTCATTTTCCCGAAACTTCCGACGGAACGCCTCCGCAGACAGCCGGTACTTTTTTAGCAGACTCGATTTTACTTTGTCGAAATCCTCTGCTTCCTCTCTATCCAAGCGAGCGACTACGTCGGCCGCCTCGCCGGGTAACAAAGTGAGCAAGCGCTGTGGCCACGTTTCCCGAGAGAACCCCTGCTTCTCGCACGTTCGCTCAAAGTTAACCAGGAACAAACCAATGTCCTCTCCAAGCTTAAACGGCCGCATTAGGTCAGTCATTTTGAACAATACGCGTTCTCCTGCACCGTGTGCCTGACTTCCATTACGAGCGCGTTCCATCTCTACCTCGAGACGCTTCATTTCCAAAGCGTGTTCGCGCTCTTCTTTTTCTTTCTGCTCTGTAAGTTCGCGCTCCTGTTTCTCTTTTTGCTCTTTAAGTTCGCGCTCATATTTCTCTTTTTGCTCTTTAAGTTCGCGCTCCTGTCTTTTTGACCTCTCCTCAATAGTCTCAAGGCATTCCGACAGCTCGTCATCCTCAGCCTCTAACTCAAGAATAGCCTTTAGCAGTTCAGGTTTTCTTAGTTTGTCTGAGACATCCAGACCCTTTTGTTCTTTGCAGGACGATGCAGCCCCGTATAATCTTATCCGCGCCGTTTCTTTCTCGTTTCTCTTCAACCGCTACTAAGAGCGAACTACTTTCCACCAGCTCTCGCCCACACTTGCTCTTTCGAAAACTTCTGAACTCCGTAATACATTAGTGAGCGCTAACATGGAAGGCAGCCCCACCGTGTCCCGCGCTCTTTTAATCTCGCTGGCAGTGCAATATAACTGAGATCGCGTGACGTCTCTCCACGCTCTCTGCGCACGCTGTGGCGTGCACAGCTTCACTGGAGACAAAGGCGGCTCGGGACTTTGACGGAAACGGGCTTTCCTCCTCGCCGTGTACAGTATATACCTCTATGTGGTGCCCCCGCCGCTCAACGCGCCCCAGGTCCATCGAACGCGGGCACCGGTGCCCGTGGCGGAAATTAGATCAAGTGCCTTGCTTAGAGCCACCGACCTATACTGGTACGACGTGCGCCAGCGCTATTACACTGCGGGCCTGTCCTGCAGGGAATGGGTCGTGGCGCCTCTTGAGTGAATTAGCTGCAGGCAGAGGGCGCTCGCCCTTCATTTGGTTCGTCTTCACCGGGGGCACTAAAAGGCGGGCGCGGCCCTAACGAGCTCGCTGTCCATCGGTGAGGTTTTGCTGCCTCTTATGGAATGCGCGCTAGGAGAAAAGATGAATTCACGAGATGGAGGAAGGCCGGAAATGCGCTACTGCATGCCGCGCATTCCGCGAATGTAGCATGGCCAGGCCAGTGTGTAGGCTCGTGAAGGCAGCGCTGGCTCGCACGTAACAGCAGAGATTATGAAAAGGCGACTACTACATGGGCAGAGGGAGAGAAAGAACGTGTGCTGTTTGCACGCACACTTACGCACAAGAATTCATCGTTCGGCCTGTCACAAACGGTCACACAGGCCTGGCGGATCTCAAGTAACGCAGCAGTGATTTCCTGACTGTACATCTCCGACACATGCGACCACGTTCCTAGTATTTTCCATTTTGTACAACTCCTGTCGCCTCATTTCCTTAAAGCGATTCGAAAGGAGGGCCTGTGATCTTCGTACGATGGCCAGTCATACAGGAGATGAAAAAAAATATTGTCGCCCTCCCTACTGTAGCACGAAGCTTGCCGGCTTCCGTAGAACTCATTTCTCATACTTGGGAGGTCCTGTAAAGTTTCTTCTATGGCCACTTGCGCTGCAGTGGACGCTGTACATGGCCTCATTCACGTTCGAATGAGCGCTTAAGAACCAAAGGGATTTTTTTAGTTTCACAACGCTTTCTGCTGGGCAGCTAAGCGCGAAGTCGCTGAATGATGATGATGATGATGATGATGATGATGATGATGATAAAAAACAATTTATCCCTCTTTAAAGGGAAGGGGGCAATGGAATAGAGGGTGGGGGCAGGAACTACTTGAAGTAGGCCTCCTTTATCCTCTCAGCGCACTCCAGGATGGCCTCCTGAAGATCGGGCCTCGAGCTGCGCAAGGCAGCCTCCCACTGCTGTCCGACCGCGGCGGCCGCATATCAATGGAGCTGAAATGAAAGAGTACCTGTGTTCAGCACGGAAAAAAGAAAAATCAGGTTATCAAATTTAATCCAAAGTATTTCACTATGGCGTCCCTCATAACGGACTGTAGATCTTCTGGACGCATATTATTTAATTGGAACCGTCCCAAGATTTTGCTCATTATCTTCTGATCAAAGCTTCTTTGCACACCTATAAGGTTACATCACTGTCACTCCAACTTATTCTCTGTGTGATTGCAGCTGCTCAGTTAACACCCTTGTTACGTGCAGGGCCATTTCCCCTTCGCCTCATTCGACTGCTAGGAGGAGCTTAGCTGTCCCTTATATAGTGGTTGAAGTTCAAATGAGCGCCACACTCTACTGCCAAAACTTGATTACATAACACGGAAGGCTACTAGGCAACATATGAGAATACAGGACATAACACTTACCTAAAAGTATTTGTGATAAGTTTTCTGCAGGTCAGATGTTCACTTAAGGCCTGCGTTCTGCTATGAGATCCCCCGCGTTTTCTTTTTTTATTATTCTCTGTTTCCGGCGTATCATGGTTTATGCATTCCCCATTTACTGAAATAGGCGCACTTGCGCTTCTTTTCTGCACTTAGTTTAACGCAAATTGTTAGCGAAAACAGACTGCCGCGTTCTTTACGTGAGCAGGAAACTCAAAAATGCATTTTCTAAGTTATATCTATCTCTTTACTTGCTGTCACGCTTCCGTGGCGACGACAGCAATCAGCGAAGATCGGAAGCGGCCGTTTCCTCCATTTACTGCGCGGGCGTCTTGTTTTGCTGCGCGATCGATAACTGCTTCAGCTTTTGTGGCGAGCGCTGCCTCTTTTTAGGGCTCACGAGAAGCACAGAAAATGATCCTGCTAGACCCGTTTGGCCGGGTGACTGTGTGTGGGATCGCTACGGGTTTCGCGATAACGACTTCCAAGATGGGCTCGTCGCGTCGATCACCGTGCCACCACGCCGGTCTTTACGAGGCAACGAGAGGAGAATCCATGCTGCTGGAAAACTGAGCTCGGTACGATCGTATCGATTCGTCGGCATGCCGACAACATTTTTATGAAGCGTGGTCCTATTGGGCTCAGAAACAAATATTCAGTCGAAGCTTAATAGGTAAATCAATTATATTAATTTGATATTTTTTATTGATTAGTGTATAGAGAAAGAGAAGGGAAGCAAATATAGGAAGGCCAGCTGACGAGCGTCCGGCTTCCTACCCTTCTTTAGGGTCAAGAAAGATTTTCTCAGAGATATGTAGGAAGCTTGAAAAGCTGTCGCGTCAAATTTGGGAGATCCTTTCGAGCATTGAAGCCCTTATTCTTCGTCTCAATATTCTGGCAAATATATCTGCCTTTGAAATCTCCAATCACCCACTATAATCTTTCACGAGCGATAGTATTATTAGCTAATTTGACGGACGAAGTTGTGGCTAGCAACTTCTGTGTTCTAATAGAACGACTGGTGGACGGAGTGTATCGTCTGCAGGAGGACCCACCTCGGTAACCAATGCCTATGGCATTGCGTTGCTGAGCTCAAGGTCACCGGCTTGGCCCCGGTGACCTTGATCACAGTGTAGCTCCTTCGGGGAGTACGACCCGCGTATTCTCGTCCGGTAGGGTCACATACACACGCTTCCTAAACCCCCAAGCGCGTCATCATCTGACTATTTAAGGCCTGTTTGTGGTACACATCACAAAAATTCGCTCTTCACTCCCGGTGTGGAGCCCATTAAACTCGACGAGGAATTCAGTTTTGAGTCTTTGCGTCACTTCATGATTATCGTATTTCCTTATGCTGAACAAGGAGTCAATCTCGTCGATGAGGATTATACTGGGCTGCAGTTATTGTGCAACTGCAAACAGGGCTCGCACCAGCTTCTCACCTTCGCCGCCGTATTCGGAGGTGAACGACGCCGCGCTGATGTTGACAAACGTGGAGTGGGACTTGTGGGCCAGTGCCTTGGCCAGCGCGCTCTTACGATTGCCTGGGGGCCCAAAGAGCATCAGGCTCTTGGGTGGTGTCTTGAGACCCGTGAAATTTCTGGCCGATCTCTAGGCAGTATGAGCATCTCGCTGAGGGCCTGCTTGGCCACTTCCTGGCCATCAATGACACTGAAGAGCACCTCGGGGCAGCCATGCGCGATCTCGTCCAGGACCATGTGCGCCAGCCGAGCGTCAGCGCCAATTAAGCGTTGACACCAGCCTCCCTTCGTTGCCGAGCCGCGGGCGCTGGGTCGTGAGACCCAGGGAGGCTCCTGTAGACCCCTTGGCTGTTGGGTGTTCGGCTATTGCTGGTTTCGCCGCCGTCTGGCCGCCCTTGGCGTTGGTGCCGACGCTGCATTATTGGCGGCCGGTCGACCAAGCTGCTATGTGGACTTGGCCGTCGTCTGGGCGCCTTCAGTCGTCGTGTTTCGCGGCAGCGTCTGGGGCCTCGTCTGACTGCCTGCGTCACCACTCCTGACACCGATGTTGTTGCTCCATGTTTCCTCAGCGTGACACCAGAAGGCGTCTTGGGCGACAGCGGCGGCAACGTGCAGCGCCTGTGCCTGTCGCGGGGCTGGCCATGGGCGCCGCCATTCTCGACGATTTTAGCTGTGAAGGGCCGTCCGGATTCGTGGTTGTATCCTCGCCGGGCGCCACCTTCTGCCACGCTCGCCGTTTTTGGTTGGCTTGGGGGCGGGCCACACCCGCATGCCAGGGCAGCTCATCTCCAAGGCCCTCAATCTTGACCATGCTCTCTAGAAAGCGAGCCTGTCCTTGGCAATCTCAAGGTTGACCCTCATCTTGTCGGGCAGCCTGTGTGCCCTACCCCTTGAAGGACCTTTTTCTTCGGAGAAGTCAATGGCGATTCCCTTCTGCACTTCTTGAATACCCTGGAGGCCGACGTCGATAGCTAATTCTTTGAGATCGCCATTCTGCTCGTCGCGTTTGAGAGCCTTGGAAAGGAAATCAAAGGCCCGCTTGAGTGCTGTTTCTGGCAAATGAGCAAGTTCGCGTCGGGCTCCTCACTGCACGTCTCCATTGCATTGGAGGTGCCAGCCAACGCCGACAGATGGCCGTAGTGTCGCCCGACGATGTCATGGCTGAGACCGCCGCAGAAAAGGAACAGCAACCCATGAACACACTCGTGAGAAGCCATCGTTGCAGCGGAAAAATCACGAGTGCGGGGTAGATCACGTAGTTGCCGACGGTTCTGAGCGTACGCGGTCGGAAAGTGTCGACAGTGCTGGCACTCTTGTCAGCGTCGAGCGTAATCTCCAGCGGAACGATGCTTACAACCATCTGCACATAGCGATAACAATCGACTCGTCTGCTGCGCTCGTGTTCGTGAACCGTGCTTTAGGTTCTGATGAAAGAACCCATAGCGGTTAAAATTATTCCAACTTTCCCCGTGACAGCGTGCCTCATAAGGAGATCGTATGCATAGTAAAATTATAGATGCAGCTGTATGGCGATGATGGCGGGACGATGACAACATGACGAGAATCGAATAAAGAAGCCGCAGTGATGACGAATGGAGCGACCCCAACGGAATCATAACAGTATGAAAACGAATGCATGACGATCTAGACAACGATTGTTGACGACGTCGCCGTGACGAGAGTCGGTTCACGAAGCTGGAGCGACGACAATGCATGCACCAACACAACGGCATCACAACCACGAGCACATACCAATTAACCTAGGCTGTTAGATAACTTCGTTTCGTGAGTCGGGCGTTGAACGCCTCACGATTACAGCATGCGGAAAGCCAGATGACGAAGCTGGAATGTGTCGCTCACACTTGGTGCCCTACTTTCTTTAAATATGGACATGGCCGGTTTCGTCGGCATGACCTTCGCCAGCCACTTTTACGGGCCTGTTTACCAACGAGGCTATAAAATTCATGCAATTCGGACCATGTAAGCACGTATGCTGGTCTCCGTTCACGCCAAATCACGGCCGAGGAAGGCCGCAAGCACTATTTGCCCACGGTTGCAGGAAGAAAGGACGAACGGGGAGCACCAATCACAGTGCGCGTAAATTAGGAGTCGCTGTGCTGACTGCAGGAGCAGGTGATTACCACGAGCGACTGCTCCCCAGTGCAAATGACCCGGCCACCACATCCCAGAAACATAACATGGCAACCATGACAAAGTGGAACAGCAGCGAAACCACACTCAGCAATCGATCCCTTCAGTGCACCTCGCGCAATGACCCAGGCTATCGAGCAAGAAGAAGAATCCCGAACGAGACTAGGAATTAAGAATAATATGAATAAGAAAGCTTGCAATCAAGACAGAAGCCACTCCACTCTGCAAGCAGTGAAGGCCAGAAACAGTAAGAAAAGTCAAATGCCACACAGCAAACGGTTCAAAGGTTGATGCAAGACACATTCCGTCGCCGCATTAGCTATTTGGAGGAGAGGGATTGCTCATGGCAACGTGCACTAGAAAATACTGCGACAGATATAATATCATACTACTACACAGTGACTGGTATTAAGGATGAGCAAACAAACGGTTGACCTTTATGTTTAGATGAGAAAGAAAAATAATCTCCACGCTGTATCTTGTGTCCTGTATAATATTAGATATTTTATGCCTCTTTCTGTCCGTCAATGTGTTACTCACGCTCTAGCCTATAGTGTGCTTAGATACGGAATCACTCTTTATGGTCATTGCATGGCTCGCTGGCAGCGCATGGGGAATTCGCGTCTGCGTTTACTATTAAAGAATATTGCCTACGACCTGCCCATTGGTAATAACATCGATATTTTTAGAAGACTAAAGCCTCCATGTTTTAACGCTTTGTTAATAGAAACTATTGTGCTTAAACTTTCTGGTACAGTCAGTTCACAATTCCGCATGTTCCTGCACGTGATTTAAGAACAAAATACAGTTACTGCATTCCTCGCTCGTCAAGCCGGTACGGAACGCGCACGCGTCAGTACTATTTACCTGCCTGTTTCAATAGTATGCCACCTAGTGTATTCCGCATGAGAACAAAATACACCTTGAAAAAAATTTGCGGTATGTCTCCGCGTTGCCTCCTGCCCCATAATTATTCCGTCTAGTGTTACTGTCTTAATTTCGCATTACTGTCATCCCTTTTGATGTTGTAATAGTTATGTCTCTATATTTGTTTCTCTGCATTGTTCAATTTCTCTCTTCTTTTATTTGTCGAGTTCGTTGCAACGTCTCTATTTTCCTGTGTTTTGCTAATGTTCGCTGCCTGCCAGGCAAGCCCTTGGTGAGGCTTTGGTAGGCCTGATTTTCGTGTACGAGAATTGAAATGAATAAAAGAATTGAATTGAATTGAATCTCGAACAAGAATGGGAATCAAAAAGCATGCATTCATCGAAAACAATTTTATACTTGACACAAATAGAATTTGACAAGGCAACCGAAAACCACGAGTAGTTGAAGCGAAACAGAAAGAAAGTATTATGCTTAATTTCGCAAGAAACACTGACAGCTACCTACTGCAGCGACGTCTTGGCCACTGCAGCTTCTTTTGTTTTCCTTTGACAGCACATTTAGGCGCTTTTGGCAAGCTTAATTCGCGGTTTTTATACAACATGCGCCAAAGAAGCCGAAGGTGGACATAGTGGTGCAGGAATTCCTGTTCGCAGCCTGAACTCCAGAATGGGGGGTTGCCGGTCTCCTCTGAGGCAATGAAGAACAACTCAATTGTAACACCTTGATGACGTGCAATAGCATCTATTGCAAGTGTAAATTGGTCCTCCAGCCTCACGACATACTCACATGCTGCCTCAGTTGGGACAGTTATATGGCTGAGCGTTTTACCCTTTCTTTCAGAAGCTTTAAACATAATAAATAACTAGCAAGATTTTCCCATGTTCTGGCTGCTTTCCTACAGGTGGTCGTGGCACGAGCTGCAGTGTCTTTTTTAGGAATGTGTATATTAAATATCCAGACGCATAGTAGACAGTGTATGACTTAAGCACATCATAACTTTCTTCTGCACTACTTTCAGAAAGCCCTTCTATAAAAGTAGCACTTGTGGAGCAAGGTGTCCCTTCAGTAGCTTTGCTAAGGTCAGTCAGTAGAAGTGCTTTAAGTTTAGTTGAAAGAAAACCGTCGTCTTCATCGCAGTTGGTCGTTAGAAAGCTTGAAAAGTTTCGATACAGCAATGTGCCTTAATCCGGCCTAAAACTGGTAGAGATTTGGAATTTCATTGCAACCGTGCTGCTGCCGAATGAACCTGAACATGTTCTCAAGGGGATCCTTTTTCTGCCGCCCGTGTCAACAAGAGTTCAAAATACAAAAAAGATTGCTGGAGGTGTTTCCATAGCAACAAGATTGCTTTGATTGTGACCCGCAATCTAATTATAGTTCTATGTTGGCGAGGGCAATCGAACTTCTAGGACTTCATCCAAAGCACTCAAGCCTTTAAATATTCAGTGCGCTCTGTGGTAGAGGTAACGGCGTGTCTCATTTTCCGCTCTCTTATAACAGCTTGTACATCCTTTCTGCAAAGTTTCCTGTGTGTATGGCAGTAGCAGGCAGAACGTAAAAAGTAATCAAGGTCTGAATTGCCAAATACATATTGTTACTTAGTGCTTGGGAAGCAAATTTTACCTTCATGTTGCTGAAAAGAGTTTCGTACAAATGCCTGTCAATGATTTTCGGCAGATATTTGAGTTTGTGGTGATGGATGGACTGCTATATTTTGAGTATGTGTTTCCATGAAATGTCATATTTACGCAAGTTGTTCCTAGTACATTTCAACAAGTGCGTCGGATCTAAAATAAAGTATATTTGGCCCCATATATTTCAAGAAACGGATCCTGTGGCGTTATTCCAAGTGCTGTCCCAACTGCACAATTGTTGCTAGCTTGATCCCAGGTGATCATTGCCTTTACGTAACGACCATAGTACTTCGGCTTGCGTACTAGTTCTGTCAGTAAAGTCAAAGCGGGTCTAGAATGAACTGTACCTTCATCTCTCATGAAAGCTACAAGCTGGAGCCACCGCTTCGCTGTGCCTGTGGCCTGAAACGAGTGTTGTGTTTGCTACATGACCAGAACTTTCAGTGTTGCTGTCACCATAAGCAACAGCGTCATGCTTAGAGTCGTACTGCAGGTTTCGTTTTAGAGGAATTTCGTCAAAGATGAGGGCACATGGCCAATCCATAACATCCTACTTTTTTCCTTTCTTTTTCTTTTACGAAATCCGGGATCTCTGGCATCAATCCAGGTTTACTGATATTGCCAATAACCGGGTTTCTGACGTTTTTACTGTCGCAAGGCTCAGCGTTTTTGCCAGGTACCTGTACTCTTTGCGGCTACTGAAATAGAGGTTAAGTACAAACTGACGAAACCCTTTTGGCCAGCGTCGTCCGTGCTTGTGCAGAGGTTGCTGGTGCACTTGAACACGAAGACTTTTTACAACTCTTTGTTGAGGTACTTGGATAAACAGGCCCATGTCTGTGCTGGCGAAATGACGGCTGAGGTTCTTTTCACTGTTGACACAGTCATCCGTAGACTTCATATTTAATCCAACTATTTCTGCATCCGCTTATTTGTTCATGGTCTAAAAGTATTGCGAGTTTGGCTCCGGCCTCTTCGTGGTAGCGTATATGGGGGCTCCTATGACGACGACTAAGACGTGCTTGGTGCAGACTCTGTTGGGGCATGACAGTAACACCTGAGATACAGCACAGATTAGTCAAACTCAAGTAGTGCTTTTTTAATGTTTGAACCAATTATCTACAGTAAATATGAACAAACATCTGCTACAGACAACATGTATCTCAAGATTAGCAACCCAATAGAGCATATATCAAGCATATTTATTTCTGAACCCGATTTTGTTTACCTTGTAGGAGCAGCCAAAGTCCACACAATGGCCTCGTTGTAGAAGGCAGTAACTTCTCTGCTAGCTGGAGAGTGCGGTGCTTCGCACTGGTGCCGTAGTCCTTACTGCATGTCTGGAACAGAAATTCTGACTGCATCAGAAATTAAAAAAGCACAATTTTGCAATATGAAACGTGAAAAGGTGTGACATATATATATATATATATATATATATATATATATATATATATATATATATATATTGTCGCAGCACTGCGCGGCTGCGGCTGAGGCAGAGAAAGACGAAGTAGAGTGTGCGCGCGTGACCTCGCGGTACTCGGCGCCGGCTGGGCCTGGCCTGTAGCTTCCCTCTCGGACCTCGTTTCTCCGTTTCACCCTGTAAATAAACATCATTCGTAACATCTTTGGTGGACGTGCGGGGTAAATCTTGGACGATCCTGGACGACCTAGCTCTACCAACTGTCCGACGGAGTAGGCGCTTGGCCGGTTTACGACCACAAGCAGCGGACATGGCCGATTCCGGAGAAGGCAATGACGACCCCACCTGCGGCGGACCAGACAGCAATCACGCAGGTCAGGCTGGCTACTGGACACCGCTGCGAGAGCCACCCACCGTTTCGGGGAAGGCCAACGAAGACGTCGACGACTGGCTTAAACACTACAACAGAGTGAGTCGCCACAACCACTGGAACTCTACGAAGCAGCTCGATAACGTGTTTTTTTTTCTCGCTGGCACCGCACTCCTCTGGTTTGAAAACCACGAGAGCGTTCTAACAAGCTGGGATAACTTTGTAGAAGAATTCACCAAGTGCTTCGGGGACCCAATCTCTAAGAAAAAGAAGGCTGAGCAGACGCTTTCCCGACGAGCTCAATTACCTGGCGAAACGTGTACAACGTACATAGAGGCTGTTCTGAGATTATGCGGAATCGTCAGCGCTACCATGACAGACGAAGACAAAGTAGGACATCTGCTTAAAGGAATCGCTGAAGATGTTTATAATTTTCTTATAACGAAGGACGATCTTAGTACTCCGTCTGATCTGAAGAAACACTGCCGGGCGTTTGAAGCGCTGAAAATGAGAAGGATTGGGCCAAAGTTTGGACGATTGGACAATGTTACTACTATTGCAAGTGTGTCCGTCCCAACCCACGACGACCTCTCCTCAGTGATTCGGCAAGTAGTTAAAAAAGAGCTTCAACGCCTTAAAGTTGTTGACGACGCTCATGTGTGCCATCAGTGTGCATTTGATCATCGTTCTCGTGTGCCACCGTCCACCTGGGCACCTCAGAGTTTCCGAGAACCTCGCAGGAACTATGCTGATCGTACGGAGAGCAGCAACTTGCCACCGCAACCGACAAGTCCGGGACGCCGACAAGATGCACCACAACGATTTGTTCCGCGGGCTATTCCCTCCTACAACCAGCCTGAGAGTGCGTTTCTACCCATGACACCCATGTCACCGGTGTCACCCGCGACAATAATAATAATATTTGGGGTTTTACGTGCCAAAACCACTTTCTGATTATGAGGCACGCCGTAGTGGAGGACTCCGGAAATTTCGACCACCTGGGGTTCTTTAACGTGCACCTAAATCTAAGCACACGGGTGTTTTCGCATTACGCCCCCATCGAAATGCGGCCGCCGTGGCCGGGATTCGATCCCGCGACCTCGTGCTCAGCAGCCCAACACCATAGCCACTGAGCAACCACGGCGGGTTCACCCGCGACAAGCCGCGACTCCCGCACTTGCTACAGCTGCGGTGTGGCTGGACACATTGCTAGGTATTGCCACCGCCGCCAGCAGCGTGCTCCACGGTTTAATTCCTACACGCCCCGCGTACCCGCTGATGAGCCCTGGCCATATCCCACTTCCTTCCAGCGGCTGCAGCAGGGACGCGCAAACCGCAGTGACTCCCCCGTTTCCGACCGCAGCCTGACACCACCACCGACACGACAACGACGCTCTCCATCACCTCGTCGTCGCTCGTTATCACCGCCGCCGCTGGGAAACTAGCTGGTGCGACCGACGGGGGTGAGGCCGCAATATGTTCATCTTCATCAAGACCCCCTGTGTAAAATTGTTTAAAAACAAAGTGTGCGTTTTAGTTGACAATGTGAGTGCTTTTGCTTTAGTTGACACTGGGGCGGCAGTTTCTGTTATGAGCCTGTCCTTCAAAAATCGTCTTGGACAAAAAGTTATGTTTTCTTGGGATCGGAACGCTACCTTTCGTGGAGTTGGCGGGGAAATGTTACGCCCACTTGGGGTCTGTTCTGTTTCAGTTATGATAGGGGAGCAGACATTTAGAAGTGAATTTACTGTGCTTGCACGTAAACGCATGACATTATTTTAGGAATTGATTTCTTGCGGGAGTGGGGGGCAACTTTGGATTGTGGAAGTGGCGCGATTTCTCTTCGCCGCGACGCGCGAACTTCAATGACAGATAGCACCAGTGATGCCGCCGACGTTCTCACCGTGTCACAAGATGTGTGTTTGCCCCCTAAGACTGCAATGTTTTTACCTGTCACTACTTCTCGCCCTCGTACAGGTTCTTGTTGTGGTTTAGCCGAGCCCGATTATAACAATGCGCTCAAGAAAAATGCGATAGTCCCTCGCTCCCTCGTGGTTACCACTGATGGTTGTACTCGTTTGTGGACAGTGAACGTTTCAACCCAATCTATAACATTGCCGCTAGGACTTAAACTGGCAAGTTTTGATGAACATTGTCAGCGTCGGAACGGTCGAAATGTCACCTGCCGAAAAAACATCCAACCCCGACTCCATCTATGATAATTCTGCTGACTTTAAGCGCATGATTGACAAGTCGCTGTCCTCTAGTGAGCAGTGTCTGCTGGAAGCTGTGCTCGCTCGCTACGCCACAGTGTTTGATTTTGCTCAAGGCCAACGAGCGTCCCATACACCACCGGCGTCTCGTATGCAACACCGCATCCATACAGGGCAAGCAACGCCAATTCGTCAGAAGCGCTACCGCGTTTCACCTTCAGAGAGAAAAGTCATCGCCGAGCAGGTCGAAGAAATGTTACAGAAAGGAGTGATCCAGGAATCATCTAGCCCTTGGGCTGCTCCTGTGATCCTAGTCAAGAAAAAAGACAACTCATGGAGATTCTGTGTGGACTATCGCCGCCTAAACACCGTCACAACGAAAGACGTGTACCCCCTACCACGAATAGATGACGCCGTCGATTGCCTCCACTCCGCGTCGTATTTCTCTTCTGTTGATTTGCGGTCAGGATATTGGCAAATTCCCATGCACCCCTCAGACAAGGAGAAGACAGCCTTCGTGACACCTGACGGTCTCTTTGAATTCAACGTTATGCCCTTTGGCTTATGCAATGCTCCAGCGACATTCGAGCGATTTATGGATACCGTGCTCCGCGGACTCAAACGGGAAATTTGCATGTGCTATTTAGACGACGTCATTATCTACGGCCGGACATTTCAGGAGCACAATCAGCGCCTGTCGATCGTTCTTGACTGTATCCAGCAAGCTGGCCTTATTTTAAACTCGAAGAAATGTCATTTCGGTGAGCGTCAAGCCCTCGTACTAGGCTTTCTGGTCGACAAAGACGGCATACGACCAGACCCTGAAAAGATAGCAGCGGTTCGCGACTTCCAACAGCCACAAACGGTGAAAGATCTGCGAAGCTTTTTGGGCCTTTGTTCATATTTCCGACGCTTTATCAAGAATTTCGCGCAGCTTGCCTCTCCCCTCACGTCTCTCCTTCACTAAGACACCCCATACTTGTGGACTGCTGACTGCGAGTCGGCGTTTCAACAGCTGAAATTTTTGTTGACTTCTGGACCGGTACTGCGGCATTTTGATCCGCAGGCGTCAACTGAGCTGCACACTGACGCCAGCGGTGCGGGTGTTGGTGCTGTGCTTGTTCAACTCTGCGATGGCCGTGAGCATGTCATTGCCTACGCTAGTCGGACACTTACAAAAGCGGAGACAAACTACACCGTTACTGAACTCGAGTGCCTAGCAGTCGTCTTCGCCATTCAGAAGTTCCGTCCCTATCTACATGGCCGCGCATTCACGATAGTGACTGACCATCATTCACTCTGTTGGCTGGTTGGGCTGCGTGACCCGTCTGGCCGGTTGGCCCGCTGGGCTTTGCGCCTTCAAGAGTACAGCTTTTCTGTTAAGTACAAGAGCGGACGCTGTCACACGGATGCTGATTGCCTATCCTGTCTCCCTTCGCCGCACACTAAAGCTGAGGATGATGACTTCGACGACTACCTAGTTTCCATCTCTTCCGACTTTACAGACCTGCGTACCTTCGCGCGCGAGCAACGTTGCGACCCTACCTTGAAATCCCTACGGGCAGCTGCACGTGAGCCAGCAGGAACAACACCGTTTACTTTTCGTAATGGTTTGCTGTACAAAAAAAATTACTCGGCTGATGGTCCCCCATTGCTTCTAGTTGTGCCCGAAAACCTGCGCTCGGCTGTCCTTCGTTGTATGCATGACGATATCACGTCCGGGCACCTCGGCTTTACACGCACACTACACCGACTTAGACAGATTTTTCTGGCCCAAGCTCTGGAAAACAACGAAACAGTATGTCGCCAGCTGTACTGTTTGCCAGCGCCACAAGCAAACGACGACGGCCCCAGCAGGCTATTTATAACCAGTTAAGCCACCGACGTTACCCTTTGAAAAAGTGGGCATCGACTTGCTTGGCCCGCTCCCAAAGACGTCAGCTGGCTACCGCTGGATTATAGTATGCGTAGATTATCTTACTCGCTACACGGAAACGGCGGCACTTCCATCTGCCACTGCAGCAGATGTCTCTTCATTTTTGTTGCATCACGTCATACTCCGTCACGGCGCTCCCCGTGTTGTCATCAGTGACCGTGGACGGCAATTCACCGCCGACGTCGTTGAAGAACTTTTGCGGCTTTGTGGTTCTGCATATCGTCATGCCACTCCTTACCACCCGCAAACCAATGGCCTCACGGAGTGGACGAATCGAACCCTTACCAACATGTTATCAATGTATGTCGCTGCTGACCACAAGAATTGGGACGCCGTCTTACCTTTTGTAACGTACGCGTACAATAGTGTCAAGCACGAAGTTACTGGATATGCACCGTTCTTTTTGCTGTACGCCCGCGCACCCCAGAGCTTTCTGGACACTATTCTATCTTTATCGTGCCAACAGGATCCTTCCATCGCCCAAACTCTGTGTCGGGCTGAGGAAGCACGTCGACTGGCGCATCTTAGGACGTTGTCCTCACAAGGCAACAGCAAGATTCGCTATGATGCGCGGCATCTCCCCGTCAGTTTTACTCCCGGTGATTATGTTTGGTTGTGGACACCTGTTCGCAAAAAGGGATTGTACCGCAAGTTTCTCGCCACTTACACCGGACCATTCGTTATACTCAACCGCTTGAGCGATGTGAACTATGTCGTCGCCAAAGTGACGGCAAGTAATCGGCGTTCACGGGCGACGCAAGTTGTTCACGTGGCCAGACTCAAGCAGTGCCATCACAGGTCCCTTTAACTCGCTCGGCGAGCTTCGTCTGCCCCCGGGGAAAATGTCGCAGCACTGCGCGGCTGCGGCTGAGGCAGAGAAAGACGAAGTAGAGTGTGCGCGCGTGACCTCGCGGTACTTGGCGCCGGCTGGGCCTGGCCTGTAGCTTAATTCCCTCTCGGACCTCGTTTCACCGTTTCACCCTGTAAATAAACATCATTCGTAACAATATATATATATATATATATATATATATATATATATATATATATATATATATATATATATATATATATATATATATATATATATATATATATATATATATATATATATTAATGCCTGGTGACTGCAGAACACATGCAAATGTGTACTGTTTTTTCTAGGGTGCTTAAGCAGCATGTGAATTCAATAAATATTGCTACTCTCGATACCGTTGACGTCTGTCTAACTACAATGCACGTCAATGGAGGTAGTGCAGGTACTATAGCACACGTTTGCTTTATTAGCAGCGCCGCGGTCAATCTTTGGCCCTCTGTGGCAATTTATTGAACTTGAGAGTGTGCTACACTTAACGATAGAAAGACCATGACGGCATCGTGAACACGAGCACAAAGACTGTTTTATCGACCAGGAGGAACATGACTCGAAGTAGCGCGCCGAGCCGATTTCCTCCTCGTACTCGTATGGGCGGATCGCCGTTTCTCCTAGCGGCAGCTCGGAATGGTAGTAAAAGTCAAAGCGAATTAGTGTAATTCCAGCGGTTTCTCTCTGTGACTGCTGCAATGTCAAATGACTCAAGGAGAACGGGCTACCACTGTGCTGTATTCGGCTGAAAAAGAAATAGCTTTCGGAAGTGAATGTGAAGTGCACCTTCAGCAGCGTTGACTCCGTGACTCCGCCCCTGCGGTTGCAAACAAGAGTCCGCTTTGGTTTGCCAGCATCAACATTCTGAAATGACTCGAGGCCATCAGCTTCATCGCGTGTATGTTCAGAAGATTTGAACTCAATATATCGTTAAGGGCCCCCACGTCGCAGAAAAACCGGCGTGATTTCATATACGTAGCACAGGAAAACCAATGACAAAAAAAGAAAAGAAGCCGTGAAGGCACTTTGCGCCGCGTACGTGTCTCATCGCCTCTTTCAACGCGATAACGTTAAGGGCTCCGTGTGGAAGAAAATTCTGGCACCGGCGTCCCGCGTCCGGCATCCGGCGTTGGATGTCGTTTCGGCAAAAAGAATTGGGAACCAAATTCCGAACCACGCATACGCAACTACTCTTCTACCACCAAAGTTGTTCATACGTTTTGTTCGATTCTTTACAAAGTTATTCCTCGCGATTTTGAGAATGGCAGCCCACAAGCAATTATGTAACGAAAGAAAAAAGAACACGAACAGCGCATATCTTTTATGTTAGCTCTTCTCAGACTGAAATATTAAAAGCTTGCCTTCAAGCATAGCATTCACCTCCAGCGTTTCCCGGTAAACGTTACGGTTACATAAGCCACAGTTGCCGGGAAGCAGGAAAAGCACTCGGGGGGTCTTTGAATGCCATTGTGTCGAACTCTTAAAGGCACAGCTTAGGCGTCCTCCCAATTTGTTTATTTCCTGCGAACGCACGGAATATTTTTTTTTTCAACTCGTCGCGTGCGTCTGTTTAAATGAGGCACATACGTGGCCACTGCCCCGAGGTCGTTTTATCAAGTATTCGATGTTCATGGCTCTTCCGGTTGAGTTATGTTACATACTTTATTTTGTGAAACTTGATGATGCCTGAGTTAAACAATGGTTAGAAAATCGTACTGCGAAAATTTTAGGAGCACCAAAGCTAGAAAAAAAATGTTTCGTTGGAGCTTCGGAGTTACCGGTATTGGAATGTACACTGGGGGGCGGCTCACCGCATAGCATGCGGAGACATTTATGATTGTTGCCTCCTGCGTGATACCTTAATTGAGTTCAAGGCTACACATACAATGATAACACGCAATATATAGACTTGACTCGCTTCCTGTTTCGATCGCGGGCAGAGCTGTCACACGGCCTCTAGGCCCGTCTCCATTCGATATTGCGGCTATATCGAAGCTCAAAGCTTAGCAACAACATGTTAAGAAGTTTCCCAATAGCAGCCGCTTCTTAGACCTCTCAGTAAAACTTGCAAAATTTCACTTGTCGTCAAGAACACGTTCGCCGTGCACACTGCAGCGGGGTCTCACATGCCGGTGCGGCGCCGGACGATAGACGGCGCTGTGATCGCAAAATGGCGGCGCCTTCAATAAAACGGTCTATAGTCACCGAGCCAATATAGTAGTGCTACGACTGGCCTGTGTGATGAACAATTTGTGGCACGCTGCCAAAGACACGGCAGAAGCCCGAACGTTGCAAATACACCAAGCCACCCGCAACCTTTCAAAAAAAAGAAAGTCGCAGTTTCAACCGAAAAGGCGAAGCATGGATTGCGATAACACATTAGTGGTCTGCTATACTAAGTAAGGATAATAGTTTTATCAGCCGTATAAACTTCTAAAGTTTGGCATATTAACTGTATTAACAGGCATTGTGTGACGCGCACGCACGCATATGGTAATATGCTAATATGGTAATATGGTAACGCTCTTTATATGGTAATCCACTTTCAGTGCGCTAGTTTGGCCTGTCCGAAACACTGCACACTTCTGCGTGCTCCTCGCCTCTGGTCACTCACTTAGGCAAGAAAGACCTGTCAAGATATGCTATTCTGTTTGAAAGCGAACAAAAGTTACCTTCTATAGAAAAGGAGAGCGTTTGACTGGGCGGTTCAATAAGCGCTGCGGGTCACCGCCCGATGCTTGCGTCGGTGGTTACATAAATTTGACGTAAGCACATTAGAATCGTTTTAACATATCAGGGGCCCCAGCAACGCCAAGGTTAACTACCTGATGTTATTTAATGCGCAGGTAAATCTGAGCACCACCTGCATTTTTGCATTTTGCCATAATCTAAATGGGCATCGAATCCACAACGCCGCACTCAGCACCACAAAGCTATGGCACTGAATCGCCACGGCTAGTGCGGCAGCGCGAATCACATCTTTGGCTATGGCTGTCTAAAAGACGGATATCAAAGGAACATAAATAAATAAGTAAATAAATAAGTAAAGAAAGAAATAATCAGAAACTTAGTGATTAGCCATATTTCCCTGCGCGTTGAACTAGAGAGAAAGATTCCTGACACGGGCGTCGGTGAAGTTCCCTAAATCCATTTTTTTATTTTATCGTACTTGAGCGTAATGCTGGACACGAACAAAGCCTGAAGAGGAGAAGATGGAAACTTTGTCTCTTGTTATGACTTTTTTCTGCGTCTCAGTTTGGACTGTAACGTTTAGGGTCACGGTGCACAAATTATCTAATTAGCTCACGCGTCTTCAAACACTCTGTAACACTCAGTAGAAGACATCAAAATAAATGGTTTCTACATCTCTCTTCTAAGTTGTTATTGCCGGCACATACAATGCAATACTATTTATCGTTCCGCTCTGCTCTATGCAGGGACAATGGTAGTGACGCATGTATGCTATATGTAGGGTGTCCCGCGCAACTTGATCCAAACTTTAAATAAAGACAAATGTCACGTACCTAGACAGAACCAAGGTAATGTTGTTGGCCGTCGCTTGGAGTTACTGATATTATATTTGCGCTCCGTCTATTTGTACTAAATAATTAATCAGCTTCTAAAATATAATAATTAGATGAAAAGTGTCAATGAGAAAATTGCAGAAGAACATGACAAGCTCCCGATACAACTTTGTGTTCTCAGTACGTGCTGTACATAATAGTGTTGCATAAAAGTGTACATATATTGCGGCGTAGGTTTCAGAAGATTTCGCCCGGAACCCACGTACCTCAAAGACTTCAAGACTTCATGTTTATACATAAATCAATAAATTACGAGTTTAGGCCGTTTGGTAAATGTTGCATAAACAGCAATTTCCCCATATCCTTCGCCTACCTGTGCTGTGCTCTGTTCCTCGTTACTTTTGCAATATGCATATGTTACAGACTTCTCATCTTGTAAGGGCGGTATTATAAAAGGAAAGCCTGGTTACGGGTGATATTGACCGATGTACGGCAGTGAACTGTAGAATAATGCCTACGCAGCATTATTCTGCAGTTTATGCAAACTCGGAGGTACAAAAGAAAACATGTAGTTAAAATTTACATTCGCTGTATACATACTTGCATAAATGCTTGCTTCGCTTGCAGAAATGCAAGTGCCAAACATGCCTTACTTTGACTTTTCTTGATCGAGCTCCGAGTGTTTCTAACGGAGAAGTGCCTGCTTTTTTTCACTCCTACTTTGCTCCGCATCAGCGTGCTCTAATTTAATATCGAGGAACGTGCAAACTTACTCGTAGTTCGCTGAGGTGCACTCGACGCAAAGTTAACTTTATACGTATACTGTTCTTCATGGTATAGGGTTTGTCGGCTGTCTCCAAGGATAAAAAAGAAAACCCCAGAGAGATGTATAATTCACGGAGTCAACGCTCCAAACGGTATTAGCGTGCGTTTTATAATGCGAATAACATTCTTTGCCTACTTCAGACGCTTTGAATCTATCTATCTATCTATCTATCTATCTATCTATCTATCTATCTATCTATCTATCTATCTATCTATCTATCTATCTATCTATCTATCTATCTATCTATCTGTATATTTTTCTATCTATCTATCTATCTATCTATCTATCTATCTATCTATCTATCTATCTATCTATCTATCTATCTATCTATCTATCTATCTATCTATCTATCTATCTATCTATCTATCTATCTATCTATCTATCTTCCCCAGCTGTTCCGAATCTTACTTCCGTCATAATGTCGTCGTCACTCCTCTACTCCGAACGAGTGGTCCAAGTTGCCTATTAGATCGGGCAACGAGGTTTGCGTTCGGGGCTACGATGCTGTCGTGGTTGTTACACCGTCGTCATTCCAGCTTTATCATCCGACTGTCGTCATGGCGTCTTCATTATCCTATCGTCGCCACACAGTTGTCACGCAAACGACGTTACGCTGTCGTTTTATCATTGACATCACTCCAGCAATGCTAGCCCATTGTCGTCATGCCATCGCCGTCATACTGCTTTCTTCTGTCCATCAACGTCAAGCCTCATTCGTCATTGTATTTTAATCATAGCGTAGTCATTCAATCGTGATTATTCTGCCTTTGTCATGCCGTCATCGTCAGACAATGGCTATCAGCCTCCATTGCGAGACAGTCGTTGTAATGCCGTCGTGATCGTGCCGTCATCTTATCTCCAGCTTCGTCATTCGACTCTCGTCACGCCATCTATCGGAGCCCTTCGCGTAGCCCTATGTGGAGCCCTATGTGTAGGAGCCCTACGCATGTACGAAACACCCAAGACTTCATCGAAAAGGTTCGACACATAAAAATCGACTCCGAGGAAGTGATGGTTTCCTTCGACGTAGTATCGCTCTTCGCGAGCGTTTAAATTGAACTTGCCATGGTAGTCTGTGCCACCGCCCTTGAGACCCCACTTAATGCCACACGAAAGAAGACCGATCGACATGCATGATCTGTCCCGCCTTCTTGGTTTCTGCCTATCAAACACCTATTTTACTTATGAAAATGTCCCATTCAAGCAGATTCACGGAGCGGCAATGGGGGCACCTATTTCCGTTACAGTCGCCAACCTAGCAATGGAATACATCGATAACGGCGCACTTGCATCATTCACGCCAGCTCCCAAAGCTTTCCTCAGATACGGGGCGACTGCTTTTGTATTGTCAAAAAAGAAGCACTGCAGGTCTTTACAATTTACTTGAATAGCTTGGAGCCTGCCATATAGTTCACCGTTGAAGAGGAAACAGGCGGCCGCCTCCCCTTTCTAGATGTACTAGTTTCCCGACAATCCTCAAGTCTAAAGTTCAACGTATACCGAAAACCCACACATACCACTCGTTACCTTCACTTCAGTTCTGTGCATCATGATTGCCAAAAGCGTTCGGTTATTTCATCACTCTTCCATCGAAAAAACGTCTGTTTCATCTACCTGATCTTCAGATCAGGGGGGCTATTCTGTAAGAGTCCACCTAGTGGACTGTCCATTTCGGCCGCTGCTGATTGGCTAGGGCCGCCCGTCTCCTCCTCTCCCGTACAGCTGCATCCAATCAGCAGGGGCCGAAATGGACAGTCCACTAGGTGGACTCTTACAGAATAGCCCCCCCAGGTAGATGAAGCTGAGCACGTACGCCGTGATCTGTCCAGCTGTGGCTATCCTCATCATGTAATTGAATCTGTGAAACGCCAACTTGACCGCCCAAAGTTGACCAGGTACCCGGAAGCGAGCTGCCGTTCCATATGTGACAGGCATCAGTGAAACCCTGGCGCGTGTATTTCGTTCGTATGACGTAGAGACTGCGCATGTGCCAGCTCGAAAACTGAGAGGAGGAGAGCGAGACAGGTATTTATTAGGATAGAAAAGCTGAGAAGTTGGCCTGAATCAACGTACTGACCTGCTACTCGGCGTTGGGGGAAGGGGAAAGGGTGGAGACAGAAAGAATAGGGAAGACGCTGTTTATGATGATGAAGATGGTGGTCAAAATCTTGCACGCTCCAGCAGTCTTCAAGCTCTCTTGTCCAATCCGCTGTCATACAAAAATTTGTTGAGAGCGTTCAGACTATCAGGCTGATGACGAGGATCAGGCGAAGGTCCCAATAGAATCTTATCAGGTAATGGTCCAACGACAAATTTTGACAAGATGTCTGTCAGCGATTTTCTCTGTACATCAAATAGCAAGCAGTTACACAAGAGATGTTCAGAAGAATCAGCTAGTTCAAGTAAAGGACAAACTCAAGAAAGAAAAATTTCCTGCTGTGGTGTACTCGATTCCTCTTTGTATATCTTTGTATATCAACCAATCAGGTGACTATGAACGGGGGTTACGCGATTACCAAAGGGACGTCAGAAACCGGCAAACAGATCAAAATGCACTTGCTGAGTACTCGATAGCTGCCGCAGACAACGTAAACTGGGAAGAGGCACGTGTGATTGCACAAGAAAAGGACAGAAAGTCGCGGCTCTATCTCGAATCATTGATCATGCAGACGACAGCACATATGTTTAATCGCGCTGATGGAGACTTGCCTGCTAACTATGCAAGATGCCTGGGTCCGCTCAGGCGCCGTACTTTAATATCTTTAAGCCTCATTGTGAATAAGGCTCCTGTGGGGGAGCCGAAACGTCATTCCATCTTTCCTTTTTTTGGTCGGTGCCGTCTAATTTTCTTCACGCTCCATTGTCGTCATACAGGTTTCGTGATACAGAGGCATACGATTTTCATCATACATTTGTCGTCATTCTATTATCCTCATACCATTGTCATGCCACCGTCGTCACTGTATCTTCGTCATCCAGTCATCGTTATGCCGTCGTCGTCGTCATACTATTATCGTCACGCTATCTTCATCACATTGTCGTTTCGACTCGTCATCAGATCAGTATCTTGTCTTCATGTCTTCAATCATGTCTTCAATCATGTCTTCATTGTAATACCAGCTTCGTCAATCGATTGACGTCATTCCTTGTGCGTCATTCTATCGTTAATATGTTGTCGTCGTTCGATCGTGATTATGCCGGCATTGTCATGCCATTGTCGTTACTGCGTCGTCGTCACGTGGACACTACCGTGCCTCAGCTCTCATATCGTCGTCGTCATGCCGTCTTAGCCCTGCCATCGTCGTCATTACCGCTTCTCACGGTTCTCGTCTTACCGCCGTCATCAGGCCATCGTCGTCACCTCATTGCCCTCATGTCGTGGTCAACACGTTGTTGTCTTTTTACCAGCGTCATAATTAGGAATTGGCATGTCACTGTCGTCATGATTTCGTCGTTATACGCCTTTTTGGTTTCATCGATGCCATCAATTCTTTCTCATTCCATCGTCACTGCGTCGGCGTCATACAATCGTCGTCATTCCTTCATGCAAATGGGTGACCTTGGCGAGCGAGTGCCGTAGCAAAATGAGACGATATTGGAGTATATAGCACATAGCTCAAGCAACAAAACTGTCAGAATTACCACTACACTTTCTAAATAATCGTCACTTCAGGAATATTCTCTGTCGCTACATTGCTCGATTGCTGTTCGCATTACCGGCGAGAGTCCTCGTGAGATACGGGATCTGTTAGAAATGTATCCGACATTTGGCCGAAGAAAAAAAATACTGGCACAACTGGAGCATTGGAAACCTAATCACCCTCAAAGTACTCTCCCGGGGACTCCACACACTTCTCCCAGCGGTGCTGCCATTTTTGAAAGCATTCCGAGAAGGCCTCTTTCGGAATGGAGATTAGCTCAGCTATCGTTGCAGCCATAATGTTCTGTGTTGTCTGAAATCGCGCTCCTTACAATGGCCTCTTGATATTGGGAAACAGCCAGAAGTCACAGGGAGCCATATTAGGAGAGTAAGGAGGCTGTTGAACTACAGGAGTCTGGTTTTTCGCCAACAAAGCCTGAGTGAAGTGCGAGGAATGTGCAGGATCATTGTCGTGATGGATGCGCCAATTTCCTGTTGACCACAACTCCGGTCTCTTGCGCCGCACAGCATCACGTAGGCGACGGAGGACATCCCTGTAGTACTCTTTGGTGATTGTTTGACCTTGTGGTGCGTACTCGTGGTGTACCACACCGCGGGAGTCTAAGAAAGCAGTCAGCATCATTTTGACGTTGCTGCGCACTTGGCGGGCCTCCTTTGATCTTGGTGACGTGGAATGCTTCCACTGTGAGGACAGGGATTTGGTTTCCGGGTCGTACCCGTACACCCGAGACTCGTCACCAGTGATTATGGTGTTCATGAAGTCGGGGTCACTGTTTGTGGAATCCAGCATGCCCTGTGAGACTTCAACACGAAGTTGCTTTTGCTCCGCCGTGAGCAGCTTCGGCACGAATTTCGCCGCAACCCGCTTCATGGCCAAATCTTCGGTCATAATGAAATGTGCAGAAAAAGTGCTGATGCCCACCACTTCCGCAATTTGTCGGATAGTCACACGACGGTCCCGCGTCACCACGGCGTTCACTTCGGCAATGGCCTTGTCGTTTCGGCATGTTGATGGCCGACCGGAGCGTGGCTCGCTTTCCGCCGATGTGCGGCCGTCTTTAAACCGGTTGTACCACTCCTTAATTTGTGTGAGGCTCAAACTGAAAGCCTTGTGAATTTTCCGAATGATTTCCACTTGGCTGTTGCCCAATTTCTGGCAAAATTTGATGCAGTAGCACTGCTCCAGTCGCTCTGCCATTTCCCTTGCAATAAAAAACCATCGAGAGCACTGAGCACTACTTCACTCAAACGCTGCGTCCAGGTCAAAAGCCGTTTGGTTATAAAACCATTACCCAAGAACATGCTCTCTGGGAGACACGACAAGAGGCGGTCTGCCAGAGCCAAGGCCCTTCAGGAAAGGTACCAAAACAACCAGCACACCGCTTATGTCGATGCAGCAAAGCAAAATCACCAAACTTACGTAGTGAGCGTCGTGACCGGAGAGGGAAGCATCTTCAACGCCACGACCATAAAAACAGCGTCCACCGTGGAAGCGGAAGAGATTGCCATTGCTTTGGCCATCATGAATCCCTCCGTGCAAACTATCATAAGCGACTCCAATAGGGCAATAGTCAACTTTTCGAGAGGCAGCATAGGCGTCTGTGCAGCGCGAGTCCTACGGGACTTCAATAATGAAAACACTGCTGAACTCGTATGGGTCCCTGCCCATTCGGGGAATCAAGGGAATGAGGAGGCGCACTGGGTAGCCCGAGGTCTAATCAACCGGGAGATGTGCCCCTCAGACTCGGATCCCATGGATGAGGCACCGACGACATACCAGGAAATAACAAACTATTACAAGCAAAAAAGGCGAATTTACCCGCCTCCAAACGCAAGCCTCACGCGAGCGCAAGCCTCGATCCTGCGTCGAATCCAAACTAAATCGTTCCCCAACCCACATTGGCTAGCCATAATTACCAACGGGCAATGGAACCCAATATGTCAAAATTGCACAAATCAAACATTGGCTACCCAAAATCACATTCTTTGGGGGTGCGAGGGCTTACCCCCTCCCAGGTCGCTCCTGCCAGCTCCCTCACAACAGACGTGGGAAGAGCTGCTCAGAACGCCGGAAGAAAAAGTACAAAAAGCCTTCGTTGCCTGGGCCGAAAGGGTCGCTCCTCGTGAGGGGCCATTCTAGGACTCGGGCCTGCCAGGTCATAACTGAGCAGAGTGTCAATAAAGTTGTTACCACCACCACCACCCAGCGACCGACGCTGTCGGCAGGAGGAAAAAAATTCGCTCATGCGCACAAAGGTTCAAGGTCGGCTGGTGCAAGCGCGCTAGTTTCATATCCATCAGATGTTCGTAAAAAAAGGATAATAAGGTCAGATACTTTTCAAACAGACCTCGTAAGTTCTGCCATAATTTTTGCTCTTTCATCATCATCTGCTTTCTTTTTCTTTATTTGATTGCACGTAACGTAGGCTAAGGTTACTTCTTTTCCCTCACTTATCGGAGGTCTCAGCAACAGCGGCGCTAATAGCCTTTCGGCTGCATTAAGGCTTTAGGGCCAGATACTCAAACTTTCTAATTACTGTTACGGAGATAACGTCTATTTACTAGAAGAGGCGACTGATCCAAGGCTTTCGCACATGCTTCTGGCCACTTCGTCGTTGTCGTCTTCGTGCGACCAACAGTGACAGCCCGTTTACTGTTTCATGGCAATACGTAAGCATTTCTGAGCTTAACCAACGAGGAGATCCGCCCGTTTGTCCATCACGTAAGACGAATCGCTACAAAGAAATACTGTATAAAAGAAAATGAATTCGAAAGGAAAAAACTCGCATTTACGCCTGAAAGGCGAAGCACCGATTGCGATAGCAAATTAGTAGGTAGCTGTAAGTAAGGATAGCAGGTTTATTGGCCGTATGAACTTGTAAACATTCACTTACTAACTAAACTCTCAATGATAGAATGCCTAGGCGTGACTCAAGAAGGACGTAGCAAGGAACAGACACACGGCGACAGCTCTGTCTTTTTATGTCTGCTCCTTTCTACGTCCTTGTTCAGTTGCGCTCACACATTCTGTCATAGAGTCAAACCAACTACCCCGCGTTCGCCGGCTAACCCTCACACGCTTTCACTGATACGGAAACTTACGGCGACGGCCGGAATGCGCCTGGAGTGTCCATATAATTGCTATCGCAACAAAATGTTGTCGAGTTTTGAATCTACGACCCTCCGTTCAGAAGGCGAGCGCCTTACCCATTGGGCTAAAGAACACCCACACTTGCAGAAGGGAGATATATCTAAACCATACGAATGCGTTGTACCTCTGGTACAAAGCAAATGTCAAATGAGAACAGCTTCTATGAAGGCTTTGTTGAAATATTTACTGATGGCGCAATAAAAGCCATCTCTAGGACCACCCACATGTAGAGACGACTTAGAGCATTGGAGACCTATGAAATATTCCTATTTTTCGAAAATTTACTGCCGAATACGGCACATCGCCCATGCTGTTCAGTGGTCGCGGGATTCGCCTTCCGTTGGGGCGTTCCTTCAACGACCGAAATGCCACCGATTTCTGAGGGCCCATGCGCTTCACGTGGTGCAACACCCACAGATCAGCAGTCAATGAGTTGATAAGGAGTGATTAGGGGTTATATGGGTCTCATCACGGTTGATAATGGTTCGACACGGATAGATAAGGTGCAAAAGAGCTATTAGGGCTTATAATGGTCGAAACTATTCTAATAAGGTTGATAAGGAAGGATAAGGATTGACAAGATTCGGATCAAGTCCGATAAAGTTGGTAAGAACCGATAGAGTTGATAACGGTCGGATGATTACCAGTAAGGTTGATAAGGGCAGATAAGAGTTGATAAGGCAAAGATCGACTCCGATAGAGCTGATAACAATCGATAAGGGTTGATAGGGTTTACAATGGTTAGATAAAGTTTCATAACATTATTAACCAAAAGGAGAACAAGGTGAAAGTGGGAGCCAACATTTCGACAAGTGGACTTGTCTTTAGAAGAACCCTACCTATATATACTGTGCCAAGGAAAGCATGTGTCGGCTTGAAAAAGACAAGTCCACTTGTCGAAACATTGGCTCCCGCTTTCACCTTGTTCTCGTTTTGCTCATAGTTTTGAATTTCCATTTCCCGCCTTTCCCCTGTTTTCCCTATAACATTGAAAATGACACTGGGCTGCGTGAAGTTGAGCAACTGGCACACTGCTTACGGATTCGTAGACAACTCCAGAAGTTTCTACGTGAATATTTTTTTCAACAGACGGAGCCTTTCGCGTACATTTTGTAAGCGTGAAGAGATTGTAGAACCATTTTCTTGCAGACAACTGTACAGTGCCATTTCAACCACAGTAACATGCATGTTCATCATTGGTGCGTGGTATGAGATTTAGAGTGGATAATATAGGATATGTGCCTTGTGAGAACAAAAAAAAACTGACTGTTGTACGTTGCTGAATAATAACATTAATAGTAATCATTGTAGGATGCGCCTTCCTGAAGCCAGGCTGTTCGCTTGTTTGACTGAAGTCATGTGACATCCTGATTATATTGTAGATTACATTGGTGAATATGTTGTACAATACTGGCAAAAAGCTATTTGTACTGTTATTTTTCGGTTCTTTAGCGTTTTCCTTGTTATGGTTTAGCATGATTTTGGCATTCTCCCAAATTTCTGGTACACGTGAAGTGTTAAAGCACTGCGAATTAAGAGTCGCAAGATTTTCAATTGCAATATCTCCTCCATGTTTTATCAAATCTACAGTAATTCCATATTCCAGCTTTGTTGCTTTTTGAGAAGCTTCTTGCCTGTCTCAACGACTTAGCAAAACAAAAATTCACACTGTCTGTCCAATTCCCTCAGGCAGCAGGGCCTAAGCGGTTCAACAACGGCTTTCAATAAACCTTTCTTACCGATAGCTATAGAGGAATGGAATAGTTTGCCTGACCATATAGTAATGAAACGTAGCACTTCCATGTTTCGCGAACCTCTAACTTTGATTTTGCTTTTGAACCATCTTTGATTAATTTATTTCTTGATGTGTTTGCTTTGGGTTTTTTTCTGTTAGATATAGTGGCATTCTTTTGTGTGGTGGCACTTGACTGTGTTCTACCAGTTGTATCCAGTTGAATATGTTTTTCGTGCTTACTTCATATGACATAACTATGTTCCTTCGTTTCCTTTCTTTATGTTTGCTCCGCCCTTATGTAACACCACGAGAGCTGCCCTTAACGATTATTAAATGATGATGATGATGATGATGATGATGACTGCTTTCTACTTTGCAGGCTTTAGGTTTCGCGGCTGTAATTAACGAAAATTAAAAAAAAACATTTGAAACTTCGCCCTTGAGTCACGTCGATGTCGGAGAATCAGCAGAGTCATTTAGGGAGTTTCTAGTGTCTTGGGGACCATGCGAACTGTTTAGCACAATTGTTGGAAATATGAGCAGCGGAGTTGACCTCTTAGTAGAGATTAAATGCATACAGAGCGAAAGACCATAAGTATAAATTATTGCCGTAGATTGCGTAGCACCCAACTCTTCGATGGGCGAAATAATTGCAGGAATTTCTGCGACAAAGATCAGCATCTAATTAGGCAGCAGGATAGCAAGATAACGGCTAGAATACTTAGAAAAGATGCCAGCTCCAGCCTTCTCTAATGGGTTGCGTCTGTGGGAATAAAAGTGGCAAGGAAATTGAACGAGATTATTTTGAAGCGGACTTTAAGGAACACGCACAGGAAAACGTTTTGCGTGGCTTGGAATTATATTAGCAATGAATTCAAACTGTGCCGTATTTGAACTTTGGAAATTTAGCCATGGCTTGTTAACTCAAATTCCGATATCATCAAGGGGTGAAAAATAACCTAGGGCCACCTTTAATTTATTCCCCCAATATACCGTTAAAAAAAAAGAAGAATCAGGAGAAGTGATGAGAACTGTTCCCAAACAGGAGCGAGGTGAAGAGTAGAGCTTCAGAAAATCTTCTTTTATAGTGAGGTCCTTAATAGAGAAAACCAGGGAAATAATTCGAGCCTGAGATAAAAAAACATAATTACATTAAGAACACGCTCGACAGGCGGAAACACAGACGCAGAGCTTGACTTTGTAGCAGTGTTACATAGAGTAGCTTGTAATTTCTACATCCTAAAAAAATAGAACAGAAGACAGCCTATATGGAAATCACGAACAAAAATTAACGAACTTCAAATAATGGCCGTCTACAGCGTTTTATAGTAATGTGGCACTTTAAGGAAACATCCTACTGACATTTACAGGATTGCGTTAGCGCATGTTCTAAATTAACTTTGGACGCTTCCAGGCAGTTTTGCATCTTCCGTCCCCGTCTAAATAATTAAATTTGACTGCATTACGAGACAGGGAGATTGATTACAGATTTTTACGCCACCGCGCAGATATACAGTGTTATTAACGTACGCATTATTTACATACTTCAGCCGTTTTGAGCATATCTATCTATCTATCTATCTATCTATCTATCTATCTATCTATCTATCTATCTATCTATCTATCTATCTATCTATCTATCTATCTATCTATCTATCTATCTATCTATCTATCTCCTTACCCAGACCCACTCGCCACAGTTGTGTATACCTGCTTGGGCTACTACGTGTGTGCTCGGGGTTGTTATTTGTGCCCTTGGAGACGTTGCATCACCACCATTTCAGTACTGCCATGCAAATCTCATCACACAGTTGTCGCCATACCATTGTTGTCATGCCGTCGTCATGCATTCGGTGTCACACCGCCGTCGTGATGCCCAACCTGGTTGTTCAGCCATCCTCATTCGACTGTCGTTGCACAGTAGCCGTCATACAATCGTTGTTAGGCCGTCTACTTCAGGCTGTCGTTTTACCATCGTCACCATTCTAGCAAGGTGATACCATTTTCGTTATGCCGTCGTCGTCATACACAGTGCGTCGTTCCATCGATGTCAGTGTTTTTTTTTTTCGTAATGCTATTGCAACGATACTGTCGTCATTATATCGTGCTTACGCTGCCGTTGTCTTGCCGTCGTCATCAGACAGTCGCTATCATGCATCCGCTCTGAGACTATGGTCGTCATGCCGTTGTGAAGGTGGTCTTTCCAGCTTCGTTACCTGACTTACACTATAGAGTCATCGGCACGCCACTGTCGTCATACAGGCTTCATGATACAATCATCGTTACGCCTTCGTCAGCATACACTCGTTGTCATCTCATTGTCCTCATGCTGTCGACATGCAATCGCCTTCGTTTTGTCGTCGCGCATTCGTCGTCACACCATCGTCGCGATGCCATCACGGTAGTTCCATCGTCGTCATTATAAAGTTGATATCCGGATTTTCTGATGCCGTCATTAGCCATTGTCATCAGACTACCGTCGTCATACCAGTGTCATCGTCCAGCCGTCGAAACGTGTTCGTTTTATCGTCCTCATTACTTTAGTAACATCATCTCATTGTAGTCATGCCGTCGGGGGTAATAATGCTGTCGTCATTAAATCAGGGTTATGCATCCGTTGCCAAATATCAGAAAGCCGCTACGATGCATCCGTTGTCAAATATCAGAAAGCCGCTATGATGCTTCCGTGTTCATACAGTTGTCGTCATGCCCTCGTCATCGTACTGTTGTTGTCATTCCAGCTTCGTCATTCGCTTGTCACACCGTAAGCGTTACGCCATCGTTGCAAAACGCTCGCCGTCATCACGCTGTAGTCGTTATACCATCGTTATCATTTCGTAACCTAGATCACATTATCATGCCGTGGTCGTTATATCGACTTTGTCGTTCCCTCAATGTCACTCTTTCAACATTCCATTGTTGTCACTGAGCCGGCATCACACAGTCGTCGTCATGCCGCCATGCTCATGGGCGACCTTCGAAAGTGAGTGCAATACCAAAGTGAAACTATATCGGAGTATGTCGCATATATCCGAATAAATGAAAGTCTTCACTCGACCACAACAGAGGGTAAAAAAAAGTTCTTCAGCAAACAGTGTGTCACTGCATTGCTCAAACGCTAATCGTATTACCGTCGACAATCATCATGAGATGCGTTTTGGTATAATTTTTTGCTGAAGACGATCAAAAGCACGAAGCAGAAAGGCCAGTCAATGAGAAAAAGAAAAGTAGTAGTAGAAGAAGCAGAAGAAGAAGAAGAAGAAGAAGAAGAAGAAGCCGCAAGCGCACCCTTCACGTGCTGCGCGCTCATTATCCCAAGGATCTGATCTGCATCTACGCGCAGCACTCAGTCTGGTGTCACGAGCTCCACCGTCGAACGGTTCGTTCTCAGCAGCGTCCAGCGCAGCGACCTTCATAGAAGCGTCCCAGCGGACTGCTAGCTTCCAGGGACGTTGGTCCACGGCGGGCGGGCGCTTACAAGCCGCGTTGGCGCTCATGGAGCCAGGTCCCCGCGGGTTCCCGGGCAAGCTGGCGGCCGGGCCGGCCAAGCCCACAGCAACGTCTCCCTCCAAAGCGGCTGTTAGGCCCACGGCACCAAAAGACAATGAGTCTGCGTCAGGGCCGCCGCGGCTTAGGCATGCCGCTGCTCGCCGGTCGCAATCGCAGTCGGCCCGTCTGCATCAGCCACACACCGATTCGCCCTCCTCCAGCCCCACTACGAGCCCTGCCATAGTGAACGGTAAGATCTACGATGCGCCTGAAAGGCGTCAGGGTAGTCTGTACCGCCAAATGCTAAGCACACGAGCATGATAATGTGTTCGTGTACTTGGGCTTACGTACACATTGAGAGCCCCTGGCGGTAGAAATGATTCTGGAGCCCTTCACTGTGCGACATTTCTCATAGTCCAATATAGTTACTTTGGGAAGATAGGTCCCGCGATAAAAGAAGTGTTGATGGTAAAATTTTTTGGCCAATGTATATTGTAGTAGTTGCTAAATTATTCACTCAGCCTAATCTCGCTAATATAATTTAAAACAGTTTCGTAATATATAATATAAAACGGTTTCAGTAAGTCGAAATTTGCCGCGAAATGCCGATTGGCATTTGCTGTGTTATTGTTCCGCAAACTTTCTCAAGCACTACTGAACAAAAAAAGCTAGGTAAGGCACCGACGTGGTTATTTGGAAACAAGTAACTCTAAACTGGGGCAGATCTTGGAATCCTTACAATATTAACATAATTTAGCATAGTTTACCATAGCATAGTTTAGCATTTAGCATAACGCCTTCTAAGAAGCAAAACCAGCTAAATAACTTTGCTTCCGAAAGTACCGTGGCTATTTACTACGAGTGTTTTGCTGCCGCCTGGCAGCAAACCAAATCATGACCATGACCGGCATGACCAAACCATGACCGGCAGCTTTACGGCTATCCTTAACAAATTTCCAATGATTGCATTCGACCTGCAGTAACACATGGGACAGAAACTTTGGAGGTTTGAGCAGGAAGCTAGTTTGAGAAGCTAAGGACCGTGCTATAAGCGATGGAACAAAAGATTATAGACGTAACATTAAGAGGCAGTAAGACAGCGTTTTCGATTGGAGAGAAAACGGTGGCAGGGGCTGCTATTTTATAGTTCAGATTAAAAAGAATTAGAATTGTACAGGCCATGTAATTCGTAGGACAGATAATAGATGCTCTGTTGGAGCTGCCGAATGTATGCCGAGGGAAGGAAAGCGCAGCCGAGGAGGGCAGAGAACTATAGCTGGTACGATAAAATTAGCAAGCGTACAGCGTAGTATTGTGCCCGCTGGAGCAACACAAGGATAATTAGATATCGATGAGAGAGGCATTCGTCTTGCAGTGGACATAAAACACCATGACGATGAGGAGGGTGATGATTTGTATCTGCTTTATTGCTTACGAAAGAATGGCTCGCACATCATTTTGTACAAACTGAAGTGTCAACCTGAGGAAGTTTCGACCACTTCTCTTGCACCAAAAGCACCGAAAACTAGTTATGTATTGAAATCCGTGACGTACCACTGACGAATCTGCGCTAGGGTGTCTGAAAGAAATTGAAGAAATGACAAGCTTCAGAAGTTACCAATTTCTTCAAGATGAAAGAAAATGGGTTCGGAAAGAATTGTTTAGTATTTCCTTTAAGTTGATTTACGCGTTCGCTGTCACAATGCCTCCTCGTATGATTTCATATCGTAGCGCGCGATAAGCCATGTCAAAAAAGAGGCGATGAGACAGATTCGCGCCGATAAGTGCCTTGATGGCTTTTTTTAGCACGCAGCTCTTAAAGCTCTTAAGCGCCCGTTCCTTCGTTGAGCATCGTCGTCCATCGGCGTCCTTGGCGTAACTGAACGAGCACAGCTAAGGATGAAAAAGCGAAAAAGGAGCGCAGCGAAGGGAGAAATACTGGGAGAATGAAGAGAGCGCGAGGAGGAAAGCGGAGGAGGAGGATTCAGCGAAACCATGAGGAGGAAAGCGGAGGAAGAGAGTATGGCGAAAGAGCGAGGAGGAAAGCGGAGTGTCGCACGAGTCGTTCTCCATGGCGGCGTCCAGGCATGCGGCAAGCGCGTCCATTGATACCGTCAATGGAAACGAAACGTTAGCGTGTGCTTCGGACCCACTGCGCATGCGCTGCCTTGCTCGCGCCGCCGCCGCAAGACAATGCGCTCCACGCGAGCCACGCGTTTCCGTGCACACGTTTTCTTTGTGAACAATGAGCGACGCAATCGGTCGTCGGCAACTTTTCTGCCCTTCTTTATCCTGCGCTACGTATAGAAGTCATACTGTACTACCTCACCCAAACCAATGCAGTCATGAGCTTGCTCGTACTTTCACCAGGTCGAATCCCTTTAGTACAACGGGCATATCTCCCCAACGTCCACCGCATAAATGAATAAAATCGAATATTGCTTTCCTGTCACGACGTCGGCTTCAGTGCCAGCATTTCGTCCCGAAAGGAACTACTGGACAGATATGACACCAAAAAATGTTAACATAAAAATAGGGATGTCTGAGAATCTTTGAATTGGTTATATTTATTTGCATGCCGACGTTTCGCTATGCGTTCACGTAAAACAGGTGTGTTAGAATAATGTCAGCCTATGATGTTAGAACAGCGTGTACCCTTTGCGTTCGTCTATCTGGCTAGCACATGCCTAAAGTAGCGGCGCAGTATCGCGTTTCGTAATATATATCGCCGCATCTAGTTTCCATAGCATTGGCGAGTACGTTATCTCTCATTTACTTAGAGAGAGCTCCGGGTTATCAAGATAAGAAATGTATTTAGCAGAGCGGAAACCGCGGCTTGTTGCCGAAAAAGACAAGCGAAGCAGACACTGCATACACTTGGCACTAACTCGCAACTTGTCATTTAGTGCCAACTGTGTCCGCTTCTTTTGCCCTCGCAGAAAACATTCGCAACTATACTACATGACACCAAGCAGAAACACGCGACCATATGTGCATGGGCTAATTCGTAGGTGTTTTGGCATCAAACAAGGCTTAAAATGGGACAAGAACAAGTACACAACGCACTGTGTTAAGCAAGAAATGCTTTTAGCTCCCGTTGTCGGTGACGTTGAAGTGACCTTGATCTAAAAGGCAGAGCTGTTAGCCAGGAACTCAGACGAGAACACCCGGGCATCGTAGCGAGGACAAAACGAGATCACCCGGACCACCATTCAAAAATTAAGAAAGCGCGGTCTCTGGCCCGCAACCCTTTGTAGAGGACCACTTTACACACGCTAGTTACTGCGCAAACAAGTTACAAAAAATTGGAGGACGCTTAAGCTTCGCCTTCAAGAGTGGAACGCGACAGCGTTCCCGTCGACCCGCCAAGGGGTGTAAGACAATGGGCTACGACGCAGCGACTACGCGCCCCGCATCGGACGCGGTGAGCGTCGAGCAACGCAGTGTTCGGCGCGACAACGAAATGTGCGCCTGAGCAAGCGACGCACGCCTGAGCCTTAGAAACAGCTCGTTTCTAAGGGAACACCGCGTTCACTAGAGGCGCTTTTGTACCGCTTTGAAGCATCGAACTCGTGGCTCAGTGGTAACGTCTCCGTCTCACACTCCGGAGACCCTGGTTCGATTCCCACCCAGCCCATCTTGAAAGGTGCTTTTTAACGCGATAGCGTTAAGGAGCTCGTGTCGCAGAAAAGTCGGCGTCGGCGTCCGCGGCATGGCCGTGAGCGATAAATCACGGCAGGCACTTCATAAATAAAAAGCAACTTCCAAGATGGGCTGGGTGGGAATCGAACCAGGGTCTCCGGAGTGTGAGACGGAGACGTTACCACTGAGCCACGAGTTCGATGCTTCAAAGCGGTACAAAAGCGCCTCTAGTGAACGCGGTGTTGCCTTAGAAACCAGCTGTTTCTAAGGCTCAGGCGTGCGTCGCTTGCTCAGGCGCTCATTTCGTTGTCGCGCCGAACGCTGCGTTGCTCGACGCTCACCGCGTCCGATGCGGGGCGCGTAGTCGCTGCGCCGTAGCCCAATACCCCTTGGCGGGTCGACGGGAACGCTGTCGCGTTCCACTCTTGAAGGCGAAGCTTAAGCGTCCTCCAATTTTTATTTATGAAGTGCCTGCCATGATTTATCGCTCACGGCCAACGCCGCGGACGCCGACACCGACGCCGACGACAACACCGGCTTTTCTGCGACCCGAGCTCCTTAACGCTATCGCGTTAAAATCATTCCAGAGTTTTCCGCTATATTTGTTCACAATATCATCTAAACGATGAAGTTGTAATTTCCATTAGCGGACGTTCAAGTGGCAGAGACAGGTCACATTACACTTGACTGTCATTTTTTGGCGCTGAGACAGAGCTGGCGGTGCTCGTTTCAACGCCAGCGGTCCGTGAGTTCTGCGGCGCGGGTTTTGAGCTCGCTCGAGGGGTGGTGCAGCGCTACGTGACGAAGCCGGCAGCGTCCGGCGTGCGACAAATGGCTGTTTGGCCGAGACAGTTGCCATGAGGTCCAGTTTAAAACAGGCTCGTGTGCAGCGGTGTGGTGTGCTGTGGGTTGTGCCGTTGCACTATACTCATTTTAAGATTGTGGCAGCTATCATCACCAGCTAATCTGTTTTGATGGTAGCAATTTCATGCTTGCATCTAGTCCCGATTACGCGAGAGCCGTAATTTTTTCTTCTTGCGTCGTCATTAGCATTGTTTGCTTCCAAAACACCAATCCTAAATACTAACGCATTACTATTGCTACATCTATGCCGTATTACCCTACACCAGGAGGTGCTCACGCACCCGACGCTGCACCGGTGGCAGAAACCAGCGACGGCGCCAAGCCCGGTGATGCCAAGCCCTCGAAAAGCGCCAAGAAGTCCCCCATCAAGTTGGACGAAGCGAAAAACAGCGCCATCCGCTCCCGCAAAGCGCACGCCAAATCCTATCGTCCGGCGTCCCCGGCGGCTAACCGGCCGCTAACCGGCCCGCATGTAGCGAATGAAGAAGGCATCGCTGCCTCGGCTCCATCTCCCAAGTCTCCGCCGCTGATCAAGGCTGAGACGTCTGGCGAAGACAAGAAGGAAGCCGGGTCCGGCGCTCCACCCAACGTCCCAGTCATCGCTACCGCTTCGCTGCGGCGGCCGATGCTCAAGACAACAGCTTCAACCGGGTTGCCCACGGCCGGGGGCCTCAAACCCGGTGCGTCCGTCGACGCAGGGGCGTTGGCATCGGAATCGCCTGCGGTGAGGCTCGCACTATGCTCCTGGTCCGAGCGCGAGATGCAGAAAGCATATATTTAACGCGAATCGTTTTGTGGACACTTGCGGATTTTGCTGACCGTACCGGGCTGCTATACTGCTGGCATTAAGCTGAATATATCACACAAAGAAAGGCGTGTTAGGTGTCCGATGGTAGAATGAAAGCTCGGGCTCTGAGAAAAACAGTCCAATGCTCCACCTATTACGGTGCGACGTAGCCGTTATTCGAATCCAGCGCCCGGCGACTGCTTTCTCGGAATAACAGGAGCCGATCTCGAAGGTAATGATTCTGCGGATTGTTTGTGCCGGAAGCAATCGCAGATCCGGAAACCCGCCATAGCCACCATGTTTTACACACCACCTCTTTCACGCAAACGCCTGTCGTGCCACCTACAAACAGCCCTTTGAGACGATTCACTGTGAAGTCATTTTGCATGGCACGTGTGCGCCAGGGTACATGAGCGCGTCAGTTTTCATGAGGCCGCAGACGCAGGGACAAATCGATCGAATAGTCAACCTTGCCGCCGTTTGTCGCGTCGCACTGCTTTCTGCACACGCCCACCTTCACCATTTTGTCCCTCGGCAGAAATGAAACATTTTGTTTCACCTCGCGGCATCACGGCGCCGATGTCTCGCGGTGTGCATTCCCGTGAACTGCTGCTTCCATTTTTGCATAGCTGGTGAACGCTACTTTGTATAAATATTGGATTACATTATTGCTATGACCTGTTAGTTGCCGTTAACCTGAACATTATAGAGGGGATCATTTTTAATATTTCTAGAATTTTTTTTTAGAAATCGCCTGTTGCAGATAACATAATTCTTGTCCTGAAGCAGGAATATGCGAAGCGGCGGGCAATTATCTGTCGCAGGCAACTTTTTACAGAATTTCGGAAAACTTAAAAGTGATAACCTCGCATGTACCTTCCATAGGAGTCCAAAAGTACGATTGAGCGCATTTTATTGTTGTTGTTGTTTAGTTCACTGTTTCACGAAACCTTCGCTTGACATAACATATGCGTTGTATCAGCGTAAATGTTTAATATTGCTTTCACAGCTTGACTATATAATTCTTCTATAGCAATAGTTTATCGTGTCCCGGTAAAGCGTGTGTAAGGGAGTGTGCCGTGAGGAAAGCTACACAAATACGTTGAACTAAATACATAGCGCATGGAAGCGTCTTCTTCCACTGTAGAATAATACAAAGTCGGATATGGACCGAACTTTGTTTCGAAGTGGAAAACGTAGCATAAAATGGAGCAAAATGCATCACAGGAAAAGTTGACATACCACCAGGTATAAATTGAAAGGCAAGCCAGAAACAACTGCTCAGAGCCTCTGCCACGTGTAATTACAAAAAACTGCGACGTGTGATCGCTCCGTAGCCAGGTTCTAAGCGTAGAGTAGTCCCAAGAGTAGGTTCCAGAGTGAATAGAACCACCGTTACAATTGCAGGTGAGACTGGAAACGAAACAATGCACTGCAGGATTTTCGGAATTATTCTGGTTTTGAATTTGTGATGATAGTTCACATCAGTAAATAGGAGTACTAAATAACGAGACTGTGAAAAAGACACTCGAAGAGATGCACGATTGGTCGACCTTTACCGAAAATACATGACGTGACTATTTATATGAAACTCAGGCAGTCTCATATACATTCTCATTCGTGAACACAGTGAAGACTGAGAGCTCGCAATATATCATAAGTCGCACACATTGTTCAATGTGCTCCTCATATACTCACATTCACGTCTGGCAACGGCAAGAACTAATCCGGTGTACATTTTCTTACCCAGGCTTCGGAAGATATTGAAAGCGCTACGACCCGACGCAAGTCTTCTGTTCGATGTGAGTATATGCGTACACACCCTTCACATTGTTCCATGTAGTGGCAGCAAATTTGAAAGAGACATTGACCGTCTACCGTTTCAATGTGCCTCCAAGAAGAGTACGTGTGTATAGTATAGGAAATGCTATAGTTATGTCTCGGTTTCAAAAATTGTTGAAGAAACAGGAAGCACATATGAAGAGGAAAGGGTTTTTTGAGCAAGAAACAGGTGAGCCTGAATGTTACGGTGGTGTGCAGTTCGCCAATATCACATGATTCGCGCGCATACCGCAGGGCACCAAAGTCACCGTTTTTGTCATACACTAATGCCGCGCTTATTGTCAGCTTGCCGTGAATTTAATGATGCATGCTAAAGTTCTGAATAAGAGAGAAATGGAGAGGGTTCACGACGCCACAGTTTCGCAATATCTTAGTGCTGTACTAGTCTATTACGGCGACAAGTAAGAACTACAGGCTAGGTTTGGTTCCTCCGGTGTGCTGATTTGTTCTGCATGAACGTGTTACTACTGTGCCAGTACCTTGCACTATGTTCACTCTCAGAGTTACTGGCAGTTTCTAGGCGCGGGCAAAAGATCACGCACGGGAAAAAGCTAATACTCGTGGTACATACAGGGGTCCATTAGCGGCCCTTTTCCTGAGATTTCCTGTGAATAGTGGCAACGCTCCAGCCAGTACTAAATAGCATACCGCGTACATAAACCTGTAGATTAGCAGCCTGCATACGCGAGAAGTTGCAACGTGCCCGGCGCACAGATTCACTAAAGAACGTTAGACTTGGTGTCCTTGTACGCTGTTCGCTGGGGCCATGATGGTATAGCAGCTCGCTTGGAAGAAGAGCCAATCGCCTCTGGCGAAATATATATGTGTAGACTATATGTTGTTGAAATGTGAGGGAAAATAAACTGCGTTTTCTTAGCCTCACTGGTGATGTAGAATGGTGACACACTGCCATTTGGATAGTTGCTCTAATATTGAAAGAATGTAGAGGGCACAAACACTAGCGGCCGTCAAATCGTAGCCGGCTTTCGGTGAAACATAGACAAACCCGCCTCGCGAATAAAAGCTTTACTGGCGGTAACCAGGCGTATTGAAGTTGCGCGCCAGCGATGGGACGTCGGGTACAGGTCCCCTATACACATAGACCTTTCTGTGGGCGTCTTACGCATGGAAGCGACCAGATCTAGCAGCCGTCGCACTCATGTTTCCCTGAGACCGCTTAGTCATGTTGATGATAATAATGATCCCGGGCCGCAGCAGTATGTTTAGGGTCCTGCTGAGGCCCGCTAACTTGCGTGTTGTAGTTCTCGAGCGTAGCGCGTATGCTAATAAGCAGTGTTCGTCATCATCATCATCATTCACGCTGGGAGAAACTGTCCCGGACTAATGGATCTTTGCTTATAGGCCTCATGGATATTGCAATCTACATGATCGTCCGTTGTGACACTATAGATAACAGTAAACCATAAGCTACGATAAATGGTGCTGTTGCAGCAGGTGCGGTTAGTCTTGCATGACTGGCCTGCAGTTGTTCCGCCTGAACGTTTTCTACGTTGTTTTCAGAGGTGTTAGCAACGCATGATAATCTATAGAGTTAAGATTAATCTTTAGCTCGATTGCTCCATCTAAATACATGTAAAAGGAGAATTCGTCTATCTGGGCAGCCATTGTACCAAATTTGACGAGGATTGTTGCATTTAATAGAAAACTTAAAATCTAGTGAGTCTTGGTTTCCAATTTTTTTAGATTGTCAGTCTTTCATTAAAAATTGGCAAGATCAAAAATTTTCAAAAAACCACACTATCAAGTTTACAACTCTGTAGCCTAGCAAGGAAAAATGATATCACAATTCTGTGAATTTTATCTGACATTGCATATAAAGCGGACAAAATTCATATGTTACTCATTGTATTTAAAGAAGTTTGGTAATGTGTAGATACAGCTTTTGCAGAAACCTTGTACACAGCGTAACAAATTCACATATCGAATTTGTCCGCTTAGAATGATCTAATGCATGCCGTTTACAGAACCTCGATATGTGTTTTTGATGCAGAGCTAGTCATTAATAAACTTTGTGCGTTTTTCTTTTTCGAACTCTCAAATTTTTGTAATTGCTTTTCATAAAAGTCAGGCCCTAAATCGACATTCCGCTGCCAACAGTCACTAGAATTCAGCTTTCTCTCTCAAGTGCAGCAAATTTCATTAAAATCAGTCCACGGCCAGTTATCTCAGAAAAGCGTTGTCACGTTTTACATGTATTTGAATAGGCCGCGTCGGATTTGGGCCCGAGCTAAAGCTTCCTCTTAAATGGCATCACTCGAGTCATTGCAATATTAAGTGGTATGCTAAAGTGTGCGCGTGCTAAAGTCCGAGGCAGAAAGGGTCATATGTTAGAGACGGTGTGCTCGTTAGCGACGAGTAACTAGGCATATACTTACGCAACAATACATTTCTATGCTTTACCTGCTCCGGCAAACGCCTTAAGAGAGGAGCGCAGGATTAGCGAGGGGTGAGAACTCAACACACACCAGCGCGAACAAATAAATGGTGAAGCGCATTAAGTCAGAGCAGTTTGTATAGTGAACAGTTCGAAAATAGACTGCTGTCTATAACATTTCGTTCATGCTGTGATGAAGGTGTCAGCATATTACCGGGCAACTTTTCATGTGACAAGATGCGGAAGAAATGCTCTGCGCTAGGAAAAAGTGAGAGAGAAACTGTGAGACTACCAATAGTCTGCAGTGACTCCTGAGTAATTAAAAGCCTTATTAGGATGACATTCGCAGCGGAAGCGGGAGATATTATTGATAATAGGAATTTAGTTGCATGATAAAAAGATGCGTTTTTTTCTTGTCACCGCCATTCGTAGGATTCAAAAGCGCTCCTAAATACTATCCGGTTAATAGAGCTGCATCTTTACAGGGATAGACTGCGTACTTTGTGACAATGCTACAGACGTTGCAAAGTTGCAATTGGATGTTTCTCATCAATTGAGTTGAGCCGCGTCAAATTATAAAACTTCCTCAGTTTAGGTACCTCCTCAGGTGACGCTCGCTTTGCAGTCGGAGCCACCACCATCCGCGAGATCTCCCACATAACTGCGTCCCTCATCGAGCACCACCGGCAGATGGTGGCGCTATTCGTGCTCGGCTTCCTGTGCGTGCTCGTCTCAGCCGGAGGCGTGCTGCTCTTCTTCGTGCTGCGCCAAGGGACGTCGCACTACCTGGACGCCTGCTCTACGTTGGGCTGCAAGCGCGCCGTACGGGAGCTGGAGCGCCTCATCGACGTGTCCATCGACCCGTGCCACGACTTCTACGGACACGTATGCCACCGCTGGGTCAGCCGCTACGACGCCGGCTACGTGGAGAGAGCGGCCCGCGACCTGCTGCGAAACCTAAACAGCAGCCTGAACGAGGTCGACGAGCCGAACCGGGTTTCGCCCCGCCTCTTTAGCCTCGCACAGCTCTACCAGTTCTGCAACCAGTTTATCGGCGCGCGAAACCTGAAGCTTTCCGACATGCTTCGGCCTTTCGAGCAATACGTCGACTTGCTCGCCCTCTCCACCTTTCCCGAAGTCATCGGACGCGTGGTCGAACTTTCGTTGGCACTTGGAGTGCGCACGTTGTTGGATATCCGACTCGTGCGCATGCAGAAGACAGCCGTGAGGCTTAGGATTGGCTGCGGCGTCTCGCTCGCCCAAAAGTGTTGCGAGAACTCGTCGGCCGAGTTACACCTCTACCTCAGCACCTTGCTTAACGCCGCCTCCGAGATTCTGCCCAAGGATGGTCCACGTCACTCCCTGGATGCCTCCGACATCACGGATATGGACACCTACGTCCATCCTCTCATGGTCGCACCGATAAACGAGCAGAGCTACGTCATCTCGGTCTTCGAGTCGCTGAACAGAGGCATCAGCAGTGACCAGTGGCGGGCGGCGATAAATATGGCGCTTCCGAATAGGTCCCATCTGAAAAATCATTCTCGAGTAATCGTGACCAACGTGGACGCCATCACGAAGCTGCTCGACTACTTCGGAAGCCGCAAGGACAAAGGCGTGGTGTACGTATATGTTCAGGTGCTAATGGAGGCGATGCGCTTTGACTACCTGCGCCGCCGAAACACTGAGGGTCCGGACGGCGCCGTTAGGATATGCTTGCGCGCTACGTGGAGCGCACTGAGTGGCGCCAAGGACTTGGTAGCGTCACAATTTGTCCGCTCACACGAGGCCATGGCGCGGGCTGTCTTCGAGCGCGTGCTCTCCTCCGTGCTGCAAGATGCCGAGGGCTCCTCCTGGATGGGTGACCTCATCAAACGCAACGCCAAGGTCACGCTAGGGGGCGTCTCTCTGCGGAGTTTCGCTGGGACAGTGTCCAATGTGTCCGCGAACGAGGGGACTGACGTTAGCGGTCTGAGCGCGTCATCAGCGCTAAGCGAATTTCCTGGCCTTTTTATGGAGCTTCGAAGAGCGCGCCAGAAGCGCTTCCTGGAAGACCCGCCGCTGCTGCGGGTCAGCACAGACGAGTACGGCAGCGACGACTTCCTTTTCTTCGAGAGCCGTGTGGTGTATGACGTGGTCTCCAACTCGCTGAGGGTTCCAGAGGCTGTGCGGCGTGAGCCCATCTTGTACCCGGAGGATGTACCGCTCGAGTTCGCCCTTGGAACTCTGGGAATGCTAATAGCGCGGGAGCTGCTCCGGGCTGCAGTGCCGAGCAGAATGCCGTCCTTGTGGACGAGTCAGGAGCAGGTGAGCTCTCCGCGTCGTGCTGTATGTTGCAGTCAAAATTAACGTGGCACTCAATCGGGTAAAGCTGGAACAGAAGGCGACCTGAGCACGGGAATCCCGCTGTTTTCTTGCTTGGCTATAATGGTTAGAGTACGACAGCTGCAAATTTGCCGCGGGCACAATAACGGTGTGTTGCAGAGCCCCTTGGCGCCGCCTAACGGTGATAACGGGCCTCTAGTGAGAACTTCTGGGATCACTGTAGCTCCCCTGCCACGACAAAGCTTTTTTGATTAAACGAGACAGGAAACCTAGTAGTGAGAACCACAATCTGTGGCGCCCAGCACCTATAGCAGCGCACGGTCAATGTAATCTTGAACAAGGTCGCCTTTGCAATCGCCGTTTCGTAGACCAAGCCCGCTGGGAGAGTAATTGTTCAGTTATGGGATGATAGCGTTCAACACGTGCAAAATGTACAAGTTGGGCTTTGCTAGACTGCCGACCTGTGCACTAGAGGCGTGTGATCTCATAGGTTAGGTAACCCAAACGGTGTAAAACGGCGAACGGCCCACGTATCGCGAGAGAAACGTACCGCACGAGCCCTGTGGGATCCGACGCCACACTAAGTCGCCTTTTTTTAAAAGAAGCCGGTTCATGAGTGCTGTCGTATACCGCTGCTTTGGCCGGTTTTTCGATGCCATCGTACGTATTGCTTTGTTGTGTGGCGCATATGTGCCCAGTAAAAGCGCTCGTGGATACGCTGCAGCGTGTGGGCGAATCTGAGTGCCGAATGTCAGATCAACATGCATGGAACATAGCACATCACAGCGGAGACATTCCGGAACAACAAAGAGGAAGCTGGCTCCATTCGCCGGGTAGATGGTTTATACAGCAGGCTGTCATCGGTAGGAAACATACCAACGGCTTTGGGAGTGCGGGCTCCGTCAGAAAGAGGCTCCAAGATCATGTTGCTGAAAAGCAGCAACATCGGAAAATTTAGGAGCGATATCAGCGAGACAGTCATCGAAGCTGTCTTTGCTGAATTGTGTCATTGCCAATGGTAGTCTATAAAGCAATCTGCCGATAGCCTGGTTGGTTCTTGAAATAAAGGCTCATAAAAGATATCACAGCCTTAGTGCTCACCAAGGCCATCAATTAACACTTCCACGTTATTTCGCAGCATTGTAACCGGCAGAGACATCTGTGTCGTATCGTTATCGATGACTTCACCTCCATCGGTCATGGCGCCTAATTTTCCGGCCGTGGTGGTGCCAATTAACGTTGCCGCGGCAAGGGAGAGCGGCGCTGGCGTTAAGATGGCTAAGTCAAGCTGTGGTCGGAAACCGGAGAATAGCTGCGGTGATTTGTCCTGGAACGTTGTTAGTTAAGGTCGTCGCAAATGAGCCCTCAGAACAGGGATGGCCGAAGTTCGGACTCTCGGGGGAAAACAATATGTCATGGTTCATACCACCATGGTGTTTGGCGGCGTTGGCGACAGAAACGAGCAATATCCCCGGCGGCACCGCAGCTCCAACAAACACAAGGCTCACGGCAAACTCCACACCCACGAAAAGAGGTATTAGCATGCTCGGTCCGGTAATATCTCTGGTTTAGTTCGGGGTATCCAGGTGACGAGCGATGCGGATGTACAGCAGTTTTATGATGACTGGACTCCTGGCGATAGTTAACGTTGCATCCTTGGTGGCCTCGCGCCGTAGTGCTTTGACACCTGTTGGAGCAATGGCCGGAGGAGCCAGTGTGGGACGGTAAGGCTGCTGAGCATGATGGAATACCATGTCGCTGGTCATTTATGCCTGTCGCCTCAGCTCCTCCCGTATGATCTGCCTAATTATAATCGATGTGAGATCGAGTGATGACCAACCCGCCGTGATTGCTCAGTGGCTATGGTGTTGGGCTGCCGATCACTAGGTCGCGGGATCGAATCCCGGCCATGGCGGCCGCATTTCGATGAGGGGCGAAATGCGAAAACACCCTTGTACTTAGATTTAGGTGCACGTTAAAGAACCCCAGGAGGTCGAAATTTTCGGAGTCCTCCACTAAGGCGTGCCTCATAATCAGAAAGTAGTTTTGGCACGTAAAACCCCATAACTTAATCTTTAATCGAGTGATGACCAGTCGTCTCCGCTGGCAACAGTCGTAACATTTGCAAGCCGTCTAAACTCCGGTGTGATGCGGCGCCGCGTCTTGAGGGTCTCGAAAGTGCTGCAGTGACGCCGATGAGAAAGTGTCCTCGGCGATTCCCGATACCCTTCGACAAGTGATCAACTTTGTCCTCCTCGAACATGCGAGGATTAACCGTTCTTCAGATCTTCAGCATGGCGTCTCCCATTGAAGCAGCGTCTGCTTTCACTGCTTCTTCGCGACGGAATAGCTGAAATGCTCTTTGATTTCAGACTCGAAGCGATCCCATGTTGTAGGCATATCCTTCTGGTTATCTAACCACATGAGAGCGTAAACAAATTCGACCCGACTCCGCAATGCCGTCACGCCTAGGGACAAACGCATACAACACGCGCTAAGAAACCTCCTCCGCAGTGCCTAGGCAGAGTCAAATATCGAAGAATCAAAAGCCCCAAAATTTTCTCTGTCACGCCCCCTCTTACTCGCGCCTGCGCACGAACGGCTGGCGATCCCTCAAATTAACGTCTCGTCTCTAAAGCTGATGGTTCAATCTTTTCAGGTGAGATGCGAGAGCCCTCACGCTACGATTGTGTCGCAATCTCAAGAGATGAAGAAATATTTTTAGGCCAGGTTCGGGACTTCGAACCCCCCAATTTTAAAATGTGACAAAATGCATGACGCAACTTTTTCCACGACAGTAGACGATGCCGGCAGCGCTACGAGGCACTCCGCCCATCACTCCACATACACGTCTAAAGCTGATGTGTGGGATCGGGTTCGCGTATGCATGCAGGTGGCATTCATGCGATACGACCAGTGCGTGGACTCTCTGCGAGGCGCGATGAACATCTCTCTGGAGCGGCCGCAGGACAACCAGGCGCCCGAGTACTACTTCTGGCTGCAGGGGGCGCGCACCGCCTACGCGGCGTTGAGCGCCTCGTACGCGGCTGAGCGGCGGGCGGCCAACTGGAACACCTACTGGCGCGCCGCTCAGCGGACCTTCTTTCGCCGCCTCTGCCTGCTGTCGTGCAGGCCGGATAAGCCAGAGAGGGATGGCGTGCCGGATAAGCGTAACAGCCGTGACCCGGCGTCCGTGAATCTGCGTTCACCTGCAGTGCCTGCACGTGTCTCATGTCAGCTGCCCCTGCTCAACATGCCCGAGTTCGTCGAGGCGTTCGAGTGCTCCAAGACGGCGCCCGCGTGCGCTGTGGCGTGACATCTCCGCGTGCCCCTACGGAGCCTGCTGTTTGTGTGTGTGTGTGTCTCACACACAAACATGGCGTTGGTGCCAACGAACACATGGCTGGATGCGTGTGGACTGGGAGCATTGCGTCGGTAGAAGTAGGCTGTTCCCTTCTGCTGCACCTCCAGTAGCCGTGCAGCAGGCGATGTGGTCCTTCGCGGCAATGCACAGTTACATACGCTTCGCTTGCGAATAGATCTTGTTCGTTCCCATCGCATTCAGATGCGTCGTTATTACGTGACTGGGTCCGCTCGCACACCAGGGGGACGCACGCTGACACTTCTTCTTCAGCGTTTTTTTCTTTGTTTTTGCCTCTAATGAACGAATTTGCTGTGAGGTGCCTGCATGTAAGTCAGCGGGATATAAAATTACAATGCCTATTAGTGATTGTGTGACTCTACAGTGCATAATGTATTTTGGAACGTGTATTATTTGGTGTATTCAGATACGTGCGGTGCAGATGCATTAGTGCGTTGAATATTTGCAAACGTTTTTGTTCAAATTCCGCATCGGTTACGGCGTGCGAATGGTTCCCGCAGTGTTGCACTTTCCTTCCAGTTTACGCTGATTTTGTTATGCACTTTTGCCGGCGCTTTAGGGCTCGGACATTTGGTGTACATAAGCCGTATATGTAATATGGACGTGACCTTCTAATCGTGGTTTGTTCAAAATGGTATCGCTACAATACGACGCGTGTATGTAAAGGCCACATTGTCTCATTTGATGATGCTCAATGAACAGCGATTGTACGTTTCGGTAGTTATTAACAGCGATTGTACGTTTCGGTAGTTCTTATCCCTAAAATTTTTCTGTGGAGCATGTGCGTTTTTGGCAGTTCAGAATAGATCACCGTCCTTGTAGCACTGTAATAAATGAAGGCTTGCCTCGTAAACAAAAAGTTTTCCACGCTGGAATTGTACGCAACGAAGCTTGACTATACGTAATGCCAGTTATCCACGATTTAGCATAGAACCGCGAGAGGTCCAGCACGAATACTACCACAGTCAATTCCCGCACTGACACATTTCATAACCATATTTGCTGTAAATTGCGCTGAGCGCAACCATCACACACAGATGATGGAAAATGTCTAAGAGGAAGCGTCATGGAATACATCTTGAAGCAGTCATAAACATATAAAAAGAGAATAAGCCCTCACTACGTGACGTGAAAGCGATTTTCATCAGATGAGCCCGTGGAATCGAGAGCGCACGACAAGGGGTGCGCTAAAACCTACCGCGTACCATACAGAGTTAGAAAACGCCCAATAACCGTATACCGCACTTACTCTTGAAGTCAAGGGGCGAATTTCATGGGGCGGCATCGTAGGAGGCTGGCTTGCCAATGCTAGTTAGTCGGCGACATGCTCCTTGCTATTTGCATTTTCCGTCCGTGAAGACACATAGGCGACGTTCAGTCGAACTACGACGAGAGCAGTCCTGAGGTCCAAACAATGAAATCTTCCTTACCTCTGGAAGGAATCTTCCCGAACCTCGAAGGTTGCGCTGTACACTGAGCATTTGGAATGAGCGGTCGCTCTACAGAGGCGATATAGTAGTGCCACTCATTATAGGCAATGCCAAAAGCGTAGTTCATGAGCAGCGAATGAGCAGTGCCATGACAAGCTACGCTGAACGGCAGCCACCACGGCTTCCGCACGAAGGCTCGAGCGCCCAAGCAAATAGGGGAGGGTTCGAACGAACGCTGAACGGGAATGGTAACGAAACCTACTAAAGAGGAGAAAATCTGACAGCGTCGAACTTGCTCGCTTCTCGCAACAACGCAGCCCACAGTGCGCCTGTTTGACATTGGCCGCGAGAGCGACAGGGAATGCTTACGCGGCATGCAATACGCTCGCAAGTACCTGGATGCTTTGCGCTTTTCAGCGATCCTTCCCCCACATTCGTTCCAATGACAAGCAGAGGAAATACATGGAGGAGGAGGAGGAGGCGGAGGTGGAAGGGCTGCGCCGACTTTCGCTACCGGTGCTCTCTTAAAGACGCGGGCGAAGGTAGAGGCGCGCGTTCGTGAAATCGAGGGCGAACTCGTAGTTGCGACGAAGAGCTGTGTTTGTGTTCCTGAGCTTGATTTTCACCGCGACAGCGTTAGGGGGCCCGTGTCGCAGGAAATCCGGCGTCAGCGTCCAGCGCCGGCGTCGGCACTGGACGTCGCATTGGCAAAAAGAAAAAAAAACAAAAAAACGCATATTTAATCCTTTCCCTACTACCAAAGCTCCTTAATCCTTCTTTTTCATCCTTTACAAAGTTATTCATCAGAATTTTGAGGCCGGCAGCCCACAAACAAATGTCATGAAAAAGAAAAACGCTGACAGCGCGTACCTTTTATATAATAGATACTCTCAGACTGAAATATTAAAAGCGCGAAACAACAGGAGAGCGACCCACGCAAGAGGCCGCGTTTCTACAAGAAAGCACGCATCCATGCATAGCGTTCACAGCCAGCGTTTCCCGGTAAACGTTACGGTTACATAAGCTGCAGTTGCCGGGAAGCATGAAAAGAAGTAAGGGGTCCTTGAACGCTATCGCGTTCCGCTCTGGAAGGCGAAGCTCAAACGTCCTCCAAATTTTCTTATGCACTCGTTCGATGTATCCAGTATCACACTGCCGTCCCCACCGCAAATGTAGCTGTTTTAAAACGAAAGGTTTACTATCCGCGTCGAAGCGAGTTTCACCGTCGCCATCAGTTTGAGTCGAAGCGAGTTTCACCGTCGCCATCAGTTTGAGCTTCATTTGACTGCAGCTGCGCCATAGCCTTGGCAACGCATCACGTGACTCGCCGCGCCGAGCTCCGCCGCCACCGTCGGGTTGGCGCATGCGCTTTCCGCAGCTGGGTCGCTGCCTGGCCACGTCACTTGCCGCGCGCCTGGCTAAGTGGAGCGCCAAGCTCGAGCTTGGTCATGGGAGAGCGGGGCCGGGCCATCTTCTGCGAGCGTTGCGCGGGAGTGGGAGGCTTTGAGCCGTCGTCGCCAAGCGGCGTCTGACCACGCCGCGGATATCGCCCGGCGAGCTGCTTTACTAGAGAGGGTCCGGAATGCAACAGGCGTTGCACTGTCGAGATCGATGTAGCGACCGCGTCCGCGCCCTGTGCGTTTGTGCTTCGACGCTGCGCATGCTCGCGGCGTCTCTTTGCATGTCTAGCGCTTTCCTTGTGGCACAACAGACGTCGCACCGCCTAACGATGCGCGTCTACCCAAGCCTAATTGCAGTCATGTCTAGCCACCGACCTAGGCACAGCCGTCATACCTGGCTTAACGACGATTGTACAACTAAGTATAATAATCACAGCTATTTCTGCGTGTTTGAGTCGGTAAAATAAACAGAGCTCACTCAGACTGATTCGCAAAATATTTTTGCTCAGGGCTCACTCTGACGTAATAAACTGGCCAAAATTATTCTCGGCTGGGCTCACTCACTCAGACTCACCAAAATGTAACTCAGCTGCGTGGTTGTCGCGTTCACGCCCAAGCACCGCAGAACAATACTAAATTAAAGGTTTCGTTCTTGTTTTCGTGGCTGTGAATTGTCCGACGGCGATGTTAAATTTGTAAATATTTGACGTGTTCGCACTTAAGTGCGAACACGTCATCAAAGCTGAATTTGCCTGAGTGCGTGGCAGCCGCGCTGGCTCTTAAATGCCGATTTTGTCAAGCATGATGTCACTGCCATTTATACCACAGCGGTGGCATATTGGCAGTGGGCGAGGCAAAAAAAAAAGCTTTAGTAGTAGTTACTACCCTTCGCTGCATAGTTAAAGAAGCCTACATTGATGCACGGAAAAGCTGAAGCGAATACTTTTCCAGCACCAAGTGCGTTAACAGCATGAAGCTGACCATTATTTTTTACAATGCATGCCTATGGACGGTTGCCTAGTGTTTGGATCGCACCGCTGGTACGATCTGTTGGGAACTCGGCGCTGACGCCCGTGGTTGTACCTGGGTCGCAAGCCCCAAGGGTAGCGTTGGCCTGGCGGCCTGGGGTACAACTGGAAGCATCCGAAGGTCCCGGCAAAGCATGAGTCGACTGGTAACAACGAAACAACTTGTTTATTTTAACATCGCAAAGAGTTGGCGGTCAGGTTTGACCGAAGTAGAGAGACGGGAGAGCACTTCACTCAACAGAAGAAATCGGAGCCCTCCTTTTGGCGTCCGGGGGCAGCTGTTTTTATACTCTCGCAGTTGAGGGCAAGAAGGAACCCCTCAAAAGACGAGCACGTGAATGTACAATGGGCTAATGGTGACGCACACTGTCGTAGCGCTGCCGTAGCACCATGTCGAGCACGATCTCGTAGCACCCTGTCGTAGCGCTGCCGTAGCACCATGTCGAGCACGATCTCGTAGCACCCTGTCGTAGCGCTGCCGGTCGGGCACAATGACTGTAATGAGAGGATGATCCTTTGCGGTCGCATCGCCGCAGTCGCGCCTGGAAACACCTGCCGATGAGCGTTGCGGCGACGATGATCGGGCCAAAATGTCTGCCGCCCCGCCGCAGTCGCGCCGGCAAAACCACGTGTCGCAGGCGAAACGCAACAGACCGCCCCGCCGGGGGAAGGAGATCCCGATGGACAGGGGACTGCATCCGCTGTCCGGAGGGATGTCGCTCGATGATGCTCATAACCGAAGTCGGGCGTCCCTCGACGTTTCTTGAGCGCAGCGCACAGAGAAGGCCTCGTTCTCTCGTTCAGGTTCGCACGGGACACTGCAAAGTGACTTCGGGAGAGTTCACATTTTTGTTCTCGTTCCCGGCAAGCGTTAGAACTACGCTGAAACTCAACCGCTCAGTCAGCAAGCACGGCACAACCCTCACTAAGCCCTGCCAGGCTCTTTCCCCTTTTTATACCACTGCCTAGTTCCTTACAGTAGTCTAGCATCACTCAGAACGCGTCCACAAATTGAAAAATTGCACTAGAAAGCATATCATCACTTTGAAACACTAAACAAAAGCAATATGTTAAAAAAAAATCCTGCCTCAGGAAGAAAAACATCAGTAACAAACAATTTTGAGGCTGATTCCTACGTTAGGGGCTTCGACTTAAGCCATCGGCGTTACCGTTGAGACTCCCCTTTTTGTAACGCACCTCAAAGGAATATTGTTGTAAAGCGAGGCTCCAGCGCAGGAGGCGGCCATTTTTGGGAGAGATGGTCTGCAGCCATTGGAGAGGGCAGTGATCCGTCTCAATGATAAACCTCGAGCCGGCTAGATAGCATGACAATTTCTGAACGGCCCACACGAGACACGCACACTCTTTCTCGGTGGCGCTATACGCCTGCTCACGACTGGACAGCTTACGACTAGCATACAGGACGGGGTGTTCTACTTCTCCATTTTCCCGTTGGCACAGTACAACGCCCATGCCTCGCTCACTAGCATCGCACTGAACAACGAACCCTTTTGTATAGTCTGGCGATCGTAGCACAGGCTGGTTTGTTAGGGCACTCTTTAGGGCGCTAAAAGCTCTTTCCTTTGTCTCGTCCCAGACGACTGTTTGAGGCTCTGTTTTTCTTAGAGCATCCGTCAGGGGAGCCGCGATATCAGAGTACCTAGGGATGTACCTCTGATAGTAGCCGGCGACACCCAAGAACGACCGAATATCGGTCTTGGTGCGCGGTTGCGGAAAGTCTCGCACAGCGGCCACTTTTATTTCAGAGGGGCGGCGACGACCCTGACCAATCACGTGACCGAGGTAGACAACCTCGGCCTGTGCTAACTGGCACTTAGGAGCCTTGACTGTCAAGCCCGCTTCGCGCAGGCGGGTTAGCACTGCCCGCAAGTGTGCCATATGCTCAGACCAGGATGCGGAGAATATCGCTACGTCGTCTAGATACGGTAAAGCGAATTCTTGCTGTCCCCGCAACACTTTATCCATGAGACTTGAAAAACAGTATGGCGCGTTCTTCAAACCAAAACTCAACACTTTAGGACGGAATGTTCCCATTGGTGAAATGAACGCCGCATACCTACTAGCCTCTTCTGTAAGTGGAACCTGCCAATAACCCCTGACAAGATCTAGGGTGGAAATAAACTGAGCGCTACTAACTTTCTCAAGGCGCTCCTCGATGTTAGGGATCGGATAAATTTGATCCTTAGTGATGGAATTAAGCCTGCGGTAGTCGACGCAAGGACGAGGTTCCTTGCCCGGTACCTCAACTAAAATCAAAGGGGAGGTATAATCACTCTCACCTGCCTCAATAACACCGAGCTGTAGCATTTTCTTTACCTCAGCCTCCATAATATCGCTCTGGCGGGGTGACACCCGATACGCCTTGGATCGTACTGGCTCTGTGGAGGTAAGTTCTATATCATGAGTAAGTACAGAAGTCCTACCAGGCCTCTCAGAGAACAGACCTTGAAACTCTTGTAATAGCTGGTGTAGTTCGGTTTTCTGCTCGGGCGACAGCGGTGCTTTACTGATAAGGTCACTAATGACTTGACCGGTGTCTTCCCTGTTCGTCACTGAGCCTAGTCCCGGAAGCTCGACCGGAAGCTCTTCAGGAACGTTTACCATCATGCACACCACTGCTTCCCTTTGTCTATAAGGTTTGAGCAGATTACAGTGGTAAACTTGCTGTGCTTTCCGCTTTCCTGGCAGACTTACCACGTAGTTAACGTCCGACAGTTTCTGAACAATTCGTGCTGGGCCCTCCCATTGCACGTCTAGTTTGTTGTTTAGCGATGTGCGCAATATCATGACCTCATCGCCAACCTCAAAACGACGGGCCCTGGCTGTCCGATCATAATAAACCTTGGCCCTCTGCTGGGCCTTTGCCATTGCTTCACCTGACAACTCCTGTGCCCTTCTTAAGCGTTCGAGGAGCTTAAGCACGTACTCCACCACGACTGGGTCGTCGCCCCTACCTTCCCACGATTCTCGAAGCATGCGAAGCGGAGATCGAAGCGAGCGACCGTACACCAGTTCAGCTGGCGAAAACCCCGTAGCCGCATGCGGCGCGGTCCTTAAAGCAAACATCACCCCAGGCAGACACAGCTCCCAGTCAGTTCGATGTTCAAAACACAACGCTCTCAACACGCGCTTCATGACGGAGTGGAGCCTCTCAACGGAATTCGACTGTGGGTGGTACACTGAGCTGTGTAACAGTTTTACCCCACACCTTTCGAGAAAAGTTGTCGTCAAAGCGCTAGTAAACACTGTGCCCTGATCTGATTGGATTTCCGCAGGGAAACCAACTCGCGCAAATATGGACAGTAGTGCATTAACTATCTCAACTGAGCTGAGTTCTTTAAGCGGCACTGCTTCAGGGAACTTTGTCGCTGGGCAGATCACAGTCAAAATGTGTCTGTACCCCGTGGCTGTTACCGGCAGAGGTCCCACAGTATCAATAACGAGCCGTCTAAAAGGCTCCGTAATGATAGGTACCAATTTCAACGGCGCCCTCGATTTGTCCCCTGGTTTGCCCACCCGCTGACAAGTGTCACATGTCCTCACGAAATGGTCTGCGTCCCGAAAACACCCTGGCCAATAGTACTCTTGCAAGAGACGGTCCTTAGTTTTCTTAACTCCAAGGTGTCCGGACCACGAACCCCCGTGTGACAAGCGCAACAGATCCTGACGATAGCATTGAGGCACGATCAGCTGATCGAACTCCACTCCTCTGCGGTCTAGATACTTCCGGTACAGGACTCCACCTCTTTCCACAAAACGCGCAGTTTTCCTGGCGATACCTTCTTTGACATTGCAGCGCACGTTTTCCAGGCTGCCATCCTTTTTTTGCTCGGCTATCAAAGCCGTCCGGCTGACTTTTAGCAACCTATCAAGTCCGTCTGACGTAGGCGCGATGAGCAAATCAGTAGATAGCTCTTCTAACTTTCCCGCGTCGGGCGTTTCCTCTCCAGTATCTGGCGCCTTTAACGTTACAGACTCAAGTTTATTCAGTTCGGGCGTGCTCGGAATATCAGCTTGCTGCGCCTCTGACCCTTTTTCGTTGTTTGATAACGTCGGCCCCGCAACTACCGCCTTTGCAGCGAGCTCCCGAACCTTCGATCTGGTTAAGGCCTGAACACTAGCTTCACCAAACAAAAGCCCCTTCTCGCGCAGGAGGTGATCGGACCTGTTTGAAAATAGGTACGGGTACTGGGGGGGCAGCATAGATGACACTGCCGCCTCCGTCTCAAGCGCTCCGAAAGGTCCTTCAATAAGCACTTTTGCTACCGGCAGACACACGCTATGAGCTTCCACGGCTTGCTTGATCCATGCGCACTCGCCCGTGAACATATGGGGTTCTACGTAAGACGGGTGAACTACATCCATCGTAGCTGCGGAATCGCGAAGCACTCGGCACTCTTTCCCGTTCACGAGGAGGTCTCGCATGTAAGGCTCGAGAAGCTTCATGTTCTCGTCAGTGCTGCCTATTGAAAAAAACACAACTTTTGGTGTTGTTTCCGGACACTGCGCCGAAAAGTGACCCGGCTTCTGGCACGTATAACAAACGCGCGCTTGCCTCATCTCGAACCGCTTTCTGCGTTCGGCTTCGGCTGCTGCCGTCTCCTTAGGTTCGGTCGCACTGCTTCCACTCGCATCCGCACTACGCGTGTTCCCCTTTGCTCTCATGGGTGTGAACTTCGGCCTCTCAAACTTCGAGCCAAATTCACCCTTTTGACCGTCCTTAGCTCCGCGAGCCCGACGCGTCACAAACTCCTCGGCTAGCTCAGCGGCTTTAGCCACCGTACAAACGTCTGGCCTATCCAAGACCCAGTATCGCACGTTCTCCGGTAACCGACTATAAAACTGTTCTAGCCCGAAACACTGCAGAACTTTATCGTGGTCACCAAACGCTTTCTCTTCTTTGAGCCACTCCTGCATGTTCGACATAAGCCTATACGCAAACTCTGTATATGACTCACTTCTGCCTTTCTCATTTTCCCGAAACTTCCGACGGAACGCCTCCGCAGACAGCCGGTACTTTTTTAGCAGACTCGATTTTACTTTGTCGAAATCCTCTGCTTCCTCTCTATCCAAGCGAGCGACTACGTCGGCCGCCTCGCCGGGTAACAAAGTGAGCAAGCGCTGTGGCCACGTTTCCCGAGAGAACCCCTGCTTCTCGCACGTTCGCTCAAAGTTAACCAGGAACAAACCAATGTCCTCTCCAAGCTTAAACGGCCGCATCAGGTCAGTCATTTTGAACAATACTCGTTCTCCTGCACCGTGTGCCTGACTTCCATTACGAGCGCGTTCCATCTCTACCTCGAGACGCTTCATTTCCAAAGCGTGTTCGCGCTCTTCTTTTTTCTCTTGTTGCTCTCGCTCTTTCTGTTCTTTACGTTCACGCTCTTCTTTTTCTTTCTGTTCTTTAAGTTCACGCTCTTCTTTTTCTTTCTGTTCTTTAAGTTCGCGCTCCTGTCTCTCTTTTTGCTCTTTAAGTTCGCGCTCCTGTTTCTCTTTTTGCTCTTTAAGTTCGCGCTCCTGTCTTTTTGACCTCTCCTCAATAGTCTCAAGGCATTCCGACAGCTCGTCATCCTCAGCCTCTAACTCAAGAATAGCCTTTAGCAGTTCAGGTTTTCTTAGTTTGTCTGAGACATCCAGACCCAACTCTCTTGCAAGCTCCAACAATTTCGGTTTGCGCAACGACTTCAAATCCATGGCTGCTCTGAATGCTGCTTTCTCTACTGCTTACTATTGTCTTGCCGCAAACTAACCCGGCAGCAACGACAACCACAATTACCAGCTCTGTTTCTGACACTAACAAAAAGCCTGGCAAAGCTCAGAAGAAGAAAGTCCCGCACTCACCAAACCTCGCAGGCAGGAATTCCGCGCAGTCGTTCCGCTGCAGGCAACCAGTCGTCACACAGGGCTCGTTGCACTGCTCCCGGATCGTCGTTGAGCTGCTCAGCATACAGTCAACTGCATCTCTTCGCTGCTGGCCTCCGTTGTCGCGATCTCACCGCTGGCAGACAGTTGTTTGAAGTCGGAGGCGATCTCACCGCTGCCAACCAGACGTTTGGATCGCACCGCTGGTACGATCTGTTGGGAACTCGGCGCTGACGCCCGTGGTTGTACCTGGGTCGCAAGCCCCAAGGGTAGCGTTGGCCTGGCGGCCTGGGGTACAACTGGAAGCATCCGAAGGTCCCGGCAAAGCATGAGTCGACTGGTAACAACGAAACAACTTGTTTATTTTAACATCGCAAAGAGTTGGCGGTCAGGTTTGACCGAAGTAGAGAGACGGGAGAGCACTTCACTCAACAGAAGAAATCGGAGCCCTCCTTTTGGCGTCCGGGGGCAGCTGTTTTTATACTCTCGCAGTTGAGGGCAAGAAGGAACCCCTCAAAAGACGAGCACGTGAATGTACAATGGGCTAATGGTGACGCACACTGTCGTAGCGCTGCCGTAGCACCATGTCGAGCACGATCTCGTAGCACCCTGTCGTAGCGCTGCCGTAGCACCATGTCGAGCACGATCTCGTAGCACCCTGTCGTAGCGCTGCCGGTCGGGCACAATGACTGTAATGAGAGGATGATCCTTTGCGGTCGCATCGCCGCAGTCGCGCCTGGAAACACCTGCCGATGAGCGTTGCGGCGACGATGATCGGGCCAAAATGTCTGCCGCCCCGCCGCAGTCGCGCCGGCAAAACCACGTGTCGCAGGCGAAACGCAACACTAGATGGAACATGAATTTATATGCTGAGTGCTTTCCTGTTTTATAACTAATCGCTAGTGCTATTTTTCATGCCAAATGTTTCAGTTTGGTTATGGGGATTTGATTGCCGGAATTCATCAGTATATTCTAAGTAACTACGCGTGGAAGTATTTAATTATTCTGATGCGCTTATTCTTGAGAATCAATGCAACAGTTCAACGTTGTTAAGATTGCGCTAGAACACTTACGCTGGATGTTTACTGTAAATAAAGTGGCTGCACATTCGTTGCCATGCGCGAGCATAAGAATAAAACAAACAAGTTTTGTTTTATGTAGACGAGCTCTAGCTGTATCACCGACATGTTATTTTTCTCTTCGTTATGTTTCCTTTAGTTCATATATCAAGAAACGCTATCAGCGCCCGAAAATACTCGCACTCAAACTTTAGGGCGCAGCTCTTAGGCGCCCGTTCCTGGATTGAGCGTCGCCATCCCTCGGCGTAACCACGCGGACGTGCTCGTGCCACTGGTCGAGCGTTCGTCGTGGTCTTCTTCCACAGCTGGCTCCGATGCCGCCCATCGTGCCAGCGCTCCCACATTGCCACTCCCTCTGCGAAGGCGCTGATGGCACTGGCCCACTGCCAGTCGGTGCGGTGATTTCGGTTTCGAAATCCTTGCCTCAATATATGGCTCGTGCCTTCGCCGTCGTCTTCTTCCACAGCTGGCTCCGATGCCGCTCATCATGCCAGTGTTCTTTGGTAAAATATATCGCTAAATGAAATGCGCTAAAATTTTTCATTGGGGAGTATCGTTATGGTCAGACATTTTTTTTCCATCTAATTAAAGCAAGAGCAAGAAAAGGCAAATTACAGGGTGTTTACTTCGGATAAAGGAGTTTGCTGAGTGGTGGTGACCAGAGGAAAAAAACAATTGTTTGAGTGATGCCATCAAGTCGCCGTCACTTCTCACGCTCTTGTTGCCGCTTGTAATGGCTAAAGTTTTCAATAGGTGTAGCTACAGCTAACATGAACAGCAATTTATGACTTTAGTCAGTTAAAGTGGCCTTCGACGTACATCTGAGCTAGACAGATTTACTGCCAGCGAACTTCATAAACTTTAGACTTTAAACCCACAACACATACGTTATGAGTGACTTTCTTGTACTTCAACGAAATAATTCGCCTTTTCTTCATTTCACCTCACATCGTCACCGCACCCTCCCTCGCCCTCACCTCAAAACGTCCGCCCTTCCTCACCTCACCCTCACGAATCCTCCTGAAGGCGATCCTCACCTCACCACGTGATGGTGAAGGCAGATGAGGGTGAGGAAGGTCCTCGCGAGGGCTCGCATTCGTGAGGGTGCCCATGTCTGGTCATGACATCCACGTGTGACATTATTGACATGTCATTACATGCATAAAATCAGAACTTATGCCGGCCCAGTGGACACAGTTGTCTTCTCACTTGGGCCGATGACTATGTGCTCGGGTTCGTGATGCCGTGATCGTCGTTGCACCGTCATTCCAGCATCGTATTCCAACCATCATATATGTGATCCATCCAAGTGGCACGCGTGAGAAGATCCGGGCATCTCGGCAGCAGAATACTGGATGGTGGTTGCATCTGTGCAAACAGCGATTGAACAGCAAGTTTCCCACGACCGTTAATTTCCGAGCACTGGACTGCAATGTGCTGAATCTTCGTCCCGTGATAGCTCGTACCGCACTATCGCCGCCCTTCTAGTCATTACCAGGCCGCTTAATCAAACATCGAGGCGGCTTTCCTGGTGCGGGTAATATGAGTACGGCGACGCTGCATCGTATTTCACTATGGTAGCGTCACGGCCAAGGCCCGCAGCTGCACCACACTACATGTCCGAATAGCCATAAAAGGACACAGGCTTCAGGTTGCGCTACAGTAACACTGTCAACTCACCAGTATCCATCTTCTAAGCGATGTCACGCACTGTTTTCTGTGAGCATTTAGCTTATGATTTTCTTACCCATCTCGCACCTGCATGCCACTCTTTCGCATCAATTTAATCGTTCGTAGAAATCATGCAATCGTCTTTACCGTCGTCGTCGTCTTCCTGCTGACGTCACACACACATTCGCGTTAACTTTAGTTTGCTATAGTCTCGTGACACGCAAGAATACTGAATTTACACAAACTTGTTGGTCAGGTCAACTAAGTAACGCTTTGCGGAAACCCGAACAATGCTGCATAGTCAGCTGCCTGCAAACTGCATCGCATGACATTCCCACAGTGCGTGCGATCTGAACATATTTGTTAATAGTGAATGTTTTTTAAGCAGTGTCTATAATAAATATTCACAACACCTCCCCATATTCCATCAACAGCTCCCCCGCTGCTAGCCTGTATAGGCTGACGCGCATTTGGGCGTCCATTAGCTCGTTCGCAGCTTGGGCTGCCGGTTATTCGGCATGTTTACACGGGTCGCAAAGTAGAACACAATACAAAATTGTAAGGCGCTCCAATTTTATTCCGAAACGCTCATCAACCCATAATTAAAGCTTTCACTCGTCGCAGTTTGACTCGAACGTGAATCCAATAAAATGTTTGTTAGAGAGCTCCTTAAATCACCAACTGCCACCTCTCTGTAGCAGTCAAATATGATCGTTATTTTGTGCAGTCTTGCGCCTTCGTCATCCCATTGAAGGAGCACTCGTTTCTGATGTAACTACGCTTCATTAAGAAGAAATTATAGAAGGACGCGTAAGTTGGTTCAGTTATACCGACTTACGACCGACTATTGTCGGTCGGAATAAACCCCATGAAAAGACAAAAAAAGAAAAAGATTTGCACCGAAGCTCGGCGAAAAGCATTCAGGGTGAATTCATGAGTATATATCGCCTTTTCACTTTCATATACCTCGACACATTTCCGCTGGCGTCCGCCCATATAAGCGACCTAGGTTCTCTCGCACACCGATGCAGTCCGCGCACGTAACTAAGCTGTTCCGGCGCTCCGTAATCGAATCGCAAATCTAGAGGCAGCAACTCGCGACACTGCCGCCCTTATAGAAGGGCGTGCCCAGGCGTGCAATGATGTCGTATCCACAAGAGAAGAAGAGAGTGCGGCACCGTCCCCGCGGAGTCCTTCGTGGCGCCTCGCGAGTCGATACGGCGGCTGCAGGAAATGACGCTTCGTTGATGGAGTCGCGCGAGTCGTTGACCGGCGACGGCTCGACGTTTCGGCGCCTCTATCGATCAGTCCTCTCTCTTGCCCTGCGAGTAGGCGACACGTCCTGTTGGAGATCAAAGGGGCGCGGGGTGCCGCCAAGTGCAGCCCACGGTTAGGGTGCCACGGCGTAGGGCGCCCCGGGGCTTGGGACCGACCGTTGTAGCCGCACGGTCTCGAGTGCACTAAAGAGAAGCGCCGATCCTTGGATTCCAACGTAGTGAGTACGGCGACTTGAAGTGGGTGCTGAAGTTTCGTTGGGCCAAAGTTAGCGGGAGAGCAGAGTAAAGAAAGGAAAGGAAAGAGACGCGTTCGCGTTAAAATGGAAATGGTACGAGACAATCCACAAGAGCAAAACAGAAAAGAAAGATGCCGTACAGCGGCTTCAGAATAACACTTTGTCATACAGTTTTATCCAAAGCCGTTCAGAAATTTCCATTTAATGCAAGACGATTGCATTGGTAAATTTTTAAACGTTACGTTATTTTACTTTTCTTTTATTCTAATAAACATTTATCATCCTGTTTTTTTACTTGAGTAATTATATTTGTAACTCATCCCTTTCTTGGCCGATTCGCAATAGGGGATATGACCCATACATTGAGGCAAACCAACCGACCTGAAAGAGGGTGAAGGGTTAATATTGGTCAATTGTTCAGAGTGGGCTTGTGACACCAACTCACGAAGTGCTACTTGTATACATCAGAATGAAAGGGTCACGACGACAAAGAGTCCACACGCTCCTCCTAAGGGGACGCATGCGTACAGCCGTCGATTTTCCGGATCTTCGCGACTACGTGCCGGTGGTGACGTAATTTAAGTTCCACCTCTTGAGAGGAAGTAGGTGGCGAACGCAGGCCAACAAACAAAACCCCTTCTGCGTTAAAAAATACGTTAATGAAGCGCCGCAATTGATAGCCCAACTCACGGTACTACAGCGACGCCATTATACATATGCGGTACGTGAAAACAAGAACGTCAATGAAAGAAGTTAAGAATTGAACGGGAGCTTAATGGGTATTCTTTAATACGTCTATAGCGCTTTCGACTTTGATGCAAGAAATTGTGGTGAGGCTACTACGGCGGAAGCAGGGACAGAATTTTCAGTTTTCACTGTCTGCCTTCGCATTAATCGTATGTTGTAAGAGTTGAGGAAGGACTCTGAGATGAACACTGGAGGTTTATTTACAATTATGTACGGTGGGAGTACAAAGAAATTAACAGTCATAAAGTCATTACGGGCCGGCAGCAACTCGGACGCTGCGGCCCGTGGCAAGAAGCTCGAAAGAGATGAATGAAGGAATGCTCTCTTGCTGCTCCCGGTCTGTGGCTTTTAAGCCCTTCGGTGTCTCGAAGACACGTCACGTTCGGCCAATCAGCGAGCCCGCTCAGGTGACGCCATTTTCGGCCAATGGTAGGCGCCCGTGCGATTGTGTCACACCCGGCGGAGAGGGTCGCTCCTTGGTCCCCAATTGTCCGAGTGCTTACTTCTCTCTGCGGTCTTGCCTTCCCGGTCTGCAACTACCGTGACAAAGGCGAACGGGGGGGGGGGATTGCTCCCAGGGCTTCACGGTGCATTACACCCGTCTTGCCTCTTGGACCCACGTTAACTGGAACATTGCCAGGCTCTCGCTTGACTTTCGGGAAGAGTCAAGCAGTGAATAGCTCCAGATGCGGCGTACGAGGTGGGGGCCGCCAACTTGCTTGCACGTGCCGCGCCTCGGGAATATGCTATACGTGCTTCTGCGCTCCTTAATTAGCCGTGGCGCGATTCGATGTGCTCTGGTGAACTTGAAGGAGGCTCAGGAAAAGGTCCCGTATCTAACAGCTCGTCCTCGACCCGGAAGTTCGGAATGGCCGGTGAAATCAATTCGCTGGTCATGAGGAACGCTGAAAGAACCTGCAGGGTACTGGTGTCGAGCCTCGCTTGACGAACTTCGGGATCCTGGGCCCTGGAGAACATACGTCAAACAAACAAAATAACACAGCGCTGCACCACGTGTAAGCGCAGGCTCTCCGCGCAGACTGAGTCAAAATGAACCCTGATCTTTTATTTCCCCAATTTTGACAAAGCAGTTACAACCACCTTTCCAAACCGCTATCCATTTCTCACCGAATGCCGACAAGGCCAGAGTGTGACAGTTGCAGCAAAACAATGGGTCGTTGTCGTTGCAAACAAATAATGAAAACAGCCGAACATAACTTAAGTGGCCTATTTTCGCGAACAGCCTGTTCTCACCCTAGCGCAGGGGCGTACTTATCTCTCGTACTGTTGCCACTGGACAGTCTGGCCACCTTCACAAGTACGTAATCACAAGCGCGCTAGCCTTGCGGTCACTAATCAGAACGCGTACTTGCGTCGTAGGCAAACTTTTCATTACGCCCACTCACGTGTCTTTCTCTAGTCCATACAGGACACGTACCTTAAACGAGAACTTAATTTGCGTAACTTACGCACTCCGCAGAACCCTTTTAAAAATATGCGTCTCCTAATTACTAGTTTTACGCACCCTCACTAAAGAAGTCAGAATGCGGCTGCCCTCAACACACACGAGCAACCCAGTCATAAATCTGCTTTCTTCCGTCCACACAGGACACGCGCTAATCGAACTAAGAACGCTTTTCAGTGCAAATGATGCACTTACTGAAAACCTACGCGGTTAACCTTAGAAAATAAAAAAAACGCATAAAATAAGAAGGTTAACTAATACACACGCACGTTACGATAGGCCTCTCACCGATAACCTTGACACTCAGGTTACTCACACATACACACACGCACAAAAAAAGAAAGCCTATCGCCTCCTTAATGAACAACTCGCGAGACTTAATGTTTACACAAAACGCCTATTTCCAATCTCGGAGCTTCTCTAACAAAAACACAAACAAAGCTCATACTTTTGCATATTGAAAGAAACTTAAATCGCGAAAATTATCCGATGCTCGAAAAATAAAACAAAACACGTTTCACTTCTACGGAAGCTCTCTTGGCCTCCCGTGCCAAACGTTTACGTCTGACTCATACTTTGAGCCGTACTCGAGGTGGTCGCGGTTCGAAAGCTACTCTGGCTACCGAGGAACAACAAAAGGACTGACTCACTATCAGCTCCCCCAAGAAGTTACAGTCTCCTGCTAATTTGCGTCCTGGCGCCCTGCTTTCAACATGAACTCGATTAACCGCGTCGTGACTCCGTACCACCTGGTCTCGTCTTGCCACCTTGCGCTTCTTTGTACTACACGCTGAACTTCGAAAAGAACGACGGACCGACAAGGAACATAACTGCCCCGTGCCCTTTGTCCGCGTCCGTGCAGAACATGCTTCTCGGTCACTTTTTGACCGGTGGCCCGAACGTGCTTGATGCGCACATGTCAACGACGATCGCAAGCTTCTTTTCGTCGCGCCCGTCGCCGTTTTTGGCTTCGCTACTTTAGCCACCGCATTCCGATCTTTACGCGCTTTCTCTTGGAATTCCCTTTTATGCCGTCCTCTGGCGTCTCGTACTGGCCGGTACACATCTCGTCGGCCCGGATTGGTCTCTTACCCGCACAGTCTGAGTGTTTTTCATATAAATCTACTCTCTCTTGGCTGCCTAGACTGGCGGAGAGCTGCACCGATCCCTGAACAATGCAGTTGTCTTCTCTTGAGCTACGTAGCTCGCAATCCTGAGAGCTGGCCTCAACTGCATCGTCCAGCTGGTACTGCACTTCGGCACGCAGATCCGACTCGACAGTTATCTCGACATGGGTGCTCGCGTCTGTCGGGTCAGCGGTACTCTGTACTTCGTTAACTAACTCGTTAACATTACCTGCGACGCACACGCGCGGTGACTGTGCCAATTCATTCACAGCTGGCCTAGCTGTCTCTACAGTGCTCTGTTGGCACAGCATCTTGTCGCTTTCACTACGGCCATTAACGGCCTCTGTTGCCACTAAGGCATCGTTAGCAGCTAGCCTTTTCCCTTCACCTATGAAGGTGCCGCTAGACTCACAGGCAATACCTCTTTCGTCGGCTTTTGGCGAAAATCCGCTAGATACTTGCTCATTCTTGTGCTCTGTACTGCCGACAGAATTTTCGGACAGGCGTTGTCTTTGTTCCTTTAACTGCTGAAAATATTGTATCGGTTTTTTTAATGCTGCTATCTCTTTCTCGTGCTTTTGCTTACGTTCGTGACTCTCACGCCTACATTCAAGACGCTCACGCTCCCGTGGTTCTTGTATCACCTCCGAAGCAATCTTAATGCTTTCATCGTCATTGTCACTATCTTGAATCGCCTTTATGATAGCTGGCGTTTTCATCTGCTCGTCTGCCTCAACTCCCAAATAGTCGCACACCAACAACAAGTCTAACCTCGTCAACCTAAGATCCATGGCCGCTGCCCCGACTGGTGGTTAGAACTGTTTTCCCTAATTAATTTGTGCAAACACACAATGCAACAAATTCCCGATTCCTAGAACTATCAAAATAAACACACAACATTTGAAGTCTGGTGAATCAAAAGGAAAAAAAACCACGCGCTCACTTACGGTTGCAGCACTCTGCCATCTGGTTCATTGGTCCGCTGTTACCGGTTACTCAGGACTCACTGGGTCGAAGGCTCGCTTTTCTTCGCTACTCCCAGTTCCTCAGGACTACTTTGAACGAAGGCTCTTTCTTCTTCGCTGTTCCAAGTTCCTCGGGACTCCTTTGGACGAAGGCTCTTTTTCACTGTTCCGGGTTCCTCAGAATTTCTCTCAACGAAGGTTCATCCGTAGCGCTGCCACCATCTGTTGTATTTGGAGACGATCCCACCGCTGGCAACCAGTTGTAAGAGTTGCGGAGGACTTTGAGATGAAAAACTGGAAGTTTATTTACATTATGTACAGTGGGAGTACAAAGAAATTAACAATCATAAAGTCATTACGGGCCGGCAGCAACTCGGACGCTGCGGCCCGTGGCAAGAAGCTCGAAAGAGATGAATGAAGGAATGCTCTCTTGCTGCTCCCGGTCTGTGGCTTTTAAGCCCTTCGGTGTCTCGAAGACGCGTCACATTGGGCCAATCAGCGAGCCCGCTCAGGTGGCGCCATTTTCGGCCAATGGTAGGCGCCCGTGCGATTGTGTCACACCCGGCGGAGAGGGTCGCTCCTTGGTCCCCAATTGTCCGAGTGCTTACTTCTCTCTGCGGTCTTGCCTTCCCGGTCTGCAACTACCGTGACAAAGGCGGACGGGGGGGGGGTATTGCTGCCAGGGCTTCACGGTGCATTACACCCGTCTTGCCTCCTGGACCCACGTTACCTGGAACAGTGCCAGGCTCTCGCTTCACTTTCGGGGAGATTCAAGCAGTGAATAGCTCCAGATGCGGCTTATCAGGTGGGGGCCGCCAACTTGCTTGCACGTGCCGCGCCTCGGGAATATGGTACACGTGCTTCTGCGCTCCTTAATTAGCTGTGGCGCGATTCGATGAGGTCTGGTGAACTTCAAGGAGGCTCAGGAAAAGGACCCGTATCTAACAATGTATAATGAAGAAACGGCTCAGAGACATAAAACTTTTGAAATAAGAGCCTGTGAAGTGTGCAGCAAAAATGACAAAAGGTGTGACATTGCCAGTAAATGTAGAAGTATCAGTACTATGGCTTCATATTAAAATAAAGCAAGCTTCTGTCAAGCTGTCAAAAGAAGACTTGTAAAGAAAAAGGGCAGAATCCATGTCACGATGGCCGTCGACGGTATTGCGCTTAGTACTGAATCACTGTAAGGGTATAACGTATTTCCACTGCCGAAATGAGTGATGTATGAGGCGCCTACAGCAGCGCGAGTCCTCATTTGCGGTTCTCTAAAGACACACGGTGCCATTTCGGGATGCCACCGCGAATTCTGCTCATGGCCACAAAACGCTGCCAAATGCGTCATGAGGCAGTCGTGCTTCTTTCTCTCGGACTTGTTTCTTAGTGTGACTCGGTAGCAGCGCTGACGTTCAGGGTGAGGACACCCTTTGACCGAGTCCACGCCGCTTTTCAGAAGCAACGGTGCCATGCTGGTTGTCTCCGGTGTGGTCATGTACTGCTGTTGCTACTTGCTGGACGCCTTTCTCCAGTGTCTATTCGGCCATAGCTTCGTGTGTGCATGTTGTCTGTGCGCCTGTCATGAGCGCGTGTTTATGAGTGTGTCTGTCGGACTGCGTGCGTCTGTGTGCGTTTGTGTGCGCGTTGATGCGTGTGTGTCTGCGGGAATGTGGAGCGCGTGTACAAGTATATCCAGCGAGTATATAGTTCGTGGGTGCGCGCGTGTACGTGTTTGTAAGTTCATACGCGTTTGTGCGCTCGTGTTTGTGTACGCGTGTGTGTCTGCGTTTGTGTTCGTGTGTCCGAGTTTGAGCGACCTGCGTGTACAAATATAGGGTGTATAAATACTTTCACGTGGTGGTGACGTTGAAGAACACGGCAGCAATACTGTGAAAGACAAAATTAACTTTTATTGGGCGAACCTGTGCCCACAAAAACAGGCTACACTTATAGCACAACGATAGCGGCGAACACGGTCGGCGATCGTCGAAAATCTGATCAGCGGGTCTAGCGCGTCGGCTTTTATACAGCAGTCATCGAACGTTCCAGACTAATCGTTGGGACCCGCGTGCCTTCCACAAAGTTCTACACCATTCGCGTCAGGTGATGAAATCAGATAACATAAGGTTCGGCGACAACAGACAGCTGATAGAAGCATCGATAACTTTCCAGAAACTTCGGATACATGCAGGCGCGCCCCGCGCTGTGCGATAACATTTGTTAGGCGGCGAAACGTGGTCGCCCGATAAAGATAAGTACATGTGTCAATACGTGTTTGTGCGTTCTGTTTGGCTTGCGTACGCCTGCTTGTGTTTGTGAGTGCATGCAATTGTGTACTCGCGTGTACGCGCGTGCGCAGGTTCGTGCGTGTGTGTGATGTGTGTACAAATACGCAGTGTGTACGTAATTTTTTTGTTTTACGTCTGTAGGTATGTGCGTACATGTTTCCTTGTGTGCGTATTTATGTGCGTGCATGCATGTATGTATTTGTGAGCTCTTGCGCATGTTCGTGCCTGTGTTCATGCGTGCGTCCGAGCATAGGTGTTTACGTATGCGTGCGTGTTTGTGTGTGGGTCTGTGTTCGAGTGTGTAGGCCCGTTTACGTGCATGCGCTCCTGTACGTGCGCGTGTTTGTGGGTGCGTGTGCGTTTGTACGGGCGTGTGTGTTGGTGTTGTCATATGTATATATGTGTGGGCGCGCCTATGGAACTTCATACAGTCGGAAGAGGTTACTTTTGCATGCAACAAATATCTTCAAAAGTGGTGCAGTGGTTGCCGAGAAAACCGATTTTTCCGTTCATGTCTATTTCTTTTTTTTTTTTCTATTTCACACTGTCAACTCTCTGCTGAGGGTTCTTACAGGGATGGTTTTAAATACAGACAAACCATATATGCAGGTGCATCAAGCGGCAGCGACATCACAGAAATACTGGAATGTATTATGTAACCGTGCAAACGACAATGGACGAGGAAGGAAACACACATGACAAGCGCGGTTTCCTTCTTCGTACGTTGTCCTTTGCGCGGTTAAATAATGCATTCCAATATCGACCGCCGACTAGCCCGCCTCTCCCTCCTAAATATGCCGCAGAAATACATGTTTAACGATTTTTGAAATTAACAAACATCACTGCATTTGCCACAAAGCTTGGTATCGCTTTCCAAAGTTCAATCGTGGATGGGAAAAACGAATAGAGTTTAAAAATATGTAGGTACTCCTGAATAAACGTTCCCACCAAATATCGAATTCCTTGTTTGAAACTTTCAAGCGACTGTACTACAAACCGAACGCTTCGTTTTAGCAAATTGCGACTTATGATCGGCTCAGCTTTCTCGTGCAATTATGCGGATGATTTCACCAAAATCACGACGGCTTTCGTAAACACTCCAAGGCGGCGCGGTGGAGGTAAGAACAAATATGGCGCCGGAGGAGACAGTGTCCCCACCCTGAAAGCAAAGCTTCGTATCGTGGGTTCCTGTTTTTTTTTTTTCTGCAGACGCTGCGCCATCTACTGGCGCTGCCGAGATGTCCGTGTTTGGCCACCTAGACGAGTAGCGGGGCGAGCCGGTACGTGCGAACGCTCAGAATTTTTTCTTCGACATAGTGCTCTGGGTCCCAGGAGGAAGCGACGGACACATCGAGAGTACATTGCAAAAGGCGGTTGACGCTATCGAGGAGCAGCTAGACGGGTCTGGGTTCGTCTGCTCCCCAAGGAAATCTGAGCTGTTGGTGATTGCACCGGAAGGAGCAACTAGGAAGACGAAAGGCAATGAACCTGCTAGAGAGGAAGAGACAATAAAGATCAACACAAGCCGCGGTCACACGAACCCGGAGGTCGATAAGATCATAGTGCTGGGGATGCTGATTGAGCAAAAATGAGTGAACGACGAGACGGTCAACTGTCTCGCGGCCAAAGTCACCGCGGCCATTCGCCTCTTCAACAGGGTGACACACAGAACAGCAGCCATGAAGCAAGAAAGCCTCACGTGGCTAGTGGAATCCTTCGCTATAAGTCACATTGCATACGTTGCTGTTTTCCACAACTGGAGGCAGTGCGTGCGAAATAAGGTCAATGCGCTCATACGCAAAGCGTTAAAGGCAGCACTCGGACTCCTCGACTGCACAAGCACCAAATTCCTGGCCCTGGGAGTGCATAAGACCCTGGAAGAAATCGTCGAGGCGCAGAGGACCGCCCAGCTCGCGCGGCTACCGGGAACAAGAACGGGCAGACAAGTGCTGCGTGACCTAGGCCTGGAGCCAACGGAAAGGGGACCCGAAAATACAGAGGTGCCTGTACCGGACGCAATTAGTATACGGTTACGGGTATGTCTGGTGACAAGAAAGATGAACCCCGAGTTCCACAACAAGCGGCGGGTGGCGAGGGCCAAGGTGCTCATCGGTCTCCATGCCAAAGACAGCGGTGCCGTGTTTGTGGGCGCGGCAGAGTATCCAGATGACAGAAAGGCATTCGCCACAGCAGTCGTCGGGGCATCGACCGGTGCAAGGAGAACGGCGGCAAGTGTGCGGACTTGAGGTGCGCACCGAGCGATTGCTTTGGCTATCGCCGACCCCGAGCGTACGACTGTGCTCTGTCATTCTAGAATGGCAGTGAGAAATTACGCCAGAGCAAGGATGTGTGGACAAGCCGCGAGCGTGTTGCGCGCGGTCGATCTCGCGAGTGAAAATCGGTGTGTCGTGATCAAATGGTTTCCGGCGCACTTGGGCAGTGATGTGTTGGATCGCGGCAACGCAAACCACGAGAAGGCGATCGCGGCGGCGCGAGGACTAACCAACCGTGCCACTGCTACGGCAGTTGACCCGTCGTGGTGGTGGGAAACCAAGGACAAAATGACCTTCTACAACAAAATTGTGAAGTGGCACAGACTATAGAGAACGACTATGCCGCCACCTCATCCGGGCTTGACCCGTAAGGCAGCGGTGTTATATCGGCAGCTTCAGACGGGGTCGTTATTTACTCTGGTGCTGATGAGGCACGTGTGTCCGAGTGCTTATGTGAGTGACCTGTGTTGTGTGTGCCGAAAGGAAAGAGCCATTGCAGCTCACATCCTTTGCGAGTGTGCCAAGAATCCACACGAAGCTACAACGATGACAATGATCCCGCCGCGGCTCGAGGCCACAACGAGGTGCTACGATCAAGAGGTCCAAGCCCAGGCCGCTCAGCAGATCTCGGGGGCCCTCGAAAGGAAACGACCGAGTGACACCGGAGGGAGGCTGCCACTCCAAAAGAGGGGCAGGCGCGGTCGACCAAAGGCAGTAGTGCGGCCACGGCCGGAGTATACAGGCGCCACACTCCGGTAAGACGTCATGGTCGCATCACGGTGACGCCTCCCTTACAGGGGAAGGCTAATCGTTCTGCAGGCGTTCCTGATAACGTTGCTTCGCTCGCTCGCTCGTTCGCTTGCCGAACACCCAGTGGCCCATATACAGTGATCCGAGCTGACGAGAGTTTCATTGAAGAGCAGCGCATACCAAGTGTATTTACGGCGGAGCTCGCTAAAGTGTTGGTGTGAAATGGTTCATTGAGAAGCGGCACGAACGAAGTGCATTTGTGGTGCAGTCTGCTGAAGCGTCGGGTTGCTGTCCTTGAGGAACCTTTGTGACGGGGTCTCGATTGCGGTCAGCATTAGGAAAATCTATAGCTCCTTTTCGTCATTGTGGAGCGGCCCGCGCCAACTAGTACATACCCAATCACCCGAGTTACCATCAAATAGGTTCATCGAAGACCAGCACACACCATGTGGCCATACCCAGTGCTCCAAGTCGGCGTCAAGGAGTTTTATTGGACATCGGTACATACCCAGTTCCGGCTCTACAGTTACCCATGTCGGCATGAAAGAGGTTCGTTTACAAGCGACACATGTGCACAGATTGCCATAGGCTCAGCCACAAAATTTGGTCCGATGATTGGTTTCGAACCCGGTTCCCTAAGAACAGGAGACCGATGCGCTACACATTCGAGCATGGATTACCTAGTTACCCATGTAGTCAGCCAAATAATTAAATACAAACCCACATAGATAAATACAGATAGCCCCGAGAAAGAGCCGTGAAATACCCTAAGAAGTCGCAGTTTTGCCCGAAAGGCGAACCATCATTTCCTATAGCAAATTAGTAGACAGCTAGCGATACGAAGTACGGATACTAGTTTTATCGGCCCTATAAACTTGTAAACATAAGCTTACTAACTAAATTTGCAAGCAGGTGTCACGCGCGCAGAAGCAAACATTAACATATCTTACTCGTTGACCGCGCACTCACTGTCAAAATGCTGGAGGGAGAAAGCACGGTAGCTGCAACGAGCGAATGGACCTTCGTGCTGCCTCTCGCGTAAACGTGAACTAACCGGCGAGAACAGACTGCACAGGAAGCTATTAACCTTCAGTGAAACTAGACCCTACTCATTGCAGGTCTCCTTCAAGATAGAGCCGGGGCGGTCGCGCAATGCGCAGAGGCTGCCAGAGTAGAAAGCATTCCCCCCCTCTCTCCGGTAATTTGCGCGCGACGGAAGACGGCCCGCTTCCTTCCCGGCTTCCTCCCTTGCACGTGCAAGATTGAGTCACCATCGTCGACTCAACTTCACACGCTTTCACTCGCACATACAGCGTACGGCTACAGCGTGCCGCGGCAATGTTATTGCCCTTGGACTTTATACGGGACATCACGGCGACGCCAGCGCCGACGGCAGGAATGCGTATGGAGTGTCCATTCAATTGCTATCCCAATAAAAGAGAAGCCCACAAAAGAGAGAAAATCTAAAAAACGTATCGGAACGGCTACAAACGGCTATAGGTATCTTGGTCTATGGGAGGAATGAAAATATATGTTCTTAATTTTTAAACGCAACCTGGCTTACCGAAATACGCTGCTAACGCTGTAATAACCCACTAATCGTGTCACCGCAGTCTGTTTTGGCCAACGCATTCTGAACGCCCAACTCAAAAACATTTCTAGATGTTTTGCCTATAAGTGCTTGAAATGCCACGTATGTTGACCCCGTCAGTGTTGATTAAAAAGTAGTAGTTGCGCCCGAAAGGCGAAGCACTGATTGCAATATCAAAATAGTAGATAGCTATACGAAGTAAGAACAATAGTTTTATCGACCGTACAAACGTGTAAACATTTCCTTACCAACTAAATCAATAATGATATGACGTGTAAGAGCGACTGAATGAGGACGTAAAAAGAAACAGACACACAGACACAGAGACGCAGTCGTCAGCATACCATTGTCGTCATGCCGTCGATGTCAGGTTGTCTTTTTACCATCGTCACCACTTTAGCAACGCGATCACCGTGTCGTTATGCTATCGTCGTCATACCACCGTCGCCCTTCCAACAGCGCAATATTTTTCGTCATTATATTGTAATCGTACTGTCGTCATTCAATCGCGGTTACAATAATGTTGTCAAGTCGTTATCGTCGGACAGTCGCTATCATGCATCCGTTGTGAAACTGTTGGGGTCATGCCGTCGTGGTGGTGCCACCAGCTTTCCAGCTCTTTCCAGCTCTCCAGATCTTTGCAGGTTACCAGCTTACGAGCTTACCAGCTTCCAGCTTCCAGCTTACCAGATCTTTCCAGCTTCGCCATCCGACTCTCACCATGCCATCGCCGTCACGCCACTGTCGTCACGCACAGGCTTCACAATACAGTCGCCATCACGCCATTGTGAGCATATTCTCGTCATCCCAATGTCATTATTCGGTTGTCGTGCCATTGTCCTCATTGTGTCATCGTGCCTTCGTTGTCGTACCGTCGTGACGATGCAACCACGGCGGTTCCATCACTGTCATTCTAACTTATTTATCCGACTCTCGTCATGCTGTCGTCGTCATCTATCGTCGTCACGCACCTGTCGTCTTACCATTGTCAATCATTCCACTTTCGTCACGTGGTTGTTTTACCATCATCATCACTGTCGTCATGCCATCACCACAACGCCTTCGTCGATCCATCGATGTTCTTCCTTGTTCTTCATCCTATTGTAATCATGCTGTCATCATTAAATCGGGATTATTCCGCCGGTGTCATGGCGTCGTCGTTATTCTCTTGTCGTTAGAGAGCCGCTATAATGCATAGTTTTATACTTTCAACATCATGCCGTAGCTCGTCGTCATATTATCGTCACCATTCCAGCTTCGTCATTCGGTTGTGGTCTTACCGCTGGCGTCACGCCATTCTTGCCATACTCTCGTCGTCATCTCATCCTCCTCATGTCATCGTCGTCGTTTCGATGTAGTCGTTATACCATCGTCATCATTTAATAATCGACATCTCATCGTCATGCCGTGGTCATAATACCGCCTTTGTCGTTCCATTGACGTCACTCCTTCTTCAACATTCCATTGTTGTCACTGAGCCGGCATCGTACAGTTATCATAATGCCGTCATGTTCATGTGGGACATGTGTCCATGTGTTGATGCTAGTGCCATAGCATAGTGGAATGATATCGGAGTATGTCGCATATATCAGAAATAAGGTAAGTCTCAGAATGATCTCTCCGGATGCTAAAGAAACGTCACATTAGGGATACGGTGTGTCACTGCATCGTGCAAATGCTAGTCGTATTACCATCAGAAGCCATCATCGGATGAGTTATTTCATAATTTTCGTGCTGATGACGAGTAACAGTAGGAGGCACAAAGGCCAGTCAATGAAAAAAATAAAAGAAGAAGTAGAAGAAGCCGCAAGTGCAACCTACACGTGCTGTGCGCCGCACGCAATCTCGTGTCACGAACCCCACCGCTGAACGGTTCGTTCCGCCGGCAGGATCCAGCGCAGCGATTTTCATAGAAGCGACCCAGCCAACTGCTAACTACCAGGCTTATAAGCCGCGTTGGTGCTCATGGAGCCTAGCCACCGCGGGTCCGCAGTCAAGGCGGCGGCCGGGCCGACCATTTCCACCACCTCGTCTTCCTCCATAGCGGCTGTTAGGTCCACGGCGGTAAAAAGCCACGAGCCTGCGGCTGCGCCTTCGCGGCTTAGGCATGCCGCTGGTCGCCGGTCGCAATCGCAGTCGCCCCGTCCGCACCAGCATCGCACCGATTCGCCCTCCTCCGACGCCACCATGAGCCGTGCCATAGTGGACGGTAAGATCTACAAGGCACCCGAAACGCGTCTGGGAAGGCTGTATCACCTAAAACTAAGTACGCGATCATACCAAAACGTTCGTGTACTTCGTGTCCTTCGACTTAAGTGCCCGTTAAGAACCCCAGGTGGTACAAATTATTCCGGAGCCCGCCACTGTTCGGCATTCTTCATTGCTCTAAAGAGTGGCATTGGGACGATAGGTTGCACGAATGGAGTTCCAAATTTTTTGGCCAATGTTTGTTGTAGCAGTGGCGAATGACCTACTCTTATCAACGTAATTTTCTAAGAATTTCGACTGATGTGTGTTATCCACGGATTGGAAGCCGAACGGCAGCCAAAGTAGTTTCAATACGGCGAAACTTGCATCGTAATCTCCATTGGCGTTTCCCGTCTCATTATTCCGCAACCTCTTTCTTAAGCCCTACTGAACAAAAGCAAATTCGCGTAAGACACCGACGTGTTTATTTGGAAATGAATAACTCCAAATTGGTGCAAGTCTTGAAATCCTTAGAACGTGCACATGGCTTCTGCATTGTTCATATTGCTCAACTGCTGTGTAGCATTCTGTGATACCTGTGATCAAGGCACTTTTGTACGACCTTACAAAGGCATATAGAGCCCACGATGACATCCACAGACGCCTATATATGATCAACCGAGACGGTTAATTCTGTTCGCCCCCGAAAGTTACGCGGAGCAAAACGTCATTGGTACATAGGATTCGGCTGGGCGTTGCTTTCACCCGTCGCTGTGCGCCCGTCATCGACCAGTCAAACAGCCCTGACTGTGAACACTGCCAGGCGCCTCAAACGCTGGAACACATACTGTGCGATTGCCCAGCATATATGCTGGAGCGAAGGACGTTGGAAAGTCCCCTAGCCAGCGTTGGCAGGCAACCACTGTCGGCGGATGCTATCCTCGGCCCAAAGCTGTTGAATTTTCTGCAGCACACCAAGCTAGACGAGCCGCTCTAGCAAGGCAACTGTCTCGTATACATAAGCACTCACCACTTCTCTTATCACCCATCGCAGTACTTTCACTCCCCTTCCCTCTTCGCCAGTGCAGAGTAGCAGACTAGAGCGCACTAACTCAGGTCAACCTCTCTGTCTTTGCTGTCAATAAAATCCATCTATCTATATATGTGATACCTGTATTACTGAGAAGGTTGTTGTTTACTGGGAGGAGGTCTTAAAAATTATATTGTGGATTTGCTTGCCGTTTATTGACGATGATTTGTGTTGTCTTCTACTGATACTAACCTGGGCTAGTAGCCGTAGAAACGACTCCTTTCAATGAATTTACTAGTTGGAGGCAGTCGTCGCCCATGGCACTTCTGTAGCCGCGCTTAGCACACAAAGCTAGTTTCTTTAGCACATGCGATGCACTGTAGGTGCGCCTATACTTGGGACAGGCCCTATAGTTCAGTTTCCTGTAATCTGCTACTGTACTTGGACGCATTAAACGAGTTATGAATGAATTGACATCATGACTATCACTTCAGGCAACTCCTCTTGCTAGACTAGTCAAAAAACTATTTGCGGGTTCTTCAATCTTTCCGTTACTTTCCCGCATATCCTACCACAATGTTTTCTCCGACTGTGCGAGATGGCGGTGCGCAAACACGTTGATCTCACGGTACGTCTACTACACGGTACCGCGGAGGTGCAGTTCCCACAGGAGGCTTAGTGCATAAAGTATCACGGTAACGTATCATACAGCTAGGGCTGAGACGTTCTATCAGGGAGTACCATCGGGATAGGGAAAGTGCTCTAACCAGTAATGAGTTTCGTCTTCCACTAAGTTATCGGTGGATCGAAGCACAATGCCTTTATAGTTTCCCCAACGTCGTTCGCGATAAGGCCGTATTGGTAAGTGACTGTAGCGTTCTAGAAGCGTTACCCAGGGGTCCCACACAGCAGAAGCATGTGCTGCAGAACTCTAACGTTAATGTACCTAAAAAAATCCTGCTCAGAATGAAAAGGAGCTAAATAACATTGCTCCCAAGAGCGCCGTTGACATTTGCTGTTAAGCTGACTCTTGCATGAGTAGCAGCCCTTTTCGCAATGCTCTATTAACTGCTTCAACATGGCTACTCTGGCTGTAGAGCTTTCCTGATTTTCGCTAATTTCCCAAGAAGATGCCCAGTCGCACCACACTGATCAAATTAAAATACATTTAATTATATGATGGGGTTTTACGTGCTCAAACCACGATATAATTATATGCACGCTGTACTGAGAGACACCGGAAATTTGGACCACCTGGAATTCTTTACCGTGCACCTAAATCTAAATACACGAATGATCTTTCCCAGGAGCTCACTTGTGAATTCATAAATTTTCAGAGAATCTATCGGTATCTTGAGCGCATACGGCAAGTGTTACTGCATATTACCAAATCATAACCGGCAGCTTACGGTTATGCTTAACAAATCTGCAGTCCATTGCATTCTGCCTGTACTAACATACGGGGCAGAAACTTGGAGGTTAAGAAAGGCGCTAGGTTGAGAAGCTAAAGACCGCGCTATAAGCAATGACAAAGGGAAAAAAAGGCCATGTAATTAGAAGGACAGATAATAGATGCTCTGTTGGAGCTGCTGAATGTGGTGCCGATCGAATAGAAGCGCAGTGGAGGAGGGCTGAGAACCATAGCTGATGTGATAAAATGAGCAAGTTTACAGCGAGCTGAAGTAAGACAGTTTAACTAGATGTGGATGAGAGAGGCCTTGGTCTTGAAGTGAACTTAGAACATGATGATGATGATGATGATGATGATGATGAGGAGGAGGAGGAGGAGGAGGAGGAGGAGGAGGAGGAGGATTTGTATCAACTTGATTGATTATGGAAGAAGCACAACGCATCGTTTTGCACGAACTAAATTCTGATCTGAACCCGAGCATGTTTCACACACTTTTGTTGCACAAGAACGGTGCGAAAAATAGTATATTTATTGAAATCCATGACGTGCCCCTGACGTAACTGCGCTGGTGTGTCTTAACGATATTGAAGAAGTTACAAGTTTGTGCCTCTTCATTTCTTCCACAAGTAACCAATTCCTGCAAAATAAAAAAAAATGGGTTGGGAAGAAATTAAGTGTTTCTTTTGAATTTACCTATATTTTTTATATCACAATGCTTGTTCGTATGCTTTCATAATCGTAGCGCCCTATGAGGCAGGACAAAAATGTGGAGGAAGCTTAAGCTTCGCCTTTAAGAGTGGAACGCGACAGCAATCAAAATCCCCTGACTGCCTTTTCGTGCTTCCCGGCAAGTGCAGCTTATGTAACCGTAACGTTTACAGGGAAACGCTGGCGGCGAACGCTATGCACGAAGGCGAGCGTTCTGCTAAAAACGCGGCCTTTTGCGTGGATCGAATTCCTGTCATTGTTTCGCGCTTTTAGTATTTCAGTCTCGGAAGAGGTAACATAAAATATATGCGCTGTCGTTTTTTTTTTTTCATTACATTTCTTTGCGGGCTGCCATTCTCAAAATTCGAAGGAATAAGTTTGTAAAAAAAAAACGTAAGACAACGTGTGAGCAATTTTGGTGGTAGAAGAGTGGTTGGCTATTCGGGGTTCAGAATTTGGTGCGAAATTCTTTTTGCCGAAGCGACGACCGACGCCGGATTTTCTGCGACACGGAGCCATTAAGGCCATCGCGTTAAAGGAGAGGCGATGAGGCGCGTACGCGGCGCGAAGTGCCTTCACAACTTCTGTTTTTTTTTGCCCTTGGTTTTGCTACGCTACGTATATGAAGTAACTCTGTAGCCACTCACCCAAACCACTACAATCATGAGCTTGCTCGTACTAAAATTATTTGAACTGAACAGACTACGACAGAGAGAGAGAGAGAGAGAGAGAGATATTGTAACGAAATAGCGCCTTGTCCTCTTTTTATCTCTCGTAGTCTCTCCAGTTCGAATCATTTTAGTACAGCGGGCACACTTCCCAACCGCCAGCCGCTTAGATCAATGAAATCGAGTGTTGTTTTTCTGCCACGACAAGTAAAGCGGCTTCACTGACATTCCCTCTCGAAAGGAGCCACTGGAAGGAAAGATATGGCCCTGAAAAAAATAAGCCTACGAATGGGAATGTTTACCATCTTTTGAATTGGTTATATTTATTTGAATGCTGATGTTTTGCTATGTATTCCTGGCAAAAAAAAAAAAACGTGGGAAGTAGAACACTGCCAGCCAAGGGCGCGGTTAGCGGCGCGCGTGCCCTTTTTGTCTTTGTATCTAGGCAGTACGTCGCGAAAAAAAATTGACAGTCATATAAGTAACCTGACGTGCTTTCAATGGGAAAGCATTCATATGCCTGAGTCCACCTTAATCCACTTTAATCCGCCTTAATTAACTTTTATTCATCTTCAGTCACTTCACCTTAGTTCACTCCACCGTAAGTTACCTACCTAACTTCACATCTGTACCTTAATCCACCTTAATCGACTTTAATGCACATTAATCTACCTTAATTCACTATAATTCACCTTACTTCACTTTGCTGTACTTTAAGTAACCTTACTCTAACTTATTCTAACTTTACGTCACTGTAATTCACCTTAATTCGACTTTACTTCACATTGATTACGCGTAGTTACTACGAACTAACGTTTTTACCATTTACAACCTTCGGTATTACTACTCAGGTCACACAATACGCTGATGACGTTACCTCCTCTCCATTGGCTGCGCCGTCACGTGCCCAACGAAGCACGCACCAGGCCACACGTTTACTCAGACGGACGGATGTGACCTGACGGGTGCAGTGGCGCACGCCCTAGCCACACCTTTAGTCCACCACAACCGTGGAGCCGCCATGACGTCGGGAAGGCGGGCTCGCCTCGCACCTCGGAGCCCCGGCCTCGATCCCTGCAAAAACCGAAATTTGCCAAATTTTCTTTTCAAAGGCATTAAGTTCCTTTGTTTAGACGAACCTCTTGAGAAATGTGACGTCAGTCCAAACACTTTTGTACCCTTTGCGCTGTCGGCCATTTTTGGTGCCATCCTTGATCACGCCGGGTTTTGCGCCTCATAGGGCATAGAGACCATATAGACAGAGTATCGCTTTTGGTAATGTATCGCCCCATCTGGTATCCATTGCGTTGGCGAATACGTTCAGTCGCATTTCCTTAGAGGGTCTGGTTGTCTAATGTGAATGTGCTTTAGCAGAGCAGAAACTGCAGCTTCTTACTGGCAAAGACAATCGAAGGGAACAGTGCACGCATGTGACATTAACTCGCAGCTTGTTATTTCCTTTGCGTCCGCCTCCATTGTCCTTGTTTACATCGAGCTGCATTCGCAGGACCACCAAGCCCAATAGCACGACTAGCTGCATGGGCTAGTTGGTACACGTTTTGAAGTCAAACAGTGCTAAAAACGGGACAAGAACAATGCCACAACGCACTGCTTTCTTGTCATTTCGTCGGTATTAGCACTGTTTGCTTCCGAAACGCCAAACCAAACGACTAACACAATACTATGGTCACGCCTGTGCTGTATTACTCTACAGCAGGAGGGGCCCACGCACCCGACGTGGCACCGGTAGCACAAACCAGCGACGGCGCCAAGCCCGATGATGCCAAGCCCTCGAAAAGCGCCAAAATGTCCCCCGTCAAATTGGTCGAAGCGAGAAACAGCGCCATCCGATCCCGCAAAGTGCGCGCCAAATCCCATCGTTCAGCGTCCCCGGCCGTTAACCTGTCCGGCACGCACGTAGCGACTGAAGAAGGCACCGCAGCCTCAACGCCTGCTACAAGGTCTCCGCCGCCTATTTGGGCTGAGACGTCTGGCGACGACAAGGAAGCCGGGTCCGGCGGTCAACCCTACGTCCCAGTCATCGCCACCGCTCCGCTGCGGCGGCCAATGCTCAAGACAACAGCTTCAACCGGGCTGCCCACGAGCGGAGGCTTCAAGCGCGGCGCTTCCTTCGACACACGGGCGTTAGCAGCGGAATCGCCTGCGGTGAGGCTCGCATTGTGCTATTTGTCCAAGCGCGAGAAGCAGAAACACATTTTAGAGCGCAGCTCTTCTGTCCCTGCGGTGAGCGTCGGCGGCGACGCCGTAGCCGAGCGAACGAGCACACCAGCGAAACAGGAGACTCAAACCGAGGTCGATCCAAATAGGTCGCGAAGCTTCGAGCGAAAAGCGGTTCATTACAAATTGTTACCGACATCAGCAAGGGGGGTTATGGGAGCAGCAGTTGAAGCGCGACTATGTTTGGAGGGAACAAACATTGGGAAAGAAAAAAGCGTTTTTTAATTCAAGTGAGACACAGTTAGATTCATTCAACGAAAATAAAATTCCTGGTCAATATTATATATCGTTACGAGTTACGAAAATACAAGTTAATTTAATTTATTGTGATTGATAAGTACACTTCTTTTCAGCGCCCATCGTTACAGGGGGCGTTGACGCCGCTATCACTCGCAATGCAATGCACGTCTTGAAATGTGCAGAAAGGCGCGCTCGTAAAGTTCAGCTGTTGAAATACGCCCCCCTCATACGTTGTGCTTTTTCGCTTGCCGAAGTTTGTCTGAATTTGGTGACGCGGGTAGCTTCATCGCTTTTTAACCTGTTCAGTAAAAAGTAGTGAGTTACGACCGCCAGATAATTGTGTGGTTATTTTCGTGCGACTGCGCTGACCGACGGGCTTGGCATCCGACGATAGGATCAGCGCTCTACACCTAAAGCTTTTGTTGGCCTCCAAAGAAACTATGTTCTCTGCAGCGGTGCGATTTCGACAACCGTACGGCTGGCCTTTTCCTGCATCACTTTCCATGCTGAAAGCTCGAAACGCCCATCAAGTCGAACGGCGGGGCATTTGAATATATAGCTCCAAAGGCAGACCAACAAAACAAATTTCGCGCCTTCCAAAACAAAATGACGTCACTTTTGCTTTTAACGGATATGGCGTGACATTATTTTTTCTTCCGCCGGAAGTGTTCCCACCACATACAGATGGCGCTAAGCCCCATGAACCGCTATAGTTACTGTATATGGTACCGTAGGTAGCAGAGTTGCGCGTAGGTCCGCCATCTTGCCTGAGAAGCAACCAAGTCTATGCGGCGAAGCCGCACTTCGTTTTTGCAGGCGACATGCCTAGCGCATCGTCGATCGACCGTGGGCGCTTTTGCATCGCTTGTGCACCGCTTTTCCGCCAAATAGCAAACAAAGCGCATCGAAACAGCTGACTTGATTAGATTGTGAAGAAAAAGGCGCTGCCCTTATTTAGCGCGCGGCGTAAGATGCAGCGCGTATATTAGTTTTTTTTTTTTGAGTTGCATTCACCTGTGCACTTTCTCCGCCCTAATAACGTATGGGCACTCACGTATCTAGAATAGATTGTGTATTCTATATACGCCGATCAGATGCAGCATTCGTGAACCGCGACGGTAACGATTAGATCACACCGAATAAACTTAGGGAATATGGTGATGTTATTTTATAGATTCCGGAAATCCTACAAAATTTTCGTGCGAAAAAGCTACTTCACAAGGTAGTATAAGGTTCGAAATAAGATAGCGTATTAAAAGCTGGACAAACTTTAGTAACTGAGGTAAACAATCAGATATTTTAATAACTTTCCTTCGCTTGAATACTGCTTGGCACTCAGGTTTTGTTTCAACAGAGATAAATACGCTACTAAGAGCAGAGCAGTGCTCGTTTAGCATGTAAACAGTAACACAAAGCACCGAGCCGCAACTACCTCTTTTTTTGGCAATAAAATCACAATGCGAATTTCAGAGAAAAAAGCAAACACTAGTATATGCGCGTGCAAATATTTTGATACAGTGAGCTTTATCAAGTGGTGCTCTTTTACAAAGGGAACTGTACTAAATATAATGAGGCTCATACTTGCTTATGTGCCATAGCTCTCAACATGTAGCCAGTCTAAAATATTACTGGTGAATCAATGACCAACCATTGCTATTTCGACTCTGGTACCCCATTAGATCTTGTGTAGGAACATATCCATCTACCAGCAAGCAATGGATATCAGCTACACCTGCAAGTGCTATGGTGTTGGGCTGCTGAGCACGAGGTCGCGGGATCGAATCCCGGCCACGGCGGCCGCATTTCGATGGGGGCGAAATGCGAAAAGACCCGTGTGCTTAGATTTAGGTGCACGTTAAAGAACCCCAGGTGGTCAAAATTTCCGGAGTCCTCCACTACGGCGTGCCTCATAATCAGAAAGTGGTTTTGGCACGTAAAACCCCAAATATTATTATTACACCTGCAAGTGTGACTTCATTATGTGCCTTTTCACTGCAGGGATTCCAAAAGTAGCCTTCTGTGGGAGTGTAGCGAAAGTTTTTCTCACAGGATTGACATAGCTACATTATAGGGAATAATTCAAAACACAGTTAGGCCCTTACCGTATGTTAAATGACGACATTCATTCCTCTTGCATCCTGGTACACATAAGCTTTAGTAGATTAAATATCTTTACTTAGTCGTAACCTCTTTCATATTCAGAAACAACCCAAGCAGTGCATAACCATGAAAATGTGAGCTGGCTTTTTTACGACACTTCTGTGAAAGCAGTGTGGTGCATCACACGCAGAAAACTGGTAATTCCAGCTAAATCTTCTGTATAACTCTACGTGCTTCCATTATTTAAAAAAATCCAGACTTGCAGTAGCTTTTAATATTCCAGCTGTGAATTTTTTTAGCACAGACCAAAAAGCACGTAGCTGTTAGTCAAGCAATTTCATCTCATACACACTTGACGCAATAGGCAGTTGGCTGAAAATTTGTTTGTTCAGTTGTCTCTACCTGAACACCCTTCACTAGTTTTACAAAAGAAGAAAAACAATTACTGCAGTAAGGTGTCACGAGGCAGGCCGACGAAACAAACGTGAGATGCGCTGCGCACGTTGCGTTGTTGCTACGCAGCTAGCACGCACGTGGACAGCGAACGGCCAGATCGGCCGGATTGGATTTGAATTTGACTGGCGATAACTTGGGTCAATCCAGTTCGCTGCAGCGGCGGCGTCGGGAAGTACAAAAATTGGCCCGAACATCTGCTTCTCCGCAATGCACGGTTGCTTGGCTACCACGTGATGACGCTCTGCCAATAGAGGCGCTAGCGGCGTGATAAAACAGACGCGCAACTCTGCTACCTGCGGTAGCACATACAGTAACTCTATGAACCGCCGATGATCCGCCATGTTTTGAACGTATGGGCTCCTATGGAAGCTTCGCTACCTGGTATATTTACCTTGCTCAAACCGCGAACGGCGGAGACGAACGAGAGCGGCCGATTCATTAGAGAATAGAGACTTTTATTTAGCGTGTCCGCTATTCCGGCAAACGGGGGCGGTGGGGGCGGATTTCCGGACGTGCGGCGGCGTAAACGTGAGCGGCCGGAGTGGTGCAGCCGCCTGGTGGCCTAGAGCTCTACCAGACACACAGAGCTAAAATTGCGGTAACCTACTGTATTCTGCTTCTCTGCAGGTGCAAATTTTCGGCAGCGGCGTAATTGTGAACATGATTACGCTGCAGTGGAAAATTTACACCAGCAGCTATGCAGAATATAGTAATTGGCTTTCTGTTAATGTGGTTGATCTTTGCACCACCAGCTAGCGCCATCAATCTAGCCGCTCACGTGTACGACGCCGCTCAACTGGTAAACCACCCAAGCTTGCCGGACTACCGGACGCACTAAAATTGGAGAATTTTATTGCTTCCCATATTCCGGCGCCAGCTGGTGGTGCAAAGCTCAACCACACAAACACAGAGCCAATTACTATATTCTGCATAGCTGCTGGTGTAAATTTTCGACTACAGCGTAATCATGTTCACAATTACGCCGCTGCCGAAAATTTGCACCTGCAGAGAAGCAGAATACAGTAGGTTACCACAATTTTAGCTCTGTGTTTGTCTGGTAGAGCTCTAGGCCACCAGGCGGCTGCACCACTCCGGCTGCTCACGTTTACGCCCCCACCCATCCGGCAGTCCACCCAAACCCACCCCTATTTGATGGAATAGCGGACGCGGTAAAAGTAACGTGCGTACGGAAAATGAAATAAAATGAAAGTTTATTTTCCATCTTGTAAGGTACAGATCTTGTAAGATACAGATGGAGGGGTGGAGGAAAAAAAGCTGTCCATTGAACACCGCTTTCATGTGGATCCGCCCGACGGCTCGTATCTCCGTGCGTACTCGCATCTGGTCTCAGCCTGTCTTTTCGCGTCATTCCTCGCTCTCGCTTGTTTGGTTTGCTTGGATTGGTCTCGTTCGCCATTGTTTCGATAATCGTGGTTTGCGATTGTTTTATAATCTGATTGTATCCGGGACGCGAATTGTGTAGTACTTTCTGGAAGCCAAGCGGCCCCAGCGATTACTTTGGAATCTTCGACGAGTAACGTATAAAAGCCGACGCACTTGACCCGCACATCAGGTTTTCGACGGTTGCCGACTCTGATGCATGTATCTCTCAAATTGTTTGCTTCAGTATAGCGCTAAACGAAAACGAAAACGAAATGATAATGCGAAATGAACTGCGATGAAATTTCGCATTAGGGAGTTTCCTAATTGTCGGTCAATTTTTACGCGAATCATCTTCTACGAGCTCGATCTTTCGGACTGCTGACTGTGCAGGACTGCTGCTGCTGCTCCCAAGCTGAATATGTCGCACAGAGGAAGTACATGTTACGTGTCCGATGGTAGAATGAAACTTTGGTCTCTCAGGAAAACGGTCCGATGCTGTCGCCAACAGGATACAATATAGGCGTTATCCAAATCGAGAGCCCAGCGAACCATATTTCTTTTCGGAGTAACAGAAATAGATCTCTGAAACGATGCTTCTGCTGACTGTTTGATCCGGAAGCAATCACAGAGCACAAAACCTGCCTGAGCCACAATGCTTTATACACCACCTCTTTCAAGCATGCGTCTCTCGGGCCACTGGCAAGTAGCTCTTTGAGACAATTGGCGCGGCAGTCACGTTGCATAGCGCCTGAGCACGAGGGTATGTGCGCGCTCGCTTGTTTTCGTTCCGCCACAGAGGCAGTAATGAATAGACCGAATAGTCAAGCGTGTTTCCCCCGTCTTTCGCGTCGAACATCTTTTTGCACACAACCTTCTTCACCATTTTGTCCGTCGACAGACATCACACATCGTCTGCGTCCTCGTGACGTCACGGCGTCGATGGCTCGCGGAGTGCATTCGAGTGGACTGCTGCTTGCATTTTTGCGTAGTTTTTGAATGGTGCTGCGCACAAATATCTTGCCATACATTATTGAAGTAAGGCCATGTTGTTGGGTTACTCGGTTTCCAGATTAAGCAAAATTTTAAACAGCGCGAAGAAGGACAGACGCGAACAGAAACATAAACGCACGCACAAGGTGCTTTGTCAGTGCGTCTTGTTTTTCTATTCACGTCTTGTCTTCTTCGCGCAGTTACAGTACAAGATTATTAATTTAGATTAATTTTACATTGTTGTCGAGAGCTGGTCGGTGCGCCGCGAACATGAAAATTAGAAGGGTGATCTGCCTTATGTTTTACAGAATTTTTAAAATGCACCTGTTGCAGATAACAACGTTATAGTCCTTGAGTGGTATTACTGAGAGGCGGACATTACTAGCGCAATAAATCGAAACACATATTCAAGTAATTAACGAAAATTAAATTTTAAGCTTTTCTAAAGTGTTACTTTATGGCTCATATTGCAATTTAAGGATTGTAGCCGGTGAGTTTGCAAGGCGTATCCACTTAGAATTAATTTGCATAATGAGTTTGGAGATAAGTCCCATGAAACTCGCCGTAAAAGTGCACTGTTTTTCTTGTTCCTTTTCTCTCAAAACGCTCTTTTGGGCATTGAAGCACAAAAGTAACTCGAACGCCCATGTATTTCGTCCAGCACTTTGGCAAATAATGTCTCGAACTGGTGTCATCCTAGCGGTTAATTTCCTTTGGATTCATCTTTCAAACTCGCCGGCTACAATTGGTGAATTCCAGTGTGTGCTTAAAGTAAAAACGCGGAAGTTATTTAGCGAGTTTTAAACGTGTAAGCATTCATATGCCTCCCTAATGAGAAAACCAGTGTGTCTGCTATACACAAGAAGATCGTTTTCAAGATAAGGCCCGCAGCAGTGACAAAATTCGCCATCATGTTGCGCTCGCTTCAACGCCAACTAAACGGCGAGAACACATCGCTCACTAAGCTATTAGCGCTCAGCGTATTCGGTCGCCATCGCCGATCACTTTCAGATAGGACCCGCGCGGCCCTATCACAGTTGATAATGGCTCGCATCGAGAGGAGACAGCGTCATCAACCACGTCTGCGTAAGTGGTCTACCAGACATGACGCTGTTCAATTACGTCCCGTACTATAGTACGCATTGGCGATCGCTCATCTGCCACGAAGCCGCGGCGTCATTCAAACGTACTATCACATGAGTGAGTGAACGTCGCTACTACACGTCTGTTCTTCGTCGTACCATGCTGGTCGTCTCGGTATTGCAACCGTGCTTGTCCGTTTCACGATTATTTCCCTGCGTTTCCGCGCTATTATACCAAACACTCAGCATACGACGACAAAACCGCAGGTGATTAGTAGCAAACGCTTACGCATAGTTTAGGTAACTCCCACCGGAGTTTCTGGATGTAACTCTTTGCTAATTAGTCGAATATGTGTTTGGATTTCTCGTGCTAATGTAGTCCACCTCATCTACTATTCCAGCTACTATCTGCTACAGACAATTCTTAAACGTTCCGGAAAGCTTACAAATTATACGCCGTATGTATACGTTCCAGAGGCGATGAAACGTACAATTGAACGCATCACAATTAGTTTTTTTAGCATTTAGTTCACGGTTTCATGAAGGCTTTCCTTCACATAGATTAAATGTACGAGTTGGTTGGGCGTAAATGTTTAATATTGTTTTTACAGGATCGCTATATAATCATTCTATAGTAATAATTTATTGTGTCCCGGTAAAGCGTGTGAAAGGGAGCATGCCGTGAGGAAAATTACACAAAAACCTCAAACAAAAGGCAACGCGCCTTTTAGCCGGATATAGACCGTACTTTGTTTCAAAGTGGGGAACGTTGCATAGTACTAGGGAAAAATCATTGTTGAAATAGTTGATATACCATCAGCATAACTTGAATCACGAACAGGAAATAACTAATCCGAAAATCTGTTACGAATAACTTCAAGGAATGGTGGCGTGTCATCGCTCTCTAGCCAGATTCTAAGCATAGAGTAATCCCAAGTGTATGTTTGAGGGTGAATAAAAGACCGTTACTAATGTATGTGAGCCTGGAATATGAACAGTGCACCGCTGTAGTCTAGGAATTATTCGCGTTTTGAATCAATGATGATAGTTTTTATCAGTACATACGAGCACTAAATAAAGATTTTCTTTCGACTGGTCGTCCTTTACCGAAAGTACATGACGCGACTACGTATATGACACTCAGACTCGCACACGTGAGCACAGTAAAGAACTCGCAAAATGTCGAGTCATACACATTGTACAATCTGCTCCTCTTATATTGACATTCACGTCTGGCAACGGTAAGAACTAATCCAGTGCACATTTTCTTACGCAGGCTTCGGATGATATTGAAAGCGCTACGACCCGACGCAAGTCTTCTGTTCGATGTGAGTACGAATACAAACCCTTCGCATTGTTCCCCGTAGTGGCAGCCAACTTGAAGAAAACATCCACCGTCTACCGTTTCATTGTGCCTCTACGAAGAATACGTACGTGTGTATGGTACAGCGAAATGCTACAGTTGTGCTACATATCCATATCGTTGAAGAAACAGGAGGCACATTTGGAGAGAAAAGGGTTTCTTCAGTTAGAAAGGGATGAGGCCGAATGTCTTGCGGTATACAATTTGCCAATTTATCGTGATTCGCGCGCGTACGGCAGGGCACCGCTGTCTTCGTTTAATTTTGTCACACACTAATGGCGCTCTTATAGTCAGCTTGACGTGAATTTAATGATGCATGTGTCATTTTCTGTTAACAGAGAAATGAAGAGGGTTCATGACGCCACAGTTTTGCAGTAGATTATTGCTGTACGCGTGTACTGTATTAGCTGCGACAAACGAGAATTACAGGTTATTTCGTTCATCCGGTAAGCTGATTCGGTCTGCGTGAACGTGTTCCTACTCTGTCAGCAGGGGCGTAGCCAGGAGGGGGCAGGGCTTATGGGGCTTCAGCCTCCCCCCTCCCCCACCGCCGAAGTGTTTTCGTGCTGTCATGCACCGCCGACCGAAACAACCACCGGCGCCGGAAATCCTTCTGGATTTTGTCTAGAATGTATTTTTCACGCTCGAAAAGACATTCCGGCGCGAAAATTGTGCGCTTGGGCTTGATTTCGTGGCAACGCCCATGCACCTGGACGAAGAGCGAAACTAGAACAAGCTGAAAGCAAGAGCCAACGTTTCGAGAAGTTTACTTGTCTTCTTCAAGGCGACTTATGCTTTCCTCGCCACAGAAAGGATATGTCGCCTTGAAGCAGACAAGTACACCTGGCGAAACCTAGGCTGCTGCTTTTATCTTGTTCTTGTCTTATTGTCTTGAACTTCCATCTCCCGCTTTCCCCGTGTTTCCCACGCGCCTGGAGTCACATAACTCAGAGCCCCATCAGAGCACAAAGTTCCAAGGGCGTTTCGATGGCCCGCGGGCTAGTCGCAGCATCTCGCGGAGGCCGCGGAATCTACGGAGCGCATGGATTTCAATTCCGAAACCATATACACTTTTGATGCGAAAGGTGCATTGACATTTCCCAATTCATGCTTTAGATTTTCAGTTGCGGATCTTTACGAGTTTAATGTTCTTATAAACATTTGACGCCAAAGGTGCATTGACTTTTCTAAAGGTGTATATCGGACTATACAAAGAGACAAGCCAAATCAACACACTATCAGTCAAGTTGACAAAGCAGGCAATGAGGTCCGGTGAGACGAAGCGTTGCGATGGTTCATTTGTGCCGTCATATCACCTGCGCCAAAACATCCATGTCAAGACATTAAAGCCAGCAAAGGCAACTACGTTCTTATTTATTCTTCTACTTCAATTTTTATTCGCGAGGACACATTGAGCCTCTTCAATGTTCTTGTTCTCGCTACCCGCGGCTGCCAGAGCCAGCCCGAGGTCATGCGTTTTTCACGTGTTGCGCTGACAACCACGCGGGGCACTTCGGTGCGCGTTCGTTTTTCTCTGGCCGAGTGTACTTTGGTCTCACAAATTTTTGATCGCTGCCTGGCTAGCAGACGAGAAAAAGAAGCAACGGTTCCTCGCCGCCACCACTGCGGGGACTCGAAGGATTGCAACGCGTTCGCTTGAGGGAGGGCATCACCTTCATTTCGATATTATCGCAGCCTCTCCGGAAAGTCTTTTCTAGGATAACGAGCAGCATGCATATGGTTCTCTGTGGACCAAGCGTCTTACGTTTTCTTCAATATTCCTTCGGTAACCACATCAGGTGCCCAAAGTAGGCATTCGATTGTGGCCAAGATGCCTTCCTTTGCGTTTTTTTTATTTTGCTGCCCCCGCTCCCAACAACAACAACAACAACAAAAGACATTGTTGCGGCACAACGAATTGTCGCATAATGAAAGTTGTATTGTGTGACCTCTTCTCTTACGGAAAGTAATGGGCCACGGGACGCTTCAATTGCCGGATACTCTTGTTATATTACTGTCATAGCAATCATATGAACAATCCAGGCGCATTCCTGTGGTCGTCGTCGCCCTCGTGTTCCGTATGAAGTCGTATCGTCACCTCATGTTCCGTACATCGTCGCCGCGCGCCGCATGCTGTACGTGTGAGTGAAAGCCGGGGGGGGGGGGAGAACCGGCGATGGTAGGTCAGTCTTGTGTGCGCAAAGGAGAAAAGCGGGGAGGAAGCGCGCCGCCTCCCGTCGCGCGCGATGCATCGAGCGGAGATGGAGGGGTGGCGGGCTGTAGGATTCTGTGATCTGTGAATCTGATTGCGCAACATGTTTGTTGTCCTTGTTTGACGCATTATACAAGGTGTTTCAGCTAACTTTGGCCAGAGTTTAAACATATGCCGATGCACTCTAAGACGACGAGATTAAGTGCATCTTGCTCACTTTTGTATGCAGTGTGTCACAATATTTTTGTATTTTATTGAATTAGATAATTAGCCATAATTAATTGACCAACTTCTGAAGCCACGTAGCAAGGAAAAAGAATTCCAACTCGAAAGTTATAGATATGTTTGCAAAACGTCCGAATAAACAGTTTTCTGTTTTTCTATCTGTTAAGTGTCATGTCTGGCATCCAAGAACTGGGCGGCGTAGACGTAGCGTCGAAAGAACGTTTATTCCTGTTACTTGGCAGGCAGCCAACAGGTTACATACTGCGCGCGGTGGGCCCGTGCGAGCGGTCTTTTAAAACCAGCACGGGCTACCCGATAAGAGATAGCCGGGCAGAGAGCATGCGCAGACAGCACGCGATAACACGCGTGCTTGGTTTCGCGCGCACACAACATCTCCTTCCTCCTAATGAGCACAAAGTCCTTTTGCCACATTATACAATGCAACTAATGCTATGGCTGATATCTGTCAGGAGGTCGCCGGTCCCTCTGTGGATAGCGTCGCTCCCCTGGAGGGTCGGTCGTTGCCGCAGGGGCCGCAGCTGGAAATGGCTCGTTGGCGCTCTCAGGATCCCTGAAATCTGGAATAAAATCTTCCGTGATGCTCTGCTTTGAGCTGTCGATGCTGAGCAGTAACTGGTCTTGATGACGACGCCAAATGAGCACCCCATGATTCGTTCTAACGCGAACCTTGTATGAAACGGGGCCAGACTGCTGAATGATAGTGCCAGGGACCCATTTCTCAGGACCTCTGTAATTCCTCACGAGGACCTCATCATTGATGTTGAAAAGTCGCTCACGTGCCTTGCGTCGCACCATATCGGAGAGCTGTTGCTGAGCCACTCTTCCCCCGACAGAAGGCTTGACTGCGTCGAGTCTCGTGCGCAGTCGTCTACCTATGAAAAGGTTTGCTGGAGTTTCTCTTGTAGTCGCATGCGGCGTGTTGCGGTACGTCACCAGGAACGTCTGTAAGGTTGCCTGCAAGGAGTCTTGGGGTCGTCCTTTCCGCAACGCAGATTTCATTGTCTGTACAAATCTCTCCGCAAGGCCATTCGTGCTTGGATGGTACGCTGCACTCACGATATGACGACCACCGAAGCCTTTGACGAAGCTCTTGAATTCTTCGGAAACGAACTGTGGTCCGTTGTCGGTCACGATGGTCTCGGGTACGCCAAAACGCGAGAACAGGTCTTGGAGACACTGAATTGTGTGGTACGCCGTAGTCCTCTGCATGACATAAACTTCCGGCCATTTTGAGTGTGCGTCCACAGCAACAAGGAACATTTTGTCTTTCATGGGTCCAGCAAAATCCAAGTGAACTCTTTGCCACGGCGAAGTCGGCCATGACCATGGATGAAGCGGAGCCGGTGCTGGTTCGTTCCGTTGCTGTTGACACTCTTCACATTTCTTCACGTGTTGCTCTAGGTCCGCGTCGATACCAGGCCACCAGACGTAGCTCCTCGCGAGTTCTTTGCATCTTACGATACCGGGATGACCCTGATGAAGTTCCTCAAGCAAGAAGGCTCGGTGTTTTGAAGGCACAACTACTCTCATGCCGTACATTAAACACCCTTGATGAACTGTGAGCTCCAAACGCTTGTCGAAGAAATGTTTCAACTCCTTCTCAGCGACATGCGACGGCCAGCCAGCACTTGTGAAGTTCAGTACCTTGCTTAGTAATGGATCACGCCTCGTTTCACGAGCGATGTCTTGGCCTGTGACAGGCAGCGTTTCCAAACGAAGCGAATAAAAAATTTCGCTTTCTTCTTCTGATTGCTTTTCGCTGCTGTCGAGCGGCAAGCGCGATAAACAGTCTGCTTCCGCATTATCGGAAGATTTCTTGAATTCAAGAGCATAGTTGTAGGCTGACAGCGTCAGCGCCCAACGCTGCATGCGGGCAGCTGCCATCGCGGGAATGCCTGTTTTCGGGCCGAGAATTGTTTGCAGTGGTTTATGGTCAGTCACAAGCGTGAAGAACCTACCGTAGACGTAGAAGTGAAACTTCTTTACGCCGAATACGAGGGCAAGGGCTTCTTTCTCGATCTGACTGTAGTTCTTTTCGGCACTTGACAAGGTGCGGGATGCGTAGGCAACCGGTCGAACTGATCCATTTATCATTTTCTGCGAAAGAACTGCGCCTATACCGTACTGAGATGCGTCGCAGGCAAGTTGAAGCGGTCGCTTCGGATCATAATGGGCAAGAACTGGAGGGGAAGCCATAGCTGCTTTTATCTCCGTGAAAGCAAGCTGGCATGACGCATCCCACGTCCACTCCGTTGTTTGCTTTAGCAGCCTGTACAACGGCTGTGCCAAAGTCGAGAGACGCTGAACAAACTTGCCGTAATAATTGACCATCCCAAGGAATGACTGCAGTTGCTGCTTGTCTTTTGGAGCAGGCGCATTTAGTAGTGCCAGTACCTTTTCAGGCGATGCGCAAACACCCTCGGCGTTGATGACGTGGCCCAGATAACGGAGCTCTCGTTGAAAGAACGAGCACTTATCGCGCCGGATGCGCACACCGCGTTCCTGCAATCTTGACAAGACGGCTTCCAAGTTACGGAAGTGCTCTCGCTTGGTCTTGCCTGTGACCAGGATGTCGTCAAGGTAGCAACTGACTCCTTCCAACCCTTTCAGCATGTTGTCCATAATTCTTTGAAATATGCTTGGGGCGGACGAAATGCCGAAAGCCAGACGGTTCATAGTATACAAGCCCTTATGCGTGTTTATCGTCAGTAGTTTCCGGGAGCCTTCCGCCATAACTACCTGCTGGTAGGCCCTACTCAGGTCAATCTTCGAAAATTCCTCCCCTCCTGCAAGCGCTGCGAGAAGGTCATCTATCCGAGGTAGCGGGTAGCGGTCTACTTCTAGACAGGGATTGACGGTGGTTTTATAATCGCCACACAGTCGGAGGCTTCCATCCCTCTTCACTACCGGTACCAAGGGCGTTGCGTATTCGCTTGTAGCAACAGGCGTTATGATGCCAAGCTTCTCCATTTTCACAAGTTCCGCTTCTACTGCACGTTGCAGAGCAAAGGGAACGCCTCTTGCCTTTACAAACTTCGGCTGTGACCCTTCGCGAAGGACAAGCTCGGCCTGCTCTTCCGTGATGGTACCTAGCTCATCCTTGAAAAGTTCGGAATGGCTTTCTAGCATGGCTTCCAGCTTTTCTTGCCAGTGCTTTGATATTTCTCGAGAGAGACCAAGGTGATTAAAAAAAACTAGGTTCTTCCAATCCAAACGAATATCTTGCAACCATTCTCTGCCGAGGAGTGCCGGTCCTGTAGAGTCCACGACGTACAGGGGAAGCTCCACGCACTGGTCGTTGTGGCGCACGACGACTTTCGCCAGACCCTTCGGTTTTACTATGGCCCCAGTATACGTGCGCAGCTTTAACGATGCTGGCTGAAGTCGCTTACGTGGAAACAACCTCTGGAATTCGCGCCATGATATGACGGATACGGCTGCGCCGGTGTCAAGCTCCATCGTCAGTAGGACACCGTCAACGTTCACGGGTACAGTAAATGGGTCTGCGTTGAATGATTTAAGTGAGACAGACGACTCGTTTCGGACGGACGTGAGCATCTTCACACGTTTCCGGAGCTTTGCCTCCCTAGCTTTCTTTCCTTTCCTGCAGGCGCGTTGAATATGCCCTTTTCGGTTACAATTGTAACATGTATCGCCGATATGAGGGCATGCTTCGCTAGAGTGATTGGGTGACCCGCAACGGAAGCAGCTTGCCGACATCACAGACTGCTTTTCGCCTCGAACCTTATTCACTTCGTACGCCGGGGATGCGCTGTTATGCGTGAACGCCGCGCTAATCGTTGCAGTTTCCATGGCAAGAGCTCTATCTACGGCCTTTTGGAAGGTTAGCTTTTTGTCTTCCGTGAACAACACACGCTGAATGTCCTCGCGGAGCAGGCCGCAAACGAAACAGTCCCGGAGCGCTTCATCCAAGAAACTTCCAAATTCGCAACTCTGCACCAGCCTTCGAAGTTCCGCGACAAATTCGGTAATGGACTCACCGCTTCGCTGTGACAGCTTGTAAAATTTAGCACGCTCTGCGATGACAGACGACTGCGGTGCCAGGTGATCGCTCAGGAGTTTCAGGAGACTGTCAAACTCTCGTGACGACGGTGCGTCCGGTGCCGTCAGCGACTTGAGCAGCGCGTAGGTCTTCGCGCCGATGAGACTCAGGAACGCAGGAACCTTCTTTGCTACTGGAACATCGTTGACCAAAAGATAGGCTTTCAACCTTTCCTCGTACGAGCGCCAGTCACTCGTGGTCTCGTCGAAAGGTTCAATGTGGCCGATGTGACTCATGACTCACTTGGAAGTTTCGGCTGCCGTGATGCCAGTTTCAGGAATTTCACCGCAGGGAAATCTTCGTGGCGGGAAGCTTTTACACAGAGGCCAGGTTCTTCACACTGCGAATTCCGTACGGCGGTCGTCCCACCCTCGTCGCCAATATGTCATGTCTGGCATCCAAGAACTGGGCGGCGTAGACGTAGCGTCGAAAGAACGTTTATTCCTGTTACTTGGCAGGCAGCCAACAGGTTACATACTGCGCGCGGTGGGCCCGTGCGAGCGGTCTTTTAAAACCAGCACGGGCTACCCGATAAGAGATAGCCGGGCAGAGAGCATGCGCAGACAGCACGCGATAACACGCGTGCTTGGTTTCGCGCGCACACAACATTAAGTATTAGTGTTTTTCAGCTTACTGCGGATGCCCGCGAAAAAGAAAGTGACATGCCCGCTTGCACGTCGTGACTACACTGCTCCCAAGCTTTCCGCCCACTAACAGCCATAGATGCGCTGCCGCTCGAAAGGCGACAGGGCAGCGACGCAAGCGTTGGCTGTTCGATTTAAGCTAGCAACCGTTATCGTTTGCGCTGCGTAAAGCGACTGACGAACATGGTGGTAGTGGCAGTTCCAGACAGCGATAATCAGGCTATCGTGCATGGGCTATTAAAATGCGAACAATTTCGTGGTGCCTTTTTCCAACGAGGAAAAAGCAGACATGATTCTTGCCCTGAGCTGCGGGTGGACAGAGACAGCAGGCTACAAGAATACTTCGAAGCTGGCCCCGGGTACGCTACCGAGCCCGGTGACAATATTCAACACCTACGAGTGATTGAAGCAAAAAAATTGAAGCGATCTTTCATGGCTGCTAATCTACACGCTAGCACGCGCAGCGTGAGCACACAGCTCTGTTTGTCCAACTGAACTGTCTGGAGGATATTGAAAACAGGTGGACTGCATCCCTATCATCTGCAGTTGCATCAATGCCTGGAGTCAAAGGTTCTCCAAAAGAGACTCGACTTTGCGAATTGGATTTTGATTCAAGAGGAGCAGGATTCTGACATTCTCACCAAGGTTCTCTGGACTGATGAGGCGAACTTTTCCCGAAATTGCCCAGTAAATATCCAAAACGCACATTGACAAAACAAAACACAGGATGGCGCTTGTCCTGTGTCGTTCTCCCCACTTGTGATTGTCTTAGTTGGCGCTGTTCCTTCCTAATTTCATTAAAATATTTGTCCTCAACTTGTTCATTTCACGGCCTTTACATTTATCATATCAGCGGCATGCACTGCTTAGCTCGTTTCGAACTGATATAGTTCTAAAGTTTGTGTGATGTTTTCTTTGATTATTAAATACACAAAACCATGGAAGCATTGAAAAAACCATTAAAACCATGGAACCATGGAAAAAAATACATACTTCTCTTGACAGTGTGTAGCGTCCAAGAATTCGTTTGCAGCGTCTTTGGCAACGGCGATGCACTTATTATTCATGTATTTGATCCCTCGACAAATTCTGTAAGGAGGAGGCCGAGCTCCAACGTGAGCCCTCCACCCCCCCCCCTCCCCCACTTCGAACGAAATCTCTGGCTACGCCACTGTCCGTCAGTATACCCTGCATAATGTTCACTCGTACAGTTACCGGCGGCTTCGAGGTATACATGCCTGTTGCATGTCCTTCTTAGTGAGCCACGCACGGGCAAGCACTACTACTCATGGTACATACAAGGGCCCATAAGTGACCCTCTTCCTGAGTTTTCTTGACAAGAGTGGCAACACTCCAGCGGGTAGTAAGCAGTATACCACGCACTTAACCCGGTAAATTAGCAGCCTGCATACGCATAAGTTGCAGCGTGCCCTGCGCACAGATTAACTAAAGAATGTTAGACTTGGTGACTTTGTACGCTGTTAGCCGAGGCCATGACGGTATAGCAGCTTCCTTCGATACCAGAGCCAGTCGCCTCTGACGAAATGTAATATCGAGAATGTATGTTCTTGAAATATAACGGAAAATAAACTGACTTTTTAAGCTTCAATGGTGTGGTTTTGGGGTGACTCACTGCGCTTTCGATAGTTGCTCAAATCGCGATAGCGTAGGGGATACGACCACCTGCTGACGTTATACCCTAGCCAGCTTTAGGGTAAGCATAGACAAATTCGGCTCCGGAAGTAAGATTTACTGGCGATAACCAGGCATATGAAAATTCTGGCTAGAGATAGTCGTCAGCAACTTTGTTGTGAATTAGCAACAGGCCCGCAAACGTATTGCCCTTCCAGCTGACGCCTTGCGCATGGAAGTGACTAGATCTGGTAACCGTCGCAATCATGTTTTGTTGACACTGGTCAGTCATGGTGGCAACGGTAAGGGTACGGGACTGCAGCAGTAGGTTGAGGGTGCTGCTAAGGACGAGCCGAACCTGCTGTTCTAGTTCTCGAGCACAGCTCATGTGCCGTGTTTACGCGGTACTCGTTGTCGTCGTCACTCGCGCTGGAGGAAACTGACAAGGACTGATGAAGCACAGGCCTCATCAATATTGCAAACAATATGATCGTAGCTTGTGACACTATAGGTAGCAGTGAAGTAAACCATAAGGTAGCTAGACGATAATGTTGCAGCACGCGAGGCTGTATAGCCTTGCAAGCTTTGCCTGCAGTTGTTCCGCGTAAGCATATTGTACGTCGTTAGCAAGGCTGTTAGCAACGTACGATAATCTATAGAATTTCATGGCGCTACCGGAGTCACTGCAGTGATGAGCGGTCAACCAAAGTGCGCACGTGTTATAGGCCGAGATACAAAGGGCCTTATGTTAGAGACGGTGTGTCGGTAAGCAACGAGTAGCTAGTACATCGCACAGGCACACACACGCAACAATACATTTCAATGGTGTACTTCTGGCGAACGCCTTGAAACCGGAGAGCGGGAACTGCCAGGCGCAAATATGCTACGCAAACACGCGCGCACAAGTGGTGACGGGAAGTCGGTCAATGCAGTGTAGTGAACAGATTGAAAATTAGCTGCTCTCTATAAAATTTCGTTGATGTTGGCGTGAAGGTGCGGGCATATTATTGCGCAACCTATAACGCGGCAGGACGCGGAAGAAATATTCTTCGCCGCGAAAAAGCACGACAGAGTGTAAGATTGCCAAGAGTCTGCATTCACTTCTGAACGGAAAGCCTTACTAGGCTGACATTCGCGACGGATTTGGGAGACATTGTTGATGATATGGGTTTAGTTACATCAGGCATAATCTGAATATCAGAGATTCGCTAATTGTTTCTTAGTCATTTACAGCATTCTGAATCGCCCCTAATAACTATCGGGCGGATGGAACAGGTGCTTTGTAGAGATAGACTCCGTGCTTTGGGGACAATGTTACATGAGTTGCAAAGTTGCAATTGGACGTTTAGCATGAATTAAGTTAGCCGCATAAAATTAGAAAAACTTCGTCAGATTAAGTAACTCCTCAAGTGGCGCCCACTTTGCAGTCGGACCCACCACCATCCGCGAGATCTCTCACTTGACTGTATCCCTCATCGAGCACCACCGGCAGATGGTGGCGCTATTCGTGGTCTGCTTCCTGTGCGTGCTCGTCTCAGCCGGATGCGTGCTGCTCTTCCTCATGCTGCGCCAAGGGCCGTCGCACTACCTGGACGCCTGCTCTACGCTGGGCTGCAAGCGTGCCATACGGGACCTGGAGCGCGTCATCGACGTGTCCATTGACCCGTGCCACGACTTCTACGGCCACGTATGCCGCCGCTGGCTCAAAAGCTACGACGCCGGATACGTGGACAGAGCGGCCCGCGACCTGCTGCGAGACCTAAACAGCAGCCTGAATGAGGTCGACGAGCCGAACCGCGTGTCAACAAGCCTCTTTAGCCTGGCGCAGTTCTACCAGTTCTGCAACCGGTTTATCGGCGCGCGAAACCTGCAGCTGTCCGACATGCTTCGGCCCTTCGAGCAATACGTCGACTTGCTCGCCCTCTCCACCTTTCCCGACGTCATCGGACGCGTGGTAGACCTTTCATTGGTGCATGGAGTGCGCACGCTGCTGGATATCCGACTGGTGCGCTTGCAGAAGGCAGCCGTGAGGCTTCGGATCGGCTGCGGCATATCGCTGGCTCAAAAGTGCTGCGACAACTCGTCGGCCGAGTTACACCACTACCTCAGCACCTTATTGAGCGCAGTCTCCGAGATGCTGCCCAAGGATGGCCCACACCACTCCCTGGACGCCTCCGACATCACGCATGTGGACACTCACGTCCAGCCTCTCATGGTCGCGCCGATAAACGAGCAGAGCTACGTCATCTCAGTCTTCGAGTCGCTGAACAGGCAGATCAGCAGTAACCAGTGGTTGGAGGCAATAAACACGGTTCTACCGGTGACATCCCGTCTGGGAAAGCATTCCAGAGTGATCCTGACCCACTTGGGCGCCATCACGGAGCTGCTCGACTACTTCGCAAGTCGCAAGGACAAAGGCGTGGTGTACGTATACGTCCAGGTGCTCATGGAGGCGATGCGCTTCGACTATCTGCGCCAACGAAGCACCGACGGTCCGGAGGGAGTCGTTAGGATATGCTTGCGCGCTACCTGGAGCTCACTGAGTGGCGCCAAGGACGTGGTTGCATCGCAATTTGTCCGCTCCCACGAGACCATGGCGCGGGCTGTCTTCGAGCGCGTGCTCTCCTCCGTGCTGCAGGATGCCGAGCGCTCCCCTTGGATGGGCGACCTTATTAAACGCAACGCCAATGTCATGTTGAAAGGCGTGTCACTGCGGAGCTTCGCTGCTGCAGTGTCCAATGGAGTCGCGATCGAAGCAGCTGGCGTTAGCGGTCTGAGCGCGTCGTCAGCGCTAAGCGTATTTCCCGCCCTCTTCCTGAACCTCCGAAAGGCGCGCCAGAAGCGCTTCCTCGACGACCCGCCGCTGCTGCGGGTCATCACGGACGAGTACGGCAGCGACGACTTCCTTTTCTTCGAGAGCCGTGTTGTGTATGACGTGGTCTCCAACTCGCTGAGGGTTCCAGAGGCTGTGCGGCGCGAGCCTATCTTGTACCCGGAGGACGTGCCGCTCGAGTTCGCCCTCGGAACTCTGGGAATGCTAATTGCGCGGGAGCTGCTCCGGGCTGCAGTGCCGAGCAGAATGCCGTCCTTGTGGACGAGTCAGGAGCAGGTGAGCTGTCCACGTTTGAGCTCTTTACCGCAGTCGAAATTAACGTGGTACTCAGTCGGACAAAGCCGGAAAAGATTCAGGTCGTAGGTGACGTAGCCGCGGGAATTACCTGGTTTTCTTGGTTTATTGTATAGCGTTGGGTACGACAGCTGCTTTTGTGCCTCAGGCATGGTAACGCTGTGTTGCCGAAATTGCCGAATAAAATTTTGAAAATAAATACTTAGTGCAGGTAAACATGTGATGTGCTGCAGAGGATGTATCGAAAAAGCCAGGCCATCTCTTTATATTTATTTTATTTGTGCAATGCAAATAAATATAGGGAGGGATGTAAAGTTAATACAATGAAATATATTGAAATGCATGGTGATTTTAGCATTGGAAGTAATTTTTATACGCAGTTTGTACAGAGAAAAAAAAACTTGTCGTACACGTTCAACCAGACTCTTACTTTGGGGAGCAATGTAACCGATACAGCTGGTGATCACTTGGGGTCAGTTTTAACGAAGTTGTTGCGGGATGCACACATCGAAAATTTGGAAGGCTAGCTATGTCAGACTTTAGGGGGCCCTATCACGTAATACTATTCCAATTTGTTTATTCCAATCTCTTGACGTCAAATTTACGTAACCACCGAGGCAAGCATCGGGCGGTAACCCGCAGCGTTGTTTGAAAAGCCCAAACAAACGCGGTCCTCGTTTATAGGAGGACAGTTGTTGTGCTTTCAAAGTGAATAGCATTGTCTATACTGAGAAGTTTTTCTTATCTAATTGCGTGACATGAGACGAGGAGCACGCTAAAGTGGAGAGGGTTCTGATGGAGCCGAGTGAGCACAGAGAAAGCAGATAACCGGATGAGAAGGGTGGTGCCGGCGGCTGCGATTGGTCCGTTTTCTCTTGCTTAGCTAGCGGTGGCTGGTCGAAACCCACCGTTCAACGGCGGCGTGCGGCGTGCAACGGAAAATTAAAAATGCCACTACAACGGATCCTCAGCAAAGAAGAGTTGGTAGAGCGATACCGTATGTTCCGAAAGTTACACGGCCGTGTAATAAGTTTAATTATACGCAAATAAATCAATGTACACTGGCAGCTCCGACTTGTCAATGCTAGAGCGATCGGCGGGTAGCCATCTTGTATTCCTTTTGGAACGGGGCTCTGCCCGACTTTTCAGAAAAAAAATTCAGTTTTGTTCGCCATATTAATTCGCCTTTTACGCGTACATGTCATTTTGACGCGATGACATGTCGCGGTTTTATGATGTCGCGTGACAGATAGGCGAAGTGAGCGCAACCGAAAAACGCTTAACCAATAGCAGAGGGCTAATGGCGAAAAAGGCGCCGAATAAGAAATAATTGTTTCTTTCGTTTGGCATAATCCCGCATAATCAGTGTGCACATATCATACCTAATGAGGCGTTTTCGCCATTTTCGTGACGTCGCGTAACAGACAGGCGAAGTGTGGGTGGTCCGAAAATTTTCTGACCAATCGTGTGGGGCTGATTACATAATTGGAATATAAAAGTTTGGAATAGCCTTACGTTTTAGTGCCCTAGGTGTTTCAAGAAAGTTTCAAAACACACTGTCATAGAAAACTAAGCAGCTAATACATTTTGCTCTGCTTGAATCACAAACTCTTGGTGTTGTTCCCGGAACTATCACGATAACAAATATGAACAAATTAATAACATTGCAAAAGGGCACGTTAAGAGCTATTGCCAATGTACTTTTTTTAGCTCCCTCCGTACAACTAAACTCCAGTTTACGTGTTAAGGAAGTAACAGCTCTTTATCGCCCATGCGTATTGTGTGCCTGTATAAGTCGCAAATTCAGCACAGAATTAGCTTTTTTTTCTGACACTGCGAATTTACATAGGAACCCAATTTACTATATAATACGACACCGTGAATTCTGGTATATCCCACGGCTGCGCACCAATTATGGAATGCAAGGATTGAAACATGCTCTTCCATCAACTCCAAATAGCCATAGTTTAAATGATTTGTTTATGGTCTGATCGATAGTACACTTTATCGCTTTATTTGTTTATCGTCTGACTGTATATGATACGCATACAGCAACTGCTCGTAACACAACAAAATAGAAAAAGAAAATCCTGCAGATTCATCCGGTCGACTTTATCACTGCAAATAGTTTTTGAGTTACTGTTGCTTTAAAACGATGAGTGGTTGCAGCTCACACAAATGCCTACAAAGTGTTCGTTAACAGGTTATCTTATTAAATTTCGCACTTGAAAGCGGCGTACAAAGATATCAGGGTGCTTAGCCTATTGTGATGTTTTGATTAAGACGGTCCGCCGGGTGGTTCTTCAGGGCAAGCATTTATTGCATCACATATACAGCATGCCATTATAGTGACAGTGGCAAGAACTTTATTGGAGTGTCCTAAGGAACTTAATTTGGGAAACGAAGGCTCTCCAATCAAGTTGGTGGCTTCGCCCACGACGGGACAGGCAGGTGGTGACTCTCCGCGACGTGACAGGCCCTGTGGAAGGCCTTTGCCATTATAGTTTCTTTTTTTTGTGTGTGTGTTTGTGGGGGAGAGTAGACACTTGGTTCCTCGCGAAAGAACACATTTGGTTGCAAAGTGTGTTTGTACCCTTTCTTAACACTGTTATCCGTGTGAAGATGAATAGGTGTGAAGATGAGAACGCCAGCAATGTTTACGATAAAGTTCACGCTGGGCCAGCCATATTCTGAGAGCTTATAACAAAAGCAGCAACAAAAATAACTCTGAGAAGAAGGTTTTTTCTATACTTGCGGCAAATTCCTAAAGGCTATGAAAGAAAACGAGCATTAAACCTCGGTCTTTAATCGATACGGCCTAAATATTGAAGATATCAATTTGTCAAGTATGACTTTCGTAATCACATGATGCATCATATATGACACGAAATCGTGAAACGCAACCGTCCGTTTCCTTTTAGTAGGTGGCCTAAAAAAAAGAGCTTGTCCAATTCTTCCGCAAGAATTTAATTTTCGTGGAGCATGGGCTTAAGAATTTAATTTTCGTGGAGCATGGGCTTAAAGTTAGGCTTAACGTAGCATTTGTAATGTCGCATTTCTTATAAAGAAAGCTTTGAATTACCAGACTAAACCACATATACGATTAACTGTTGACCGCAGGCGTAACAAAAAAAACATGCGCGTGAAACGACTCGTCGAAGATGGTAGTGTCGATGATGGAAGTGCTCATATCTAGTAGAACTCTGCAGTCTGAAGTGAACTGGAGTAACATTAGTTAAGCTCTATCAGGTGGTTAAGTAACATGGTGAAATCTCAATTGACCCGCAGCACATTTTCCACGAGTTGTTTCTTCGCCGCCACTGGACATCATTGTAAAAAAATTGTGTTCGCAGACGTGGGCACTGCGGCTGAGAGGAATACAGTAGAAAGGTGCCGGCCCACCATTCATAGGCCCGCATTCAAAAAAAGATATTGCGATACTTGACGACGTACTACTATAGCGAAGGCGGCTCACCAATGCTGAAGAATACTAATGAATGAAAAGCTTTGTGAGGTCATCTCTCGCTCTTCAGGCAAGTGTGCTGCCTGTGCACGCGGTCGCGTGTGTGAGAAATTTCGCCTCTTCCCCTCGGGTGGGCAATATCTGACATGTACACTACACCGCGGTGGTACACAAAGGTTACGCTACATGGCTCCACATACTGAATCACAGTGGCACTGCAAAAGTTGTGCGCATTCGTGAATCGTTAGCATGCGAATTGGTCAAATGACCGCGCTCTTGTGCGTTATCCACTGCTGATTTCTCTCGTATGGCAGACTACCTATCGCAGTCTAGAGTCAGCTCTCAGTCTTCCGAAGAGCCTCCACGCTTGATGGTCCCATCGAAGCCCGCTCCTGTTGGTGAGGCTTCAACACTCGACTGCCAAATGATTCCGGTGCTGCGATCAATTGTGAATGTCATCAGGGCCATGCTGACAAGCATTGACACTCCATCTGCTCGAAGTGGGCTACAAGTGCGCGACGCGCTGAGCCCCGTCCTAGCAAGCCTTGAGTGAAGCCATGGCTGACAATCACCAGTCATTTCACAAGGAGATCCGAGAAGCATCGATCCTTCAGTAGAACGCGAGAGGTCTAAGACCTCGCATCGCCGATTTCCGTCAATTTGTTCTCACTAACCGACTTCCAATCATTGTCATCTGTGAACCAAGAGCATCCCATTCAATGAGACTATCCGGCTACAAGACAATATTCTCATCAAGCTACATCAAAAGTAGCAAGGTCGTCGCGTTTATTCGCCGTGAACTCACTTACGTCGTCCAACCGGTGCAACCTCATGACGACAATCAGTATGTGTGCATGACTGTTAAAAATAGGAAAGTCCCCTTTGCACTCTTGGGGGTGTATCTGTCTCCATCAAGTCGACCTGACACCAAAAGACTAAAAGACATCTTAAAAACACAACCTCGTTCATGGATTATCACCGGGGACTTCAACGCACACTATACCATTTGGGGAAGCTCAACGGTTAACGCAACGGGGCGACGACTAGCTTCATTAGTTTCCAACAATGGTCTCTACCTGCTGAATGACGCGAGTCCAACATTTCTGCGGGGAGTAAAGTAGAGCGGCTGCCTCGATTTGACTTTTGTCTCCCACCGCCTCGCCAGACGTGTTAAGTAGTTTTTGATCATTGAAACGCGCGGAAGTGACCACAGCCCCACTTACCTCAAGATCAAGGGAATGTCTAACACGTATACTTCCACCACGATACGAAAAATAGATTGGACTGTCTTTAAATCCCAGAGTGAGGGCGCTTGTCACAAAGGCCTCTCTTGTGGACTTCAACAAGCTATCAAGAAAACGGCACAGACAGCCACGCGCACACTCACGTGTTCTCCAAGGTATTCTGAATTCGACCTGGAATTAGAGCGGCTTCGTGCGATTCGCCGTCGTACTGAAAGAAGATATCGACGCACTAAGTCAATTCAGCATCTAAGAACAGCCCGGCGAATGCAAAAGAAGATACAATGCCGTAGGGATAAACTAGAGGCTTAGCGGTGGTCGAAATTTTGTGCGTCGCTAGATCTCCGCAAACCGTATCTCAAATATGGAGAACTGTGCGAGTTCTACGTTCTGTTCCGGAACAGCGTTTCCCATTTAAGGCCCTAGCACTATTCCAGCGCCGACAAGAGACTGATGTGGCGGAAGACTTCTGTGCTATGATTGCGGGCCAGCCGACTCGCACAGGTTTGCTTACATTGAACCGTATTCCAGATTCACGAGATTCACGCATGGATCTTCCTTTCACGACGCAAGAGCTTGACGCGGCGCTCGCCGTATGTAATCAGTTGTCGTCGCCTGGTCCGGATGACATATGCTATGTCACCTTTGTGAACAGGCACGAAGTGCGCTTCTCAATATCTATAACGAGTCCTGGCAGGAGGGCAAAGTTCCTCAAGGTTGGAAGATCAGCCGCCTGGTACCGCTTCTTAAGCCTGGCAAGTCTCCCTTAGAGATTACATCATGCCGACCAATTGCGCTGGCAAGTTGCGTTGGGAAGGTAATGGAGCGAATGATTCTTGCCAGACTTGAGTGGTATCTTTAAAATTACGAAATCTACCCGGATGCCATGACTGGTTTTCGACGTCACCGATGTTCTATCGGCAACGTTATCGATCTGGTAACCTATGTTCAACACAAAAAGACGTGTAAGAGGTTCTATGTCGCAATGCTCTTAAATATAAAGGGGGCCTACGACGACGTTCTTCATGACGCCATACTTGAAGCATTTTAATCGGTGGGCCTAGGCAGTCCATTATATCGTTGGACAAGCAGTTATTTAGATAGGCGGTCTCTATTTCCTAACACTGAAGCTGGCCCAACCTCGCAATATTATACGCACCATGGAGTTCCACAAGGCGGTGTCTTGAGGCCCATGCTTTTCAACCTTGTACTCATTGGTCTCGTGGAACGACTTCTGAACACAGTTAAAGTATCAATGTATGCTGACGACATCTGCGTCTGGGCATCTGGTGTGACACGGCCGCAAGTACGCCCCAGGCTTCAAAAAGCTGCCACGTCAACATCGGCGTACTTAAATGAACAAGGCCTCAAGATCTCGCCAGAAAATTGCGCATTGGTCGCGTTTAGCCGAAAGCCAATGAGATCATACTGACACGTGTACTTATATTTAACGGGCGACCACGTTTCGCCACCTAACAAATGTTATCGCACAGCGCTGGACGCGTCTGCATGTATCCGAAGTTTCTGGAAAGTTATCGATGCTTCTATCCGCTGTCTGTTGTCGCCGAACCTTGTGTTATCTGATTTCATCGCCTGCCGCGAGTGGTGTAGAACTTTGTGGAAGGCACGCGGGTCCCAGCGATTAGTCTGGAACGTTCGATGACTGCTGTATAAAAGCCGACGCGCTGGACCCGCTATCAGATTTTCGACGATCGCCGACCGTGTTCGCCGCTATCGTTGTGGTATAAGCGTAGCCTGTTTTTGTGGGCGCAGGTTCGCCCAATAAAATTTAGCTTTACAGTATTTCCACAGTATTTTTCACAGTATTTGCTACTGTGTTCTTCAACGTCACCACCACGTGACAATACGATGTCTCTGTTGACGGTCAAAGCATACCCTATGTCAGGACGCACCGATTCTTAGGCGTAATCATTGATCGTGACCTCTGCTGGAGTCCTCATGTGGCCTACCTAAAGAAGCGCCTGACGGATATCTCTAATGTGTTTCTTGGAGGAAAATCTGGGGTACTTCAGTACACGCAATGATGCAACTGTACAGGACGCTCGCTCTTGGGTATTTGCCATACAGCTTGCCTGTGCTGACCAACAGCTGCAGAAGTAATATCCGTAAACTCGAAAGCGTCCAGGCCCAGGCACTTAGAGTGTGTCTTGGATTGCCGCGGTGCTCGTTAACGGCTGAAAGAATTGCCATTGCACACGATTTCCCAGCCAAGACCCATATAGTCATGGAAGACACGTAAGACACCTTGCTCGAGCCCCTGCCCATCATCTAGCCTCAGTGCCAGAGGATCGACCACGTGTATCTTTTTTGTGGAACAGTCCTGCCCTATCGTGCATACCTTCCATCAGGTTATACAGCTCCAGCGAAAGTTCCGTTGCCCCCATGGTGCTTGGCTCAAGCAAAGGTTCGACTAACGGTACCAGGAATACGAACAAAAGCCCAACTCTCGTCTCCAGCACTCAAGCAGCTTTCACTGCTCTTGCTGTACGAGACGTACAACGAGCATCATCTATATCCTGACGCTTCAACCACGGTGAATGGGTCTGCAGGATCGGTGATCTTTCCTGCAAAACCTTCCACCATAAAGATACGACTATCTCACCAGACTACTTCGACTGCCGCGGAGCTAGCTGCTACTCATTGTGCACTTCGTGTAATTTCTGAAGGATTACCCAAGAAACGGAGCGTGTTCACTGAGTCCAAGGCTGCTCATCATAGTTTGGTTTCTGGCTTACGCCGAGGACCCCACGAACAACTAGTTCTAGAAATCAGATTGCTGCTTCACCACCTCGTCGAGCAAGGACACCACATCACGTTACAGTGGATCCAAAGCCACTGTGGCATAATGGGCAATGAACAAGCCGACGCAGTAGCACTATCTGCACATGAGGAGGGCTTGCAAGACTCCATTCCATTCTCAAGAACAGACGTTGCAATGAAAATTCGTGTGCTTGCAAATGAAGCCATCAAAACTTTATGGAACACACCAAGCTTGAAGCATACGCGTCTACCCCGACTGGACCCATCTCTTCGACTTCGACATCCATGTGGACTCTCTCGACTCGAAACAGCAGTGCTTTGCCGACTGCGGCTTGGTATCGCCTACAGATCTTTCGCCTTCCGAGTCGGTATGGACGACAGCGCGGCATGCAGTTACTGTGGCGGCGAGAGGACTATCAAACACGCACTTTGCCACTGTCCTCAATACAGCGCGCACCGGCTGTCACTAGCTACCGCGTTGGCACGCCTTGATGGCAGGCCACTTTCAGAACGGTCACTTTTGGAATGTCGACATGAACTGTCGTCGCAGGGAAAGTCGGTCAAGGGTTTGTTGACCTTTTTACGTGACAGCGGCTTATTAGAAAGACTATAATGACCCCATTCCGTCCCTTTTCATATTTTTTTCTCACGATCTTATTTTTGTCGCGCTCTTCTTTCCCTCTTTACATCCCATTTCCCTTCCCCTAGTGCAGGGTAGCAAACCGGAAGTTTTAACTTTGGTTAACCTCTCTACCTTTCTCTCTTTTGCATCTCTCTCTCTCTCGCAGTCTAGAGGTCAAGCAAAAACATCGCGCCGGCTGTCCATGGTGCTCATCTTACTATGACATGAACTCAAAATTTACCCCACCGTCTCCATTTAATGCCAAGAACGCCGACTATTCAAGTACAAACGACATCGTCGTGTTGACTTAGGAATAGCACCTGGCTACGTAGAACAAAACGCATGCGATATACGCGGTAACTTCGCGGTAAGGGCGTTGCGCGATTGAGCAGAAGTCTTGGATTCCATCCCGGCCTTGGCTGCCGCATTCCGACATAGGGGAAAGAATGCAAAGAAGCTCGCTTACCGTCGTCTGGGTGCAAGTAAAAGAACTCAGGTGATCAAGCTTAATCTGGAGTCTTTCGCCAAGTGGTCCACGATAACCCGCTGGACAGGTTCGGGACCTTGAAACCCCCAATTTTAATATAATACAAAACCCTCGATGTAGCTTTTTCAGCGGCGGCATACATTGCTGCCTGCGCTACGAGGCACTCCGCCCATCACCCCACATACACGTGTAAAGCTCATGTGTGGTATCGGGCTCGCGTATGAATGCAGGTGGCATTCATGCGATACGACCAGTGCGTGGACTCCCTGCGCGGCGAGATGAACATCTCCCTGGAGCGGCCGCAGGACAACCAGGCGCCCGAGTACTACTACTGGTTGCAGGGGGCGCGCACCGCCTACGCGGCTCTGAGCGCTTCGTACGCGGCCGAGCGACACGCGGCCAACTGGAACACCTACTGGCGCGCAGCGCAGCGCACCTTCTTTCGCCGCCTGTGCCTACTGTCGTGCAGGCCGCAGCATGACACGCCGGAGCAGCGTCAGATCCTCGACCCGGCGTCCGTGAACCTTCGGTCCCCTGCAGTGCCCGCGCGTGTCTCCTGCCTGCTGCCCTTGCTCAACATGCCCGAGTTCGTCGAGGCGTTCGAGTGCTCCAAGACGGCTCCCGCGTGCGCTGTGGCGTGACGTCTCCGCGCGCCACTACAGAGCGTGTTGTGTGTGTGTGCCTATGTTCAAGCCCACGGCCGGATGCGTGCGGTCTGGGAGCATTGCGTCAGCTTCCCGGCGACCTGTTGCCGGCGCAGGCTGGTCCCTTCTGCAGCAACTCCAGTAGGCGTACCGCAGACGATGGAGTCTTTCGCGGGAACGCGTATTTCCGCTTCGCTTGCGAATAGAGCACACACGTCCACATCACGTTTAGAGGCGACGTTATTACGAGACTGGATCCGCTCGCACACCTTGTTGACGCACGCCGACACCTTAATTTTCTTCCGTTTTTGTTCTTTACTGATGAGAGAAAATGAACGAATTTGCTGTGAGATGCCTGCGTATAGGTAAACAGAACGTAATATAATTACCATGCACATGTGCGATTGTGCTACAGTACAGTGCACATCATATTTCGGAACGTTTTTATTATTGGCATATATGTTTAAGAGCGTTGTTCGTTGTTTGCATATGGGTGCAGTGCAGATGCATCAGTGTTTAGATTATTTGCAAGCGTTAACTTCCTCATCGGCTGCGGACGCGCGCATGGTTCTCGCAGTTTGGCACTTTTCTTTCAGAGAAATGTGGTTTTCTTAAGCACTTTTGCCATCCAAGTAAGAGCGTTTAAGACCTCGTACGTATGGTGTACGTAAGCCGTATGTTGGACGCGGCTTTCTGATCATGGTTTACCCGAAATGACTCGCTGCGATTCGACGGGTATGCATAATCTGGACATTGTCTAATTCCATGATGCTAAAACGAACAGCGATCCTAGGTTTCGCATAGAACTGCGAGTAGTTATGACTTCCCCTGAATAGCGTCGTTGCAACCCATGGCCGAAATGAACGAAAGCAAAGAGGTGCCTATCTCGATGTGAAGGCTGAAGCCATTAAATATGTATTCTGCGTGTGTGTGTGTGTACACTGCAGATCGCACATGATCTTGTATATCAGCTCGTTTCACTGGTGCAACAAACATTTTAACTCTTACCACCCCATATATACGCAACTTCGTATTTTTTGCTCGTTCTAAATCTGTGTTTTGAATTCTGGTATGGAGTTCGGCTTGGGCGACGTACTAGAAGATTTAGCATATATTTACCTGTGGAGGTTTTAGTCGCTTTTAGTCTCCTAATCACGCGTATAAACCTTAACTGCAACTTACAATCTTTGGCATGACGCCTCAGCGCTATTACGTGAAGCTTCAATCCTATTGGCGTGTCTGTTCACGTTCATGGATAATGCCTTTATTTCGAGTACAGCTTAGAAATTGCAAAGCTTTCGAGGTTTCAAATAGGTCGCCCATAGCCTGTGCCTTTTGTAAACCTGAGGCAGCACGCCACAATCGCGGCTCTTATCATTGTGCAATTTGCCTTGTGGGGGTGCGCAAATAACCGAAGACACAAGCACAGCAACCATGGGAAACTCAGTCGGAGGTTCCGCTGACATGCCAGGACACTGAGGACCAGCTTCGACTGGTGAACAGAGCCAGACTCATTGCAGAGAACCGTGATTTCCTGGAGAAAGGAGGGCCGCCCGCCTAGACCAACACAATCCTGGTTGTCACGATAGTGTATTCCATCTATCTATGACGCGAAGTAGACGTTAATAAGGTTAGTTCCTATATGAAACGCTGTAAATCTCACAGTTGCACGGTGGTGTTGCTATCAAGTAAAAATTTGGATCATACCCTATATGGGGGATTGGCCAAGAGTTGGATGGAATGCTCCAAGCGGTAATCGGATATGGATAGCAGCAGTAAGAATCCATAATAGCAAATTATCAGTGCTCTTCAATGTTTCCGACACGAAACACGTTAATAGGTACGTATATGGATTATGCACTTCGACCGCGGACACAGTTGGATTCCAAAAACGATTATTAGGACAAATAGCCCAGGGACAGTCACTGGGGCAGTGCGGAAATTTGTGGGGCCACTAGTTCGTTTGGCAACCGCTGTTTGTAAGCATTTTCTGCTATACCGAGAAGCAACAAATGCAGTGCTTGCTTTGCGTCTTGGTGCCCCTACGAAGCATTGTAGGCGTCTGTGCGTGTTTTTCCTTAAATTTGCGCGAACAATCCGAAGATGCCACAAGCACAGCAACCACCAGAGCAGCTGTGCAAGTCTCGGTACATTAGCCGAAATCAAGTGCCCAGGTAGGGTATGGTATGGTATGTGGTCGGTTCTGTCAGACGAACAGCCAGGCTAACATCTCCAGCATACCATTGAAGGCTGCATCTCTCTTCTTTCAAGAGTGCTACCGAGTCTATCGGCGGCACTCTACAATGAATGTTTCAAACGAATGACATGGTCGCGCGGGAAGTCTTTCGCCGCCCCATGTATGCGCAAGTTCGCATTTCTTTTTTATTTTGCTCGTTCTAAATCAGTGTTCTGAATGTTGGTATCGTTCGCCCTAGGCGACGTACTAGAAGATTTAACATGCATTTACATGTGGAGGGTCTAGTTACCACACTATTTCCTCGCGGTTGCTTTGTTTGTTCCACTCCATCCGGCACAGGGCTCATATGCACAGTTCATGTGCGGTTCATCGTTCTTTGACCGCTGTTCAGTAGGCGGTTTTATACGTTGCTTGTCTACGTTTTCCTGGACGCGAAGCCTGTGTCCGCCCCTTTTGGAAGTTTTGCATGTGTGAGTGAGTGCATGGACCGTGCGCGGGAAAAAAAATGTACATTATAAACCAGACCGAATTATGAGACTGGGAGAGCGCTTCCCGGCTGATTTGTCGGTGGCCCATTTCTATGTCTCTCCGAACAGAACCTCTTGGTGGACTCCTGGCGCACGCATGCGAAATTGGGTTGCACCGAAGATCCCATTTCAAGACGAATGCTCGGCTTGCTCTACCTTTGTTAATTTGACGTTCTCGGATTCCGTTGATATGCGGATAGGGCAGGTGCTCCTGACAACTTAACGGAGCAGGAAAGATGTCCTTCATTTATGAAGGAACCGTGGGCCGGTATTCATATCTTACGGCACCGCACCGTCGCATCACTCTGAGTTAGGAGTTCCGTCACTCGTGACTGCGATAGATGTGGTAAGAACACGATTTCGCTACGAAGGTAAATTCACGCAAGTCTTACGTGAGAGAAATTTAGCGAATATGCGCCTTGGTTTCCAGCATTGCTGTCTCCTTGCCACTGAAAAAATTAATCGTAGTTAAAGATTTTCGTTGCCTTTTAGTAATTCCGTTAATTGCAGATGTATATGTCGATCCTCGGGAAATACTGGAACGTACCCACTCTGAGGGATTGGCCAAGAATCGAGTAGGTCGAAGTAAAATGTCAAATAAAAGTGCAAAATTTTATACTGGCTAAGTTAGAATCGAAAGATAGAGATTGGAAAGCAGTTCATTGTACAGTATCTTCATAGTGCTGATGATGATGGCAATTCTAAACATTTGTACATACAACAGTGTATCGACCAAGAAGCTGCTGGTTGTTCTATTGAACAATAAGGAAAAAAAGGGAATAGTAGTAGTTGTAAAAGTAGTAATAGTAATACAACTATTATTATTTTAAATGAGAATATGCTTAAGAGTAGAAGAATAAGAAAAACAGCATGTTATTTAGGTGTCAGTAAACTACTGAAAACCAGGCTGAATTACAAATGTTGGGGTGATCGAACCTAATGTTTTTCTTAGTGCGCATACGTCCGTCTGCTGATTTGTTTTTTCTAGCTTCGTTCTTTTCCTCGTTTTCATTCAAGATTATGCAAAATGTGGAAACAGCACGTCAAGATAACGTAGTCATGCGGGAAGTTCTTGAGGTGCTGTCTTGATTGCAGATCTTCAAGCGGTAAAGTCTTTTCCAACGTGAAGGAACGTATTATGGCTCCTGTCCGGCAGAGGTCGATTTTTTCATCCGTCGTCTTCCCTTTCCAATTTCACATTTTAAGCTACGCGACGTACTGTTACAACGCTTCCTTTTGGTACCTGTGCAGAGAGTTTATTTTTCTTTGTGTCGTCGCACTGCAGCTTCCCTTCGCCCGGAGTGCACAAACGAACCTGTCGACGCCGGGTCGTCGGGTAGTCCCTTGGGCAAATGGTCCTGGGAGGCTACTGCGCTGAGGCGCGCACCAGCTTTCCGGGTTTAAGCTGTAGCCCAGGGAAGATGGCGGGATTCGCGTTCAGTCAGTAATAATCTCCTTGCGGGCGTCGTATCCTTACCGCTGCCTCGTCGTCGCGCGCCTCACAGCCTTGTTTGTCAAGGTGGGATTCAAAAGAGACCCGTCCAATGTCTCTCTCCGAAACGAATTTGGAAAACGAACTCGGTGAGCAAAGAAAAGTATGGAAAATGCCTTTCTTTCTTTCATTGTCTTTATTTTTACAGAGGGAGAAGAGAGAGAGAGGTGGAGAGGGGGTGGGCGAAACAAGAAGCCTCAGAAAATGTACGTGTGCGCTCGCGCACCTTGGTGTTAGCAACACCTGTACCACAATTCCTCCTCAGGTCACACAAAAGCTGATTTCGCGTGTCGAAGTGCGGGTTGTCGCAGATATATGAGTGTGGAACACATTATAAAGGAGTGGACGGACGTTCTACATCATAATAGCCAGTAAATTGCTTTCAGTGATGGGAAAAGCTGGAAAGGCTACGTTGGCATTCGCCGAACCAGTCTTTCAACATCTGCTAAATGCGCGGCCATCTCTATGCGACGAGCAAGTAGAACACAAAGAATCGATGGGTTCAGTATATATATATATATATATATATATATATATATATATTGCAATCATATGCGATAATCAGACAATGAAGTAAGGGAAAGCATAGTGTTACTTGGCTGTTGTTACTACTTGAAGTGTGGAAGCAATCTGGTACCGTGAAATGAGAGTGGACTAAAGAAAAGCTTGCCCGCGGGTCAGATTGAAATCCACATTCTACTGTTTTTATATTAAAAAAAAACATAGCAGTTATCGTTTCCTATTCTCTCCCTAGATTCTGTCTCTCATTGCGTCGCATTGTTGTAAATAAAAAAAAATGCCATTTCGTCCTGCTTATTATTTTCGCTTTCATTACATCTGTCACACAAATCCAGCAGATAATGAAGTCAGCACGCACCGACGCCGACAACTGGCTTCCCATTATCATCCGGCTTATATTTGACACTAAAATAAAATAGAACCCCTCGTTGTCTCCCTATCTTGCTTCCTCTAGCTGGTTCTATCAGCCTTGCGAGATAACGTTTCGATTGTAAAATAAAAATAAAAATAAAAATAAAATAAACAATACACTGTTTATATTCAACACGAAACTCCTACGATGTGATGTTCAGATACACTACTTATGTTTCTGCTTATTTCCTTTAACCATGTATTTATTTTCTACCTGCACATTGATGCTTTGCGCTGCTCTGATATCATGTCGATACGTGAGCAGCTGGTAATAACTTGACTTTAACGAATTCAACTGACATGCGCATTATTGTTGCAGTGTTGGTTCTAGCTTCTGCTTCCCGCTGAGTGACAGTATAATCACAAAGAAATTACAACGTTCGTATACATGCAAGAGGAAGTGCGGGGCAGTAATTTCACAAGTTTTATACATTATTATTTTTTTTTATATTTGCTGCTGGTGAGCCGAGTCTTTGTTTTCAGACATTTCGGAGTACCTTGTGTTGGACTACAGAGATAATCCAAGGCATCGGTATGAGTTCGCTCGGGGCGCTTTATCCGGGTCTTGTGTTTACGCGGACAAGCAATCCACGGTAGGCATCCCGGGGGCAACGTCTGTCGGTGACACACGCCCGCAAGAAAATAAACCTCGATGACGGTGACGCCTTCAGTATTTATCGGAAGGCAGTCGCGTTCGACCGACAAAGCAAAGGCAACCTGTACGGCAGTTGCCGACGTAGGTTTCAGTTTTTGTTTTTTTATAGCGACAACACCTAAACCAAATAGCGTCGAAGCATTTATACTGCTATTCAATTGGAATAGGCCCTGTCATTCGCTGGTTCATCTTTTTTCCTGCCTTTACCCAAGCGCCCTAGGCGTCCAGTGAAGATTGCGGCAGCAGCTCATGGTATTTCCAGTCTACGGCTGAATGAAGAAACAAGTTTGGGATATGAAAATTTTAAAGTAATATAGCCTGGGCTGACTTTCCAAAATAAACAGAAATGTCCTGAATGTTGGCAAAAAAAAGGCGACATCCAGAAAAGATCGAAAGTTTTTATAGGCCGCTGAACTGCTACACGGCCTTCGGCTTTCTCGAAATGAGATACTGTGCTGGATCACCTTCGACTAGACAGACAGACAGACAGATGCACGGACGGACGGACAAATGCTATGAGCGTCCTTTTTAAAGTGGGGTGGTGGGTTGCGCCACCAAACCCTTCGTCTTATTTTGCCTAACGTCCTAGCTATCTTTTTGCATGCACGCATGCACACGCGCACCCCCCGCCCCCTCTACACACACAGACACAGACAGAGTTCGCAGCAACAAACTTTCTGAACCACTACTGGGAAATTTGTACGTCTCCGTCGTTTGCGGTCTCCCTAGTTTTCTGCCACCAAACCTCCAATCGACTCTTGCTAATCTCTATTGCGGTCATGTTTACTTTCCCCCTGCTATCCCTGAACCCAAGGGCTCCAAGGAGGCCAGAGGAGGCTAAACCAAGAGCTGGGTAGATACATTCACATTTGAATAAACATGTCCATCGTTTCCCTAGCTTTACCGCACCAAGTACATGCTTCTTCTTCCTTGGTATACCTCGTTTTATAACTGCGCGTTCTAAGCATCCCGATCTCGATTCAAAGAGTAAGGAGCTTCCCTTCGAGTTACAAATTTTTTCTTGCCAGTCGCCCGTCCTCTTTCACAACACTTTCTCTTGAGCGATCGCTGGTCAGTTCTGTGTAGAGCGCGGGTACAATGCACGTAGATTTGGTTTTCAGCTTGCACTCATGTTATGCGTGTTGTAAAACTCTGACTTATTGATGATTTCAAGATGCTCCTTTCTTTCAAAAATGGACAGTGCCACACGAACAAGAGTGCCGCGAGCATGTTTGAAATACTTTTGCGCCGGCATATGAAAGTACCTTTGCTAGCAGCATTCGAAATACTTTTGTATTGATGCTGTCACCGTGGTCTTTATTGCGACAACTTTAACAAAAGGTTTATTTCGCTACACAGTTCCATTTTGGGGGGAGAGAACGTTCAATGAACTACATGTCTTGTTGCTCGTTTTGTTCTCCCAATCTTCAATCCACTACACAGACAAAAACCAGTTCATTTCTCAAAGAGCAGCTCGCTTCACCGATGGCTAAAAGCTGAGAGCCAGGTTTTAATTTTTTCATTGTTAATTCTATTGTAAAGAAAATATGAACCATTTTGATGAGTCGCGCTTCACAGTACTTATAAAAAGCGTAAAAACAGTTGAAGGGTTACTTTAAAGGGACACTAAAGTGAAAAATGATTTCTTCTGCATCAGTAAAATACCCTTCTACAACACCAAAAACACTACTCTTGCGACGCTAAGACGTTTTGTAAGCCAGAAAAAGCGCAAGAACGAAATACAGGTGGCGACGCCTACTTAAGTTCCCGCACCTGGGGGCTGTGACGTCTTGGATTTTGATGGCATCTTCTAGGGCCTACTAATTATATATAGCGGCACAGATTGACTACATTGTGTTTTAAAGGAACCAAATATTAAACATGGCAAGTTTCGGGAACCTTTATTCAGCCAACGCGGCCCAAATGCGAAAACATACTTTGGAATCCCTGACGTCACGCTGACGTAAAGGCGCTGGGGTTTCGGCGCGAAATTCAAATACTGATACTTGGACCTTCATTTTCTCATATAATAATCAAACTATCTTTTTAAATGACTGCCTGCAGGGTTCTCAAACAATGCTTCATTAGTCTAAACTGATTTATTGTTTCGCTTTAGTGTCCCTTTAAATGGGGTGCAAGCTTTGAGCTTCTGCTTTCAGTAGCACTAATAAAGGCGAAGAAACGGGCTAGTTCATCGAGTATGTTCTTAAGAGTCTGCGCCTAAAGGCGTTCGAAGAGAGCAGAGGTGCGAACAATCTGTAAATGCTACGCCAAACTTCATTGACATGCTGGCAAGCGTAATGCTTACGCCTTCCAGGTGAAGCGATATGATGATGTTGTCAAAGTTTCCTGAGAAAGCGCAAAAGTGCTTTTCACACCGGAGTGCTGCCTCTTCCTTTGTATAATCTGGCACAAGGTTAAAATAGTTGCAGCCATTGTGATATGAAGGCCATGGAATCAGTGAGCGTGCCCTTGTAACATATTGCAGAATTACAGGATGCGCGAAGCTACGCGGCTTCGCGCTCTTACGATGCATGTATTGTACATTGAACTAATGCAGATTTGCATTTACGCATTATCATGATGGTTAGCTTGCTGCATTGCCCCTGGCAACTCTGCGAAAGGGGTTATAGGATGCGGTGCTTTTGGTATTGTATTGTCCCGATATCTTGTGATCTCTTCTAAAGCGAACAAATATTCTATTCAGGAACAAATCCACTTGCAGGACCCACATTTGATACTTCTCCTATAATTTTCATTTCTCTCTCTCATGGAGACTTTTGTCCAAGGTATTCGCTCGGTAGTCATTCATTTCAGTGAAGAATGAGATCCGTAAAAATACTAACGAGATTTTGTCATGGGCAAGATTTAAGATTTGCAGGCCGAAGGTAGACAATCATACGAATAAAATCTGCTCCTTGTTCGAGGTTTTAAGACTTGTCGTAGTCGCTGCATCGGGCGCAAGACAAAATCAAAACTGCAGTAAGCTCTTCATATGAAAAATTCAAAAGGCTCACCACGATCCAAGAAGTGAAGTTTACGCTGTGCTTGTGTTGAGTTGAATGTGCGCACCAGGCAAAGGTGCGTTATCAATGCGATTAGCATTCCTATGGTATTCCGCGCACTTTCCGGAGGCTAAGTGTCTGTCTCTAACCCGTTTTCCCGCAAATCCGATTTCTCGATGCTCGCTAGAATCGAACTTGCGCCGAGTGCGGATCGACTTCCCGGTGGCGCTGATAAACGGAGCAGAAATTTGAATTGGAAAGCAGCGTGCAGTAGAAGCAGTGCAGTGGAGAGGAGCACGGTTGCATTTTGATCAACCGATATTGGGACGCGAGATTTCGACCAGCCGAATGTACCATCAGAAAATCTTTGAAATTTAGCCCGTGCACATGCTGGGCAGAATCGAATGTATTCATTCGGGTTCCTTAAGGACATCAGCCGGACGCTTTGCACTGGGTATGCGCCGCTTTTCAGTGAACGTCTTTCGACCAACGATTGAACGAGCTGTGCCATGAATGCACAGGGTATGTGCTTCTCTACGATGAACCTCCCTCCAACTTCGGTCACTGGGCATTTGGGTGCGTGACAAAAGAGGAAACAACTCACAGCAATCGCGCGCAACGACGCACCACGCACCTTAGACGTCACGCGCGGACTTCTTTGCAGCGCTATTAGATGGCGCAGCGTGTCCAGGAAGAAGTGCGAGAAAGTAACCCGGCTGCCGCATGATGCGTTTCTGGGCGCATGCACACACTGGCGTGCCATGAATTTCGGAGGCCATGCGCAGACTTCGCGGCGGCAATGCTAGACGACGCAGAGTGTTCTTAAGGAAGCCAGAGGGAGGAGCCCAGCTGAAGTGCACGCCTCATCCATAAGGCGTTTCGATGGTGGCAATACATTGTGTCGCTATATTATTTGACTGCGTACCGTTCACAGCCATCAAGATATAGGTTCTGCCGAACTTTCACTTAATTATTTTGAGAGGGCGGGGCATCAACAAACATTAATTATATATGGAAGGGACTACATAGGCAAAGGTGGCAAGCATGCACAGCAGTACGTTACATATATACATAAAAAATATCAGGTATGCACTTTCTCTGACTATTGACACATGCACGTGTTTATCTTTTTCAGGTGACCATATTTCACCGCCTAACAAATGTTATCGGACAGCGCAGAATGCGCCTGCATGTATCGGAAGTTTCTCGAATGTTATCGATAGTTCCATCCGCTGTCTGTTGTCACTGAACCTTGTGTAATCTGAATTCATGTATGCACAACGCGAATTGTGTAGAACTTTCAGGAAGACACGCGGGCACCAGCGATTCCTCTGGAACCTTCGATGACTGATGCATAAAAGCTGACGCGCTTGACCCGATGATCAGATTTTCGACGATCGCCGGCTATGCTTGCCGTTTTCGTTTAGCTTTGAGTGCAGCCTGTTTTTTGGGGCACAGGTTCGCCCAATAAAGTTAGTTTTGCCATTCACAGTTTTCTTGCTGTGTCCTCGACCGTCACTACTACGTGACATCTTGTGGAGGTGCTAGTTCGTTCATGTGCCGGAATCCCCCGACAAGCTGTGATCCAAGCCTGGACCACAGAGGCAACAGCAACATCGTCCCGGAATATCGAGCAAGCCGCCGACTGCAACAGCTGCCCCCGCAGCACGGACCTAAGACCAGAAGAGCGTAGCCAAGACAACACCAATGGCTGCCCCAGTGTCCCCTATTCTGCTGCAACAACCTCGGCACCCACCATCCTTCCATGGAACATCGACTTAAAGGGACACTAAATGTTACTATGAAGTCAAATTAAAGTGATATAGCAATGCTCTAGAACGTCTAAGGCGTCAATATAATCGCGAACAGAGCTTTAGTAACCGAGAAATTGAGGTAAATGCATGACACAATTTGAGACCCTCCAGCGACATTTCGGTACTAGCCCGATTGCGAAGGCACTCCTCATCATAATTTGTCACTAGCACTCAGCTACTCATATTAAAAAGATCATTTCACTAGGTTATAAGACGGAAGAAAATGCTGCTTGTCTACTTCTGTTTGATTTCCAAAAAAAATTACATTTTGACGTTGCCCTTCAGTAGTATGGGTGGTCGAAAGGTTTCGTTTTCGCTCGACCTGAGCGCGCACGACTCTGCGCCGCGCGCGCTTTGGAGTTTCAGTTGTTTCGTGATCGCGTCATGCTGCGCTGGTTCTGCTGGCTCGCGAAACTTGCATTTGGAACACGCAGCGGGAATACCACGTCCATGTGATGTCGTGGGATAGGCGAACGGTCCGCGGAACTTGGCCAAGGGCAGTTGCAGCGGTGAATCCAACCTTACTTATCACTGTGTGCCAACGAGTGAACCTCTCCGTTCGAAGTGGTTAGGTGCCGTACCTCTGCCAACACGCGTTGGCAAAGAGCAGAAAAATCGCATAGTGTGCTCGCTGCACTTTCGTCTAGAGGATTACGACTTCAACGCCGACTTACTGAAGCCGTGTGGAGTGCCTTTTAAAGCATGCTTTCCCTAGCGCTGTTACGTCGGTCTTGCCTGCATTCTCCGAAGCTCAAGAACAATTGCAGGCATTTGTTGTGCGGTATTTAGATTTCACGAAGGAAAAGCTACAAATGTGCGAGTATGTACAGCCATGACATACAGTTGTCGTCGTAGTAGTACGCAACGACGCCGGCAGCGCGAGCCCTCAGCTGCAGGTCACGTTCATCAGTGCTTAAAACGCTGAAGTCGAACCCAGCATCGCGAGCCAATGTGTCGTTGTCAGGGTCGCCTATTGCAACGAGTGTTAAAGTTGGCGTCATAAAATAAAGATCCAGGTTATCGTCGCGCGCTTTCCCTTCTGCTAGCCACCATAATTCCGCTTTCGCGCTGCTGTCGGCTCTGTCTTGGCTCTGTTTCTGGCCGCGCATTTGCGTTTTGCGCAGAAAAGCCGTAGCGCTGTCTACGGGCGCCGTTTTACTCACCGACGGCGCAACGTCGCTATGAGATCATGACGTCACCACTTCTCGATCGGAGGGCGGGCGATTTGAACTGCGCTAGAGGTACGCGGACGCTTCAGAGCGCATTGTCTCTTAAAATAGGTCTCTTCTTCACATGAAACAAGCATTTCGAGGTTTCTGGGATGGTATTTCAACAGTCCACGTTGACTTAATATCAACCTTCAGTGTCCCTTTAAGACCCAGAATCCTGGCTAGAGACCTACGAAGGAATCGCGCCTTTCAACAACTGGGACTCCGAAGACAAGCTGCGGCATGTATACTTCGCCTTAGAAGATGCTGCTAGAACGTGGTTCGAGAATCGAGAGTCGACCGTGACAACGTGGGACCTATTCGGTAGAGGCTTCCTGCGGACGTTTACGAGCATATTGCGCAAGGAAAGGGCCGAAGCTATGCTATAACCCCGAGTACAATTATCCAACGAGACCATAGCGATCTTCACTGAGGAGATGACGTGCCTGTTCCGCCACGCCGACTCGAATATGCCTGAGGAGAAGAAGATTCGGTACCTCACGCGTGGGTTAAAACGAGAGCTCTTCGCTGGATTGATACGCAACCAGCCCAGTACTGTTGCTGAATTTGTTTCCGAAACAACCATTGAGAAGACACTCGATATGCGGACAAGGCCGTATAATCGCCGAAACTACACTGATGTTCAATCACTCGGTAGCGAAAACATGCAAGATGCCATCAGAGCGGTCATTCGCGAGGAACTACTGAAGCTCTTTCCTAGGTCGCAGCCTCAAGTTGACTCTATCGCGGACATCGTCAAAGAGGACGTTCAGTGATCACTTGGGTTTACTGAAGTGCAACCGTCATCGCCGCAGCCCCAGCCTGAAACGATGACATACGCCGCCTTCGCCCGCCGTCAAGGTCCCCCTGCGCAATCGCGCCAGGGCCCTGTAACGCCGCAATTCTGTCGTCCACCGTCGCCGCCACCAGCTCGCCCGCCAGTCGCCCAGCGAAGCTACGCGAAGAAGACGGACATTTGGCTAGTCCCCGACCACCGCCCGCTCTGCTGTCACTGCGGAGAAGCCGGCCATGTGTACCTCCGATGCCCATAGCGCGACTTGGGACTCCGAGAATTCGCCGTCAACGCGCCGCGTCCACAGCTTGGGGAGCGCCCACGTGACATAGCCGACTACCTCACCACCACTCAGTGGAGTTCTCGTTCGCCCTCACCAGGCCACTACTTGTGGTCGCAGCGCCGACCATACACTGGCCCAGCCCGGGGCCGGTCTGCGAGCCCATACCGAAAAACTAAAAGCAGCAACCGACAGAGGTGCGGTTGCTTTTCGTCGAACTGACGAAGATCCTCCGCCACCAACGAAGACGCCGATAATCCTGTCTCGAAGACATATCAACAAGACGCCGCCATCTCGATGGAGTCTGGGAGCGAAGAATACGCTGACGAAAGACGACCTGACAACGCCACGTACCAGCCGCAGGTCAACGCAACGCAGCCGTGATCCGACGCCAAGACCTAACTGCAACGCAAGACAAAGAACCACCGACCTCGACGTGCTTCTCGACGGCCATTCAGCCACCGCTTTAGTGGACACAGGAGCCGATTACTCCGTCTTGAGTGGACCCATCATCGCCCAGTTGAATGCAGTTAAGACTGCATGGGGAAGGCCCTCAAATTCGGAGAGCTGGAGGACACCTAATAACGCCGACTGGAAACTACATGTTAAGAATTACGGTTCATGACCGGACCTACCCTGCCACCTTCGTTATCTTCAAATAGTGTTAACGAGACGTCATCCTCGGCATGGACTTCCTGAACCAACACGGCGCAGTCATCGACTTAAACTCGAAGTCGATAACGCTGTCGGAAGGTCAAGCGATACCACTGGAGAGTTGTCGCAGTCACCATGCCTTGAGTGTGCTCGAAGATCAAGTGAGCATCCCGCCTCACTCCAGCATTGTTATTTCCGTCGGCAGCTGTACACCCGCAGACGTAGAAGGCGTCATCGGGGGTGACCAGGGTCTACTGCTCAACCGTAAAATTTGTGTCGCAAGAGGGGCCGCTCAATTGCAAGGAGCGAAAGCGAAAGTGAGGCCGACAAACTTCAGCCAGGAGTTCAAGCACATCAACAAGGGCACGACGGTCGCGTACATCAAGGAAATTCTGGAAACCAGCAATGCGTTTGTCCTCTCGGATTCTGCCGCATCTACCCCAACGACCATAGTTCCCGAACCAGACTTCGCCATTAATCAAAGTCTTCCCATGATTAAGCAGCAACAGCTCAGAAGTCTGCTCCGACGATACAGACTGCTTTTCGGCGTCATCGAAGATTCGACAAACACCAGTCGCAAAGCATCGCATAATAACCGAAGAGTGCGCTCGACCACTCCGTCAGAGCCCTTACCGAATTTCGACGCGAGAACGCCAGGCTATAAGACAACAAGTCGACGGAATGCTGCGCGACATCATCCAGCCATTAGAAAGCCCGTGGGCATCCCCTGTTGTCTTGGTGAAGAAAAAAGGACGGAGCCTTAAGTTTCTCCATCGATTATCGTTGACTGAACGAGATCGCGAAAAGACCGCCTTCATCACGCCAGATGGCCTCTACGAGTTCAAGATCATGCCATTCGGACTGTGCTCGGCGCCTGCAACGTTCCAGCGCGTCATGGACACGGTGTTAGCAGGAGTGAAGTGGCAGTCCCGTCTTGTTTACTTGGATGACGTCGTCGTCTTCGCCCGAAATTTAGACGATCAGCTTAAGCGGCTTGCGAAAGTACTAGAGGCCATGAAGTCATGAGGGCTCACTCTGAAGCCGCAGAAGTGCCGCTTCGCTTACGATGAGCTTTTATTTCTAGGCCACGTCATCAGCAAATCTGGAGTCCGCCTTGACCCGTAGAAGACAGCTGCCATCGCAAAGTTGCAGCCCATCGACAAGAAAGCAGTGCGTAGATGCCTTGGCATGTGTGCCTACTACAGGCGCTTTGTCAAGGCCTAAGAAATGTTATCGCACAGCGCAGGACGTGCCTGCAGGTATCGGAAGTTTCTCGAATGTTATCGATGGTTCCATCCGCTGTCTGTTGTCACCGTACCTTGTGTAATCTGATTTCGTGTACGCGCGACGCGAATGGTATAGAACACTGAGGAAGACACGCGAGCACCAGCGGTTCCTCTGGAACCTTCGATGACTGATGCATTAAGGCCGACGAGCTTGACCCACTGATAAGATTTTCGACGAACGCCGACTGTATTCGTCGCCTTCGTTGAGCTTTGAGTGTAGCCTGTTTTTGTGGGCGCAGGTTCACCCAATGAAGTTAGTTTCGCCATTTACAGTTTTGTTGCTGTGCCCTCTACCGTCACTACCACGTGACACTATTCTTCCCTAAATGTCTACAACGTTTAGTGATACCGTTTACATAAACCGAAAGCCTATAACCATACAAATAAGTATGTAGCCTTTTACGTAAAGAATAATGTATTAAGACGTCTGGTGCCTTATATTTTAAGTGTTATAGCCACCTTTCGGAACGCACGGGAGGAGGAGAAAGTAAACTTTATTGCTCTAGAAGGAGTAATTCAGCGGTCAGGCCGAATGTCTTCATCTTCTATTGGTTGATGACGATCTGCGGCCTGCATGGTAGGCGCCCCTATTCCAACGCACGGGAGCGATATCCGTCTTGCACAACCAGAGTATATGATCTATGCTTCTACGCGCTTGTGCCTTAAATATTCCTTTAGTTCTCCTGAATACTAAAAAGAAATGTAATTACGATTTCTTGCTTTGCTCGGCATACGCATCCTGTCACTCAATCGTTTGTTGCTCGCAAACGATAAACACAACGAATCTCACTCTAGCTACCGGCAAACTGCCGTTGATGAAAAATGTCGCGAGAAAACACACCTTTCTGCGCCTGGTGGCCTCAATCAGTTTAATGTCACCACGCTGTTAGGCTTTGCAATGGCCCTGATACCTTCGAACGCAAGCTGCACATTCTTCCCAGAGCTCATAACTAACCCATACACCGTAACAGGGTAATATCACACAACTTAAGAATATTACTTGAAATAACTTAAACAATAGCAGAATTATGTATATACTGCTAATAATGAGCACTTTAATTTTCTTAGGCGTTTAGTGGCGACGTGCTTGCCCAAAGACGGTGACACGCTATCACTGCTCACGTGCCGCCTAGATTGAAGAAAGAAGAAGCAGCTCCTGATCTCGTGCTGTCCGAGCCACTTTTTCATTCTGGGCTGTTGGTAGAGGACGATTGCACTTAATCTAACGCAGCTACTGCCCAGCAGCGGGGTGCCAAGAAGAATAACGTGACCTTAGGTACGTACGATGTTTTCGCCTTAGATAGACGCGTAAGTCTGCTGCTGAGGAACACATATTTTGCTATCCTGCTTGTACAACGGATTCAGCGTGTTAACAAGAAGTCCCTTTCCTTGGAATACGTAGCACCGTTCACACGGATCACGCGACAAGCGTTGTCCGAGTTAGCCTCATCGAAAAAGTGACGCGCTTCGCTTTACGGCGCTAGCCAGAGGTACCGGTTACTTATGTCATCCTGTGTGTTCTCTTCGTCATCACGCTAGACAAGTGTCTCAGGAGTTATAGAAGAAAGACGGGTTTATTGCGGAGGTACCATAACCTAGCACAAGGCCACGCAGGCACGCTAACGCCTCGAAGGCGGGCACATGGGTACGTACGAGCAACCTCTGCTTCTCTTCAAGTCTTCTGCCAACTGCCTACGTGTGACCCAGGCGCCACGAAGGTTTGCCTGTGCACAGCGAAGCTAACGCTACAGCCGGGGGCGCTAACCATATGCTAGCATGTGACCGGAGAACACGGATGTAGTGTGCATAGTCGTGAAATATCTGTAAAAATTATCGCTTGTAGTACAGAGCTTTCGAAAAAAATGAGACGGAGTCGTTGAGCGCGTCACAGCAATGTCTGGACGAGGAGCGTCTAAACTACCTCCCGTTGCATCCGTGCTGCTCGAAAGTTCTGGAGAGGTACAGGAACTCGCAGCATGATTACCCTGAGATTTCGACTGCCAATTGTGCTACAGGCGTGCTGTGCACAGCAGCATTGTGCAAATAAGCACTCATGGGCTTTAGTTGTAATGTCTTCTTTTCACAAAGGTTGCATATGCTCAACCAGTGAGTGGCGAAAATGAAAATAAATTGATTTCCCTAAAAATATATGCTCCATTGCCCATCTATGAAGGGATACAAGCTGATGCAGTAAGATTCCTGAAAGATTTCGGGACTTTTCAAGATGGGGGGCCCTTCTAACGTGGCAAGCAGAGCTGACAACCAAGTCCTTTTTGCGTGGTCGCACTGGTTTGAAGAAAAGTTCGTCTTCTCTGCTCCCCGTTTCCATCATCTTTAGAGGCTGCCAAATAATTCAAGTAGCTTTATAAAATTTTATGCATTTCCAGAGTCCCTTGCTCATTTATACCGTACAGTGTGGATCCGCGATAGCTGAGTCACAATCAAGGGCACAATGAAGATATTTTTTATTGCTTGGATTTAAGCTCCGCGCAGAATGCATTTTTCTTTGTTCCTGTTATTATTGGCCCGAACATCGAGTGACACTTTTGTTTCTTGCGCAGCCCTTACATTTCACCTTCCGAGACGATCAAGGACGAAATTCGAAATAAATCAGAAAAAGAACTAAAAAATAGTACATCACAAAATTCATGGGTTTCATTACAGATGTGATTCAGAGCATAAATTTAGTTACAAGTTGAAAAACTGAAGTTTCTGGAACAATTTGAAATAATTAGAAATCACTGATTACCGCACACCAAAGCACAGAATCGTAGACTTTAGAGACCCGCCACGTGAGCATGACTTCCTGGAAGCGAAATTCCTGGAAACCCTGAAGTAGAAAGCGAAAGTAATGACCTAGCTAATGACGTCACACGCAAGAAGGTGGCATGACACCTAACCGGCTAATTATTGGAAAACAGTTGTCTGGCATAGACTGAACATCTGCCTAGCAGAGCGGATCTGACGTCATTTCCTACATTCTCGCTTCTCCTCTCCCGGCGCGCACCTGCTCTCTCGCTCGCTTGCTCGCAACAGTTGCACGCGCGCGCTCGTCACACGCTCTGACGTCAGCACCGGAGAGGGAGCATAAGGTGAGCTTCCGGCGCCGCTCGTTAAGGGGCAACACCCCGTATGGTGAAGAGCGCGGCGCTTCCTCCTCTCCTTCCCTCTCCCCTCGCCCGCATATGGTGCTAGGGGAAGAATGTTCGCTCGCTTGACTATAACATCTACAACGCCCAGGTGCGAGTGACACTAAGAGACACGTTAGTCAAAGATTAGGGTCGCCTACCATTTTTGGGCCAGTTCTGCGGCCAATTTGGTTCGCAACATTTCGTTTGCACGATAGAAGGGCTTGACATTCAAAAAGTGTACATTATACGCGAAATTTGGGGTGATTTTATGAGAGAACTGTTTCGCCGCATTTGTTGTTGGATGCTGTGGACACCTTAACCTTAATTAACAGGAGGATAATTTTATTAAGATACTTATTCTAATCGTGTAGTGCACTAAGGCGGCAAGTAAAACAATCAAACACATTTATGTAATTTGAGACTGCAAATTGCCTTGAGAAGTTTAATAGAAAATGAAAGAGAATAAAAGCTAACTCGTAGAAGGCGAAAAAAGAAAACGTTGTATAGTACCCTCAATTTCCCACAGAGCTGAATCATGTTATTTGTGGCAGGTTAAGCTTTAACGCAAAAGTAATGTGTAAAACTGTGGGGAAATAGAAACGCTACAAGAACAAGAACATATAAAAGTTTGCGTTATACTGTCTGCAGTCGCACCTGAAAGGCGCACTTGCATGTGAATATTTTTCCGTGCACTGTAGCCGTGAGCACATTACGATTAATTTTCTCAAAATGAAGCCCGAGCGCAAGGTTTTAGTGAAACAACTGTTTCCGCTCTACGACGGGACTTCAGTTAACAGATTATCTTTCTTTTAAGTTGTCTGTGCATACCAGAGAACGATGGACTACGGAATGAAGAGCAGTGCGGACCCCGAGCAGTGCAGTTCCGCTGCCAACCCGTCGACTAAGAGTCTCAAGGGCTCGACAGACTCTGCGCCAGAGCTGGCGAACAAGAAACCGACAGCTGTCCATCACACCTCGAAGGACCATTATGCTCATCACAAATCCGCCGCAGTGACGTCAACCGCCAAACCGTTGCAACATCCACCTCCGCAGTCCAAGAAATCGGCGGCCGGAGGAAGCGAGCTGACAGACAAGGTGACAGGCACTTAATGAATAGCCTTCTAGTTTTAACCCGTCGCAAGCTGCTTCAGCTCGCGCACTGTGCACGAAATAGCACATCCTGATTTTAGGAGAACAGCTTAGGTGCAGGGTGCGCCTACGGTCATGCCAGCTCACCGCAGATCACAAAAGACGATGACCACATGCTTCGTGACAGGCTCGCAAAATTTCGGCCCACAAAATTGCAATACGCCTTCCCTCTGTGCTTCCGTACCCAGAAATATTGTTCCCTAGGGTCGCATTGGAGGAAGCTTCGTCTCCAGCCTGACGTCACGGAAACAAGTCGCCGTTAGCTGGCACCTCTTTCATCGAGTTAAGCAGGGCAGTAGTTGTAACTGCATTCGTACGGCATCTTCGGCTGGTCGTTTCAGAGCGCACTAGATCGCACTCGCTAACAGCGTTGTCTTCGACTAGTCGAAAGAGAGCGCGCTCCTTGAATTCGGCTGTTTCTTTTCAATTGCTTTCCTCCCGCGTCGACTGGGGAGGGCGTTTCCGCCACTTCATCACAGCACAGCGTCTCCTTTGTTGGTGACGGATCACAGTAACCTAGGCCACTACATTCTGGCGTATCAGCGCGCCAACCGTTTCTTCCGGCAGCACTGGGAGCTTTAGCTAGACGAAATCGGATGCTTGCTGTAGTCACACGGTTTCGCCTCCGCTTTATCCACCTCCGAGAGCGAGTCACATGTTCGACTTGCGAGCGTGTTCTTCTGAGTCAAGAAACGCCAGATCTGATAGACTCTGATTCGGAGGATGGAGGCGGCCAATTGAAGATACTATTAGATTGTTACCGTCTATTCGGTGTCGCGCTGTTGCAAATGATAAGCGAAAAATAATCGCCACTGGTCATTCTTTAGGCTATTGTTGAATGCGACAATTAGTTGTCCTTCGCCCTGCGTGATTATGACCGTGAACCAGAGGTTTATAGAGACATATTAATGCGACAGCGTTAAGGGCCCAGTGTCGCAGAAAATGCTGCGTCAGCACCCCGCGTCCAGCGTCGACCAACGTTTCGGCAACAATTATCTCGAACCGCGCTACGCAACCACGCAAGCCCTCCATGTAGCGCAAAAAAGTTACTAAACTAATTGAATTTTTCAAGCTAAAGTACGTCAGAAAAATGGTAAAGTAGGACTTAAATACGACCTGCAGATTTGATAATGTTGGATTGGGATTTGAATAATAGAGAAAACATAATTCTGTTACGCGGAAGACCAAAATACAAACCCGTTTACAGCGTTTCTACCATTCATAGAGCGGCCATGGCCTCTGAGATTTGCGCGCCCGGCGCGCGCAAATATCTCAGGACATAAAGCGGCGCGCCCGCTTCCTTCCAACACCTACAGATGACGCTAACCTACGTCCCATCGTGGCCCACGCAAAAGGCCTCGTTTCTACCAGGAAGCTCACCTTCGTGCACAACATTTGCCGCTAGCGTTTGCCTGTAAACATTACGGTTACATGAGCTGCAGTTGCCGGGGAGCGTGAAAAGCAGTCAGGGATCTTTGAATGCTATCGCGTTCCACTCTTAAGCGAAGCTTAAGCATCCTTCAAATTTTTGCTGTCTGCATTGCTATCTTTGTTGATTTCGTAACTACTGCTAGACGAGGAATTACCTTCCTAGAAGTTATGTATAAATTCTCTGAACTCTCACCAGGGAGAAGAACGGCAGAACTCTGAATCGTAGTGAGTCGTGTGGCAGGCTGCAGGCGATTCATGGACTAAACGATGCATGAAATGCCAGCTAATAGGTTCTACATTTTATGGCACAAATGAAACACCTACATCGATATGTTGGTGTTTGTCTTACTTGTAAGAGTAACAGCAAGAGATTAACTATTTTTTATGGATACTACATTTTGTGGGGTTCGAAGTGGGTTCTGAAGAATTAGTTCCTACTTGACATTCTCTACAATACGCAGTTATGGGCCGGCCGCAGCAGGACCAAAATTATCTGTGAATTTGGTGTAGACATCAGGACCATCTTGTATATTATCTGTCACGTCGTTGTTAAAACTTCGAACATTTCTGCCTTCGCGATTTACCATTTGCGTGCAGATACAATCGCATTTTTGTTGTACACTTTCTTTCTCTGGCTCTGCTTGTTTAAAGGCATTCCGTCCTGGAGCAATCACGTGCGAATGTGTGCAAAAACATTTGAACTTTCAATTGCTACTGTTGGCTGCCCTGCCGCGAACGTTTGCGCATGCGCGGTGTGGCATGAGAAAGCTGGTGCTTTGTTTAAGGTCTCAGGATTCATGACAGAGTGCACTGGAGTGTCAAAACGTTCTCGCGACTTATATAGAAACCGTGTTTGGTGTTGTATAAGACACAGGCAGTGTTTGAAGGAATCGGTGACGTCCAGAAAACCGTATGAATTTTAGGGATCACGTAACGCCCCGATACGTTCAAGAACAGTTTTGAACATTCATGGTGCTGAGGTGCTTCTTCTTGCCTGTTACGTACGAGGAGTCCGCAGCTCTTCAGAAGGACACGAAGGAAGCCGGCAAGGACGTTGACGACGATGAGCCGGCCATAGATCCCCGCGAACCCTTGCCTGGCAGGGCGGTCATCGACCGGCGAGTGTCAACGGGTGAAGTGTTACATACGGAGCCTCCGGCACATTTTCTAGGCGTGAGTATGCCGAAATTCCGTCGAGCTCAACGGGCCCTGCTTTGCGATCTTTGGTCAACATTCTTGCAGAAAATATAGGGATCGTAAACAAGAAGGCAAGGTGATCTAGTATCTGTAGAAGTCTGCCTGATATTGAATAAATCTGCCCTGAGTCGCAAGCTTGATATCACTTATAAGGATCTCATTCCTGGTGGCCTGACAACTCGGCGTCGGGTCGTGAAAACTGAGTGTGGGAACAGAGATTGCTGTTTTTTTTTTTGGTCGCTGGCTGCGAGCCAACGAGCCGACTCAGCCCGACCCGGCTACGTTTTCGTGGACCTTGCAAACAACAATACCGAGAGCGATCACAGCCCGTCCCCACCATGCAGGTGGAAATTACGTTTCCGCACGTCATTCTTTGCTTAGTCGTTGCGTTAACACTGTGCCAAAGGATGATCATGGCGAATCTAGTGCGCTTTATAAGAAGGACGTTCATTTTTTAGCGGCCTTATTACGACGTGTGTTTAACCGTTATCGCACAGACTCAGCCCAGAAACGTTGTCACTGTAGCAAAGTCACGCTTGCTTGCAGGAGGCGTCTATTACAAGCAGGTACTGCAGTGCACAACTACAGAGTATGCTACGCTGCTGTACCGCTGCGTTACTTTAGGTAACCATAGCACCGTTTCCGAGAAGCCACTGCAAGTTCATTAGTACCCCAAGAGACTCTTTTCGGCGGGTCACGTTAAACTGACGATTGTTACCAGTTTACGCTGTACTTTGCCACAGAGACAGTGCCCGAAGTTGATTGCTCATGTTATTGTAGCAATCTGTTACTTTCTCGAATGCAAGTTTCATAGCTAAAACAGCTGGCAGGTAGCTGAACTCTGGTGAGAGAGGTAACCGATGCATAGAGGTTTGCGGCATTCGGAAAAGGCGTGGAGGGTGTGCGCGTGAGCTATGATAAGCTTGGTTCTTGTCTGTTTATCTTTAGTTTTACTGATTGCTTTGAACTGGGAGGAGAGATCGTTATTCTGTGAGTTTTGTCCATCCCGTGAACATTCGTTGTCTCTAATGCCTCGTTCCCGGTGTGTTCCTACCAGAGTGATCGCCTCATAACTTTCCCGCCAAGAAACGTGTCTCAGCGCACTTGACTAGCGTTTGATCCTCTTCTCTTTTGCAGTGACACTTCATAAGCAACAGATGTCTTTACATCGTGGTCCCTGGCTGTCATGGGCAAAAGCAGCCCGTGATCAAAAGCGAGAAGAAAAATTTATTCGAAACGAGAGAGCAAATATATAGAAATAAACGGATTTTTTGGTTGCACCACGCGGCTTATGTTCAAATTGCGGTACCTCACTCTGGCAGGCGCCGGATGATGGCATCCTCGCCGCTATCATGGAGGCATGTCAGGGTGTCGAGGACAGCGCCATGGAGCAGCTAACCGACCCTAGAGAGCCGATGAGGCGCCGTGCCTCCATAGACCGGCGCCTGTCTCTGGGAGAAGTACTCCATACCATACCTGCTCCGAGCTCTCCCCTCCGGAACGCTTCGCCCGCCAGTGACTATGGCGTGAGTCTGTTTTAATTCGAGCTGGGAACATATCACGAATTTCAACCAGCTCGCCCTGCTATATATATATATATATATATATATATATATATATATATATATATATATATATATATATATAGCAGGGCGAGCTGGTTGGAATTCGTGACAAAGCAGCGCCACCTGGGACACTATTGCGAAAAGCTATTAGAATCAGGTTCTATTCCATATCTGCCATTAGCATTCCACGATTGTTTAAAAAATTCTTTCCACGTCTCGGTATAACGTTGTCTGAGACAGGCATGTCTGACGTTGGCAGGCATGCCTTTCTGCCCACTCTGGTTTACTGAGAATCTATGTTAGAGGCATTCTTAATCCTCCGCTTCACGCCGCCGCAATTCCCGACCAGTCACCGCAAGCTAAACAAGGGGACGTGGACCAATAGGAGACACCGGCACCACTCTCCTCAACCGGTTATCTACACGCACTCAGCTAGATCAGTTCCATCGAAACCCTTACCACTTATTCGCGCTTCTCGCGTCCTATAGGCCGATAAGACAATAAAAACCTGTCAGGGTAGGCAATGCTATTCGCTTTGATGGCAAACAAAAGCGACCTCCTATAAACATATTGGGCTGTTCAAACAACGGGGCTCCGGGTAACCATCCCATGCTTGCATCGGTGGTTACGTGAATTTGTCGCCAGGAGATCGGAATACAATAAAGACAAAATAGTTTTGCGCCATAAAGCCACTCACCAAGAGGACTAGAAGGCACACACCCGCAGCACTGCTTGTCTTTTCGGCGTGTTCCTCCAGATTATGCGTTGTTGGAATTAATTTATATATTTACCGAGCACCCGAGCGATGGCCTAGCGCTTTTGGTGTTCAGCTCCTGGACATCCACTTGATCAGCCAGTCAAATGTTAAAATTATTTTCGGAGCCGTTGATTTCATCCAGTGATTAAAAAAAAAGGCAAATAGTGAAACACACAACTTAGCTAAGCTAAGAAACATGGGCGACCGTGACAGGTCAGACGCAAAGACGTAGCCGTCATAGTGCCCCTTCTAGTTTCATGAGTGACACGCCACCCCGTTGCGCAGAAGTCAAGATTTAGCGTGGTATTTTCTGTCGCAGAGCGTTGCATTGGCCATCAGAGTTTGCAAAAAGCTGCTTTCGGGGTGTCTATGCTGCAGTCTGGCAGAGCTTCTAGGGCACCTTGAAATAGCTTTTGCTGTACGTGATCGCGAAGGCTCCTATAATGGGCGTCAGGTAAACAGTGAATGGAGTACCTACTTCTTGAAACGCGTACTGCGCCTACCTTACGTCCTTCAACAGCATCTTATACCTTGAAGGAAGATGTCAGAAGCATTTCATTCAGCAGCTTGGCTGTACGGTGCAGAGAAACGTACTTGAATGTCAGAAAAAAGAGTGTCATCCAACCGTATGTTATTGTACGTTGCAGGAAAATGTACTTCACACCCCAAGAGACGCACCGGAAGCCGCCAATGACAGCGTAGACGAGCCGCGGCCTGATCCCCGCGAGCCCATGCGCGGGCGAGCTTCGATAGACAAGAGTATTTCTTTGGGCAAAGTCGTGCCTACGACGCCCCCACGGCATTCTCCCATCAGGTCCGCTTCGAGTTCAGCACAGCTCAGCGTGAGTACCTAACGCCGGAATCGGGGCACGTGATCGTAACAACACCGCGATGAGTCACAGAGCGTATACCGGCAAATAAGAAAACCTGTTTCAAGTGACAAAAACGCAACATTGTCGAAAGAACACGGACGTTACCGAGCAGACCGCCTTCTTTCAATTTGGCCTGCGATTGCCTTAGGTACTGAAATCACTGCAGGTGCAAAGTTAATGCCAAATTTATTACGCAACAGGCAAATTCCGCTTGGTAATACTTTCCAGCGAAAGGTGCACTAAAGATAGAAAATCAATTTGATTAAAGGGAAGCTGAAAGCTTTTCCAGGAAAAATTAGTGAAGAGCAGTACGTCATGGTTTTCAATCCTCTGAATTCGAATATCGCATCGAAATTGAGCGAAAGAAAGATCAAACAGATTTTATTTCAACGAAAGTGCAGCAGCAGACTCTGGGCAGCTCGCGCGCCTCGTTTCCGCCTGTGATTGGTCGGGCGCCTAGTGACGTCAACAATGGTGCTCGTCCGGACCGACTGCTGCTGCTGCACATGAAGCACGGTGCAAAGTAGTTCGGTGCTGTTTTGCTGAGACGGTCATGGAAAATTTCGAGAGCTTGCGTTTCCCTGAGGAGTTCGGCATTAAGTCCAAACCCCACGAGAGCGATTTTGGGCGTGACGGTGACGGGCGACGGCTTCGAGCGACAAAACGGTCCGTCGCTTGAACAGATCGCTCGGCGTTGTCACTCGATCGCTCGTTTCTAGAAATCTAGAACTCGCCGCTCGTCGCTAGGAAGGGCTATGAGCGACTAGCAAATAGTGCGAAGCCGGAACTGGATGTACATAACTGAAATACTATTGTTTGTCGCTAGGAACGATCAAACTATTGAATTTTACACGTGCAAGAATAAGAACCTAGTGCAAGACCTTCAGAAATATTTTATGCTCCTTTTTACAGTAAAATACATCAACTTAAATTGATAAAGCACGCGTCACGCTACTTTCGGCGCGTATATTGCTGTCCTCACACGGGGAAGTCGTCGCTCAAAGCCGTCACACGCGTGGAGGTCGGCTTGTAGGCGACGAGTGAACGCAACAGCCATCGCCTCGCTTGTCGCGGTCGCGTGCAAGATCACTTGTATGGGGTTTATATATTACTGCCACATGTACGAGCCGATTGCGAAGAGCCGGCCTCTCCAAGAAGCAAAAAATGCTGGTGCAAGCAGTGCTTTCCATGCGAACGAAGGCGAAGTCTTAGCATCTCCTTGTGTTGGAAATGTTCTTTGGCGAGTACGTTTTTTGCTAAGCTGCACTCAGCGATCCAGTGAGTACGTTTCCGGGCAAACAACTGTAGGGTTATGTTCCTGCGTGCCTCCTCGCAGAACGTAAGCGGTGATGCGATCTTCGGCATTTGTGCGCTGCCCCAAAGCTGTCGGCAATCTACACAGATGGTTTAAACGCAGGAAAAGTTTACCGGCTGTTGCAGCACATGTAGTATAGAACCTTCATCAGCGCGCCATCCGCACGCTACACGTAACCGGCGAATTCCGTCGGCTACGTGAGATGGTCGGTTTCTCTGTGTGTGCGAGAGAAAGGGGAGCGCAGCGTCCTGGCGTGAGCCGGCTTTCCAACACATGCAAACTTTACACTTGCAATGCGTTATGGTAGCTGCACGCAGGCTGCTTCACAACATACGTGCCAATAGAAAATTCGCGGCGCTTGGCGATCAAACCTGCGTCAAGGGTGGGAGATAAACATGCACCTTCCGTTCAGCGTGCTAACACGAAGGAGAACCCAAAGCACGCATTATTGATAAACTCTGGTAGTAATCGTCGTCACGGAAGTGGTTAGAGCACAGCACTGTTGTTGAGCGCTTGAAGTTCTTTCGCTTCACAGCAGCCTCCCACTTAGCTGAAAGCTTCTTGTCTTGCGGGAACTAATGGAACATCGGAACATTGTCGCGGCCGCTGGTGTTCGTGCAACCGTAGGCTGTACAGAACATGATCGGCCTACAAGTTCACTTGATGCTGCGCACGTCAACTACCACTCTACATACACATAAACAAAGGAATGTCGGGTCGAACAAAGCAGATTAGGACGGCACGCTCGCAGAAACAAGCACGATCAGGCACGGTCGCGGAGACTGCGAAGGAACGGAACACCAGTGCCGACGTCACTACGCCGCGGTTTCCGGTCTCCGCTCACATCGTCAGCGTCAGCAGCAGCGCGCAGCGCCCGACGGGGGCCGGAGGTACAGCGCATTTTAACGCGATAGCGTTAAGCAGCTCGTGTCGCAGAAAAGCCGGTGTCGTCGGCGTCGGTGTCGGGTGTCGGCGTCGGCGGCGTTGGCCGTGAGCGATAAATCATGGCAGGCACTTCATAAATAAAAAGCAACTTCCAAGATGGGCTGAGTGGGAATCGAACCAGGGTCTCCGGAGTGTGAGACGGAGACGCTACCACTCAGCCACGAGTTCGATGCTTGAAATCGGTACAAACGCGCTTTTAGTGAACGCGGTGTTGCCTTAAAAACGTGCCGTAGAATGTTATACTGCGGTGTATATCGGTAATTATGAGCACGTAACTTACAGAAGTCGCATTTACACGAATAGGGAAGTACGTTTCCGCTACATTTCTTCTGCGCTTACCACACACGCAGAGCCATCTTGCGGCAAACACAGAAGACCCCTCCTCTCAATGTACGGCGCTGCCCCGACAGGTGGCGCGCCATGCGCGCATTGGGGCTGTGCTGTGCGCGGACCGGTGCCAGGCGCGTTGCGGCCCCGACTCCCTCTCCCCTGGCGACGCTTCGCCGTGCTCCCACGCGGGTTGCAGAATCAAGCGCCGTTCCTTTCTTTAGATTACTATCTGTCTATCTCTCTGCCCGTGCCGATCACGACGTTTGGCTGGCGTAGATCGTTTCCCCCTCCGAGACACCGAGTTCTTTGGTTCGTTCCGTTTGCTCAGGCGCACGTTTCGTTGCTGCGCAGAACGCTGCGTTGCTCGACGCTCTCCGTGTGATAGGTGGGCGCAAAGTCCGATGCGGGGCGCCTCGTAAGTGATCCCTGCGCCTTAGCGCTTTGTCTTACACCCCTTGGCGGGTCGATGGGAGCGCTGTCGCGTTCCACTCTTGAAGGCGAAGCTTAAGCGTCCTCCAATTTTTTAACGGATGATTACGTCGCTCCTAAGTGAAAAATACCCCCAAAATTTTGCCTGCAAGGTTTATAAGGTTCCCGCATCCGTATATGAGTGTCTTATTGAATTAGACAGACTCTTCAGCTTCCCTTTAAAGCATTATACTTCTAGAATTCTCAAAGGTTAAGCGTTATTGTGAGGTGGTTGGTTAGAGTTGGTCCCTTGATGTAGCCCACTTCACTAAGGGCCAAATATCTTCTGTGGCTATCACGGTGGCACAAGACCAAGTATCTGGAGGCAGTAGGGGACAGAAATGCAAGAAGAATTTAGTGAAAAGAAGTTGTTAAAGAATATATATAGTCCGGGCAACCCAGACAAGAGTAAGCGAATGACAGGAGGAATATGTCACATTAAAGTTCCCACGCTAAAGATTTTTGAGTAGTCAAGGTTACTAAGCCGTCTGCTCAGGTCTGTTTATCGACAAAAACGTGCACCATGTGAAATTTTAAAAATAAATGTACGTTCAACATAAGATGCTTTTTCTGCTATCTCCTCGCGGAAAAAGCTAAAACACCTGAAAATACATTGAAATCCGCTTCGTCACGCTGACACGTAGCGTAGTGCGATTCGCGGGTGAACTGCAAAGTGGGAAAGTGACGATATTATTTTGTCCGCTCGTAAGCAATCCTTCATAACCAAAGTAATGTAATCAGGGACTCAAATATTCTCTCAGAACAATCTGATTTTGTGCTTCTCATTACGCTACAATTTAAATGTAGGAAGAACTTGACTAAAGAACTGCAAGCAGGACTGAACTGGTGCGTGCGGTATATATGAACATCAAAAATTTAAGTTTTTACTACGGTGTTTCTCTAACCTCGTATTTTAATTTATTCTTGCATGATCAAAATCAACATAACATGCCCCATGGGCGGCTGGCACACATGTTGGAAGTCACGAATTGCATATGAACGTATCTTCAAAATTCTGCGCATGAGCAGGCCAGCACATGTAGGTGTCAGAATAATTAGATAACGACTTTTTAGTGCTCGCAAGTTGACATCCGTATAGCGTTGTAAAAAAGTATGGGTGCCTCGTCCACACGGAGTCAAAGGTTTTTCAATGTTACTTAAGAAAGATAGCTTCTGTTTATTTGTTTATTATTTTTTTGTTCAGGTATATAGACCTAAAGGCCCTCAGATGGGGGTACAAAATAAGTGGAAGTTGGGAGGATGGGACAGAACTGATAGAACTTATAACTGAAATGCAGAATTATACAATTATACTCGCGGACAGCTTTCTGTGGCTACGAAGGGAAAGCTACAGAAGCAAAGCGCGCGCAAGTGATGCGCTTCTCAAAAGAGTCCCGCGTTTTAGTCTACGTTAGTTTAGGCTGGGGAAGAGAAAACATAAGCACCTTATTAGCAACAGTTAAATTAGACAGAACACACCAGTTACGCCAGTGAGACATGCGTAGTTAGAGTGAATGAACCGTACAGCACGATTTTGCAATCATTCTGTGTTAGCAATAATGTAAGCCTGCTCCGGGTCCCAGATGGTGGCTGCATATCCTACGTTTAGACAGCTTAATGAGATGTAAGCAAGTTTACGAATGTGAACAGGTGCGTGTTGGAGATCGCGCTTCAGTAGTCCTACAGTGAGCGGTGGGCAGGTGCGAGCATATGTTCAATGTGGTTCTGCCAACATAAGTCGGGTTGCAATTGCATTCCAAGGCATTTTTATGTGCTTGTAAGTTCAACTGGATGGTTATTAACGGGCTGGGCCTCGTTTATCCGAGAGATGTGGTCAGTGACAGACATTGTTTTGGTTTTTTGATAAATTTAAAGGCATTTTATTGAGGAGTTGCAGCAATGATTAAGTACATCAAAATCTTTTTGTAAAGTAGGCGGTCAGCGTCATAAGAAGTTTTGCAGTAAAATTCGCAATCGTCAGCGAAAAATCTGATACGAGAAGAAGCACGAAATTGCAGGTCGTTTATATAAATCGGAAATATTAAGGTACCAATATCACTTCCTTGGGCAACACTGAAAGTTGCGTGGTTCCATAAGAATCACTGTTATTACCTGTTGTGATTAACGTTGGAGAAGAAAAGAAGTCCTTTATCCATGCAACTCGTGGTGTCTTTGTTAAATTTAATAGAAGGCTGTGGTGTGGGACAAGCGTGGAAAACTCTAAAAAAAAATAACAAAACTGCATCAACCTTTAAGCCGGCGTGTACTGAGCTAACAATGTCATTAATGAAACTAGCGAGCTGTGTGTTGCACGAATACCTTCGCGAAAACCGTGCTGATACTTGTAGGTTGCCCAATTATTTTCGAGGTAGTAGTTAGATGTTGGCTTGTAGTTAAGTGTTTAACAATGATCACCCAGTTTGAGAATGAGTATTACTTCGGTAAAACACCATTCATGAAAAATGGCACTAGCTGATAGTGAAAAGAAGCGGATAGCACAGGGGCAGAGCAGGACGATAAGTATATAAGTATTATGTTTTAAAATCTGATGTGAACACAAACGGTAGAAACATTAGTTTATTCCACTAAGAAAATCATGGGCGTCATCCTCGCTAATCATTGCCCCCGTCATAGACGTTTGTGAAAAAGTTTGTGAAAAAACTTCAGGACATGAAGTTGCGAGCTCACGTGTGGCGACAGATATGAAAGCAGTATTCAGATGATGTGCGCAGTCTGACCCCGGGGATTATTTCACTGCTGTTTTTTTTAGAATGACATTGGAATGACTATGTGGTTTTATTAGCCGCCAGGACCTTTGGGGCTGTACTTGGAGCATGTACGTCAAATCATAGGCAAAAAGATTTACGGCGCGTAAAGCTTAAAAAGGATTTATATTCCTTAGACTAATTATACTTGAGCCAGGACTATGAAAGACGTTTTCTGTCAAACTTTCCGTAAAGATGTTTCTTTTTAGTGTTAAGATGTCGAATTTCTTCCGTAAACCACGGTGCCTTATTTTAGTTTTTATGACTTCGACCGGAACAACTATATTGATTAGATGATAGTTTGCTTTGAACAACGTCAAGTGTACGTGAGGAAAACAACTCTCGAAAGCCCTCAGCGAAAAATGCCTAGTTCGGAGTTTATGGCGTGATAGCTGCCCTTGCTATAACACCTTTATAACTTCTGTATATTCTCCCATTGGTTAATGGGACAAACGACTTTTCCCGTTCTTAATATTGTAACCGGATAGGCCATCCAAATGGGCCATGCTAGCAATGATATCTGGGTCGTTAGTTAAGACTAAATCAAGAATGTTTGCAGAAGTGGTTGAACGCCGAATATGATGAGTGATTTGTTGTGTTAAAGAAAAAATCAGTGAATGAGTGTAGGAATGCGTGTGCTTCCGCGTGAGTAGCTGAAACAGATAGAGAGGAGCAACACATTTCAGGGAAGTTAACATCTCCGAAAATTAACTATAATCAATTAGGAAAGCGTGAGTTAACCGTGCTCATGACGCGATAATATTCGCTTGAAGAACCTGGAATTCAGGGTTCTCGCTTGCCTGTTTAGACCTAATCGCTTAAGATATGTTCTCGGCGCTTCACGCTCTTACAATAGGCCTTGTCGGGCCAACATCTCAAGCAACAGCGGGTGTCCCGTCTCACGGCGGTCTCCGGTTTCGCTGTTTTCTGCCTGGCGCTGGCCGTCCTGTCCCTCATCGTCGTGCGCAGCGTGTACTTGCGAGCGCATTTTCGATTCGAGGTCTGCGACACAGAGGATTGCGTGCAGTACGCCAGGTACATCCTGGCCACGCTGAACAAGTCTCTCGACCCCTGCGTAGACCTTTACGCCTACGTCTGCGGCGACGATGGTCGCCGAAAGGACGCCCGTCATGCCAGCAGGAGCCCGATGGCGCACGCATACGTCCACGAAGTGATGCACACGCTCGGCAATATCCAGGTGAGACGCGCAGTATTACGCCTGGGCTCACGGGTGAAAACGGTTGGCTTGCGTATACGCCTCTTGTGTTTTAGCATCCAGCAACCAAAGCACTTATGGGGAAAAACGAGACCCGACGGAAGCCATCTAGGGATCAATGTGGAAAGTGAGTGCGATTGAAACAACGTAGTGGCACACCGTATTGCCAACGCTGAAACGCGTCGTGCATGACGCGTGTATACTGCAGTGGGACTCTTCTCTCGCACTTCCTTATGGACACATTGAGACATGTAGTGGCACCGCCGCGAACGCTGCGCGTGGCGAGTATCTGAATCTATGCTCCGACATGAGTGTCTTGATAATCATATATGACGAGGGTTCGTTGTGCACAGCACCGGATAAATATTAAAGGGCATTTTTTTGTCATTCAATAGCCGCGCATGCCCAGCGGCACATATCTAGTGACGCAAGTTTGCGTCAAATAGGTTTATTGAAGAGCAGCATTTACACAGTGACACTTACCCAGTGCCACATACACAGTGGTCCAAGTTGACGTAAAAGTAGAACTGTTAGATACCCGGTGCAGGTAACATAATGTGTGAAGTATCATAAGTATGCCGATCGCATTGAAATGAGTAGGAGCCTTCAACAGTGATTGTCAATCTAAGCGAATATAGCCGGACATTTCTAGAAAACTGTTCGTCTTCTTAAAGGAATGATGTGCTTGAAGGTTTATATTTGTTGCAGTAAGGGTACTTAGGGTGTGATTGCGCAATTTCGTAGATAAGAAAGCCATTAACCAGCGTATATGTAATGGTCATATAGATCGCTATGCATATACAGGGTCTGCCCGCGAACACTTTAAAAAGTTCTTAAATGTTGCCTGGGGCAGGTAACACAGTTCTAGTTCACAAGGTTGTCTACTCGAAGCAGGGGACACTACTTGCGCAAGGAATTGAAATGCATAACTGAATAATTAACAAATATTCTTAATTAATTGTTTAGCTAAAATACTTGCGGCCCATATTGCAATTCTCAGGAAGACACCACTTTCAATATATTAATTTCTCAACTTTGCGGAACTTTCCTACGCGCTTCTGTCAGCTTTAATAACCAAGAGAGAAAGTTGCTGAATGTGGCGACATTCGAGTCCTCTTATAGAAAACGTTCCCTTTTGGAAGTCCCAACGACCTTTTCAGTGTCTTATTTAATTTTGGCTGGGAGGGGGGGTGAGAGGCAGTAAATTTTTCTATTAAAATTCCTCGAGTAATCTTGGCTAAGTTCAATGCCTCATCGCCCCCCCCCTCGCTCATCTCCCCCCCGCCTCACCACATGTATGTCTTTTTGTCGCTACTTCTACAGACATACCGGAATGTATATTAGTTAGCCATCTAGGTGCATCACAGGTGCGCCCCTTGTCTAGGCAAAATGCAATCTTGATATGTGGCATCATATTTTTATAAAATTAGGGGATTTTCTGTTTACTGGCTACCATAGCAGGTATGTAAAGTTCTACTTTAAATATATAATGAGGAAGTCCTCTAGAAACCACTAAAGCATAAATTAGAAAACACTCATCAACATCGTCGCCACTTAGCGACTTCTGGCGAACCTGTCCAAAAGAAAGTTACCAGCACTGGCCTGCCGCTCCCAGTGGTTGCCCTATTGCGCGTTCTTCGACCCACTCCTTCGATCAGTGCCAACGTAGTGTGCCGCCACATCGCTGCAAACACAGTTTTCTTACAAAACAAGGCACTTGTGCTGCAGCTTACGCTTCGTATGTACCACCAAGGCGTTTCAAGTTTGCCGCCGTAGCTCTGCCACCAGTCTCCATCTGCTGCTATTATCGTTCATTCTCTCCTGCACTCTCTGAGTAGCCCCTCATTCCTCAGCCGCCGGACCTCTAGCCTAGCCTTTGCAATTCAACATGATCTGGTATTCACTTGTGGAGTTCAAGGCTCATAAAACATGAACCCTCGTCAGGGCAAAAGCCAGGTCGCCTTATTGCAGCTTTATTGCAGCTTTATTGCATTTTCCTCCGAAAGCCGCCTTTAGGCGGTCAAGGGACGCGGCAGTGTCGCGGCCGCTCACAAGCATTGTGAAAGTTTTCTCCATTGCGATCAAAAACAAGATGGAGTCCGGGGTACGTCGGCTAAAGGGAACGTTAGATGGAGTCCAGCCATAGAAACACATAGGCCAAGCCGCGAAGGTAGCGGAATATAAAGGGTGTTCTATATCGACGAGGTTCGGTGGGTGTTCCACGAATACTGGTGAACGAATTGGTCATGCACTGGACGTATTGCGGATGGTCAGACGTGGTCGTGAGTGCCGGGCAGACTTGGGCTTGTTACAGAAAAAAGGTAACCGGTTTTAATTACAATTTATTACTCCGTTGAAAAACGGATTACATTTATCACTTACTGTCCCACAAAATTGATAGAGCAATTACTCAAAAGCAGTCGAGTACTTCTTCGTTACTTTCTTTCGAACTTGTTAAAATAGCACCGATACAGTAAGCAGAATGAGCTGACCTGGCACTTTAAGCATCGACACAAGGAACTCGTTCGATGTACGCGCTGGGTGGTAGGGCGGTCTGGTAACGTACAGAAATCTTTCGCACGAGATTGTTATTGCTCAGCATCTCGGTCTTGTATGAAGAGCAGCGCTTCATTGTTGGTGGAAGTTTGAGAAAACGCTCCCGCGGTTGGGCCATTTCAGAAGTAAAAAAAGAAAATTGACCACAGGTGATTTCCTACAGCAATAACTTCGTGAGTTGCCGTCGCTAACGAGACATACAAGCACCAGTTCAATTTGTCGGCCAACGTCTGGTGAAGCGTTAGGATAAAACGATGACTGAGTTCCCAGGCTCATCTGTAGTAGCATTCGCATTCACGACGTGCCGCGTGGTGTGATCACGGCTGTCCTACTGTAGTTTCCGCCAAATTTAAGAGCTCAAAGCGGCTTCGCCTGTTACAGCTTGTCTCGACAATGTTGTAAATGGTTGCATGGTAATAGTTAAGTTACAGATTGCCGAAAAATGTTTTTGATTTAAAGTAAGTAATTATTTGTAATTCGTTACGTACAATCTAGTGCATGGCAGATATATTGAACAGGTCAACGCAGAGACGTGCCGTACACGAGATGGGCAGGAAAGCAGGAGTCATCTTTGATAGCTGCTCATTCCTGACCAAACAAAACCGTACGCGTCGAGACGTTGTGATGCACGAACGCCGGGATATGAAAGCAAGTGAAATTTGTTGAAAGCGAGTCGGCGTTGTGGGAGACGCACGTAAGGACGCTAACTGCCGGAACCGACATTCACGTCGGAGGCAGTGTGCATGCCGGGGTCCGGAAAGTACACTTTATCAAGATGAAGAGACGGGAAATTTGACGACAGGAGAGCGTGTAAGCCTTCGTCTCGTTCTCGGAAATCTTCAAGCGGCCGGAGTGTGCAGTTAGTATTCCCGAGCTTGCAGATGTGGCTGATGGTATCGGCAGAAATGTTGCCTAGACCTATTACAAGCAGAATATCGGCTGTGAACTAGGTCACCAATTTCAGATGACGAATTTCCCGTGGGCTGTAAGTAGTGCGGGTGGATGCGATATCTGTAGTTAGAATCCTGTGATCAGTGAAAATATCGAGAGGTCGTCCCTCGCGGAAATACGGAAAGTGCTTCACCGTCAGGTAGGCGGCAAATTGTTTGCGTCCCCATGCGCTGTATCATTGGTCCGTTGACTTTAGCTTTTAGGACAACTTTGCTGTCTCCAGCGGCCGCTGAAACACTGTTGAAAGATTCTACCGGTGGTGCATCCCGAGGCATATATAATGACGCAAATGGGGGGATGTCGTGCTTCGGGTGCACCAGAAGAGCTGCTTAGAGGGCTTCCTTGACAGAAATCAAGACTTCGTTAGCTGCGGCGGACTGAGCATGGTACGGTGAAGTTGCTCGAAGAGGAGGCGCAGACGTTGAGAGTGTTCGCCTATATGAATGACATGCTGGTCACTAATACCGCACGTTCCGAACACGAGCGTCAGGCCTCGAAGGATGATATCAATAAAGCGGGGAAGATCTGCACGACGTTTTTAAGGACGAAGGACATGCGCGTGTATTCGAACAGAGCGATTTGGGTGAAAATGGTCGTTTAGGGATGTCTTCTGGAACAACGGGAATTTGGTGGTATTGGTGCCTTCTCGAGATCGAGCTAATATCGTGCCTCTACGTAAGTCCATCGTAAACTCCTGGGTGTTAGGTAGGAAATAACAGTCTGGAACAGTTGACAAGTTTAGGGCGCGGTAATCACTACAGGACCTCCAATCCCAACTTTTTTCAAATCCATGTGCAAAGGCGCTGACAAGCTGCTTGATGACGAGCGAGTGGTTCCGGTATCATGTGCTCGTACTCTTGACGTGCAGTACGGAGTTTTCTTTCTTTTCGGGAGCGAGATGACGTGGTGTCGCTTGGGACAGCTTGCTTTTTGTGACGGTGCGATGAATGACGTCATGCTTCACAGGCTTAGTCCAAGCTGGTGCAGCGGTGATGGACGGGAGCTCCCAAAGCAAATCCCCGTGTGGAGCTGGAACTGGAGCACGAAGAGTAAAAGCGAATGGGAAAGATAAAGTACGCGTCACTGAGAGGAGTCGAGGAGTTTCTTTTGGGCCATGTTAACCAGAAGGGAAAAATTGGAAAGAAAATACGCTCCTTGTGTAGCGTGGCTGAGGTAGGCACCGAGTAAAATTCAACGGAACGTTCAGCGCAGGCTGAGGCTTACAAGCAGCAACCTGCGTCGGTACACAGGAATGCTCGCAGCACTCTGCGACCGCACCGAAATGCTGACGGTACCAGCAATGAGAGTGTCGCGTTGCGGGTTAAGTGAGTGCTTCGGGAACGGGGATAGAATACGACAGCTGGTGCGGCAAGGTATAATTCAGAGCACTAGCCGTGATCGCCATTTGGATGCCTTTGTGGAAGCATGGAAGCAATAAGTTCCCGGTGGCTGTAGAGGCCTTGGCGCAGTGCCGTGATCTCGGTAGGTGAGCAGGCAGGGGGAGACGGGCAGCGCGGCGAAACTGCGGAAATATCAGGAACACGCGCCGATTAAGTAGCTGGTGTGGCGGGTGATTGTCCGGCCATTTCCGAGATTTTTTCAGCGTGGACAGTTGAAAAAAAATCAAACTGGAAGAGGTGTGACGCCGTGGCCAGGGTCATTCGTACCGACGCTGGCAGACGCTGCACGATACTCTCCCGCAGGAGCTGCGGGTCAAAAGTTGGCGCTCGATCTCCTTACAGGGCTTGCATGCGACGGATAATTTGTGTAGTTCAGCGGTCACCGAGTTCCTCTGCGGAAATTAGTTGTTGCGGACGGTTATGGTTGGATAACATTGTACACTCGAGGACAATAATTGTTTTGAGAGTGTTGTATTCGTTTGAGGCGGTTGTATTTGAGATGACATCGTGACATCGTGCGCTTCCAGCGCGACTTCGCTAAGGACGGAGGACTGTATGCTGGCAAAGCCGAGTATATGAGAGGTGATAAGTTATAGGCTGAACAGCCCACCAGCTTGTAAGAACCAGACTTCGGGATGTTGCTTGCAGAAACAACGAAGGCGAACAATGGTCGCTTGAAGGGCCAGTGGAGTTGATCCAGCGGACGCGGTTTCTTCGTTGGAAGCCTTGTGTTCGGGCGTTCGAGGGGACCGCTGTAGAGATGAGGCTCATAGAACACGAACCCTTGTCAGGGTGAAAAGCTGTCCCCGAGAGAGAGACTGTCTTCCCCATTCCAAGGAAACCCATCCACACTAAAAGCCCTCACGCCAGTTAAGTTCGTAGGAACAAAAATCGTCCAGTTGTGAGAGCTAACCCATTATTATCGAAGGTGGAAGACAAATAAAGAAAATTCGTATGACCAAAGAGCTTTATGAATTCGGCCTATGAATTGCGAACAGGTCTCGGCAGCTTGCAATTCAAAAACGCCTTTATGTCATTTTTTTATTATTCATCTGCTCTTGACTATTCATCCTCCGACGGAAGACAATGGGAAGTGGGTTGTGAATGTCGGGAAACCGGGTGGTATAAAATGGTGATGCAGTTTAGCTTCCCTGCGGTTTCTCTGACAGTGATTGGGTCTATTTTCCTTGCTAGAAATCGAAGAAGGAAGCCCAAACGTGAATTTGTAACTTAGTTCCTACTTGGACTAAGTCACCACAGGTTTTTGGGTATCTTTCGCCTGGTGTCCGTATAGTCTACTCCACTCTTCTTGCGAGCGCCTTTCGTAGCTGTTCGATAATGGCACGTGACCTCTTAGACCACACAGACGCACCTTTGCTACGTTGCGATCTCGGAGGTCATGAAATGTGTTGTGCAGCATCCTCTTCTCTGTCGGCGATGATGCTGTTGGCGATGTCGCTACAGGAGTGTTGCTCATTGCTTGCAGAAAGAATCTTAAATTAAAGAGAAAGACAGCCTCAAGAGGTGTTGGGATCAATTATGCGCGAGTGCTGAGAACAGTTAGTTCCCTTCAAACAAAAGGTCCCTCTGCTCTTCGAGAAAACCACTGATAAAGGTGCACGTCAGCAGCATAGCTGTTCTTCCACTGGGGAGTTCCACCATCGCTTTGTGCGCGTAGGCACCCAATCAATCCTCTACGCTACTTTTACTTTCACAGATAAAGAGTATTCTCCATTGATACTTTGGGTGCACGCAAATTTCTCCGCAGACATCTTGTTTCAACCAACCTGAGCCATCAGTTCCTCATTAGGCCTTAAAAACCCATTGCTTCATAGAAAGGTGAAACAGGCGTGAGATTATTCCAGAGATGGATTTTCTAAGAAATTAACTATATAATTAGCTATATTTCATATATTTGTTCATTATTTCTTTACTTGGCCCGCTATGTGTGCTCGGCGCGAGAATGAGTCAAAATGTGATTTTCATCGCCTTTATTGCCTTTGCTTGGAGGGCTCTGAGTACTTATCTTGAGTGTATACAATACTGAACCACTACACATCAACCATATTCCATATATGCCTATCATAGCGACTTATATGAGGACGCGATTTTTCTTTTTTTGCGTGAAAGTTCTTCCAGCTCAGGCAGCATAGAGGGTGGTTTCTTCAAACTGCATTGAACAAAGATATGTAATAATATTAACACGTGTACTTGGTTTCTTTTTTCCGGAGACCGCATTTCACCCACTAGCAAGTTAAGGTTATGATTCAGCGCAAGACGCACCTGCATGATTAAGAATCAATATAATCGTTCTTTCCATCTGTTGTCAGTGTTCTCGCGAAAACCTGTGTAAACAGAATTTATGCACGACGCGAATAGTATTGTACTTTCTGGAACGTATTCGAGCGCCAGTAATTGTTCTGGAACCTTCGCTGAGTCATGTAAAAAAGCCGATGTACTTGACCTACAGATCAGATTTTCGACGATCGCCGACTACGTGTAATCGCCGATACCGTTGCACTTTCACTGTCACTCGATTTTTTGCGCACATGTTCGCCCAATAAGAAGTTAGTTTCATGATTCACTGTTTTACAGCGAAGCTCTGTACGACTAGAATCCTGGAAATGCTTCGTCTCCGCAGCCAAAAACTCAACTAATCACAACGTGAGGCACGCGCTCCGTGTGCCGCTGGGTTTTTTGCAGCAGCACCCGATGGCACTCGTCTCCGCGCATCCGCGACATCGGCGGCGCCAGCCGTGCGGAGGAAAGAGAAAAAAGGAACCTGAAAGCTCGCGTTCGCACATAGCGTTCGCCGCAAGCGTTTTCCGGTAATGATTGCGGTTGCATAACCTGTAGTTGCCCCGAAGCGGCAACTGTAGCATACGAAGCAGGGAGTTACGTAACTACACTTTCATATATAAGAGACGAACCCGCCTAGTAACTGATTTTATTTGTGTTGTGATAGCGCTATGGAGAGGCCACGCATAGTTAGGATTCGCGAAAAGCAGCGTGAACGCGATGAGCGGCAATGGGACCAGCAACATCAATATACACAATGGCGTTGTGCTGAGGCGAGGCAGCACGCAGCGGTTCCTACCCAAAGCAAGCCACGCACAGTTAGGACGCCTGAAGAGCAAGCAACACGAATGCGTTGAGCGATGAAAGGAACAGCAACGTCAATATGCACAATGGCGTCGGCCTCAGACTTGGCAGGCTCCAGTTCAAGGCTACGTCACATTGTTCGATAGGATTAGGCGATACCACAGCTTCGTTGGCCAACCGCCTTCGCAGCTTGGATTGGAGCCCAATGTTTTTGCTACAGTGTTCTTCACCTTTACTACAACGTGTCACTGTTATGGCTTATGTTTTTTGAAAACTTAATATACTCGCAGACAACATTCACTGCGAATGAAGGGAAAGCTACGGGGGCAAAGCACCTACAAGCGAGAGCGCTTCTGAAAGAATGCCACACATTTTCAGCCGTGTTAGTTTAAGCTGGAGATGAGAAAACATAAAGACCTTATTTAATGCTGCTATATTAAAACATGCCACTGAGTCTCAAAATTGACTTATGTTGCGGCTTTTCTCTTCCGCGTTTGGGCAAGTGCGTGACAGTCGAGCGTGGATGTTGAAACGATTCATCGTCTGTTCAAAGGAACCAAAAGCGCTGTCAACCGCTGCCGTACTACTTGGAACGGTAACACTTGTGCAGACGCTCCGCCCCTGTAATTTTCTCTTCATTGCTACAGAAAGCTGACCGCGAAAGCTGACCACACATCTTACTTTGGTTTTGTCGTGCACGAAAAAGGACTCATTACTCGATCATGCATGGGTCGCGTGCACGCATCACACCGTTGTTGCGCCACACATGACTTATTCGGAGCTAAATTTAGCGTCTCGTTCGACGTTCAGAGAGGCATAGCTCGGCAGTAGTGCGTTTATCGATCCAAGTGGCACTGGTCGCGTTGGAGAGAGCTCACTCACCCACATTAGGTAAAATCTATCTAACTCAAACCGGCGCTATAAGGCTTACAAGTGCGAAATGTTGTTGCAGAGGTTTGACGGTTCCTTGGATATGGCATCCCGCTTTCTACACGTACAGTAGATGTGAGGAGACTTGGACAACAACACACATTTATGCGAATTGATGCCCACCAACTTTGATCAGTGCGGACCCACTACGAATAGAGAGTGAGCGCGATTGCAAGATAAGGCCGTACAAGACCTGCGCTAGCGGTATCATAATCAATAATATTTGGGGTTTTACGTGCCAAAACCACTTTCTGATTATGAGGCACGCCGTAGTGGAGGACTCCGGAAATTTTGACCACCTGGGGTTCTTTAACGTGCACCTAAATCTAAGCACACGGGTGTTTTCGCATTTCGCCCCCATCGAAATGCGGCCGCCGTGGCCGGGATTCGATCCCGCGATCTCGTGCTCAGCAGCCCAACACCATAGCCACTGAGCAACCACGGCGGGTGGTATCATAATCATGTAAACGTTGTAATGCGTGAATAAATGTAACTTGTGTATTCGGTTACTTCATTTTTGTACTCTGTAGTGCCCATACGGCCTCAGCAGACGTATCACGTGTCCCACGGTGGCTGCGTCCCCGATAGAGCCTGGGTGATTTGTTTCTCAGTGAAATCACAAAAATAAAGATTTTGACTTTTACTGGATATCTTTATATTGTATCAAAACATAGAGTGTCAAAATATGAGAAAAACTAATGCTCGCGATTATACGATAAACTATTCTTCTAAAAGTGATAATCTTGTCCTCGAGCCGAAATTTCAAACGCTGGTTACAAAAACAAAAAATTTGGCAAACAATATTTAGAAGTCTTTAGAGAAAGCTCAAGCCACACTAGCTTAAATTGCCACGTATTGAATTTTCTCGCCGAAATCAATATTTGTCGGGTTCCGAATGTGTATGCAAAATTTAGGGTGGTCTTACCCTTGGCATTCCACGGATGTCATGTGACAGTACGTGGAATGCACTGCCTGGCGGGCATCACAGGCAATGAAAGCGAACCACATTTTCACGGTGATTTAAGATGAAATGTACAAATTGGTAATAAAACAAACATATTGAAAAATAACGTGATTTCCCATTCTTACTCTCATTTTCTGCAGACTTTCCGGGCGGCAAACCAAAGGTATGCTGCGGCGACCAAGGCTTTCGCCGCTGTGGCCAGCTGTATGGAATCGAACCGATACACTGCTTCGGATGACTTCCTGGCATTCATGCAAGATCGCGGAATCACGTGGCCGTTTCGCGCCGCATCTTCAAGAAACGCTACCCTTTTCGACGTGTTAGACATCGTCCTAGATTTGGTCGTCAACTGGAGAGTGGGACTCTGGTTCGACGTCGTGGTGTCGCATACAGCTGCGCACGATGGCACTCCTTTAGTCGTCATCGGGGAGCCCGGAGACCTGGTCGTCCTGCGCTTGGAGCAGCTGGCGCTATTCGACGATGTGACGTATCATAACACCGTCCAGATGGTGGCTCGTTATCTCACAGGCGGCAACGTTTCCCTGGATGACGCGACTCGAAAAGTGTTGTTGCTGGACGAAGGAGCTTTCAGAACAATCGTACTTCCCACAGACCAAGCCGGCGACAGCGGTGACGGCTTCGATGTCCTGGTGCCACTCGGTAACATCACGCAGGTTTTCGGAAACGTCTTGTCAGTGGCTGACTGGTCGATACTTCTGGACAAGCATCTCAGCAGCGCCATTCGCAACGTCTCCAATGATACGAAGCTGCTGATCTTGAACAAGGAGCGATTCAGTCAGCTCGGTCATCTTGTCGGATTGTTTCCGGTTGCGAGAGTGCTGGACGTCGTTGGATGGACATTCTCGTATTCCTACGTCTGGATGGTTAACGCCAGCTTTGACTTCCCGGCGCCGGCAGGCACTGCTGGTAAGCTCGACACAAGCGTGTTGTGCTTTGTCGCGGCGCAAGAATCATTCGGCATAGCGCAGGCGGCGCCCGTTTTTCGAGACGCGTTCAGTGCCGACGAGAGATGGAAGGTGATGACGCTGCTGGAAAAGACGTCGGTGGCGTTCGTCGAACACGTAGTGGCTTCGGCGGCGATACCTAATTTTACAAAGACAGAGGCCGTGGCGAAGATCGGCTCACTGGCGTGGAGTTACTGGCTGTGGCCACTCGATCCTTACCTGCAGGTTGGTTCAGCGCTAGATGTGCTCTACGCCAACTTTTCGGAGACGTCCGCAAGTGTCTTCGAGTCCTGGATCCAGTCGAAGAAGGCTCTGAGGGCGGCTCTAGCGATTCCGCACTACGAACGCCTGATGACGTCGAGGTGAGGCACTCCTATGTTAATCTCGGGGAAATGCGAACGATATTTGTCGGGTGAAACTGGAGCGCTTAATTATTAGAGGCGCAAGATGCACCAACGGTTGCTAACACGGGTAATCGAGCAGTTCACACACGAATGCCTAGAACCTAACTGATTGCTCTTAATTGATATTGAGGTAGTTTTATATCTTGTAAAAAATTAGCACTCAACGAATGTAGTTGTTTCCCAAAGACAAAACTGGTCACAAAAGTGGTGTCCTGTGCCACGTTTCTTTAGTCCTGTGTGGCGTTGTTCAAAAGTGCGGTGTTTGTTCTTTCTGCTTCACACAAAACAGTACAATTCCTAGGGAAGTCAATGTATTTCTTTCTTTTTGTGTGTGTGTGTGTGTGTATGTGGATGTGTTCTTAATATAGGCGTCGTGCTCGAAAACAACGCGAAAAGTCCACGTTCATGTTGTTTCGTGTTATTTGCTGTCGAAAATTCGACATTATCAAATATCGATACAAGACGACTTTTACGCTGAGCTCTTGTTTGAACGTAGCTGTTGCAAACCGGAATTGAAGGAGCCAGCAATAGCGCTCCTCAGCAGAATGCCACATCCACTGAGTCACTGCAGTCATGAGTAACACCGGTGATAAATTACTCTGTGCATTCATATGTTAGAGCTCTTGTCGTGCCAGCAGCGGCAGTGGATATTAGCATTGACTAATGAGTAAGTTTGCACCGATCTGTCTTCAACTGCAGCATATACAACAACAACGAGCAAAGAGAACACAGAGCATGTGCTGCCCATGTCCGCATGCGCATGTGCAGTAAATGTCATGTGCTTTTTTTGCTCGTTCCTGTTTTAAATGGTGCTACTGAAGATGGTGGAAAAGCATGACGGGATAGAGTTTAGGACGACATTAACACCATGCTTTGGGGGCAATGCAGTTCACTTATGTCACTTACCTACGTTGTATAATATCACATTTCGTAGCTTTACGAAGTTTGGCGACGATAGTTACGAGGAAGAGAATGTGGTTTATCACGTGCCTCGGAATCATCGCCGCTGAACTTGCACTTCATCGATGAAGTTCAAATTTTCCATTCTTACATTAAAAAATACGTGTGTAACCTTCGCCAATGGTGGCGCATTTGACTTTCATTAGTAAAGCGTAAATGATACCTATATATCTGTAAAATTTAAGCGCAGTGAATTGTGATGGCGTTTGAAGAGTTTATCTGTCTATGGGGTTGTCCGTAACAATGTCGGTTGATGATGCGTCGGTAATCAACATTTCTCGAATTGGCTCCTGTGTGACTCAAGACCTGCGCGCGCTGCTGTTCTAACTCGCGGCAGGTACCGCTGGCAGTCGGGAAGTGTGCGATACCTGTACACGTTGAACGAACTTCGCTTCAGCCTGTCGGCACTGTTCCCTCCGTCATACGTGCGGCAAGGGTCGAGTGCCATGAGCTTTGCGGGGCTCGGGTTCAAGGTGGCCCGGCAAACAGCGCGTTCCGTGGACATGCGCGGTCGCACCTTGGACAGCACGGGCCTCGCGAGATCGTGGTGGCAGCTGGACAAACCTGAACGCCAGCAGTGTCGGTAATGTCATTTTGTTTACGCACGCGTAACACGTATCAACGAGAACCCTTTCGAATACCGATGGCAGCCGCCACGGTATTCATTCATTGCCACTGCGTTAGCGGTCATTTTTCAAGGAGGCACTGCTCGCGTTTGAGAGAGCTCACTCACTGCTATTACTCGCCCAATTTTTGACAGTTACGGAATCGAGTTTTGCTTTTGTGCGAAACATAAGATAGGTCGCATATGCCCGATAGTTGACAATATGCTGAAGGATTAGCAAGTAAAGGGTAAGTAAACCATGTGACCGGGTACATCAATCGCGTTAAGCAGGTTGTGTATGTCATTATATTATCTTGTGGTAGAGAGTACGTGGGGCAAAAGAAGCGCTGTATGCATGTTCGACTTAGGAAACATGAGCTTTCTCTTCAAGAGGTTGCGCCACTTCATTTCACGGAGCTCTGCAAGTCGTGCGGCTGTCGCCCCTATTTAAAAGAAAAAATAATGCCGTTTATAAACACGCGAGCCAGTTGACAATATACATCAATATACAGCTAATATTTTTCGTTGAGTAAAGCCCCACGTCCTGCTGTGGTTCTGGCGCGCGCCGTTTGAACGAGCGCACCGGGATTTCGCTTCGGCCGTTTTGGGCACATTGCGCATGGTTACCACTCCGTACATAGCTCTAAACGTTCTTGGTGCGTCTTTTTCGTGGCCAGATATCCAGTGGCCAGATACCCAGATCCGTCTTTAATAAAGAACAGGAGGTTTAGATATTACAAGGCTTATGGTTGCCACGATGAAGGCAATAATTGTTTAGGTAGCCTTTCTTTCGTATATATTCATGCAACGACAATAATTGCGCGAAGTTTATCACGCCTGTCCCCATGCCTCATAGTTGTAGCTGCATCATGGCTTAAAGCTAATAGGTGGGCAAGTTGTTTGACGTTCATTGGGATGGATACAGGCACCGGTAGCTCCCCCTTATTTATATATGCGTGAGCAGTGGTAGTGGCAAAGTGGAAAAAAATTTGTATGTATGTATGTATGTATGTATGTATGTATGTATGTATGTATGTATGTATGTATGTATGTATGTATGTATGTATGTATGTATGTATGTATGTATGTATGTATGTATGTATGTATGTATGTATGTATGTATGTATGTATGTATGTATGTATGTGTGCGTGCGCGCCTGTGTGTGTGTGTATGTGTGTTTACGTACGGGAGACGTTCGGAAAGTAAGTTTCACACGGAAGCATTATTACAAAAAATTAGAGCATGGCATCATGAACTTCACACCTTGCACTATTTTTCCACATCTTCGCCATCGACATTAACACATTTGTTAAAGTGTGGAGTCAGTTTGAAGGAACCATTCTGGTAAAACTTGGTGCCCTGCGATGCAAGGAAATGTCGTACAGCCAGCTCCACCTCAGCATTGTTTTGGAAGTGACGTACCGATAGCGCGGCTTTCAATGCAGGCAACCCGTTCAACGCAAATGCCCATTCATACCGGATAACAGCACGCTATTCCATCGGCGACTACGTTGTCAGTACACGTATGTCTCCAATCGTGATCTGTACTCGAATAACTTCGGGCACACTGGTCTGCTCTACTCTCCCTTCTTCAACGCTCTGCGCATGCGTCACGCCTCTTCCACTGCCGCTCCTTCCGTCGTTGAACCAGCAACGGGGGTGGATTCTTGTGGCATTGATTGTTTCACCTGGTGTACCATCTTCTCCTTAAAAAGAATGACGAAACTTACTTTCCCAATGTCCCTTGTATATGTATGTATGTATATATATATATATATATATATATATATATGTGTGTGTGTGTGTGTGTGTGTTGTGCAACTGACGGTGGTCGCTCCTAACAACCGTGAGTTAATTGCACTTCACTCCTCGAAGAGGCAGGACGTGTGTCGAGTGAGCTCCTAAACACTTTTACAATGGGATGAACGCGATTTCAATCATGGAGGAACTTCTTTCGCATTTACCGCTAAATCGCCGCTAATTTTTATTCTGACTCACAAGTAGCTTTTATTAGAAAGCCCATGCCGGCATACGCACACCTGGACGCAGCCACACGTAGCTGAACTCACAAGACTTCCCGTACAAGCACTTAACAAACAAAAATTCACGATACACATTACAGCACAAACAATTTGTAGTATTGCTCGGGTGCTTTGTTATGCGAGCATCCAATGCTTTGTGGAAAACATCTTATTCATGATTATGAATGTGACACCGTTCTATTGCAGGGGCAGGTCAGTGAATATAAGGTTTAAGTGCTGAGCAGGACGAAGAGGCAGTCCGAATGACAGCAATGTCGAGCCCGTTGTGTTTTCCTTGTGTTTCACGTATACCCGTACCGATGTTAGTCCCAGAAGAACAGTCCTTGTGTCGCTATCGTAACAACCTATAGTCGAGTGTCTCGCGAATGTAAAGTGATCTATCGAAAAAAAAAACTTGCAATGGGAGAGCTATAGGAAGCCATGACGTTACCTCAGATGATGCCCAGTGTCTTTATATTCATGCGCACGCAGTTTCGACGTGGCCGAGTCGGCGACAGAGCGAAGTTTGCTGGTCGATCTGTTTGCCATCGACCTGGCCCTGGAAGCCATGCAAGTGACCTCGGTGCGGAGCCAAAGCGACATGCCAGTGCGACTGAAGCTGCTTGAGTGGCTGTCCGATGAACAGACTTTCTACGTGAGCTACTGCAAACGCTACTGCGGCGAGCCACGCGGCCAGCTTGCGTGCAACCTGGCCATGAACGGTTCCCAGTTCAACGATGCGTTTAAGTGCCGCAGGAAGGAAAAGACGGCTTCGACCTGCGTTTTCCTTTAAATGACTTTTGAAACATGACACTGGTTATCTTGTTCTTTAACACGAATATTTCCTCGCCTACATCGGCGTTTTATTGTACGCGGTCTCTTGCCTGAGGATGGGTGCAACGACGTGGCGCCGCTCGCCTCAGCCTTACCCGCTCTGAAGGAGACGGAAAAGCACGGCGGCGACGGGAGGAGGGAGGGCAGTCACATTTCGCGCCGTTCGGTGTTCCAAAAGCCTGGCTGCTCGCTTTGCTACAGTGAGCTATAGCTTTGCCGTTCCCTCCACCAGCGTGGTTTATTGCATATAATTATAAACGAGAAGAAAGGGGGCTAACCGGCGCGCCCAATTTTCAGGTAGCATGTGTAGATTTACTGACCAGTTGCTTTCACCCAAAAGGATTACGTACTCGTGACGCCTGCGCCAGAAAGGATGTTCCGCATTCGCCACCAAGGTTTATGAGTTGTGGCGCTGGCTAATGCTCCCCTAGTTAGTTCCAGTAGTAAAAATGTAACCAACCAAGAAAGTGGGTAGAAAAACGGCGCCGCGGTAGCTCAATTGGTAAAGCTTCCCACGCGTAATGCGAAGAAGTGGGATCATTCCCCACAGGGTGCCGTGAGCTGCTGAGTCCGTGGTACCAGCACGTCTGACGGGGATCACTGCTCCTGCAAGGGGCGATGGCTAGCGGCTACGAATAAGGCTTCATGTGACGCTTCCTTGATTGTTGTCGCCATTGACACCGGTGGCACGACTTCCCTGCGACGAGGGGCCGCTCTCGTTGTTAGTTAAACGAAAGGGTGAGAAGAAAAGCGTTGTGTCGCGCTAAACGGGCTTTGCGGCGACGATGACTGCGATATGGTGACAGAGTAGCGCACGTCGTCTCTATGGAAACAAAGCGCTGCATAAGCGGAGGTCTGTCTGCGGCGCCTGCTGGGAATCGCACCCACGCGTTACCGACCCGCTGCCTCTCGCGATCTCCCGATTAGCGAGGCAGACGTGCCGCACTTCGCTCCGTTTGGAACGTGTCGCACGGGACAGATTGTCCGCGCCAGCCAATATATCGTGAAATAAAAACACGTGTATAGCTGTGCTCAAATTTTCCATTAGGGAGCGTCGTAATCGACGGCGAATTTCTTTTTCTTTCTTCTTTTTTAAAGTTGAGCTGTATGTCTACCCTACTATATATTTTTCAATGTCCGTGCCTCAGCACTTCCGTGCCCTCTATTAGCAGACAAAGCAAACCTGTAAGGGATGCGCTCATACCTGGCGTAGTAAGACCAAAGCTTGGAAACGGGCAGTGAGTAGCAGCGAAGATCGTGCCCCAGAGGCTTCCCGTAAGCGGCGGGCTCGTCAGGAAGGCTGGCGCCGTGAAGCGGAGAATGCGGTGAAGCGACGCAGGTACCACGTCCGTAAATTGGACAAGCACATTGGTACGTACGCGATATTTCAGAGGGACTTTCTGGGCAGACATTTCGGATTCAGTTGTGCGGTGTGCGGAACACTGGTTCGAGAACCATTCGATGGCGATTGGTAACGTTCGAGATGTCGCGAAGCGCGAACGTAATGCAGTTTTCACAGCTACCCCAGCCCCTGACTTAGCCAGTTGCTCGGTTGGCTGTGCCGTGGGAGCGCTAATGGACGTAGCACACATCGATGATTTGCTGTGACATATGGTTGCTAGCAAGCAATGTGCTGCATTTCCGCGCCTGCGGAAAGAACCGAATAGGCAGTTAGTATGTTGCTTGCGCTGTTTTGAGGTGGCCGCGTGAAATGTGTACTGCCCAAGAACAAGCTGCTGACGAGGCCCAACTTTGGGACCGCAGGCGTGAACGAGAGCGGCAGGTGGCTCGAACCAGCTTCAGTTCTGTTGTGTGTGACCGATTGTGGTTTGAAAACCACCTATCGGTGATTGCGAACGTTTCTTACCACAATGCTTACAGCTCCGCTGGTCACCAACCTTCGCAGGCCGGAATGACCTTGAATTTTTTAAAAGTCCTACCATGTCGCGGTTTGACCCGCCGTGGTTGCTCAGTGGCTATGGTGTTGGGCTGCTGAGTACGAGGTCGCGGGATCGAATCCCGGCCACGGCGGCCGCATTTCGATAAGGGCGAAATGCGAAAACACCCGTGTACTTAGATTTAGGTGCACGTTAAAGAACCCCAGGTGGTCGAAATTTCCGGAGTCCTCCACTACGGCGTGCCTCATAATCAGAAAGTGGTTCTGGCACGTAAAACCCCATAATTTAATTTTTTTTAATGTCGTGGTTCGTAACGCTCAACCTGCAGCATAGTTTCGTGATTACCATGGCTACCAATACGGATAGATGTACTGTGAACGATTAGGGCACACAACAGAGCTAGCACCGTGACAAACACTGCCTTTGTGTTTCGGACAATGCAACAGAACGCAAACAAAAAAAATGAACTGTGCAAACGAGCTGTCGGGCGTTATAGAAAGAAAATATTGTCTATTTGTTGTTATCTAGCAGATAATACAGCAAAATACTGGACATTTGGCCGTCCCGAGTGGGTCAAGTTGCGACATGGGACATTTACTCAAAAAGTCGAGATTTTCCCGCTAAAGTCCGCACGGTTGACAACCCTATATGTAACGTGTAAGCTCGTGCAGCGCTTACTTTTGTGCACCGCACAGGGCGCAAATTTAATTCCATACACTGTTAATGTGCGTGGATTACACAGTTCACTAGCTATGCCTAAACGGCGACAAAGTTAATGCGAATGCCTACGCGGGACCATAGCATGTCTCATCTACAACTACTTGGTGTTGATACTAGACAATCGTGCGAGCGTTTATGACCTAATGGTTAGAATGTAGAGCTACTTTGCACGAAGACAAAGGTTCAGTCCCATCTTCAGGTGTGTATACATTCGTTATATTTCTTTTTTTTATGAGCTATTTAGCGGGTTAGCAGGTGCTGCACCTACGGTCAGAAAAGCTTCCTTTTAGAGCAAGTAATTCAGTTCGTCAGTCCTGTATTGCTTATGTGCATTGAAAACGTTGTGTAGCCTTTTGAACCTTGATTTTTAAGTTATATGAAACGTGCAAAAATCCATCACCGCACAAAAGCAGTTGAAAGAGTGTCGCAGGCCCCATCTCGCAGGCATCATGCAAGAGCGCCTCCAGTATGCCACGAAACGCAAGTGTGAATGTTCGCATTTGGCTTTTCACTTAAATTAGAATCTAACACATGCCTTAACCTGCGCGTGCGATATCTGCGCAGATCTTCTTACAGAAGATTCGTTCGTCAGACGCAGAAAATAAAGGCAGATAGTGTTACTGGGGCTTGCTTTGCACTTCGTCATTGTCTCACATGACTACTACATTCTGCCATGGCCAAGCTGAACCAGTCGGCCGATTGAATGACTCGGAACGAATAAAACAGAAGAAAGAATGCTTACAAAATAGAGACCTGCAGTGAAAATTGACATGTCCATTGGAGAATACATTTTAGGTGCCGTATGATAGCGGATAGGTCTACCCATACGCTAGTAGCTTGTCATAGAGCTGTAGACTCGATATCAAAATGTGTGAGCCAGGGATAACGTATACTTGTGACTTAAATTCAGGATGGCATTGCCCAGCACCAACGCGACTGATCCAGGCTGTAAGATGAGCAACCTGTTTTCATTGATGCAGCACGTTTCATATGGGGCCCTGACAGTTTCAATTGCATTAAATAAAGCTGTTGGCTTTCCCTGTCTCTCTCTCAACTGGAGCGTCTTCCTCCACCATATTCGTACCACCACCTGCGCCTCTACGTTTGCGGAGCACATCTTTGTTGTCATTTGATTGAAATCACAGTCTTCCGGCTGCGTATATGTTGTTGTTTGTTTATGAGTGTGTTCCCAAAAATACCTGAGGACCCAGCTCAGTATGGCTGGCGACGTTAATTCGACTAACATTCAAGCAACGTAGCGACACACCACATTACTGAAGACTCGTCTGCAGTGACAGAAGCAGGCTAAGAATGATCATTGCACTATAGGAGAGTGTACGCCAGATTTGGGGGCTAAAGTGACTATAGCATAAGCGTTATATGCTTACGAGGAACACTTTCACGAAGTATTTGACTAACCGCAGACGACTCAACGGCAATTTATTTCAATTTTTAATTGAAGAAATGAGACATGGCACGCTTCTCCGGACTCTTCACGACTGTCATCACGAAAATGTCACTGAGAGCGAAAATCATGGTAAAAATAGTTTGCAGAAACCCGACAGGGAGATGCAAATGCGCGTCTCCCACTTATACCCCCGTCGTCGTCGAACTGAGGCGCACGTTTGAAGCTGAGCAGACGACGGATGAGTTCGTTGTCGTCAACGTTTTGGTGGTTCACGAAGACTCCGTGACGTCGGGTACTCGGGATTTACGTGACTCAAAGGTTATCCTCCCCTGCTTGCGGGACTTCAGCAAACTGGCATTGTGGGATGGAAATCAATTTATGTTAAATTACTGGGTACACAATTGTGCATAAGACGGCCGTTATTATAGTTCCCTAGATGCTGTTTATTGCTTAAGAGTAAAAAGAAACAAAAACTAAGTGGCGATCCTAGCGGTAAATGCGAAAGAAGTGCGTTAACATCATGTCGCACCTATTTGAGGTCCCACATCCGTGATTTAAACCACGTTCAGCACATCCCAAAGTGTTGCTTACTAAAGCTTACTCCACACTTCCGACTTCTTCCAAGATGAGAGTGCAAACTGATGGCGATCCCGGAGCATATATACATACACGGTCTTCAATCAGCTTTCCCATCCTCGCTGTACCTCTACCATGTGACCGGCTTCCCACGGTTCAGACACAAACTCCTTTCCATTTAGACGCTTTGATGCTAGCGCATAATAATCATCCGTGATCTTGGTGACCGCAATCCTTTTAATACGCCTACGTGCCACAGGCCACAGCATGCCCACCGTCAGACACCACAAAGAAAGCGTCGCTAAACGTGGCCTCTCAACTGCAGCTAGATTTTTCCCAGGTTGGAACGGCAGAAATTGAGCGCAGCATATTAACTTCGAACAAACTGTGACGTGATTCCTTAGGCCTCTTCTTTAGGCTTAAAATCTTGGTTTTATTTGCCCGTTAAAAGAGCGTGCCGAATTGCCATATTCATCAGTCGGCCATTGCCTCCCCCCCCCCCCCTTTTTTTTTTGTTAGCGAAAGCGAGCAACGTTTCAGGAGCTAGATAGCCGACAGCAACAGTACTCCAAAGTGAGCAGACTTATAATGCTAATTTCATTAAAATGTTCGTCGAACTGTCAAACTCTATCTATGGTAATCATATTTAGCCTTTTGAAATGTATGCTAAATTGCTTTTACGTCGTTGACTATTTTAATTATTGTTCAACTGAGATGCGTAGAAAAGGTTTTACTGATTTACGTCCAACCTGTTAGGTAATAACACTGTGGAGAGGCAACTGACCCGACCTGACGATTAGATATTCTGTTCGGTTGTTAATCACGCAAGAACATTTTCGTCATTATCACAGGATCATATCCATGCGGAAAACAATATATGGGCAGGCCGATGTTGGCCGTCTCTACAAAGAAAATAATTTCAACACACTTTTCATATGCTTGGCCCTTATGAATGGCTCATTTTTTCCGGCGGGAAATAACTCACGCTCAGTTTAGCGATAATCACGACTCATAACTCTGGCTAAATTCAGAGCGAGAACTACTGGGACACAGGCTAAGGCACAAGAAAAGATAGCACACGGCGCTACTTGCAACTGAAAGTTTATTAAGAAGGTTAGGGCTTATATAAGCTCGAAATGTCCTATGTCACCAAGCGTCATGAAACGACTTAAAAGCATTAAAGAAATAAATTGCAGCATTGCCATTTGTTGGGCATGTTGGTAAACTGAAAGCATATTTAGCGCCAGCAAACAAGGACGGAAGGGAGACGACAACACAATGCGCTAAATATGATCTTGATATGATAGCGCATTGTGTTGTCTCCCTTCCGTCCTTGTTCGCTGGCGCTAAATATGCTTTGCATTAAAGAAGCCGCAAAGAAATGTTATTCATCGGTGTTAGCTCCCCAAAAAATTTCTACGGGTTAGGTCGTATCTAGAATTGTATTTCTTTGGTTTCTTTCTTTTTTTTCTTTTGTGCCGTTTTACGACGCTTGATGAGATAGTACATGTCAGGCTTATATAATCTCTAGCCTTCTGAATAAACTTTCAGCTGTAATTAGCGCCGTGTCCTGCCTCTCTTGTGCCTTAGCTTGTGTCCCAGTAGTTGGCGCTCTCAATTTAGCCATGCCTCCGCACCAACTCGCCCATTTTTTCACTTTTGAACGACTCATAAGCTGACTTAACGGCAGTGAGCACCGGATGTCCTCATAAAAAAAAAAACTTTCAAAAAAGACGTTCATGAAAATATGCTAGAAATAAAGGACGCAGACTGGTACGCCATATGCAGCCTTCATTAATTCTGGCGTGCTCATTTTATGAACATCTAGCCTGACAATGTGAAGTCATTGGTTAAGCGTGACAGGCGCTTTATCAAATTTATGCATAATTTCTTTTTTCTCCTTTCCCTTTCCTCTATTTCCCTCTCCTGGTAGTGGCTAACAGGTGCTGACATAGCGAGTCACTCTGTCCTTTCTCAATCATTCGTCTTTCTTTCTTTCTTTCTTTCTTCCTTTCTTTCTTTCTTTCTTTCTTTCTTTCTTTCTTTCTTTCTTTCTTTCTTTCTTTCGGCCCGAAGAGACCGAGAAGGGTCAACTTTCCCTGCTTTTGTTGGCGCTCGATAGCGTGAAGAGAGCCTGGATTTGGGTAGAACACTTGCCTCGCACCACAACCTCCTTCTTTCTTCCCGCTATTGAATGCGGGGCGATTATCCGCACGGAATTACCGCACCGCGGAGCACCCGTCCAATATCACGTCGTCAAAAGAGCCTCTTGGGCCACCCCTTCAGGAAGGAGGCGTGGGCTTGGCTTGACTCCGGCTTGCGCATCGCGGTGGCGCCACAATGCGGCCACTAACCCCACATTTCGGAGGTTACGACTCTCCAGCGTCCCAACGCCTCGCTGAAAGAGAAGGGGGGTGACGTCACGGCTTCCGCTTGTTCACCTGAGGCCCGCGTAGGCCACGACGCCGAAGCCGCGGCAGGGTTCCTGTATCGATCGGGCCCTGCCGCCACCTACTGCCTCGCTCTGTGCCGAGATCATTTTATTGCGGCTGTCTTGCCAAACTGCCGTTTTACTGCCACGGAAATTGCTTTCAGTCACGCGTCCGTGCAAAAGTTGCATTTCTTCAGAGTTTGAAACGACGAGAAAAATATATAATGGCAAGTCATCTGTGCTTCCGTAGTTCCATGGAGATCAGATGCATTCTTTGAAGACATCAATAGGAAAAAAATCCGCCTCCATTCTACACAGTGTAAGTTGATCTACAGCGAAGCTGTTGCCGACGTTAGACAGTCATCACCGCAAGAAGCAACGAACGTCACGCACGCACGCAGATGTGCGGATGTACAGCGTACATCCTCGCACTTATAAGCCCTCCGCCATGCGCAAGTGCCTTATTGAACTCATTGAATTTTCGAAAGTAAATTGCGTCAGAAAATTTGTAAGGTGTTCCTAAGGCGCTGATAAAATGTGAGATAGTGAATGTTCGTAAATTAGTCTTCGAAAGATCACGTTATGAGCGTCAAAATGTGTCCGCCTCGACTAGGAACTCGTCTGCAAAAAACACCACGTTCGCTGCGCTTATCGCCTTTTTATACAGAAACCTGTATTGTCTCAAAAAAGAAAGAAAACACCCTGCCTTTTAAGCCAATGAATTTATTTCTGTATCTACTGTCCTTAGAAACAAACCATGGTTCCTTGAGACCGAAAACTGCCACAAAAGAAAGGTAAAGGTGACGAGCTTGGTAGCATTTGCCACCACCACGTTTCAAAGGAGACGCTCATAATATCCGTATATCGAGCCGCTGTATACTTCGGTTGCAAGTCGTATAGTGTCTGGGTCAGAGCCTAAGCAGTAGTGCGTGGGCTCGAAGGTGCGGCTCTGCAAGGACAGCTACAGGCCGTCCAAACGACATCCACAGAGCCTTGGTGGCACACAGTGTGTCGCTTTTGTTGCGGTATTTCGTGACAATTCAGATCGTTCTCCATTTTTCCTATTATCTGTCACTCCGTGTGAGAGACCCCGGCAATAGCGACGGCCCTGCAGTGTGAGGGATTGAAAGGCTAATGAGGTCCCGAATGGAAAACCAGGAGGATCGTTACGAAATTTGGTCGATTGTTTATTCACATGCACATGTATCATGGTCGTTGTTTACAATTTCAATTGTGCAGACAGCTTGCTTATTTATAATTATTATTTTTTTACAATAACAATTGTCTCGGGTCTTGATCACGCGTCGCCGGGCGGAGAAGCGTACATATCTGCGCGGTTTTAACGTACCGACCGTTCTTGAGCCTACACTCTAAGAAAAGTTTACACCCCTTGGAGTGCCCCTTCTGTCGCACAACGATAATCGTCATCGGCCTTGATGCGTTTCCTTTCTTGAAAACACCGCGCCCCGCTACTTTCCTGTCGGGAATGCTATCATGCTGACAACGCGCATGCCGTTCGTTACTGGAAAGTACCGGGCTCGCAGCGTTAGAGAAAGGAAACGCATCAAGGCAGATGACAATTATCGTTGTGTGGCAGAAGGGGCACTCCAAAGGGTGTAAAATTTTCTTAGAGTGTAGCTAATAGCATCCACAGTTCATGAGAAAACTATGCTAGCGTTTTCCTGAATATATAGATTGCGATCGACAATGGTTTCTATAATGTGCGCACAATATATTTGTTATCGTTTATTAGACAAGACCGTCCGAAAATTGACGAGCAGGATTGCCGTTATTTTAAACCACTATTGGCAATCTATAACTCAACAAAGAAATGTTCGTAGCGCAAGTACACGGGGAACAAGGAAGAATAGTAGATACAGAGCGATAGAACATTGTTTTGTTGAGAAGGAAGAACATTTTTAAAATTCAGATAAAAAATCATGTAGATCCTAAGCACTGTGGGAATTTATGTTATGCGAACCATTTGGCAGGGAGCTGGGTATTCAGCACCGTTTGGAGTTCTTGAGAGAAATACCAAGTGAACCGAGGTGTCCCTGTAAATTGAGTAGTTGTGTGCGACGATCGGACGATTGTGGCCTAACGGTTAGGGAACCCAGATATTCTGCTCCACGGCTGAGGTTCGATTCCAACATTTGTAACACATTATATTCATTTTTTCTAAAGCAAGGTGAGGCAGTGACCTACCGCAATGTGCCGAATGAGACGAATAATACTTCGCTTTAATGGATTAATAGCAGTCGCAAATGTCTGTCACGAAAGAAAAAAAAGGAGCTATCAGATATGCCCAAAGCACCAAGCGACGTATCCGTAGTGGTCCTTTATTATTTATGTCGTGTCGTGTACCAAACATGACTATCCGTTTCTGCGTATGTCACGCAGAAACTTCCTTACGCCTTTGAAAGGGAAAAGCTTTCCTTTGACGTCACCAGAATCATGCCAAAGCAAACCTCGTGAGCAGGTTTTTGTCAACCATTATTGAGACAACCTTCAAATATGATATATGCACTTGTCGCTAAGTATACAAGATTTAGAACTTCAATTATGTTGACTCCCTACCCGGAGCTTTAATGGTGTGCACAAGTTAATATAAAAGCGAGCTCTATACGGTATTCCAGCGCTTGATATCATATCAAGATTTCCTTATAATGTATAGAGTTTTGGTTTCGATTCATTTGTGCAGAAAATTACAGTATAGTGTTTACGGTGCAAATGGGCACGCAGGCACGCACACATTCACACACACACGCACGCCAACACACACACACGTACGCCTGCACGCACACACACATGCACAAACGTACACACAGCTCCACACACGGCTACACACACACGTTATCGCGTGCGCGTGCGCAGGCGCGTTATGAATGGCAGGTCATTATATCTCTTCGTTCTGCATCGCGCTTGGCACTCGCAATGCGCGTCTCAACCCCGGGAAGCGATTCCTCCGCTTCCATTAAACTCACATTTTCCTTCTCTACTGTGTTTGCGTTCGATGCTTGATGCATATTTTAGTGTGACGTGGAAGACAGGAAATTTTCTTTTATTTCAGCGAATTTTAAAATGGTGACACCCTGTAATGCGATGTCGGGTACTTCTCGCACGACGCACGCAAAGAGAGAGAGAGGAGCAGGTACGCACGGAAAATGAGTTAATAAATTTTATTCAAGGTGGGTTGGCTCTGTGGCTTATGCTGGGGTGCAGGAAGACGGATAGGGTCTAGAAAAGAGTGGTGGGGTTGAACCTAACACCGCCGCCGAAGACGAGACGCTCTTCAGAACGTCAACGCCCTCGGCGGCGACGAAAATTCCCTCCCCTCCACTGAAAGCCTAGAACCGGCCGGCCGCGCCAGTCCCCCGAGCGTAGTAGCACAGGGACTATAGGGCAGCTCCGGCAACCACCATGGGTGGATAGATCCACTCCTTCCGAGTTTTTGCAGTGCCACGATGTTGGTTGCGGTGTCTTGGAGGCCTGGGCCATACCAGCGGATGTGGCATATAGTGAGCGGTGCTCCTTCTTGGCATGTCGAGCACTTGACCTTGGGTGGTTGCGACAGCATGGAGTCAATTTGAGCCTGAAGTTATGCGCGCTTCGGCAGAGCCACATAAGCACGCCGCTTCTCAATAACGCCTTCATTGAGCATAAATCCCTTTGTGGGTTTTGTGAGTTAGGTCTTGTGAACTTCTCGAGAGGCCTTTCGATAACGGATGCTTTTTGAGGTGGTGTTGTCGCCCGTAGCCTCTTGCGCTGGGCGGCAGATGCTTCAGCTCGTTGACAATCTGGATCTCTCGGCAGAGGAGGGTCAGGTACGGGTCGGACTGCACCAGAAGAGAGGGGATGCACCATGCCGCTGGCTGGCGCATTGACAGCCTCGTTGTCTTGGATGCCCACGTGACTCGGTACCCAACCCACCCAAACTCGAGTGCCAGTTTTTTCTACGACCTTCTTACACAGGCACTAGAAGTAGTATGCAGTCGGGCCTATTCTTGGTAAACCAGTTAGCATTCTTAGCACGTCCGTACAGTCAGGCTACGCATACAGACTCGCTAGTAGGTGACGATGACTCCGATCATATAAATGTCATCTTGATTGTCTTTAGTTCGAGCTCGGCAAATGCTGGTGAACATTCGTACTGAAAAAGACAACCATGTTTTCTTTATGTTCCCATCATAGATCAGTACCGCCGCGAGCACTGCCACCTGTGAGGTTTCATCTCGTGCCAGGTCAGTATGGATGACAATCCCCTTGATATGCACAGCCCTTAGCATTATTTGTATTGTCTGGCTGTGGTCTTGCTTACTGGTAGCCCTGAATAACTTTCCGCGGGTGTACGCAGATGTCCTCCCGTAGTAGCACATGAAATGGAACGCATTTTGCCTGGAAGCGTTGCTTCTCAGAGCGCCACAGTTGTCCCTTTTTTGTCCATTCTTATTTCGCACCACGTCCCTGGTTTCGAGTTCGTATAATTTCTTCAAGTGTCCGGGGTTTGCACACCTATACAGTTCTATCTGTTTATGTGGTCCCGTGAGGATAGCGCCCTGTGCGAACTTTCAAGTTTGACTTTTTGAACATTTGTTAGTGAACAGCAGCTAGCGCCGTAACCCACCCTCGATCTTAATGTTGAAGTTACTAACGTTTGTGTAAGACGTGTGCCTTACACCACTATTGCGGTGCGATATGCGCTTGATGGTGTGCAGAAGGCAGCGACACGTCGGTGAGAGCGACTTCATCCATGTGCTTGCGCCACTGCCCCTCTCGTGAAAAGGACTGCCAAGAAGCGTATGTATCGTTCACGTGGCCACACAGCCACTGTTTCTGTCAGTATCAGAAGCACTTTATCCCATTCGGGCGGTTGTTCTCCTGTAGGAATGAACTCTTGTCATCTCGAGTGAAGGTGACATGTCCGTTGACAGCAGGAAGTCGGTAAACACGATCAGGGCTTTCTGGATCGCCCCGTAGGCCTTCGCAGACCAAGGATCATCTTGCCGCTATGTCCACACGGCGATAACGTCCGCGCGTATTGTCTGTAGAACACCAGAGACTGCCTGCATACGTGCTGCAATGCCTCGCATCGCCATTTTGTAAGGTGTCGGTGACAGTATGGCTGCTTCAGACACTCCCCTGGTATTGTCAAAAATACGAGGGCCTTTCTTGCCCTTGCAATTTCATACGATCGACCATGAAGAAACAATTTGCCAAAGTTTACTATGCGGGTGCCTGTCCCAGATTTCTCCAGCGCCTCGATTACCACTACATGCTGGACTGTGTCAAATGCCTTCTTAAGATCCGCTTCTACAAGGATTCCCAGGCACTTCGTGTGGCTGCGCCGAGCGTTGGCCATTCGTCTCCGGAGGTACAGGCCCTTGTGAGTGGACAGGTTTCAGGGGAAGCCCGTTTGCGCCGGAAGGAAGTGACTTGTACTTTCTTGCAAATTGTGGCTAAGTCGAGTCCGGCACATACGCTCTTATAGTTTGCAAACAGTGAGCTTCAATAAGGTACTACGCCTGTTGCTAACGCTGTCTGGTGTCTTGCCTGGCTTTGGAATCGAGGTTACCGCAGCATGTTTCCATCCTGGAAGCACAAGTTGTGAAACATCACTGAAGTAGTGTGCAATTCACAGAGGCGCTGTTCATCTGGCATGTAGCACAAGCACGAAGATATGTAATGACAAGCGCATGCGTAAACATCATCGTCAAGGCCCCAGTGGTACACAGAAACCACCTTTCTTCTATATAGCGAACTCTCACTTGCAGACAGCAGGCCTGCAATGCAAAGACTTCTCCAGAGCTTTTCCTTATCATCACGTTTTCGTCCCGGTATAGCGTGAGAGACCTGAGCATGGTCCAGCGAACAATGTGGCGAGCGCGGCTGCCTAACAAAATTAAGTGAAAGCCGGTTTCAAACGCACAAGAACACACGCTCTCGGGCAGCGTTCTTCTGCCTGGCGTGCTGCTGCACAGGCTGTCTAGCAAGGACTTCGAGAATCACACCGGAAATGAGAATAGCTTCCCTGTGGTATCACCGTCGACAAGTGCTTGGCTTGTGCAGTGAAGCCGCATATCACTGAACTGGCCGGAAATTGAGTACGTATGGTTGAACCAGAACGGTGTGCTGTGGAGCGAAGGCGGTTAAAGGGACGCTGGCTTGTACGACACTCTTATGTGACGCTGTACTTGCAGGAAAGCGGCAGTTGTGGGATACTGAAAAACCGAATCAGATCCAGCCTCCCAAAGTGTGAAGTTATAGCCTCTGCTGCATTATTGCTCATGAGATTGTCTCAGAGAAAACAGACGACTGTGGTCAGTGGGCCATATCTAGCCTAGATGCAAAGTTTCATGTTGCTTCCATCTATGTGTGCTTGTGCCGTCAATTATAACAAAATTATGCAGATATCCATCACACATGTCGGAATCTATGAAGCTTGTCGAGTTTGGAGCGGTTGCAATAGGTGTGCGACGCCGTTCCGTTGGGTTGCGTTTCCGAGTTCTCCATGCACCTCGCTTCCCTCTGTGGATGGGATGGCAGCGGGCAAATAAAACAGTCACTCGGCTGTCATCCAGCCCTCAGGAAAATCAATGGGCTTCCGCCATTGAATTACTTTCTGGCAAGATTCGGGCCTTGCTAGCGCCGTGTTCTTTCGCGCGCGAAAGAACACGGCGCGCTTACACGCTGCCTTCGTTTCCTCGCGCACCCGAGATTAAGTCACGATCATCGGCAGACCCTCGCAAGCTTTCACTCGCGTAGGCGAGCGGCGACGATGTTATTGTCGATCTTATACGAAACATTACGGCGACGGCGATGGCAGAAATGCGCTTGGAGGGTCCATATTATTGATGCCGCTATAAAATTGGAGGGAAGTTCACAAGCGTTGGTAAATCGCAGCGTAGAGAAAACGATGCAATGCTAGCACATCACGCCTGGCCGTGGCAGCATTTAGGTGGTGAACGGAGTGGTAATAGGGTCATGAACTCGGAGAACTGGCTCACGGGACCGCAACTACTTCATACGGGTAGGTTACCACATTCTATTGTGGTAGGAATTATACGGACGATCGAGGCGCATTCACGCCATGGGCGTTGCCGCCAGTGCAGGTGTTTTGTGTTGTGTCGCTGATCTGCGATGCGTATAAACTACAGTGTCTAGGTGCGCCGACAGCTGATAGCTTCATGTGCTTAGTCCGCGTTTAAATTAGAGGCAGCACGAAGGCCAATTTGATCGCTCGCTGCTGCCGCCGCTCTTACTCATGCCAGCGTTTTGACAGCTAGTGTCAGCGCTCGTCGAGTGAGATGCGCTTATGGTCCCGTTTGCGCGCGCGTGGCACCAGGCTTGCTAATTTCGTTAGTAAGCGTATGCTTACAGGTATATAGGACCGATAAAGCTACTATTCCTACTTCGTATAGCTGTCTGTTCATGTTATTTATTTATTTATTTATTTATTTATTTATTTATTTATTTATTTTTTTATTTATTTATTCGATACTGCGGACTCGAGGTCCAATGAGGGGGGCAATACAAATACAAATGAAGCAGCAAAAAGAAAAAGAAGCAGCAACAAAAGAACAACGCCGATGCAGGCTCAAGAATGTTAATTCAGTCAGATGACTTGTTTCAGAAAGGCAATTCCACTCATATATGGCGCTCGGAATCGATGCTTCGCCTTTCGGGTGACGCTGCGACTCATTTACGTTTTACACAATTTTCCCAAATCGCCTGTGGCAGCTAACGTAATTTTTGTCTTTGAGCTTCATTGTTGGAACAGGCGCACATTACTAGGGCGAAAAATCGAAACACATTTTCAACTGATTACCTAAAATTTCGAAATACACTTATTTATTAATTATTTACGGCCCATATCAGAATTTCCGAATTAATTGATATCCCTTGTTTTATTGGTATCGCAATAAAACAAGGTAGACTAGAGCATCATATCTCTGTTCAGCGTTGTCCTTTGTTTTTCTACACGATGTTATTTGACGATCATAGTTCTTTGTTCGTCGAGCGCTGCTACTATAAGGTTCCCAAAATTGGTCAAATGTGGCGAATATTTACAATCTGTTCACGGAAGGAGAGACACGCTTTCTTCTGCGGCACAGTCCAGTACGCCCAGTCGTCGTGGCCGCCCAAGTTGTAGGCTGTGACGACCGGTACCTGCCGGGAGGATGTCTCCAGTCCACCCGCTTCCAAGAGGAGTACAGTGATGTTCAGGTTTGCGGACAGCCGGGTGGCAATCACGGAGTCCGCAGATCCGCCGCCCACTGCACGAATTGAGAGATCTTGATGCCCTCGTAATGGAATGTCGTGACCAAGCGGAGGATATATACTGTTTTCGTGGATAGAGTTTCATTGCAATAGCCAATTACAGGGACCTGTCTAGTCTCTGTCTGTGTCACTTCGCGCTACAATTCAAAATCATGTTACCATACCAACTCGCCCAACTTTCTATCCTTTTGCGTTATAGGGACACCCCAGGCAAATTTTCGCCTTTGGCGTTGCCGCGTGCCTCCGCATATATGTATGTATATACATGCTATATGTTTATACATGCCGTATATGCTGTACATGAATTATATACTATTTAACTACCAGTTTGCTTAAATCAAGTCTTATGTTCCTAAGTTATTTCTCAGGAGAAAGGGGGGATGGGCCCGATTTTCATTAATCATATCCTGAGAAACCGACAAGCAAGGACGCCAATGACAACATAGGGAAAGTTACTTGCATTTACTAATTGAATTAAAGAAATCATAAATTAATGGCAACGAAAGTGGATGAAGAAACAACTTGTCGCAGGTGGGGGAACGATCCCACGTCTTCGCAATATGCGTGCGAATGCGAGAAATGAATTCTGCTTTATTTATGGAATTGCCTGCAGAAGGTGATGGCGTCGGCCGCCATTTTCTTTCAGGCTCTCTCTTTTACATACGCACTTGTTCCATTATTCACAAAATGCAGTTACAACTGTTGTGATGAACTGTGCAGTAATAGATACAAAAGCAAGGATGCAAAACTGCAGCCTTACAGAATCATAACGCAATTTCCAGCGAAGCTCTTTCTTTCGAGCAGTTGTAATAATAGTTTCAGTTGGCTGCAAATAAATCCAACACTTCAAAGTGTTGCCCCATATTACTAGCCAGTTTAACACATTACTTCCCCTTTCGTTATATTTGATTTCGGTGGTGTTCATTGTCGTTCGTAAAAATCTGCGGTGTTCGTAAAACACACTTATAATGCATCAAATCGCTTGCATGTATGCATAATTGGTCCACACACTTTGAACTTCGCGTGCGCGTTGCCCATAACCTACCCCTTATTTTAAACAAATATAAATAAGGTTCCTTGTTTAGTTCGTCGATGAGACCAGTAAAACCTACCATGAGCATCGTGTAACACGTAAGTACAGAGAAGAAAACTGAGGTTTGCTAGTTATTTGTAATTTATGTTAATATTTGACTCGTTGTTTTTTGTTGGCTTACTTGTCCAGTTTTTCGCTTGCGTGCTTGTTAAGGCGAAAGCCTTATAAGGAAGCTTTAGCTCAGATGCTCCTGTTATAAATACATGTAAAATTAGAATTAGTTTTTCTCGGCAACCACTGCACCAAATTTAACGAAGCTTGTTGCATTTAAAAGAAAAAGAAGTCTAGTCTGTGTTCGTTTCGAAATTTTTATTAACGTCGTCAATTTTCTTTGTTAGATATAGGCAAAAATAGCGAATTTTCAGGAAACGACACTATGGAGCTTACAACTCTGTAACTAAGCAATTAAAGAGGTATCACAATTCTGTGAATTGCATATGAGAGGGGGGCAAAGGTGATATGTTACACATGAATATGAAACAATTTAATAATATGGAAGTGCAGCTGTTGCAGAACCCTTGCACACAACGAAACACATTCGCGTAAGAAATAAATTGACAAATCAAATTTGTCCGCTTTGAATCATCTAATGGATGCCGTTTACAGAATCGCGATATCTGTTTTTGAAGCAGAGCTAATAATTTGTAAACTTCGTGCTTCTATTCTTCTGTAACTTTCGTATTTTCGAAAATTCTTTTAACGAAATACAGGCCCTAAGTCGAAATCCCTTTTCGAACAGTCACTATAATTTAACTTTCTTTCTCAGATGCAACAAATTTCATTAAAATCGGTCCAGGGATTATCTCGGAAAAGTGTTTCTGCGTTTCACATGTATTTGAATAGGCAGCGTCGGAGATGGGCCCGAGTTAAAATTGTCTATTAAGTGGCTCTTTGCGCGATGGCCTTCAAAAAAAGCGGCGTCCAGGGAAGTCGCACAAAAAAAAATTTAGAACACGTGACCGAGCGGCCGTACGAGAAGGGAACGAGCGGCACGTGCAGGGCAGAAAAGGTGTTGCGTCGCTGACGTCACGCGGCGGTGGCGGCGGTTGTGGCGACATTAGACTGCGAAGCGAGGCGGCGATGGGAGTCGCTCGCCCGGGGCCCATCACATTGCACGGTAGTCCTCGGAACTACGCTGCGGCCGAGGCTGCTCGCCAAGCGAGAGACGACGTGCGAAGCGACGGGAGCAAGGCGTTCGACCGCGAGTGCTGCTTTCCGCCTGCCGAGAGGATGCAACGTAACAATGTTCGGCATGCGTGACACATTTGTGAGACTTACTGGTGACAAGCATGCTGAACCTTTTGGCGGTGCATTCAGTGCTCGCATATGTCGTCGAGGAGGTCGGCCAAAAGTGCCACACGTGTACTTCACACTGCGGCTCGTTATTTCTTGCAAGAGTTCTGACCCCTCCGATCATATAGCTCATGACATTGCCTAGTGTGCTGCAGGCTTTCGCCTTCACGTGCTACAGGAGTGTACTAACATGCTGTCGAACTTTTTGTTGGTATGATTGTTTGTTTTTTGGTCGGTCGGTTGGTCGAGGCAGTCTAACTTTTCTGCGTGGTGTCAACGTAAACAAGGAGTAGCAGCAGTCACTTATGATGTCAATGTCCACTACACACTTATTAAAAGTTGTTATTAAAAGTATTATTAAAAATTATTTGCCGCGCTTGCATTCAGACCAGGAACGTTAAATTCTGCCACACCTTACACTTAACACCACCCCTCTTTCCAAGGAATTTAAACTGGGTGTAACATAGGGTTCTCTCAAGTCATTGAGAAACATAGTTGATAACGGCCATATGACAGTTTCAAGTACTTGCTTAAAAAATATCCTGGAAAACCTGTATTTCATCCGTATGCTTACGCGTTCAACTTCGCACACAGACTTGTCAAATTTTTCTCCCATTATTCACCAAATGTGATATTGGTGGCACTCGTGGTTATGCCATGGCAGCCGGATAAGTTTAGCGCCGCTTGTAGAACTCTCTTATAACGCTTCAGAGCGCTTAAATACGTAATTTATTACACGAGGCACAAATAATCCATAAGCTTTATACTTTGCCTAATGTTACCCATAACTAGCTGCTCACTTCTGCTCAATATAAACAAGGTGCCTTGTTTAGTTCGTCGAGGACATGGGAAAATCAACTAAGAACTCGTATAACATTTTGCTGCCTTTTTCAAACCTTTTGGATGGCGGTAGTTATCGGCGTCTCCTGGGATGTGAAGGCCAGTTTCCTCATCAATTCGGTGCCCGCGCGATTAACTCGAGATGCTTTCGGTAGTCACCGTCTATTCAACGGTCACGCGCATCGTTGTTTTGTTAGTTCAAGCTTCTTCGTTGAGACTGATCCAGGGAACAGGAAAGGTATTCAGCTCGTTGTCAGCTGGTCTGTATGCACGTAGAACGACTTGGGGCCAGAGAAAATGCCAATTTCGTTTAACTTTTCTTTTTGTTTCATTATTACCTCTAATGACGACTCGCCGTGACGCCGACAGATCCTCGGAACCATATACCCGTGATATGGGTTAAATAAGGTGGAAAATAAAAGGATGCCAGAGAGCGTCCATCATCAATTCCTGCAATAACCCTTAAACTCATAGGCAATGTGACGGTCACCCGTTAACTCGGCTGGTTTTTCCCTAATTGTACAGCTCTTTTCGTGCGAAATTGACCAACTGGAAGGAAACAAGACTCTCAAAGAGTTGAGAAATTAAGCGACCTAATCAAGGGGGAGAGCCAAGGCAAGAGCCAGACAGAAAAGAAAAGCGAAAATTAACAAATTTAACCGTTGTTTATGAAAATATTTATGGATCAACAACTTTTTCTTTAAAAAGGAAGTAGAAAAACGCCGCCGGAAGTGGAGGGCAATTCCGTGTGCTTTTAATGACGCTTCTACAGTTATCAGTCGAGCCGCCTGACATAGCCAGTTCTCTGCTGTGCTTATGTATAGGTGTTTTCCTAACCTTCCGTGGTGGGCGCAGTACATGTGGATTCGCAGCTTCCTACGCCATACTCGTTTGCACGCAACTGGCGGCCATGCATCGTTACTGTTTGAATCCCACCGATGGCAACGGTTGTTGTGGTCGCACCGATGGTACGACCTGTTGGGAACTCGGCGCTGACGCCCGCGGTTGCACCTGGGTCGCAAGCCCCAAGGGTAGCGTTGGCCTGGCGGCCTGGGGTACAACTGGAAGCATCCGAAGGTCCCGGCAAAGCATGAGTCGACTGGTAACAACAAAACAACTTGTTTATTTTAGCATCGCAAAGAGTTGGCGGTCAGGTTGACCGAAGTAGAGAGACGGGAGAGCACTTTACTCAACAGAAGAAATCGGAGCCCTCCTTTGGCGTCCGGGGGCAGCTGTTTTTATACTCTCGCAGTTGAGGGCAAGAAGGAACCCCCCAATAGACGAGCACGTGATTGTACAATGGGATAAGGTGACGCATACTGTCGTAGCGCCGCTGGTCGGGCACAAAGACTGGGAGGAGAAGGTAACTTCTACTCTCGTAGCGCCTCTGGTCGGGCACAATGACTGGGAGGAGAAGGTAACTTCTACTCTCGTAGCGCCTCTGGTCGGGCACAATGGCTGGGAGGAGAAGGTGACTTCTATTCTCGTAGCGCCTCCAGTCGGGCACAATGGCACATACACTCACACACGCACATGAAGACACGTGGCATCGGAACATGCCTGGACGCGCTTGGCGGGGAGCGTGGCGGCGACGCCGAACGGGCCAAAATGTCTGCCGCTTTGTTGCAGTCGCGCCGGCTAAACCGCGCGTCGTAGGCGAAACGTAACAGACCGCCCCGCCGGGGGAAGGAGATCCCGATGGACAGGGGACTGCATCCGCTGTCCGGAGGGATGTCGCTCGATGATGCTCATAACCGAAGTCGCGCGTCCCTTGACGTTTCTTGAGCGCAGCGCACAGAGAAGGCCTCGTTCTCTCGTTCAGGTTCGCACGGGACACTGCAAAGTGACTTCGGGAGAGTTCACATTTTTGTTCTCGTTCCCGGCAAGCGTTAGAACTACGCTGAAACTCAACCGCTCAGTCAGCAAGCACGGCACAACCCTCACTAAGCCCTGCCAGGCTCTTTCCCCTTTTTATACCACTGCCTAGTTCCTTACAGTAGTCTAGCATCACTCAGAACGCGTCCACAAATTGGAAAATTGCACTAGAAAGCATATCATCACTTTGAAACACTAAACAAAAGCAATATGTTAAAAAAAAATCCTGCCTCAGGAAGAAAAACATCAGTAACAAACAATTTTGAGGCTGATTCCTACGTTAGGGGCTTCGACTTAAGCCATCGGCGTTACCGTTGAGACTCCCCTTTTTGTAACGCACCTCAAAGGAATATTGTTGCAAAGCGAGGCTCCAGCGCAGGAGGCGGCCATTTTTGGGAGAGATGGTCTGCAGCCATTGGAGAGGGCAGTGATCCGTCTCAATGATAAACCTCGAGCCGGCTAGATAGCATGACAATTTCTGAACGGCCCACACGAGACATGCACACTCTTTCTCGGTGGCGCTATACGCCTGCTCACGACTGGTCAGCTTACGACTAGCATACAGGACGGGGTGTTCTACTTCTCCATTTTCCCGTTGGCACAGTACAACGCCCATGCCTCGCTCACTAGCATCGCACTGAACAACGAACCCTTTTGTATAGTCTGGCGATCGTAGCACAGGCTGGCTTGTTAGGGCACTCTTTAGGGCGCTAAAAGCTCTTTCCTTTGTCTCGTCCCAGACGACTGTTTGAGGCTCTGTCTTTCTTAGAGCATCCGTCAGGGGAGCCGCGATATCAGAGTACCTAGGGATGTACCTCTGATAGTAGCCGGCGACACCCAAGAACGACCGAATATCGGTCTTGGTGCGCGGTTGCGGAAAGTCTCGCACAGCGGCCACTTTTATTTCAGAGGGGCGGCGACGACCCTGACCAATCACGTGACCGAGGTAGACAACCTCGGCCTGTGCTAACTGGCACTTAGGAGCCTTGACTGTCAAGCCCGCTTCGCGCAGGCGGGTTAGCACTGCCCGCAAGTGTGCCATATGCTCAGACCAGGATGCGGAGAATATCGCTACGTCGTCTAGATACGGTAAAGCGAATTCTTGCTGTCCCCGCAACACTTTATCCATGAGGCTTGAAAAACAGTATGGCGCGTTCTTCAAACCAAAACTCAACACTTTAGGACGGAATGTTCCCATTGGTGAAATGAACGCCGCATACCTACTAGCCTCTTCTGTAAGTGGAACCTGCCAATAACCCCTGACAAGATCTAGGGTGGAAATAAACTGAGCGCTACTAACTTTCTCAAGGCGCTCCTCGATGTTAGGGATCGGATAAATTTGATCCTTAGTGATGGAATTAAGCCTGCGGTAGTCGACGCAAGGACGAGGTTCCTTGCCCGGTACCTCAACTAAAATCAAAGGGGAGGTATAATCACTCTCACCTGCCTCAATAACACCGAGCTGTAGCATTTTCTTTACCTCAGCCTCCATAATATCGTTCTGGCGGGGTGACACCCGGTACGCCTTGGATCGTACTGGCTCTGGGGAGGTAAGTTCTATATCATGAGTAAGTACAGAAGTCCTACCAGGCCTCTCAGAGAGCAGACCTTGAAACTCTTGTAATAGCTGGTGTAGTTCGGTTTTCTGCTCACGCGACAGCGATGCTCCACTGACTAAGTCACTAATGACTTGACCGGTGTCTTCCCTGTTCGTCACTGAGCCTAGTCCCGGAAGCTCGACCGGAAGCTCTTCAGGAACGTTTACCATCATGCACACCACTGCTTCCCTTTGTCTATAAGGTTTGAGCAGATTACAGTGGTAAACTTGCTGTGCTTTCCGCTTTCCTGGCAGACTCACCACGTAGTTAACGTCCGACAGTTTCTGAACAATTCGTGCTGGGCCCTCCCACTGCACGTCTAGTTTGTTGTTTAGCGATGTGCGCAATATCATGACCTCATCGCCCACCTCAAAACGACGGGCCCTGGCTGTCCGATCATAATAAACCTTGGCCCTCTGCTGGGCCTTTGCCATTGCTTCACCTGACAACTCCTGTGCCCTTCTTAAGCGTTCGAGGAGCTTAAGCACGTACTCCACCACGACTGGGTCGTCGCCCCTGCCTTCCCACGATTCTCGAAGCATGCGAAGCGGAGATCGAAGCGAGCGACCGTACACCAGTTCAGCTGGCGAAAACCCCGTAGCTGCATGCGGCGCGGTCCTTAATGCAAACATCACCCCAGGCAGACACAGCTCCCAGTCAGTTTGATGTTCAAAACACAAGGCTCTCAACACGCGCTTCATGACGGAGTGGAGCTTCTCAACGGAATTCGACTGTGGGTGGTACACTGAGCTGTGTAGCAGCTTTACCCCACACCTTTCAAGAAAAGTTGTCGTCAAAGCGCTAGTAAACACTGTGCCCTGATCTGATTGGATTTCCGCAGGAAAACCAACTCGCGCAAATATGGACAGTAGTGCATTGACTACCTCAACTGAGCTGAGTTCTTTAAGCGGCACTGCTTCAGGGAACTTTGTCGCTGGGCAGATCACAGTCAAAATGTGTCTGTACCCCGTGGCTGTTACCGGCAGAGGTCCCACTGTATCAATAACGAGCCGTCTAAAAGGCTCCGTAATGATAGGTACCAATTTCAACGGCGCCCTTGATTTGTCCCCTGGTTTGCCCACCCGCTGACAGGTGTCACATGACCTTACGAAATGGTCTGCGTCCCGAAAACACCCTGGCCAATAGTACTCTTGCAAGAGACGGTCCTTAGTTTTCTTAACTCCAAGGTGTCCGGACCACGAACCCCCATGCGACAAGCGCAACAGGTCCTGACGATAGCATTGAGGAACGATCAGCTGATCGAACTCCACTCCTCTGCGGTCTAGATACTTCCGGTACAGGACTCCACCTCTTTCCACAAAACGAGCATTTTTCTTGGCGATACCTTCCTTGACATTGCAGCGTATGTTTTCTAGGCTGCCATCCTTCTTTTGCTCGGCTATCAAAGCCGACCGGCTGACTTTTAGCAACCTATCAAGTCCGTCTGACGTAGGCGCGATGAGCAAATCAGTAGATAGGTCTTCTAACTTTCCCGTGTCGGGCGTTTCCTCTCCAGTATCTGGCGCCTTCAACGCTACAGGCTCAATTTTATTCAGTTCGTCAGCTTGCTGCACCTCTGACCCTTTTTCATTGTTCGATAACGTCGGCCCCGCAACTACCGCCTTTGCAGCGAGCTCCCGAACCTTCGACCTGGTTAAGGCCTGAACGCTAGCCTCACCAAACAAAAGCCCCTTCTCGCGCAGGAGGTGATCGGACCTGTTCGAAAATAGGTACGGGTACTGGGGGGGCAGCATAGATGACACTGCCGCCTCCGTCTCAAGCGTTCCGAAAGGTCCTTCAATAAGCACCTTTGCTACTGGCAGACACACGCTATGAGCTTCCACGGCTTGCTTGATCCATGCGCACTCGCCCGTGAACATATGGGGTTCTACGTAAGAGGGGTGAACTACATCCATCGTAGCTGCGGAATCCCGAAGCACCCGGCACTCTTTCCCGTTCACGAGGAGGTCTCGCATGTAAGGCTCGAGAAGCTTCATGTTCTCGTCAGTGCTGCCTATTGAAAAAAACACAACTTTTGGTGTTGTTTCCGGACACTGCGCCGAAAAGTGACCCGGCTTCTGGCACGTATAACAAACGCGCGCTTGCCTCATCTCGAACCGCTTTCTGCGTTCGGCTTCGGCTGCCGCCGTCTCCTTAGGTTCGGTCGCACTGCTTCCACTCGTATCCGCACTACGCGTGTTCCCCTTTGCTCTCATGGGTGTGAACTTCGGCCTCTCAAACTTCGAGCCAAATTCACCCTTTTGACCGTCCTTAGCTCCGCGAGCCCGACGCGTCACAAACTCCTCGGCTAGCTCAGCGGCTTTAGCCACCGTACAAACGTCTGGCCTATCCAAGACCCAGTATCGCACGTTCTCCGGTAACCGACTATAAAACTGTTCTAGCCCGAAGCACTGCAGAACTTTATCGTGGTCACCAAACGCTTTCTCTTCTTTGAGCCACTCCTGCATGTTTGACATAAGCCTATACGCAAACTCTGTATATGACTCACTTTTGCCTTTCTCATTTTCCCGAAACTTCCGACGGAACGCCTCCGCAGACAGCCGGTACTTTTTTAGAAGACTCGATTTCACTGTGTTGAAATCCTCTGCCTCCTCTCTATCCAAGCGAGCGACTACGTCGGCCGCCTCGCCGGGTAACAAAGTGAGCAAGCGCTGTGGCCACGTTTCCCGAGAGAACCCCTGCTTCTCGCACGTTCGCTCAAAGTTAACCAGGAACAAACCAATGTCCTCTCCAAGCTTAAACGGCCGCATCAGGTCAGTCATTTTGAACAATACGCGTTCTCCTGCACCGTGTGCCTGACTTCCATTACGAGCGCGTTCCATCTCTATCTCGAGACGCTTCATTTCCAAAGCGTGTTGACGGTCACGCTCTTCTTTTTTCTCTTGTTGCTCTCGCTCTTTCTGTTCTTTACGTTCACGCTCTTCTTTTTCTTTTTGCTCTTTAAGTTCGCGCTCCTGTCTTTTTGCAGTCTCCCTCTCCTCAATGGTCTCAAGGCATTCCGACAGCTCGTCATCCTCAGCTTCTAACTCCAGAATAGCCTTTAGCAGTTCAGGTTTTCTGAGTTTGTCTGAGACATCCAGACCCAACTCTCTTGCAAGCTCCAACAATTTCGGTTTGCGCAACGACTTCAAATCCATGGCTGCTCTGAATGCTGCTTTCTCTACTGCTTACTATTGTCTTGCCGCAAACTAACCCGGCAGCAACGACAACCACAATTACCAGCTCTGTTTCTAACACTAACAAAAGCCTGGCAAAGCTCAGAAGAAGAAAGTCCCGCACTCACCAAACCTCGCAGTCAAGAGTTCAGCGCAGTCGTTCCGCTGCAGGCAACCAGTCATCACACAGGGCTCGTTGCACTGCTCCCGGATCGTCGTTGAGCTGCTCAGCATACAGTCAACTGCATCTCTTCGCTGCTGGCCTCCGTTGTCGCGATCTCACCGCTGGCAGACAGTTGTTTGAATCCCACCGATGGCAACGGATGTTGTGGTCGCACCGATGGTACGACCTGTTGGGAACTCGGCGCTGACGCCCGTGGTTGCACCTGTGTCACAAGCCCCAAGGGTAGCGTTGGCCTGGCGGCCTGGGGTACAACTGGAAGCATCCGAAGGTCCCGGCAAAGCATGAGTCGACTGGTAACAACAAAACAACTTGTTTATTTTAACATCGCAAAGAGTTGGCGGTCAGGTTGACCGAAGTAGAGAGACGGGAGAGCACTTTACTCAACAGAAGAAATCGGAGCCCTCCTTTGGCGTCCGGGGGCAGCTGTTTTTATACTCTCGCAGTTGAGGGCAAGAAGGAACCCCCCAATAGACGAGCACGTGATTGTACAATGGGATAAGGTGACGCATACTGTCGTAGCGCCGCTGGTCGGGCACAAAGACTGGGAGGAGAAGGTGACTTCTACTCTCGTAGCGCCTCTGGTCGGGCACAATGACTGGGAGGAGAAGGTAACTTCTACTCTCGTAGCGCCTCTGGTCGGGCAGAATGACTGGGAGGAGAAGGTAACTTCTACTCTCGTAGCGCCTCTGGTCGGGCACAATGGCTGGGAGGAGAAGGTGACTTCTATTCTTGTAGCGCCTCCAGTCGGGCACAATGGCACATACACTCACACACGCACATGAAGACACGTGGCATCGGAACATGCCTGGAAGCGCTTGGCGGGGAGCGTGGCGGCGACGCCGAACGGGCCAAAATGTCTGCCGCTTTGTTGCAGTCGCGCCGGCTAAACCGCGCGTCGTAGGCGAAACGTAACATTACGTAACTTCCCGAATAACAATACGAATCGCTTGTGGCGCTTCACTTGTCAGAGCAGTAAACGAGGGATCCAAAAGAACTGTTATGGTTGAGCAAATATGTATTTCTGTATAATTCTTCCAGGGCTTATTCTAAAAACGCTGCTGTAGTCGGATGCGACTTAAGTCTGCAATGAAGCCCCGCCCACGCCCTCATAACCACCAGCCACTGTTCCTCCGCGAGGCTGCAAATAGCTCGTACTTCAAACTTCTTCTGTTACCCAAATAAGGCGGTAACTACAAAAATAAATTTATTAGCGGGTAATTTTATATCTTTTCCCTCGCTGAATGGCGAATTCCTAATTCTTTATTGAACTGAAATAACATGATTGCTTTGCTACCACTATTTGTTGTGAAGTTTCACTTCAGTTGGCAGTGAAGTTTCATCAGTAAAAGGTGTTCAGCAGTGAAATGAACTGCACCGCTGAGTTTTGAAGAGCGAAATGCTCCTACTCCATACACTTTGTCCATGTCTGCTGCACAACTCATTGCTTCCGCCGATGAAAATACTCTTCAATAACAGCAGACGCTCCGGAGGTATCAAGTACGACGCCATTTTGAAAAGGCCGCTTGACGACGATTTTGTTTACTTCTGTGATTGGCTGGCGGAGCAACACAACTGCGCCCGGTCCGTGTGCCTTTATTGCCAACTGCTGTGTTTCTTTTTAAGTTCTATTCTACTAAAGTAATCTTTGTTTTACACTTTTGCTTCTTTACTTGTTCTTGGCAGTGTTCTTCCTGTGCTTCATTCCTGCGTGAGTCCATTTGACGTGGTTCTTTGTTTGCCAAGTAAATGAGAGGTGTATCGCACAAGCGTACCTGTAACATACACCTTATGTCATTTCTCTTTTGTGGGTTTACGCGTTTTTATGGTGAATGGTGGGCGTTATTCACATTTGTACTAGTAAAGATACCCCCCCCCTCCCTCATTGGCACAGAAAAGTTACCTTGGGTTGGGCGCTCCTGAGAAAAAATCCTGGTTACGTGCCTGATCACAGGCCCCCTTCCATTCAGCCCCCCCCCCCCCTGATTTAACGCGCGCGACAGGAGGCGGCGCGCTTCCTCCCCGCTTTTTTCCCTTGGGCACCCAATACGGAGCCAAAATCTTCGGCTCACCCATGCCAGCGCCCCCCCCCCCCTACGTTTCACTCGCACATACAGCACGCTGGGCGCGGTCACGATGTTATCGCCCTTGAACTTTATACGAAACATGAGGACCACGATGATGGCAGTAATGCACCTGGACTGTCCGTATAATTGCTACCGCAATAATATACTAAGAGTATCCGGCAACTGAAGTGTCCCGTGGCCTATTACTTTCCACAATAGGAAAAGTAGTAACAAAATCGAACTTTCACCATGCGACAATTTTCTGCCCCGGCACAATGTCTTTTTTTCTATTGTGGGGCGGGGTCACGGAAATGAGAAAACACAAAGGAAAGCATGTTGGTCACAATCGAATGTCTACTTTGGGCACCTAATGTGGCTGCTTAAGGAATACCGAAGAAAACGTGAGAGTTGTTGAGTTGAGTTGTTGTAGGCTACTGGTGGGATTAGCCTTGCAGTTGCTGCCGGCAATTGCACCACCGTAGCGACACTTAAAATAAATAAATGACATAATCAGACACAGACCTCACAATTACAAATGGTCGCTCCTCAGTTCGCCATGCGGAGGCCAAATCCGTGTCCTGTAGGTAATTTAAAAGAAGGCGAGAGACCTCCTTCCTACACAACCGGTTCCCGCGCGGGAAAACAATGTCCTGAAGAGAACTGTGAGGAACTCCTGTCTTCTTGAGGGCCCCGAATAACACCCTCCTTTCCGCGTTATACACGGCACAGCACAGTCTTCTTCAACCCCGTGCAACTAAAGATCACCGAAAAGAAAACGTGAGACGCTTGGTCCACAAAGAACCATACGTATACTGCTCGATATCGTACGCTGGTGAGACAAAATTTTCCGGAGAGGTTGCGCTCAGGCGAACGCGTCGCAATCCCTCGAGTCCTCGCAGAAGGGTTGCCAGGTATTCGAAAAAGAAAGGAGCCGAAAAATTCCAACCAACTGCAGGCTAACAGCTTCGTTTCAAGAGTCAGTTCATTGCGCCTTCTATGCACCAATGGAGGTGCCAAAGCAACATGCCGTTGGGCGCTAACAAAGCATGGAAGTTCAACTCACCGCGACACGATATCGAGCGAATTCATTTGCCCCATCAAGGACACCAGCGTCTGATCGTTCGCTTGCGCAGTCACGCGAACGGTGGCACGTTCGAACCATCGTGTTCGTCCATCCAGGTGCCCAGCTCCGTAGGCTTTCGCGGGACGGTCCGGCACAACGTGTCGACATGTGCGCGGGCGAAAAAGCAAGAGGCTGCTCCATTTGTCGCCCGAGTAACCCCGTCGTTAGGTGATGTTAACATCTCAACATTCGCGCCATCCTCTCGTTCTATTACGGAACTGCACCGGCCGCCGCCGGTGCCTAGCTACGCGAGCAAGCCGGATTACAGGACACACGAGAGCCATGCTCTAGGTAAGCAACATCAGGGAACGCATGGAAGTCCAGCGTCCCCACAATCTGTCTATGTCAGTGCCCTTCAAATTATTTTCCACGACCTGTTCAATAAAAAATGAAACCTTTAAAATTTATCCATTGCTTTGTCGAAGCGAACTTGGTCCGCATGCTTTCCTCAAGCACAGCAGCTGACGCTTTAGCCTGCTGCGCCACGACTGTGTTTAACGCAAAACCATTCTAGGGCTACTTCCCTCGGAAATATCTCCGTCTGCCTGTTTGTCTGCAATGCGTGGCATGATGCGCTGCATAGGCATACATAAAGTCCTATAAGGTTATATTATGAGAATGCCTTATGACTACGTATGTCTACTGTGATTTATGATTATGACTACATATTATGAGTACGTTTAGTGCGTGCAAAGTATATTATCATCATCAGCCTATATTTATGTCCCCAGCAGGACGAAGGTCTCTCCTAGTGATCTCGAATTACCGTATTCTTCCACTAACTGATTCGAACTTGCGGCTGCAAATTTCTATATTTCATTACCCCACCTAATTCTCAGCCGTCTTCGACTGCGCTTCTGCTTATTTGGCATGAATTCTGTACCTTTAATGGTCCACCGGTTATCTTCCCTATGCCACACATGGCCTGGCCAGCTCCATTTTTTTCCTTGATGTCAACTAAAATATTCGCAATCGCCATTTGCCCTCTAATCCACACCGCTAAATTCCTGTCTCTGAAACGCTACGCCTAACTTCTGTCGTACCATCGCTTTTTGAGTGGTCCTTAACTTCGTCTCGAGCTTCTTCCTTAACCTTCAGGTTTCTGCCCCATATATTAGCATCAGTAGAGTTCAACGATTGTACATTTTTCTTTTCAACGACAGTGGTAAGCTCCTGCAGTCAGGATTTCATAGTGTCTGCCGTATGCGCTCCAGCCCATTTTTATTCTTCTGTAAATTTCTTTCTGATGGTCAGGGTCGCCCGTGAGAAATTGACCTAGACAAACGTACTCCTCTACAGACTCTACATGCTAACTGGCGATCATGAATTCTTCTTTCCTTGCCAGGCTATTGAACATTACCTTTGTCTCCTGGATATTAAGCTTCAACCTCACTCTTGCACTTTCCCGGTTAAGGTCCTCAATCTTTTGTTACAGTTCAACTCCAGTGTTGCAGACAGGAGAGTGTGATCTGCAAACCGAAAGTTGCTAAGACATTCGCCGTTGATCCTCAATACTAAGCCTTCTCAGTCTAATAGCTTGAATACTTCTTCTAAGTATCCAATGATTACGATAGGAGAGTTCGTGTCTCCTTGCCTGAATTTCCGGTTTTTCTCTTTCTTTATTATTTGCGGAGAGTCAAGGCAGCTGTCGGATCTTTGATGTATTGACGTATGCCTCCTGAACTCCTTAATTATACAATGCCTCCATGACTGCTGGTATCTCTACTGAATAAAATCTTTTTAATAATCGTGAAAGCCTTGTAGACAGGTTGATTTTACTCCGTTAATTTGTCAATTACCTGATAAATGAGATGGATGTGATCTAGTGTTGAATATCCCTTCCTGAAGGCAGCATGTTCCCTTGGTTGATTGAAGTATTGCCCTGATTTATTGGAACTTATTTTAGTGAATAATTTATAAAACAGTGAAAGCAAGCTAACTAGCGTATAAGTCTTCAATTATTTAACGTGTCGTTTCTTACGGATTAATATAATTTTGGCAGTTTTCGAGCTCTCTGGTGCACTTGAAGTCGTGAGGCATTGCGTGTAAAGGGCCGCAAGCTTTTGAAACATAACATCTACTCCGTCTTTGATTAAAGTGACTGTTATTCCATCTTTATCTGCCGCTTTTCCCGGGACATATCGTGCAAGAGCATTCTAGCTTCATCGCCAGTTATATAAAGAGTATCCAGTTCATCGTTACTTCCAACGAAGGTAGCATGGCTGCTCTAGGTACTGTAGATGTCGCTCAAAGAAGAAGAAAATAAACTTTATTAAAAAGAATGGTCCGGCAGTTTTGATTGTGGTGGCCTCAAGTAGCACCTCAAAGTCCTTGGACTCGGGAGGCATCTTCGGTTTGCCGGACGGCCCCGATGTCGCTAAAGATATCTTTTGCTGCTTTTACTATATTACCAAAATTGCTGATGATATTACCCTATTTTTACTGCATACATGTTACCCTGTCCAATGCGAAATTTTCCCGTTGATTTAATGCTGCGGCCATTTCTTTACTGCTGCATCGTTCTTTCCCGCGTTTTTGTTTTGAATATCCTTTACATTATTCATGTTCATCAGTTTTGATAGTTCAGCTAACGCTATCTGATCTCTGAAGTTGGACACTTTCACGCTCTGTCGTTTCTTTATTTTAGGGCCTTTGTTACTCGGGAGAGCTTACCTACTGGTTGCCTTGAAGCCTTACCTCCTACTTGAGTTGCTGCTTCTGAAATCAGCCTATTTACGGTTGCATTCCTCATCTCAATGGTATCTTCATCTTCCTGTTGTAAAGTAGCATATTTGTTTGCTAGCACTAGCATGAATTCCTCTGTTTTTGTTATTACTGCGTCTATGTTTGCCCGTTTCTTCTTGACTAATTTTGTTCAAGGTATATATACGTGTATATTTACTTAGGTTCAATGAAATCTAAAAAACATATCTATGATGTGGATCATACATTCACAGATGATAGTCAGGTCCGCGGCTTGGGTGTAGCCCCACTTTTGACAAGCGGTGGCACCTTGATGAGTACAGTCAGGCATTCGCAGCTGGCAGTGCAATAGATCAATTAGCAATATACACAGCACACCCTACTCAGTATAAGTACTTTGCCGTACTACACGCAGAAGTAAGTATTAAACTAGGCAACCTTGCCTGGCAGCAGTCTCCTGCTGAGGATGATGTTTACTGGCATACCTTTTGAAGTGTGGCGGTGACAGAACGGTCACCTAACCTTGCTTGATTTAATCAGGTTTTACTACACTTATCGCTACCTGGCCATGGCAGCTGCCGGCGCTATACCGTGGCGTCGTAGTAAGCTGACTAAGCTGGCCCACACGTCGTCGGTATCTTTTGCCGAGAGCTGCCTGTTGCTGAGGGTATGATGCTGGTAGGTTGAAGGAAACGAGAAATGGGTTAATTCCAAAGCGTTATGTGGCTCGTAAGGCGGAAAATCCAGCTTTGTCGGCATTGGCGTGGCCACACGATGGCTCGGAAAGGCTACGAACCCTTGACCTTTGGTGAGCGACAAATCCACAACCTTTGGTGTTAATTAATGTGAAGTTAATTAAGGCACAGTTATTTAGGATAGAGTTAGGACATTAGAATCCACTACCTTTGGTGGAGGTTGAACCCAGGGCACCTGGTGTTAATTAAGGCAAAGTCAAGGTACATTTAATTAAAATAGAGTTAATAGGGACTCGAGTTAAAAGCCTTTGGTGTAAGTCAAACATAGGACATTTGGTTTTAATTAGGGTTCAGTAATTAAGAAGCAGCGAATTAAGGTAGGGTTAATTGAGACATGTTTAATTAAGAAAACGTTCGTTACGACACTCGAACTCATGACCATTGGTGGGAGTTGAGCCCACGACCTTTGATGTTAATTATTGAAACTTAATCAAGGTAGCGTTTATTAAAATAAAATTAATTAAGGTGCTCGAACAGACGACCTTTGGTGGTAGTCGTACTCATGACATTTGCTGGTAATTAAGGCGGAGTTATTTAGCGCGTATTTAATTAAGGTAGAGTTAATTGCGGCACTCGGACCCACTATCTCTGTTCGGAATCAAACCCTCATCATTTGGACCTTGTCGAAACAAGAACTAGGTTTCCCAAGAACTAGTTATGAAACACCACATATCATCATCAAGAACTAGTTACTGAAGGACTGAAAGGGCAGAGGCATCGCGTATTTATTACAATGCTTTCGCATTCATCCACGTACAAGTAAATGCCCCTTGAATTTTTTTACATATTTGCACAACTGCCTCCAGATAAGGGAACACACTCCGCGTCGGAGCACATTACATATCAGCGCTACACGTCTGAGCACACACATCAGTAGACCCCTCGTTGCACCAAAGGCGTGCGCTTTTAAAACAGTTCCTTCCCTTGTTCCCTACGCAAGGGAATTCGATGACTTTGCTGCAGCCAATCAGTCGAGTCGTACTGTTCGCAGAGCTCCGCCTATGGTGTCCAACCTTCGAAACTGCTTCCGAATCGCTGGCAAGGCACTCTGAAAATAGGCGTTCACGCTGTTTCTACGAAAGTCATCGACACTGGTTCCTTGTTCTACTTGACACTCAGCTTTTCAGGGTCACGAGACTGGCCTTCGCGGTCGTTACCGCTTCCGTGGAAGGCGGCAGTTGTTGCCGCCTCGAAGAGAGCTTTTTTGTTGTTTTTTGCCCAACACAGTCGTTGCCGCGCCCCGTCGCCGTGTAGTCGGACGTTAATGAAGGGAGGGGCTGCCTCGTGGGAAGCACCCAAAAAATGCGCATTGCCGTTTTGGGACACAACAGTGGGCAACAACGACGACTACGCCAACGGTGTTAGAATTTTCTTTTGTTTAGGCTTTAACTGACACTTTTCCTCTTCAAATAAGAATTCTTTTAAGCTACCTCCTGCCACCCGGATCGTGGCCTGTTACTTGAAATGAAGATCATCATCATAATCATCAAACTACACACGAGGGCGACGTACGCCGTGTCGCACTATGCAAGGCATCTTCTGCTGGTTAAAAGGAACAGCACCCTGACAACTATTAAACGCATCTCGCACGTTGCAATTTCTTAACGATATTATTTCCCTCCTGCTGAGGCAGGCGTCCGTGATGATTGGAGAATATAGAGCTTCTGTGGTAAAGTTACTTCGTTCGAATGCGGCCATCCGACAACTTTATATCTATTGCAATTTTTGCTCATCGTTGGAGAATGTCTCGTATTTCAAGGCAATTTTCTTGGAATTCTTAGCACTGTGAATAAGTTTATTGATTGGGAATTGAGAGCGGCTAACGCGTCGCCAAAACGAAAGCAACGAGTCCTAGCATGAGCGGCGAAGCCGTGCCTAGCGCTGGAGATGATGATTGGCCAGCGCTCGTCATATTGAAATCAGTACACTACACTATTTTTCACTCCTTACTTTATTTTTGACGTATTCTTGATTTCTAGTCAAAATGAAACGTATTTGTCCTAATAATGGTAGGTCAGCGCCCGGCCCGGATCACATTAACAACAAGGCTCTCAGAAACCTAGAGGACGCATCGATCGAGTTTCTCACAGATGAGATAAATCGGATTTGGGAGGAGGGAATTGTACCGGAAGAGTGGAAGTTGGCGAAGGTCATACTAATCCCAAAGCCCGGTAAACCGCCGGGCTTGGACAATCTCCGCCCCATCTCACTGACGTCATGTGTAGGAAAGGTGGCCGAGCACGCCATCCATAACAGAATTGCCGAGTATATCGAGACCAACGACCTTTTCCCTCACAACATGACAGGCTTCAGGCCAGGCCTCTCCACCCAGGACGCCATGAAGCTTATCAAGATACAAATCCTGGAACGCTGCACTCGGGACACGAGAGCCATCCTTGGTTTGGACTTGGAGAAGGCCTTTGATAACATCCGTCACGAGTTCGTTCTCGACGCCATCTCCAAACTCGACCTAGGCTCGTCCTTCCATGCCTTTGTCAGATCTTTCTTGAGCAAACGATGCGCCATCCTCAAGGCTGGAGATTTGGAATCGGAGAAAATGGAGCTGAGCAGAAGAGGCACCCCTCAGGGGTCAGTCATCTCACCGCTCCTGTTTAACATCGCAATGGTCGACCTCTCAAGGTACCTAGGCAAGGTCCAGGGCATCGGTCACATGATCTACGCAGACGATATCACTGTCTGGTGCGCGGGTGGCAGTGACGGACAAGTCGAAGCCGCTTTCCAGGAAGCTGTCGACACTACAGAGCCCTTTCTAACCGACACGGGGCTCCGGTGCTCCCCAAAGAAATCAGAGCTCCTTCTCTACAGCCCAACTAGAAAGGGCCGCAAGCCACAGAACTGGAAACCCCCTACTGAAATTGACATTAATCTCTACACCAAGTGCGGAGATCCCATTCCCAAAGTCGCGTCCATTCGAATCTTGGGAATGACACTCGAAGGGGCGGGCACGAATAGCATCACCATTCACAAACTGGCAAAAAAGAAGGATAGCGTCATCGGTCTAATCAGGCGGGTAGCCAACAGAAGGAAAGGCCTGAGCGAAGAGAATCTGATAAGGCTAGTCCACGCTTTCTTGTTATGCCATTTCACGTACGTAGCGGCCATGCACGTCTGGAAGAGGGCCGAGCGAGACAAGCTAAATGCCATGATAAGGAGGGGGATCAAGAGCGCACTCTGACTACCAAACTACACACGCTCCGACCGACTCCTGCAGTTGGGTATTCATAATACCCTCGAAGAAATTGCAGAAGCACAAGAAAGGGCACAGATTCTCAGGCTTTCCGGCACCAGGGCAGACAGACGACCCCTAACAGAGATGGGCGTTCCCCCGGCCACTGTCGAAGACGCCTATCAGGGCCTTCCAAAAGAGCAGAAAGATAGAATCATCATATCGCCCGCCCCACGCAATATGCATCCCCAGCGCAACGTAGAAAGAAGGAAGGCCAGGGTGGTGGCGCTCCTACGCCGCGCGACAGAACTCCCTGGCGGCAGCTGCTTCGTTGACGCGGCCCAGTATGGCAACAGCAACAATTTCACGGTAGTGTCGATCAACCACAGGGGTTCGACCGTTAATGCCGCTTCGGTACGAAGCACGTCCTCGCGTGCGGCCGAGCAAGTGGCCATTGCCTTGGCCCTCCTGGACGACAAACATCCCAATATCTTCAGCGACTCCAGGGCAGCCATCCGCTCCTTCAGCGTTGGCGCTGTGTGTAAGGAAGTCTGTCGCATCCTCGACGGCAAAATCATCGCCACCCACACTCTCACGTGGTTCCCCGCTCACATGGGATCCATCATAGGAGGCCCCACAAACCTCAACGAGCTGACCCACTCCAAGGCGCGAGGTCTCGCTTTCCGCGACCACGGAGAACTCCAACGCCGGCCCGCAGTGGGGGAGAACAGAGATCAACCGACCACATACAATGAAATTGCGCAGCACTTCTATCTCGGCAGGAGAGACTTTCCCCTTCCACACAAGAAGTTAAATAGAGCGCAGGCATTGACCCTCAGATTATTGCAAACAGGCTCGTATCCCAGCCCGGCTTTATTCCACAAGATTTATCCCGACACCTATGCCACTAGTTCTTGCAGGCACTGCAATGACATCGCTAGCCTAGACCACATGCTCTGGCTTTGCCCCTCGTTACGAGGCACAGAACAAATCAATGAAGACAAGTGGCTCTCCGCTATCAAGAGCCCCGATGCCGGGGCGCAACTATGGGCTGTCCAGAGGGCCCACGATGCGGCGGTCGGGCATGGCCTGACTGTCCCAACGTGGGAGCGGCCCACAGCGCGCTGAGTCGCGTACCTCAGGACCTTTATTAAAGTTTTGCATCCATCCATCCTAATTCAATTTGATTCTTAGCCATTCCCCTGTTCTGGGTGTGCAGAATCAATGAAGGGAAAATGAAACCAAGCATCTGTGTGCCTGTCCACTGCAACACGTCACAACATGTCAAAATTCGACGAAAGCGTGCATGACGGCAATAAGACAGAGGCCCGGAAGAATTGTTGAGCAGGGAAAGAACATCTTCGCTTCCCCACCAAGCGTGACTCTTCACTAGGTGGCGAGGCCTATGCTGATTCCTAAACGCGAAGCAGAAAAGCCATTTTCGGTGGCAATGAGAAGCGACTACCGTGCTGAACATTACGCTGAAAAACTAAAAGTGAAACGACGTCGCGTGCTTGCCTTGAACCATGAAGAACGCGATGAGTACCGAAATCACAAGCGCCAAACAAAACAGCAACGTTTGGCAGCCATGCGCCGCAAAGGTGTCTAACGACCATCGCTTATCCCTACTACCTTTTGCTTGTCATCTCTACCTATTTATGACGTCGCGCTTAACGATCGCGCCAGCTAACCGTCAAATTTCACCTTACAGAGCTTCAGACGTCACGATATACTGTTCGTGAACCGAAAATATAGGTTCTTCAGTCATAAGGTATTGTTGGGCTAGCTGGTTCAATGGCAGCAGCGGTACCAGTCACCAGGGACAAGCACAAAAAAAAAGGAAACAAGGCGATCAAAGGATGCCTTGTGATCGTCTCAATCTTCCTGTTTGTCCATCGTGTTCTCTGGCGCCGTTTGCTGTCCTGCTCCTCAGAATGCATGTGCCTTCAAGTACATGCAGTGTGCTAGACCATTGGGCAACATGAGAGCTTCAATCAAATTGGTATTGTTAAAATCTTTATGGGAATGCACAGACGGCGATAAATCTTGCCTCTGGCCTCGCAGGAGCCCAACTAAGAAAGTTGAGCATCCAAGCTTGTCTTCCATTGAACGGAGTCTTCATTCATTAACGTTGTCCTCCGCTATCATAGCAGCCGCTTTGCTGCCAATCATCATGGCGGCTGCGTTAGTATTGCCGGTTAGAATTTCGGGCATCACGGAGACGTCAGCCACTCGCAGACCGGTCACGTTTCCTCGGACCCTGAATGCAATGAAATAGCAAATTTATAAATATGCAAAGGAAAATATTGTGCAAGTAGATGAAAAAGTTCACTGCACTAACAAAGAACGAACCTAATCATTCGTTTTTTTTTCTTTGCTTTCCGCCATTCAGTGCTTCACGCTGCAAAAATCACGCCAAGAGCTTATAACTAACTGGGCTAAATGGCTATTCTTATACAATGCAGGTCTAATATGTGTTGCCTAATGAGAGCAGCTTCTTTTCTTTCTTTTTTTTTGTAAGTCAGCCTTACCGAATTACTCTGTCGCTATGCGGTAAAGCTTACAAACACCGCGAATGCAGTTTTGGTATCTTGTCCGATTCCACCACGCAGGCAACTTTCGGCACAATTTCCTGTTTAAAAAAAGACGTGTGTTACAATTGAGTAAGTAACGTAATCAGACATTGTGAACTACGGTTAATTCCTTTAAAATCTTCCTACGGCAGACCTAATTGACGTGTGCTCAATGCATTCGCTGTTCCCTAAGCTCTGCCGAGATGATGATGATAAAAAACTTTATTTATCCCTCTTTAAAGGGAAGGGGGCAATGGAATAGAGGGTGGGGGGAGGAAGTACTTGAAGTAGGCCTCCTGTATCCTCTCAGCCCACTCCAGGATAGCCTCCTGAAGATCGGGCCTCGAGCTGCGCAAGGCAGCCTCCCACTGCTCCTCACCAGATATTAATTGCTTGAGGAAAGGAGGAAGGGGGTGCTTAGGGCACCCCCTTCCTCCTTTCCTACATGACGTGGTTTAAGTCTGCTTTGGGAGAGACACAGGATTTACAAGAGGGAGAAAGGTAACTGGTGGGATGAATGCCGTGGAGGAGGTAAGGGGACGGAAAGGTGCGAATCTGCAGCTATCGCCACAGAATTTCACACCTACGCGGGGATTTGCCCATCAGTGGCGGAAAGGTTAAACGGTCTAATCGGTAGTGTGTGCAGTTGTCGTGGTAGGTAATAAGTTGATCCCGACAGATGCTGCCACTAAAGCGGTTGCTATTGAGATCACCATAGGGGTGAGGCGAGTGGGTGCTAACTGGTCAAGACCAAATTATGTGACGAAGGCCAATTTTAGGATCGAAATAACGAAAGTTGGGCCCATAGAAATGAATGGACGCCGGCCGAGACATCCAACTCGGATCGAATTTACCGAAATATCGAAGTAACTGCCGTGAAATGAACGGAGGTCCACTGTAGTAGGTTCGGTACACTATATTAGTGCCTATGTGCACACGATAAGCCATTTCACTGTTCTCGACAACGGTTTGAAGTCTTATCGTGCTGCTTGCCTCAGAAGTGACTTATGATGTTCTTTGATAACGCAGCTTCGGTACCTTTTAAATACTACGAAGTGTACTGCGCGCTACCAGAAGCTGAACATATATTTCATTAAATGCACTCTAAACGTTACGTACAGTAACTACTTTCTCATTATTGACTACACTAGAAACACGGTTTTGGCCTAATTTAATATACACGCACAAAAGCGCGTGATCATGCGTGCAAAAAAATTGAGCCATGATGGCAGCTTTATAACACTGATGAAAATTCCTTGTACACGCCGTTGGTTTCCTAGTAGCTATAGTGGTAATGTTAGTGGCTATAGTGGTATAGTAGCACGAGGTCGGGGGATTGAATCCAGGCCACGGCGGCCGCATTTCGATGGGGGCGAAATGTGAAATCACCAATGTACATTGCTTTAGGTGCACGTTAACGACCCTTAGGCGGTCAAATTTATTCCGGAGCCCCGCAGTATGGCGTGCCTCATAATCAAACCTTGGTTTTGGCAATTAAAAACCCCTTAATTTATTTTTAATCGTTTAAACATTCCTTTTAATTCAATCTTTTTCTTTTCTTGTCTGATGGGATAATTTCTATACTTGAGTATAGTGAAGAGTGACATACGGGACAAAGTAGGGCGAGACAGGCGATGAAAACCACTATTGACAACTGTGAACGTTTTTCTTTCTTTTTTTGAAAATTTCGCTGCAGCAGGACAATGCGTGCATATGTCCAAGACAACCGCAAACCGGCAACAAAAAGCGCAGGAGCAAACAAAAAAGGAAGAACAAATACATAAGCCAAAATTACATACAGGGCACGCAAAATCTCTTCATGGAACGTGATAATTGGGAAGCATGTGTACGCAATCAACTGCGCTCAACTGACACAAAAGGCATAAAAAACAAAAGAGAACTTAATGAACTAACTTAGCTGTCATCATCATCTTCTTCTTATTCATCATCATCATCATCATCATCATCCTAGTTACGCCCACTGCAGGGCAAAGGCCTCTCCCATACTTCTCCAACTACCCCAGTCATGTACTAATTGTGGCCATGTTGTCCCTGCAAACGTCTTAATGTCATCCGCCCACCTAACTTTCTGCCGCCCCCTGCTACGCTTCCCTTCTCTTGGAATCCAGTCCGTAACCCTTAATGACCATCGGTTATCTTCCCTCCTCATTACATGTCCGGCCCATGCCCATTGCTTTTTCTTGATTTCAACTAAGATGTCATTTACCCGCGTTTGTTCCCTCACCCAGTCTGCTCTTTTCTTATCCCTTAACGTTACACCCATCATTCTTCTTTCCATAGCTCGTTGCGTCGTCCTCAATTTCAGCAGAACCCTTTTCGTAAGCCTCCAGGTTTATGCCCCATATGTGAGTACTGGTAACACACAGCTGTCATAAACTTTCCTTTTGAGGGATAGTGGCAACCTGCTGTTCATGATTTGAGAATGCCTGCCAAACGCACCCCAGCCCACCTTTAATCTTCTGATTATTTCAGTCTCATGATCCGGATCCGTGGTCACTACCTGCCCTAAGTAGATGTATTCCCTTACCACTTCCAGTGCCTCGCTACCTATCGTAAACTGCTGTTCTCTTCCGAGACTGTTCAACATTACTTTAGTTTTCTGCAGATTAATTTTCAGACCCACCCTTCTGCTTTGCCTCTCCAGGTCAGTGAGCATGCATTGCAATTGGTCTCCTGAGTTACGAACCAAGGTAATATCATCAGCGAATCGCAAGTTCGTAAGGTATTCTCCATCAACTTTTATCCCCAATTCTTCCCACTCCAGGTCTCTGAATACCTCCTGTAAACATGCTGTGAATAGCATTGGAGAGATCGTATCTCCCTGCCTGACACCTTCCTTTATTGGGATTTTGTTGCTTTCTTTGTGGAGGACTACGGTGGCTGTGGAGCCGCTATACATATCTTCCAGTATTTTTACATATGGCTCATCTACACCCTGATTCCGTAATGCCTCCATGACTGCTGAGGTTTCGACTGAATCAAGCGCTTTCTCGTAATCAATGAAAGCTATATATAAGGGTTGGTTATATTCTGCACATTTCTCTATTACTTGATTGATAGTGTGAATATGGTCTATTGTTGAGTAGCCTTTACGGAATCCTGCCTGGCCCTTTGGTAGACAGAAGTCTAAGGTGTTCCTAATTCTATTTGCGATTACCTTAGTAAATACTTTGTCGGCAACGGACAGTGGGCTGATCGGTCTATAATTTTTCAAGTCTTTGGCGTCCCCTTTCTTATAGACTAGGATTATGTTAGCGTTCTTCGAAGATTCCGGTACGTTCGAGGTCATGAGGCATTATGTATATAGGGCGGCCAATCTTTCTAGGACAGTGTTCCCACCATCCTTCAACAAATCTGCTGTTACCTGATCCTCCCCAGCTGCCTTCCCCCATTGCATAGCTCCTAAGGCTTTCGTTACTTCTTCTGGCGTTACCTGTGGGATTTCGAATTCCTCTAGGCTATTCTCGCTTCCACTATCGCGGAAGATAGAATTAGAAAACCACTTTCTAATTATGAGGCACGCCGTAGTGGAGGACTCCGGAAATTTCGACCACCTGGGGTTCTTTACCGTGCACCTAATTCTAAGTACACGGGTGTTTTCGCATTTCGCCCCCATCGAAATGCGGCCGCCGTGGCCGGGATCCGATCCCGCGACCTCGTGCTCAGCAGTCTAACACCATAGCCACTGAGCAACCACGGCGGGTCCCGCAGGAGTTGTATACGCCTCTTTTAACCTACAGTGGTGCCTTATTTGATCAGTCAAGGTGGACCAATCTGAGCTCGATTATACCGCACGGATGGCACTCGGCTAGAGAACCTGGTATATATGACCTGCACATGTGTGGCCATACATAATTGAGGATATATATATAATTTCTTTAGGAGGGTTCCCGTACAGTGATAAAATAAAAGAAAAGACATTAAAAAAAGAAAAAAGGGGGAAAAAAGGAAGAGAACAGGTGATTTCAACTCGTGACCCTTCGATGTTGCCCGGAAAGATAGCTCAGTCGGTTGGTTCGTCAGGCCCTAGGTTACTTTGAAGCGCCATACCTCCTGCTCCGAGCCTCATATTTACGTGGAAAGGGACTGATGTTGTCCGCGATAGTCTATTTTTGCTGATTGGTTGGAATTTGGATTGGTTTGATTGTTGGAAGGCATACTTTCTTATAAAAATGGCCGTCCGTGGAGAAGAGCGAACTCGAGCGGCTTTAGAGACTACGAAAAGCTTGATCACGTGCTCGGCGTGGATGCCCATAAATCGGGGTTCTTTTTTTAAAAAGTGGCACCGAATCCACACTAACGCATATATATCAGGTCCATAATTTTCGATTCGCACCGCTTCCAAACGCTCACGCTCTAACTTCGTTTTTCCACGGTCTTGAACTTCCGCATTCTTACCCGCCGTGGTTGCTCAGTGGCTATGGTGTTGGGCTGCTGAGCACGAGGTCGCGGGATCGAATCCCGGCCACGGCGGCCGCATTTCGATGGGGGCGAAATGCGAAAACACCCGTGTGCTTAGATTTAGCTGCACGTTAAAGAACCCCAGGTGGTCAAAATTTCCGGAGTCCTCCACTACGGCGTGCCTCATAATCAGAAAGTAGTTTTGGCACGTAAAACCCCAAATATTATTATTATTATTATTAACTTCCGCATTCTTCAACCGCGGATAGCAACCGCATGGAGCTGCCGCAGTGTAAAGCAAGATTCGACTCTTCTGCTGAATACCAACTCCTCAAGTGCTGTCGCAGCGTGTCGTTCAGGCACTGGCCAGCCTTTCCCAAGTAAACACGACGGCAGCCTACTGAAGGGAATTATGCACACGACATAAGTGTAGCGCGTGTGACATGCTGATATTCGTGTTTCCTAGTGCAGTATTGGCTTACTGGACATTTCGTGACGCATCTGAACCGCTGTGGCAGCTTGCGTGGCGCAATAAATAAAACACAAGATCCACCCTATGCTCCCTTAGACTTTTCTTAAGTTGTGCGTAAGCTTGTGCACGTATGGCACAACCTCAAACAGACGCCTCTTCTGCGGGGTACCTACAACGTCTACCACAGGTTCCTTGCGTGGCCGATTAAGCCGAATTTCCGAGACAACTTGAAGGAGCAGACGCGGGAAGCCAGACTGCGGCAACTTCGCTACTTGGTGACCGAAGCTTTCCGTTATCCTGTGCGGGCAGAACTCGAAAAGAGCCGATCTGAAACATCGTATTGCGATTCCCCTTTTAATCAGTTCCGAATATGAGGAATCCAAAGGTAGAACGGCTTTCTTGGGTCTTGGCATGTAAGCCCACCAGATGTGGTCACTTTCATTAATAGGTATGCGAAGGTCTCAAATCTGAATCGGATGGACTTGCCGGAGCTCAAACATAAACGTCAACAAGGAGGAACACCAGCTAAAAGCTTCTACGACCAATGTGGGTTCGGAAAAGCTTAATAAGGCCCCCAACTTCTCTTATTACTGTTAAGTAAGGGACCACATTTGACTGTTTATTAGGTGACAAACTGCGCAGACACGAAGCTCACTGTATAAATACCGAGGAATTCCGCCTGGGATCATTTGAGGCAAGCCGCAATTACACACACAAGCACAAAGACCTCTTACTTAAATAGGATCCCAAACTACATTAACAAAATCACAGGGGGCAAGGAAACCGACCTATGTAGGCTCTGTTCACAGACAGGGACAGTCACAGACATAATGTGGGAATGCACCTCGCTCCCGTTTTCTCATCCCCCGGTCAGCTGCGAGACTGACTGGACCGCCTGGCTCAGGGCCGGGGTCGTCGACCGACAGCTTGTACTGGTGGACTGGGCGGAGAAGGACAAGCAGGCCCAGGGCCTTACTTGAGGCCAATCCCTCCGCCCCCCTTTCCCCCTCCCCCTTTCAATTAAGTTGATCACCACCACTACAGGATCACGGCCTTTGACACGATAAACTTACTCAGAGCTTTTTGCTAATCTAGTTAGCTTATGTTCAACAAAGCCAGCAGCGCAGACGACGGTACAATTGAACGAACAGTGCGTTTGCTCTGTTCGCACCACTTACTGTAGGCTGCGCCGTTCGCGATGCTATCACGCATTTGTGCGCGCATTAGTCCGCTTGTATTTTCGCTGCTGTGTTCACTCACCTAAGGCGCTCGTCCACGACAGCCGAGTCATGTGAACCCATGGGCACTGAGCAACACACGTGCATTCCGGGGTTCGCCATGTGGTGAAACAGGCATTCGATGTACTCCAGGCTCCACCGCGGTCCCGCATCCGCGCAAGGCGGGAAGGTCACATCCCAGGGCTTTGCACCGATGCTCTTCATGGCATTCGTGGTCAGTATGCGATCGATGAAATTCTTGGTGCCTGCGAGCAGGGGACCAGAGAGCCTTGGCCTTCAGCCTTCTGCTCACCAGCGGTGTATGTATGCACGTGATGGTGCAGCCATGTTTTATATACTTATATGCCAGCTCTTATACCAAACCTTAGTGATGTGGTATAAGAGCGAAATTCCTTCGCCCAATAAAAGAGTTATGCATCTCATAATGGTGACCCAAACAGTAGTGCTAGTGAGCGCACCTGTGCTTCGTGTAATCAAACAATTTATCACATTATAAAATCTGGACAGATAATGTTAGTTCACAAGTACATCTAAAGCACGCGGACTTCTTAGTGGAATAGCGCGGGTTGTTCAATGGCTTCACCGATTTCTTACTTTTTTTAAAAATATTTAGTCTGCATACCCTATTCTTGGGTAACAGGGAATGGGCCAATTATTGACCAATACGCCATGTAAGAGTTGGGGTCGTGCATGCCAAAGGGGGTAGCTGGCCCATGCCATCGTCCGACTCATCCACGCCAAGGACGTTGTTGAGGGAGGAATTTCTTCTCACCGAGAAGAGCAGACCTGCGTTTATTTGCAATATCAACATGAAGAGTGGAGAACGTTACATTTCATCAGTCTGGCATGACTGAAACGAAGCACACCGAGGAGCCGAAAATAGCTGCTTAAAACCGCCGTTGTCCTGCCTAAATCCCTAGGCATGACAAACTGCCGTCCAACCTTCGTCCAGGCGGAGCGTCCAAAGTTGTCGAAAGACCCGCGTTGAGAGCGAGGGTTCACACACTCACTCCCGCACCTTTCTTTCACCGAACACGCAGAAAGGAGGGCTTCGTAGACAGCGGTTGTCACGCTTGACTCAAGTTGGCACGCCTTGATTCCTGGGATGACCCAAAGAGCTGGGGGTGCTTTTCAAACGACCGTGGCGGTTACCGGAGTCCGTGAGGGAACGCCGTAGATCACCCTTTTCCAGGAATTTTCTTGCTCCCATAGGTCCATGAAGGCGACAGTGAACCAGCTAACAATATTGGGTCCGCCAAACGTGTCTCGCCTTACCGGTGCCGCAGGTCTGTCCGAGTGTGACGCATTGTTAGCTTCACAAAGCAATTCGACGCAGTGGGCTAGGAGAGGCTAGAAGAGGCTAGAAGGTCACTAACCCTGCCGGCTGGTCGTAACAGCCATAATGGGTATATGTGACTATGATACAAAGAGTATGAAAGCGTTAAATGTGCTTTAATGAAGAAACACGCCAGGGCGGAAGCTGCAGCATTGCGAACAGCATGGAGTGCCGCAGAGGCTTGAGCTTAGAGACTGTGTTCAGTAAACCGCTCTACCCGTCATCAGCCCTACGTCTAATAAAACATCCGTCATACTTCGCTGGGCATACACTTTTCATCAACATTCCTCGCTCAACGAACGTCGTAGATCATCTCCGTCATCATGACACAGAGACCTTATAGTTACCGGCGACGAGGCTGTACTCGTGTCCTCCGATAATGTTGCTTCCTTGCTCAATCAAATAAGCTCCGCCGCGTTCATGTTCCAACATTGTATTCGGTCTGCTTGCTTTTTGTGTTTAATTTCCAGAAGCTTGCAAATATTCAGTCCCGTTATCGTCAGTGCCCCGATGGTCTGGAAAACGCAGCATCCGGTACAGAAAGCCATGTGAGCTCGCCTCGCGCAGATACGCGCTCGTGTCACTTCTCGCGCGTTCGTCGTCGCCTTCTTCCACATCTGGCTCCGATGCCGCTCATCATGCCAGCGTTCCCATACTGCCCCTCGCGTTCGCGCTATTGCTCTCGCGTTCGTTGTCTTTTTCCACAGCTGGCTCCGATGCCGCTCATCCTGCCAAAAAAAGGCAAAGTTTATAGAGCTCATTCAGGCACTCAAACCCACAACCTTCGGTGGGAGTCGAACCCTCGAGCTTATGTGGAAGTCGAATCCACGACGCTGGATGTTAAGGTGAAGTTAATTAAGACACTGTAATTAAGGCACCCGAACTCACGACCAATGACGTTAATTAGAGAGAAGGTAATTAAGGCACAGTTAAGGTAGTATAAGTTAGGACACTCGAACCCACGACCTTTGGTGGGAGAAACGAAGTAAGAAGTAAGAACGCATTTGAATGAGAATGTCCAGTCTCTTGAGCGCGAAGGCTTTCGTCTTCACCCTCTTTGCCGTATGCTAACGAGACTGTCAATTTATTTCCCGTTGAAAGCACTGCCAACTTCTTACTTTCTGCGGCACCACTATGTACCAACTGCGTGCTCCCAAGCTGCTATTGCAAATTACAAACGCTTGCAGTCTCGCATCGCTTACCAAACTGTGTGTGTGTGTGTGTTTTCTTTTAGTATACCATACGCACTCGCATTCCTACCTGCTATATAACGTGTTGCGCAACACAAGACGAACGCACTACCAGTTTAAGGTAATTTCGTTGGCCGTCTTCGGGATTGGGATAATGAATGCGAAGGCATTAAAGAGTAACAGCCAAGAGTCGAGAATGCTGCCGATCTGGTGCGACGAGGGCTTCCCAACAGCGCCTTCCTCTGTGCGCGTACTTGTGCTCGCCCGATGCAAGACTGACTGAAGTGCACGTTCACGCAGTCTTTTTGCAAGGGCAGTGCAAGAAGATGCATCCTGGTCATAATTCCAATGCATTTAGTTGTTCAGAAACGATGACCGACGTGTATATAATATGTTTGTTTAATTGCATTTTTACATAAAATAAACATATACAGGGTACAAGAGAAAAAGGTTGCAGTGACTTTTCTCTTCTTTGCGCTCCAGCGTGTGGACGCCGCGAACATGCACAGCGAGCACCACGGCGTCGAAGCACAAACGGAAAGGGTGCGAACGCGGCGATTCTCTTCTCCACCTCCAGGTGCCTTCCTTCTCCGGCGTTCGCTTCCCTCATCTCTCCGATTTCACAGGCTGGCCATCTACGCGTATGCGTAAAAAGTGGTCATATTCCTTCTTCCCAGGATCCCTGCTCCCTCTAAGGAAGTCACAACTGGTACAGCCACAGGTTGACAAAATAGGCGGCATCAATCACAGAATACATTTTTTTGGCTAGGGCTCACTCTGGGTGTCAGACTCACAAAAATTATATTCGACCAGGCTCACTCGGACTCAGACTCACCAAAATTCTACTCAATCAGGCTCAGTCAGAGTCAGACTCACGGGTCTGTCCGATTCTGAGTGAGCCTGAGTGAGTTGACTCATCTGTTGGTTGACCAACCCAATGGTACAGCGCGTGAAAATAAATGAAAATTTAAAAAAGGACATAGAAAACAGAAAGAGCAATGCAGTGACTATATCGGACGGCGAGACACCTTTGTTGTCAGCTTTCATGAAATACAGACCTGAATGTGTGCGTCTGCGTCGAACACTGCATTCCGGCGCACAGGTCTTGCTTCACAACCGCTACTTCTTTCAGATAGGTCAAGCCAGACGCCAAGTGCTGTCAAAACGGCCATGTCGGAAATAATGGCATCGCCGGTGAGGAGGCTCACCTGAAGGAAACTCCTGTATCTCTATCATATTTGCGTAGGATCAACGAAAAACTCCCATTTTGCAGAATGCTGGCAATATATTTACTTAATGGCTGTTTCCTTTAAAATATTATTTCGCCTTACCAGGTCTTTTTTTACTTGTTCTAGCCTTCTCGTGCCCGCCCCAAATTAATTGATCACATATGTCATGTTTGTGCGAGTTATTTTAACGTGCGTAGGGAAGTAAAGCCATAAAGTGTGTTTCGGTAATATAGTAAAGTTCGCAGTATATAACTAATACTGCTATAAACATTGTAGGCGCCCGGCAAATGCGTGATCATGATCATTCGCGGACATGTCACTCCGGAAGTCACTGGAGGTCGTACTTTTAAGCGTGTTTGTATTCGCAAAGAATCCCGAGAAGCAGGAGAGAAGGCGCATCCAGTGAACGTTTGCACGTCTATGGTGAGTACACGTAATCTGGCTATACTACTCGCAATGAGACCAGCGACATCGACATGAAATGAACATGGAAAGACTCGAAAAAAGCTTCTTGATATTGACGCAGATGCTGGTTCCCTGGCCTTGCCCATCAAAACAGCGCAAAGCCTTGGACTTCCTGTTTTTGTGTATTGAGTCGATTGGTTCGCTGTCTAAACTACGACTCACGCACGTCGTCTCCTCAAAACTGGAATTTTGTTTTCTTTTGCATTTACCGTTTGCCTTCATCGCATCAGATACTTACTGTACTGCTGATGACATCACAGGACCTTAATTTTTTTTCTTTCTTTTCTTGCGCCAACCTTTTTCTAGGGCCTTTCTTCTCCTTCGTCACATTCCTTGGGAAGTAGTATGTAGGCAAAAATACTCTGTCTAAAGCTCTGCATTTTAACCAAAAAGCTTTCTCTCCCTCTATTCGAAATCAAATTTAAATTGTCGTTTATAACCTATCCGGAGGCAGAGCTTGCTGCCCTGCGTGGTGGTATGCAACATGTCCTACAAGACCGACCACGCAAATGGATCATATTCTACGACTCAAAGGCAGCCCTTCAGAGATTGCAGATTGCCTCACGCCACAGCACTCGCGCGAGCATTTGCTACAGAAGATAACAAATGATCACCATCAAGCTTGTGAGAAAGGACACGACGTAACATTTCTGTGGCTGCCATGACATACCGGTATTGCTGGTAATGACTTCGCCGACGAGGCGGCCCAGTCCACCCATGTAGGAATCCGAGTGATTCGGATTCCACTAACAAGAGTCGACGTGACGGCAAGTAAATTTTATGTCCTAGTACAGACGGGTACACAAACTTATTGGTCGTTTCCTAGTTTCCCGAGATGTCAACTACATAAACTTCGTCCTTCTTTGAATCTGTGATTGCCATCACGAATTCCCCGCGCCATTACAACATTGTTAAGCCACCTCTTGAGCGGGGTTGCATTCATCAAAGCATACTCGTTCCAGATTGGAGTGGTCGACACACCTTCATGCGGCCCCTGCGGGAGGGAAGAAACTACTGGACTCGTCCTGTGTTTTTGTTCTATTTGTGACCCTAAGTGTCGTCCACTATGGACTGCATTAAAACGGCTGGACTCCTGACTGTTTTCAGAAGCCAAGGCCCTTGGACGTACGCGTCGCTGGCGCAGAAGGCAACGAAGGCGTTACTGCAGTAGTTGAAGTCGACAGGTCTCTGCAGACGTTTGCAGACTACAAATGTGGGCGCGACCAGTGTTCTCTATCTTCCCTTCTTTGTGGCTTTTCACCCCTTCCCCCAGCTCAAGGTATCAAATCGGACTGGTCTCTGGGTAACCTTTCTTTCTTTCCTTGCTTCTCTCTTTTTCTCCCTTTAGAGATTGTTTGGCAAAACCCTGAGCCTTACTATTACATATTCTGCAGAGTTACAAGCGCCCTTCGTGGAACGCGTGAGCACTGCGGCTTCTTCATCTCTTTCTTTCTTTCTTTCTTTCTTTTTTGTTCCGTCAGTATAGGCATGTTATGGGAAATTTGGCAACTTAAAGGACGCTGCGACAGCCAGCCAGTGTATTCAAATTTTTTCACGTTCTTTATGCAAAAATCTGCACAATTCAGTGGTCTCTGTGAAAATTCCAGAATCAGAAAATGATTACGTTTGCAAATAGCTGTGGACATTCGTCGTTTCGCTTTCAGTTGACACTGCAATTCATGTATGCTTATCGAAAGCTCCCCTATATCGGCTAAGAGTTTATTTTTATGCCGTAGTCACGATGCTACCGTTAATTACGGTTTAGCAGTTGGAGTGAACGGAGCTTTCAGTTCGTTCCAAGCTAGCTGTTCTTGGTGACTACCGAATAGTCCTCAGAGAGCTTCCCATGTACTTAGATTCAGATGCAGGTTAAAGAACTGTAGGTGTTCAAAATTAATTAGGAGACCCTCACTACGGCATGCCTCATCATCAGATCGTGCGTTTGGCACGTAATATCCCAAAATTTAATTAGTTTTAATCCTATACCCTGCACAACAGTTTATTTTCAAATGTAATGAATGCATCCGACATTCTGCCAGCCTCGTGCATGAGCAGCATACCTTCAGCGGCCGCTTTGGCGTCATCTGGGTGTTCCAGCATGTGAAGGTCGATCTCGGGATAGTCAGTGGGGTCAGAGGAATGCAGCGTGATGCGACCACGTGACTTCGGTCGGTTGTGCATAACTGCTACCCTGAAGCCAGGCACATTGTCCTTCGGCCCCAAATAGTTGTCGTAAGCCTGCATTCAGTAAATGCATGGCGCAAAAGCAGTTATTGGGGAGATGTGTTTACTTGTAGCTTCACTAGTGTGCATGCGACTGCTGCCAGTTGGTGGTACTTGGTGCTGTATAGCATTGTTAAATTCAGGCGCAAATGCAATCGACGAGGACGATACGTAGGACGACGAGTTGTCCTTTTTCAACCCTCAAGAAAATATAAGACAGTGTTCAGCATGTGCGACGATGTTGTTCGCGTAATTCTACGTATTTTATACAGACACCCTGTGAACTTCTCACCTGACATTTCTTGTTGATGAATAACTTTCTGCAGACCAAGCAACCAGTCCGAAAGCGTGAGGTGACATATAGACAGATAGAGCTAAGTGGACTCCTTAAGCACCTCTGTGGAAAGAGTATCGAAAGACGTAAAAGGCAAATAGAAGGGAGTCTACGGGGTGTGTAGACATTCTAATGAACTACCAAGTAATTTTATTGCGATAGCAGTTATATGGGCACTCCAGGAGCATTTCTGCCGTCGGCGTCACCATGAGGTTTCGCAGAAAGTCCAGGGGCGATAAAATTGTCGCCGCGCGCAGTATGCTGCATGTGCGAGTGAAAGCGTGCTGGGGAAAGCCGTCGAACGTGGATCAATCTCGCATGCGCGAGCGAAGAAAGGGGGGGGGGGCGGAAACGCGCCCTCTACTGTTGCGCATGCGGCACCGGGTGGCGTATATACAATTGCTAGTAGGTACAGCGGGGCGTGGCACTTGCGGAGACGACGGACGTTTGCGCGCATGCGCGAGTAAGCGAGTGCGAGAGAGGAAATGTGGGGACTTCTGCTCCTTGAATATACGACTCTGCCTATGCTCGCGGAAAACTTTTCTTGGCTATCAAGCGAAGGCTATGGAAACTAAGCGTGCCTCTGTCACCGCTGCTGGATGCAGCCCCGCAATTTTGCTCCCGTTTTCTTACGGGGGAAATAGGAAACAATACTTTTTTTGTTTTTTACAGCATCCAATTTGAAACAATACGTGACATTCACCAGTCAAATATCGGTATTTTTTGTACATTTAGTTTGCTCTTTCGAGTTTTCGCACACCCGAGACCATCGCACGTTTTGCACATTCACCAAACGCAAAATGACGCCCGTATCTTCTGGAGGGTGTTCGTCGCTTGCTGTCCCACCAATCAACTCTCCTCAGAGGCTGTTGACTAACTTTAGCAACTAGACTGTTGAAGCACATAAAAAAAGTTTTTCCAGTGTCTGCGCGGAAACTAAGCGAGCCCCTCTGGAAATCACAACTATCAGCACGTGCAAACAAGTCAGCGAGCTGACTGCTGCGCCGGCTGTACCGACGGCAACGTCGGTGGCGCGTCGTCATACGGCTGCTGCGGAGCTCCGACACAGGGTGCGATGCTGGCTGTTAAGTACTTGGTACATATCGTATGTGAATAAACATTGATTCACGCCGAGTTATTGTATCTGCCTTGACTAGAGAGGTTGTGCGAGGTTGGCGAAACCGGAACCGGTGCCGAGCGCGCCCGGACTACATTGCGTACGGATACAGTCATGTGCAAAAGCTCCACCCCCGTAGCTTTCGCTTCATAGCCAAAAAAAGCTATTAGCGGCTATAGGCACTACGGAGGAGTTAGCGTGCGTTGTATGCGTTTGTCCCTAGGCGTGCCGGCAGAAGTCGCGGGGCGCGGTAGTGATGAATTAGCATCGCAAGTTGGCGGCTGGACGTAATTATATTTATTCAATCGTGCTTTCTACTAATTTTTACTAATTTTTACTCATTATTTCGCGTTATTGGCAGCGCCTCCAGGACACCAAAGCGGCAACGGTAACATCAAAGCTAGAACCCGGACTGGTCCATGGGTTGGGGCTCGCCGAGGCCTGCGCGTGCCAGGAGAGTATAAGATTGGCTGCCCGCGGAAAGCCAATTTTTTATGCAAATCCCCCTTGGCACGCTTCATCCTCCGCGGCCCCAACCCAGGGGCCGTTTTGCTTCCAGCTTTGATACCCCCCTCAAACTTGGATGCCCTGGAGATCCTGCGCCGCCTGCTTTAATATAACCTCAGGTGCTCTCCTGAGGCCTCCGTTTGCTGGTTACATGTGCCCTCCTGGAGCAGTGCTTGTAAATAATGCAATCTATCATCGCGACTAAAAAAATCGACCCGCCACTTAAACAACACCAGTCATAACCTTGCCCCTTCAGACACAGCAATCACCAAATGGGGGCGTCCGTGCCCACTGCCTCACCGCGCGGGCAGCTGGCGGCGGAGCGTAAACAAACTGGACCGCACTCCGCAACGCCGGCATGTCTAGGGGACAAACGCATACAACAGGCGTTAAGAAACATCCTTCGTTGTGCCTAGGCATAATCACATATTGAAGGAGCAAAGGCCCCAGATTTTCCCTCTCACACCCGTTCTTACTCGCGCATGCGCAGAATCGTCGCGAGCCGTGAGAAGCGCCACGCCCCGCTGTACTTACTAGCAATTGTAAGAACGCCACCGGGTGAGGTGAGGGGGTGATCTCCTCTGCGGCGGCTGGTGCTTACAACCTGGCCGTGTGGGCGCCCTATCTCCAAAGTAGAGTGTACTACAATGAGGTCCGTATTATAGTACACTAAAGACGATCTGCGACGTGGCACATGTGCACGCCCGCGCGGGGCTCATCTTCAAAAAAACTATCTGCGATGTTCGCAGAGTGCGCGTAATGGCGGTAGCTTCGTATGCGCTGTGCTTTCGTTTCGTTTGCGTTGAAGCGAGAGATACACGAAGGTTAATTCGCTCGCTGCTGCTGCCGCGATTCCTCCCTCCAGCGTTCTGAAAGCGAGCTTCCGCGGTCATCGAGCGAGATGCGTTGATGTTTACTTCTGCGCGCGTGACACCGTGCTTGTTAATTTAGTTAGTAAGGGATTCTATAGAAGTTTATACGGTCGATGAAACTACTATCCTTGCTTTGTAAAGATGTCTACTAATTTTCTTTTTCAATGAGTGCTTCGCCTTTCGGGCGAAACTGCGGCCTTTCTTCAGGGATTTTCATTCTCATCTTGTATATCCGCGCTGTAATTTGATCATGTAGTTGCGACAAGCGCTCTGTCAAGAATAATTAACAGTGCGAGCGCATGATGTGCTCTCCGGTTGCTGACTTAAGAGAATGGTTAAGACGGTAATGGTATAGTGGCTGCCGTTATGCCACGTGGTCTCCCGGCAACCTTCCGTGATTAACAGAAATAAGCGGCTTCCGGTGAAACACGCAACAACGCCGTCCATATCGTTGTTTCAAGTGAGGGTCGGTTTCACCACTTGATTTGTTCCTCCTGACCGGGCGGTCGAGGTCACACAAATAATTGTTTTAGCCAGCGTACCCTCACAGAAATAGCGGTAGATTAGAAACATCCACTTAAACGTAGGGGTAACCATGGGGCACATGACCTTACCTGTCGCGGTATTCCAGTGGCTGCATGCGGCATTGTGCCTCTGACCTCAAGGTCGCAGCTTTGGTCCCGGTCGTCGCAGCGGCTTTCTATAGGGTCAAAATGCAAGCACTTTGGTATCCGTGGATTTAGGATTTTGGGGAAAGTTAAAGAACCCCAGGTAGTCATAATGATTCCGGAGTCCCACACTGTGGATGGGCTTAAATCAGAAGCTGGTTCTGGCATGTAAAACCCCAGAATTTTTATGAGTACACTAGCGTAGGCGCCGGCAACTGGCCAATAAATCCTCACATGCCACCTCGTGGCAACAAAGCTGCCAAAGTCGACGTCGCCGCTATGTAATCAGCAAGAAGCGTATCCGCGTGGCTAGATTTTTTTTAGTAAGTCAAAATCGCGCACCTCGAATTCATTTTCATACGAAGGGCGCTTGGCTCTCACCTCTGGCAACATGCCTATTTTGAGGACCTCGGCTCTTGCAAGTTGACTAGCTGGTTGAGACGAAATGATGCCCAGCTCGATGTCAGTAGAATCGGGACCCACTGCGTACTGGGTACCGAAAAACTGGACCGCTTCGATAGCCGACGGTATAGTGACTATCCCTGGTGTAAATAATTATGCCAAAACAGGAAGAAAGCAAGAAAAAAGGTGATTAGTGTTAACGTCCGCTTGCTGCACACAAATAAGACATCACCATCTGTGGATCTATGGTCCGCGCCGTAGATCCACAGACACTTGGTCGAACACAACTTATACATGTACATATAACATGCGTGCGGCACACTTTTTCATGCCGCAGGGCAAACTTCAATATTCACAAATGGATCGTGTTTTTGTTCTCAAGGACCAAGTTTCACCTCATTTTGTTGGACCGAAGCTTCGTATTTGTGAACCAGGCTCATACATACGTGCATTTTCCGCCATCGTGAACTACCACAGAGGGCGTCGCTTGCGATATCCACCACCCCATCGAAACCTAAAGACAGAAGATGCCGCTGCCTGGCGTAGGCTACAGACAGGCACTTACACGAACCTACACATATTACATCGGATACACCCCACAGCCTACAGGGACGAATGCCCATGGTGTGGGGCCACACCAACCCTATACCACATTACGTGGGAGTGCACACTACACAACATAGAACACCCAGATACGAACATAACGAGGAAGCAATGGGAGGCACTGCTGTCCAGCTCGGCCCTCGACGACCACCTCAAGCTGATTAAGAGAGCTGAGAAGATGGCAAGAGCCAGCGGAGCCCTGGACCAAGGGCCCCGACCATTAGCGGTTTTTCTGATTATTCTTTTAATAAAGTTTATCTATCTATCTATCTATCTATCCCGGCAGGCTTTGTATTCGTCCCTATTTTTCTTTTTGTCATGACATGACAATTCGATGCAGTGAATAAATTAGCCTTATTCATCGGAACCGCTTCAAAAGTGACTTACCGCTTCTGTTGCTCTCATATTGCGCAATATCTTCTAAGCTGAACGGCGATATCCCCACTTGCCAGTCGGTTATGACAGGCACTCCTATATACAGGAACGAGTGGTCCTGTATGCTGCGCCCTACAGGAAGATCGGCTACCACGGGGATCTGCACAGTAAATCCATAACGCTTCACTGTCGCGACGACATACAATGTAAAGTGCCTATAAATGCACCGGAATGGGACACTCACTGATACTGCCACAGCGTATTTCAGCGCACAATCTTCAGAAGAAATTCATAGGGAGTATTGGCTTGCTTTCATCACAAAATTAGTTGTTGCAGCTGTTGTTGTTGGTTCGTTTTCAAAGCACTATCGTTAAACAATCAATGCCACCACCAGGCGTCAGTTTCATCAAAGGGCCACGAAGGGAAAGAGATCGCGTGTTGCTACCACATGGGGCCTAAAAACAAAAGGGCGACGTTCTCGACGTTGTCGTTAAAATTAGTTTTCCTCCCACGACAAAGTTGAACGAAGAACATCCTTTTATTGTGATAACAATTATGTGAACATTCCAAGCGCATTTCTTGCAGTCACCATCGGCGTCGCCGCGCGTCGCTTGCTGTAAGTATGCGAGTGAAATTCAATTCAGTCCAATTCACTTGATTTCAACACCAAGATGTTGACGACCGAGAACAAAAAGCCTTTTTATGGCTTGACGAGGTCCGCAGCCCTTTTTAACAGGCAGTGACACAGCATAAGGTGAGGTGTTACATATTCAGCTAGAATCGGCTATGTCCCAATTACACGAGTTACAGACATAATGCCTATATATATATATATATATATATATATATATATATATATATATATATATATATATATATATATATATATATATATAGACAGATAGATATATATATGCCAAATGAGATCAAGTGAAACAGAATGTATATATAGTACATATAGCACTCACGTACAATTGAAACCGAGAGAAAAAGCAAAAGAATTAACGCTACTTATTAATGCACATTATATATATATATATATATATATATATATATATATGGAATCGACAAATGTGTCACACAGTACATGCTGCAATGCGCAATTCGGCAAATACGCTGTCACCAACAACACAATTTAAAGAACACAAGGGAAGCCGAAGATCGTGGCTCAGTCTGGCGCGCGTGCGAGCGACGAAATCGGAAGGCAAATGCGAAGCGTTTTCCGTCGCCTGAAAGGCCGTATAGGGGGGGGGGGGAGGTGGAAGGGAGTGAGGGAGAGGGGAATGCGTCGTTTTGCTCCGGCAGCAATTGCGCATTTCGCGACCGGGCTCAAGGGGAACTGACGATCGGGGCTCTATTTCGCGCGCCATATATGGAAGAAAGCGGGGAAGCAACGCTGGAGGGAAGGCAAATCAGTTCTACGGTAGCCGGCCGGGTGGAGGAAAGTGCATGAAAGGGAAAAATTAGCATCCACCCGAATTGTAGCACGTAGCTACTAAGGAAACCCCTATGGGTTTGTCAGAAAGAAAGCCATGGTTTCCTTTCTAGCTTCGTGCAACATTTCGGGTGGATCCTAATTTTTTTCCCTTTTAACTCCGTACGTTCTACGGCCGCGCTCGGCCGTAGAATGGCCGTAGAATTGAAAATGATCTGAAGACGGCTCGTACCTTTGTGCGCGCTGTGTGCCCGCCACACTTAATGTTGAAGCGGTAGGCCGCACGAAGGTCACTTCGCTCGTTGCTGCTGCCGCATTGCTCAGACCAGCGCTTTGACAGCGAGTGGCCGCGCCCATCGAGTGTGTATGTTCAAATTTGCTCGTGCGTGCTGACATCATGTGCTTGCTAATTTAGTTGGTAAGCGAATGTTTCCAATTGAACGCGGCCGATAAAACTACTATCCTTACTTCGTATAGATGTGCACTAATTTGCTATCGCAATCGATGCTTTGTATTGCAGGTGAAACTGCGACTTTCTTTTTTCGTCCTTACAGTATGCGTGAGCGATAAAAATAAAATTACTTATTTCGCTAAATTAAGAAGATAGAAGCGCAAAATTCGCTTTAACGACAGCTCTTTCTTCTTCGCTGAATTAAGTGACCGGTTCGCTCTCAGCACAACGAATAGGTAATGCGACACCAGCTATTGACTCAATCACCAATATATTTTATCGGAAAAACGTTGATTCCAGTTCAAGTTGAGGAGAAACGCCATTATATATTTTATCGGAAACATATCATTGCGTTGCTGCTCATCCTCAACTGGAATCAGGACGCTCAGAAATTCTGCGATACCGAAAGAAAATGAAGTACATTTGTTTCCATTATAACGATTGAGTTTATTAAAGTATCTGCTAAACATCCGTACAAAACATTTGCTTGCTCCACCCACCACCCATCCTGAACGCTCAGCAACGCCCACTAGCATTGCCTACATGAAAACATCTCGACCACCCTTGAACGTAGGTTGTTTGAAACTGGTGGTTTTTGTCATATAATGTGGTTTGAAATAAGTATTCAACACGCGAAACCATTCCACAGTGAAACCTCGCTGGCTTAGCAAAGTACGTCTTCAAGGTCACCGTGAAATGTTGTCAAAAATGGTGCAGGAGAGCCCAACCTGTAGCCGTTCCAGATCCTCTCTTGGTCCCACACCGGACAGCAGCAGTAGCTGGGCAGATCCTATGGTACCAGCAGAGAGGATCACCTCTCGTCTGGCAGACACGTTCTGCGGCTTGCCGTACCTTGTGAACGTCGCGCCCACCGCAAGGCTGCCTTCGAAATTTATCTGCGTCCCCGGAAAACAGAATGCATTGCTTTAGGGCTTTAGGTATACTTACGGAAAAGGTTGTTTGTGGAATATTTACAGCACACACTGTTCTCTAGTTCCGTTCAAATTCCGACTTTAAAATCATGCACGACATGAAAACATCACGACAGCTAGTAGACCGGACCTCTGTTTGTTTGGAAAGCATCGGAAACTTAAATAAGGGCTCAGCGTGCAAATAAAAAAATCAATCCCAATCGTCGGAACAGTCATCTAATCAAAAGCTAAACAAGGAAAGCCTCAGACAATGTTTCCACAGGAGCCATTGCTTTCGCCATACGAAGACACGCCACATTGCCTGAAAGCTAGCTAAAAAGACTTGCGCTACCGATGGGGCGAACACGTATAGTTCGTACACCCGAAGAACAACATACGTACGAGGAGCGCCGGAGGGAACAGCAACAAGCATGTAAACGGCGCCGGTGCGGAACGACCACCGACGAAGAGCGTTCCCGCGATGCGGAACGAACAGATGACAAGCATTTCACTCTGTGGAGATGGAATGGCAACGAAAGTACTTTGCTTTTCGTTTGAGATTCACTGTCGTCAGCTTTCGCTGCCATTCCATCTTCCCAGAGGGAAACAGTTGTCATTTTTGGGGGGGTGTTATTGTGAGTGCGTGCGCGTATTTGAGTATACTTGCACTGTGAACCAGTTACCAAGATGTATTACCACGGAAATAGCCCAGCTACAAGTTATACGCTTATACAAGTTGTTTCAGCTAAGTTTACCTAGCATGTAAAAATGTGCCGGTGGACTCTAAGACGACGCGACCAAATGCATGTTGCTCACTTTTATATTTAATGCGTCACGCAATTATTTTCGTATTCTAGTTAATTATATAATTACTCAAAACTAATTAATCAAGTTCTAAAGTAATGAAGTTGGGCGAAAAATTCCAATTAAAAAGTTGTAGAGCGCTTTGAAGAACGTCCGGTTAGGCAGTTTCTAACTTTCTATCTATTAAGTATTAGTGTTTTTCCGCTTACTGTGGATGCCAGTGAAAATTTTAAAAAATATGCCACGTGGCATGTCCGCTATCGCGCCGTGATTGCAGCGCTCCCAAACTGTCAGAGTACAAACGAACATAGCGTCTAGCAGGGCGTGCTGCCGCTTAAAAGGCGACAGGGATATGACGAAGGGCTGCGCGATATACGCCAGCAATGTGCTTCCCTCGCGGCGGTTCATGATAGCGATAAGGAGACGCAGCGGAAGGGTCCGAATACCTTTTTCGAAATTCAAATCTCCCGCCACCCAACCGGGGAAGTGGTGACGTTGCATACGCCATTACCACCCTTTGCTTCCGTCGGTGTGTAAAACGGCGCCAGAAAGACGGCGTTACTGGGCGAAGACAGAGCAGTGGGTTCGCCGTTGCAGCTGCTTTTTGGTCAAGTGGCGTAGACCGTTCGGGCATGCCGCGACATCCCACGGAAGTTGAATTCTCTGCTACTTGCAGTTCTCGCGAGTTTCGCGAGACAGAAAAACCAGCCCAGCAGTACGCGATAACGAAACTACTGAAGCGTGAAATCGTCGGTGGCCAAACTGGAGCTAAGACGAGACCTTTCGACCGCTTGCATCGTTGTCAAGGGTAATTTCAATGAGTTCCTTCAATGAGTGACAGAATTTAACTTAAGAGTGCTTTGGTCATCGGATAAGTGCTTGAATTTCCCCGGCGTGCCTCTAATCATGTCCTGCATTTACCCCAAATTCTCAATTATTAAGGCTCTGTTCGTGATAATTTTTACGCTGTAGATATTCTCGAGCACTAATCTGTCACTTTAGCTTGACTTAGTATTTGCCTTTAGTGTCCCTTTCAAGTCTCGTAGCTACTGATAGGAGAAAGTGCGGCGCCCGGCTCTTAGAGAAACACGATGTCCGGCAGTTATGACGCTGCGGCAACTTACTGTTGCGGCGAGCCCTGTATAAATCGGTACCACCTGGTGTTCCATTGCCAAAGCGCCAGTCCTGCCGTTCTATTGTGCATTTGTATTAGAGGAGCCATCATACTATGGTTGGGCTGGGCGAACGTATGGCTGAGCGTGCTCGCTTGTCGTTAGTGACGGCGCTGACGTAGGTGTAGCGCGTGCGACTAGTGAGGAGGACGAGGAGGAGGGGGCTTTAGAGGGACGGAAATGTGCTGTGAGCTCTCGCACAAGTTCATGTAGCATTGGTTTCAGCACCGTTGTTTGAAAATCGACGAAGCCGGCTCTGATCATTTCTTTGACCTCCGCGAGGACCCTTTCTCGCAGCTCCTGAATAGCTCGGTGAAATTTTTGTCGATGCTCATGCTGGTTGTCGTGGCACATTGCAGTTATGTACTAGCTATATGTTCGGTCCGAGGCGCCTGTGGTTGGAATTGTTGGGACTGTTGTTGTGGTATGAACTGGGGTTCGTATGAGAGTGACGAAATTTTTCGAAGTCAAGGTGGCGTGTCCTCCGGCCAACTTAACCCCTTAGGTCCGGCTGGCCTTCTGGACGCTGCTCATGGCAGATGTTGACGCAGTGGCGGCGGCTACTTGTTCGATGGTGGTAACGATGGTGGTGATGCGGATGAATATGAGGAAGATGATGGTGGCCCCACTCCTGGCTCTTGGAACTGTCGGCAGAGCCTTGGCTCATTGATCGCGACCGGGATCGGGACTAGTATTGGCTTCGTAGCTTTCTGGATCGTACACGAGGACGGGGATGTGGCCTTTTTTGTTTCTCGATTTCTCGGCACACTCATGCGCGTTTCTTGTTCCCGGCTTGGGAAGCTGGGATCAGTGCTCGGATGATCCCCTTTGCGCGTCAGGCACCCGTGCTGGCGCAGGTCAGGCTCGGTGTTGGATGGTTTTTCAGTCGCACATGTGGTGCAGCGCTTGATGTTTGGTGTGGCGCAGACGTCCGCACGGTGACTTACTGTGAGGATGTTGCCGTAGACCTGGACTCTCAGAGTGAGCATGTAGCGCCTGTATTCGACCCCATAATACCTGCCTTAGCACGGTAGTTGGAGGCCAGCATATGTATTGATGACCGTGGGTGCTCGTCCCATCATGCAAGCATGAAAGATCAACCCCCACCCCCCACCGTGTGCCACAGGTAGTCCAAAAGTTCAGTTCGTGTAGACCATGCGACGGGACCCGTGATGATTCTCTCGTAGGAATTGTCGCGGTATGCGATGTATGTTGAGATGGGATAGCGATGTGGACCAGGTATTTTATTAAGGCTGGTCGTAATCTTATCGTTTCGCGTGCTGAGTAGGGTGATATTTTGGGAAGCTCTGACAAACAGGCGAAGAGATCGTCAACCTCTTGTCCCTTGAGGCCCACCTCGATGCCGATGCATGAGTCATGACTCATGCCATCTGAGCTCTGAACTCATGCCATCTCAGTGGCCTCGAGGCTCTCTGCAGAGAGCCTCGAGGCCACTCAGATGGCCACTCAACTAACGCGAGACCGCCTCTTGGGCGCAGGATGAACTTATCGATGGGGAGGGGTGGGGACCGCTTGGGTGGTCGTGGTACGTGCAATTTGTTTGAAGTGCTGGGTCTCTTGCCAGCCGGCTGCCAGGTCCGGCCTAGCGCCGGCACGGCTGTCCCACCGAGCGTGGGCGCTGAGCCATGATCCATCCGCCGCGTCATATGGATATCCTTCTGTTGCTAGATGGTCGCATTTGGTGGCTTCCATCTATATGGTGGCGTTCAAGGGGTGTTTGCGGTGGTGCTCAAATCGGCTTCCCTGGAATTCAAGCCTGACCACGCTTACTCTTAGCTCAAGCCCTGAGAACGTGGTGCTCACACTCACTAGCGTTCCTCTTGAGCAGCCATGCGCATACGACACTGTAATAAACGTGAAGAGAAATTTATATCATCGTTTCTATAAACGCTGACCAATACCCACAGTTTTTCTTCAGTCTCATCTCGTGTACTATCGAGACGGGACGCCTGCAACATCGCTGGTACGCTCTGTATCGCACCAGTGTTCTGAGAAGCCCTGATGGCAAGGCCGAAGCTCGCTATTTTATACCGTAAAAGAAAACAGTAGTTACCTAGTTAATAACGAAGCGTTCGATGTCGAGCGAACGACGGAATTATGTTTGGCCGGAAAGCATGTTGAAAAGAAAATGAAGTGCAACCAGATACACTGCAACAAAGCGCTAATGTGTGCTCTGTAGATGTCGCGCCTATTGCTTCATTTTGTGCAATGAACGAATAACCTGAGCAGAATTATAGGCGGTATAATAAAAGTGCGACAATTCCAAGCATGGTTGGCGCGACGCCGTCGTCGCACACACCTTTGTGACTTGGCTGAATAGCGCCACATCGAGGTTTCTCCGCGTTCTCAGGACTGGCTGGATGAACGCCTTGCTGGAGCTAAACCGCTCGCCATTCGCCATGTTCACCTGCAAACGAGAGCAACCTGCACATTAAAAAGAAAATTCATGAGCGACAGGAATTAACAAGCAAAGAGTGTTCAGGAAATACATTTGTCCGTTATTATGGTTCTTAAGTCGTTGTACGCTCGGCCGAAATAAGGTCGATGGATCTTCCTGTTACTAATTTTCTAGGACATACATAGCACGTTGTGCTTCTTACGCTTTTTACTGCAAAACAAGCGGAGGAGCTTTCTCGACACGGCGATCACAACGTCCGGCTTAATAATAATATTTGGAGCTTTACGTGCCAAAACCACTTTCTGATTATGAGGCACGCCGTAGTGGAGGACTCCGGAAATTTTGACCACCTGGGGTTCTTTAACGTGCACCTAAATCTAAGCACAGGGGTGTTTTCGCCCCCATTGAAATGCGGCCGCCGTGGCCGGGATTCGATCCCGCGACCTCGTGCTCAGCAGCCCAACACCATAGCCACTGAGCAACCACGGCGGGTAACGTCCGGCTTACCTGACTGTGTTGCACCATTGTAGTCAACGAGGGAGTAGCCGGACTCCTGGCACGCATCTAAGAAGAGCTTGCTCAAATGTGTGCTGCCATTTGGATGTCCCACTGGTACCTCGCCGGCACTCCCATGGAAGCCTGGTCATGGAAAGTAAAAAGACGTCTGCTGTCAAATGCGCTCTCTCAGGCTAAACAAAGGCTAAACGCCCCTCCCCTTCAACTCCGAAAACGCCTTTCCCTGGAAAGTTCACAGAGAGAAGTGGTGAAGCTGCGTGTAAAATACACAAATTCCATTTGTGGGAGTCAAGCGCGCGCCAGTCGTGCCAACCAAAAAACGCTCAAATGGGCGTATGGAGGAGGAAAAGTTTCATTAAGTTCATCACTTGGCACTGAACCCTGATAAAGATGTCCCACAAAAGGTTTCCCCGCTAGGCTTAATATGTATAAGGATTCTTTTGTGTCGATGGTTTTCGGTCGATCTCGGTGACTGCGTAAGTTCGGCTTCGGGCGATCACACCACGACGGACACGAACGACGGAAAATAATTTAAGCATGTTATTGCATAATACTGACCAAGCGTACTTTCCTAACATCGCGAAACATTTATATTTCGATAGTAATTATAGGTATCACTTTAAGGAACTCCCCAAGTTGTCAAAACTAATCCGCAGAAGTCCCCCACTACGGCGTGCCTCCTAATCATATCCTGGCTTCGGCACGTGACACCCTGGAATTCCTATTATACGGACGCTTAAGGTAGCCGTTGGCGTCACCGCCGCTGTGATGTCACTGTGTCGACGCGCTTGCTGGGTCCGCGCGTAGCTTTTGGAGGGTCTTCAGATAGGCGCAGTGCGATCGTCTCTAAGAGCGACGAAGCCAAGTGGATGCACCATCTAACGCCATCACATTCCGCTTAGTAGGCTCTGCCGGAGAGCGGGCAGCGTTCGGGCTTCCGCTGCTGTACTCGCAGGCAAATTTCTGTGGCTATGAAGGGAAAGCTACGGAGGTAAAGCGCGCACAAGTGAGAGCGTTTCTGAAAGGAGTCCCACATTTTAAGCCACGTTGGGTTAGGCTGAGGAAGAGAAAACTGAAGGGGGCACCCTATTATAGCAGTTAAATAAGATAGAATACAAAACTGAGTATAAAAGTTGTCTTATTTTGCGGCGTTTCCCTTCCATGTCAGGCCAAACGCGAAACCGTCGCACGTGGAAACTGCGTCGATCCAGCGTCTGTTCCGAGCAACCAAAAGCCCTTTCAAACGCTGCCAAACTACTTGGCGTGATAAAACATGTGCACCAGCCACGTGCCCGTAGCTTTCCTTTCATAGCCACAGAAAGTTGACTATAGCGCGAGCTCTGTGCGCAGACACAATAGAGACATTTAGCATAGCGGGATTACGTTTCGCTCCGCTCGCGGTCTCCACCGTTGCGCCAGCGGAGCGGCGCGCGAAAAGAAGAGCTTCAGCCCGACGGATCACTCACCCGCTCGAGCGGGGCGCTCTGCTGCGCCAGCTAGTGTTCAGAATAGGAGTTACTCCGAAATGAATTTGAATTACGCTTGTTTTTATAATGCAAGAGACGTTGAATAAAGGTGTATTACATGTTCTCAGTACATTATTTGTTAACAATGTACTGTGTACTAATGTACGGGTCAGCGCCGCAGTCGCCGTCGTCGATGCAGAACTGCCGGTGCTCATGTTCGCGGCTGCCATATTGCATTTCCCATACACGCCCGCGCGCGCATACGCACGCTCGCGCGCTGCGTATACCCTCCGCTGGGGAGTGCTTTCCAGCGGGCGTAAACGCTGCTCCGTAAAACCGCTGGCCGCCTCAGCGTTGTGCGCATGCGCAGTCGCGTCTCCGCTCGTCCGCTCCGCTCCGCGGGCCGTAAGCCTGCTGGGCTAAAACTCTCTAATAGCGTTCCCGCTGAGCAGCTGTGTGCATGCTACATTCCGGAGGCGCATTCATTTGTCTGAGCGCAATGAAGAGTAATCGTCAAGCTAAATTTAGCAGATTTTATTGCGAAAGCAATACTCCTCGCACGTTCGGCCCATCGGTGGTCGTGGCGCCTCCTTACACAGCTGCGTGTCACGTGACCATGTGACGTCACGCCAGACCGAGAGACGGGGCCCCAGCTCGCGGCATCGATGGTGGAGGCGAAGCCTTGCGCGCCGCAGCTGCGGCGCTACCGAGGGAGGGCGCTCGCTGGTGTGACGTCACGCTAGACCGAGAGACGGGACCCCAGCTCGCGGCATCGATGGTGGAGGCCACGGAGGAAGGAAACTAAGGAGAGGCCCTGACGTCACTCTTTGTGAAGCTAAAGCAAAGCCGGAAGCTGGCGTTGCTCATGGCGTTGCTCCGCCTATCGGGCCAGCTCTCCTGTCTTGTTCATATTTCTTGCGAAACCACGCCGCGCTGCGCGCAACCGTGCTGCTCGGACCCGTGCGCTCCGCAGCAATACTAAGCAATCGTTAGCACGTTAGCATGATTCCACGAAAGAGGGCAAAATTTCCCGCGAATATTCCTTCGTCCGTAGCCATTGCCGTGGCGCGGTACATTGCGTACAGCGTTGCATGCGCGTTCATTTCACGAACTTTAGCTCGTCCTGTCCCACCTGGCCACTGCAACATCCTGTAGAGCACGGTTTAGATAACACAGCGCAACAAAACACGGAGACCAACGCAAAGCTGCCGGCACGGCGCCTTTGCCACAGTACGAAACCTACGGAGCTACACGTGTGAGCGCACAGAACAATAACAAAGCCGCCATTGTGGCCCGAAAGGCGGGGCCACTACAGCAAAGAAATAAAAAAAACAGCAAGAAAGGGGAGAACCTACTACGTCATTTCCTCCACACTTTTCTCCTAGCGCGCGGAGGCGGTAGGGCCTCTCCTCAGTTTCCTTCCTCCGTGGTGGTGGCGAAGACTAGCGCGCCGCTGCTGCGGCGCTACCGAGAGAGGGCGCTTGCTGGTGTGACGTCACGCTAGGAGGATAAATGGGGCTACAGCTCGGCTCCTCGCAGTGGTCGCCGCGCTGCCTTGCGCTATGTCGGATGATGTATAGCCATAAGTTTAACAAAGGGCAACCATGCCCACATCATCAGCCGAACCAAGGCGCAGCCAACGGTATTGCTTTCGCAATCTTCCAGGCTTAACCAAGCTAAGCCTTCAGCCAATTTTTTTATTTGGAGGCTAACATACGCCGACAATTTTCCATCGGTCTCATCTCATGCACCATCGAAGTGCTACGCGTTCAACATAACTGGAGACTCGCCTCATCATTCCAGCGTTGTGAGACGCCTGGTTCGTGTCAGGGCACTGTTCTTGCGGCGCAACATGAAATTTTCTCGCGTGCTTCGACGTGCCATGACGCCTCCGCGTGTTGTTTAGCGTGCGTGGAGCTCACGAGCACCACGCTAAGCTATGCTATCGCATTCAATGCTTCGCTATCGGGCGTAGCGTTGTTTTAAAGCGACAGCTTTACTTGCCGCGAACTGGCCATTTGGCCATAGAGAAAGGAATACAACAAGAGCGGACACTTCCATAGAGCCCAGCGGCCGAATTCGCTGCAGCGCACCAAGCCGTGGCGTTAATACCTGAAGCACACTTCCGGTTTCGGTTTTGTGCGCGCGCGTTTTGAATACTAGCTGGTGCGCGTCACGCCGGTCCATTGTTTTCTTTTGCAGCAAATACTAATATATTTATTTTTTATTTATTAAATACTTATTTGCAAATCATTTTATTAATAAGTAAAATTGATTGCGAACGGTCTTCACAAGCCTCCATTGAATATGTGCCGCGTGCAAGTTCATAAAGACTCAAGACACCTTGTGAAATGAGGAAATGTTTATTTTATTCTTTATAAATGCTCGTCGCGGGCTTTTTGTGCATTCATCCAACGTTGTGGCACCAGGTAAGCAGCAGTAGTTTCCGCAGGAAGCTCCACCAGACGACGTGAGCTGAAAAAATTACAAGCAAGTGTTATTTTGGTATTAACATGTAAGAATAGTGCCTGTAGAGGCGAAGCGTGCGAAAGGGGTGAATGGGCGGCATTACAAACAAAAGCAGTTCGTATTTACACACATGGCGTAGAAAATACCCGACTCATCCCAAGCAATACCGTACATACCACAAACACATTCTAATTCCGAGTATTCCCCTCTTCCCAAGACTTATTTCCTGCACTTTAATAGCAAGAATGCACGGGCTACGGCGCGTTTCGCGAACTTGGCTACAACCGACGCCGTAGTACACTACGAATACACAGAGGTGGCCACAACACAGGCTCTCAACAAGAGCATGCTGGACGCTGGCAGAATTCCTTCTACTCGCACTCTAGACAGATGCGTGGGTGCCGTTCAGAAGACAGAATTTTCTAGTTACTAGTTCCTGGCGTTTGAGCTCCTTGGATTATCTCTTGTGCGTTCTGCAAGCGCAAGCAACGCACTCCCGTGTTATCACTCTTGACGATTGCTCGTCGCGTTTTCGACAAGCGTGGGTACCGAAAGAAGGCTTAAATTGTTGCGGGGACACAAAAATTGCCACAGACTTGTCGCAGTAAGATTCTGTACGCGCCAAACTAACTTTGTCACCACGGCCGAGCTGCTTTTCGCTGCGTCAAAACAGGCGCGGCGAGCGGGCCTCATAACATAAAAGTACCGAAAATAATTTTCAACAATGTTGGGCGTCAGAGAAAGCGCCATGAACTTGTCAGTGCATTAAAGCGCGAAATCGCGCACCAGGGCCGAGCTGATTTTCGCTAACCGCGTCACAGCGCCAGGCGCGCCCACTGCGCTCGAAAGGTACTCCAAAAAGTAATGAAATTAGTTTCAATAATGTTGGCAGTCAGAGAACGCGCCAAAACTTGTCGCAGTAAAATTCAGTACACGCGAAACTGCGTCACAGCACCCTCTGCGACTAGCGTGCCCAAAAACTACCGAAACTAGTTAAAATAATATTGGGGCTCATAGAATGCGTCGCAAACATCACCCAGTACGATTCAATATTTCAAATTAACTGCTCCACGACGGCTACGCTGTTTTTCGTTAACGGCGTCACAAGACTAGCCTAGGTGCCGGGCAGTAAGCCTAATTGCTTGAAGTGCGTCGCAGACTGTCGAACAAAGTTTCTCACCTTGCCGTAGTCCAATAGTGCAGTGGTTTCATGTCGAAGTTCCGAAGGAACGCAATAATTCACCGGGAGGCCACCAAACCAGGCTAAATCCCAAAATAGAAAAAACAGGCAGACGGGTGCCCGAACAGTCCAACGCTCACATGCGCGGCCGGTCTCGCTCGCTTCGGCGGTGTGTCTGGCGAATGACGCAAACATCTGGCTCGTCATTCGCCGGTTCGCCTGTCGCTAGGCAACGGAAGTAAGCCGATTTATAAGCAGATATCTTTACTTTTTCCGGGAAAGAATAAAAATAATAAAACAATTTCTGTTAATCTCATTTCACATTCTTTCTTTTTTCGATGCTCGCGGCCCCAATTCGTCGGCGTTAATACTATAGCGTGACGTGTTTCCCGAGTGTCCGCTCTTGTTTCGCCGAGATTTTCGCCGAGTGTCCGCTCTTGTTCTATTCGTTTCTCTATGATTTCGCCTTGGCGGTGCTCCGAGGAGGCACATGACGTCACAACGCACGCCTCGCCACGGACATTTCTCCCTCTGCCGCTCCCTAGTCACTACTGCGCATGAGCCACTAGTAGCACCGAGCCACAGGTGTTCCGACGCTGCGCAGCGCTGCACCTTTCCGCCACGGCCGGTCGGTAGACGTCACACCGCGTTCCTAGTCGTTGCGCTCGCCTCCGCTCGCTTGGCCAGCTGCGTCGCATGCCTGATAACATGTCGGAGGATTGAAAAGGAGAGCTCGCATGCGCCGCAACCACAGTTGAGGTGGCAGTATGGACGGCGACAATTCTGATAAGCAGGAGGTGGCCTGGAATCGACATCGGAACGAGGTGAAGAGGAAACGAATCGCCCAGGAAACACGAACAGCGCGCCGAACGACTGGCTAAACGCCGCGACATAGCTAGACAACCGGACTAACCTGGACTTGCAATCAAGATTAACCAAGGCTAACTATGCGCCTTAGCTTTCGCTATGTATATCCTGGCATAACCGAGCTAAGCCACTGCCAATTTCTTTTTTTTCTCTTTCTTTCTTGACATATTGCGGAGAGCCGTACGATCTTCGATTTCATTTCTCACGTTTCAGCGCTCCTGCACACAGCTTTGTACTCGTTCTTAATATACTTGCTAATTTTTGTAGTAAAAAATCAAACGTAATTTTCCTTCGCAAATGTTACCCTACTCTCTCTCGATCTCTCTATTTTCTACGAAATAAGAGGGTTAGCAGCACACATCCACTTTATTGCATCAGCCACACGAAAAAAAATATAAATGTTGCTATGAAACTGTCTTCTATTTCGTTGAATAGTCTAGATGTTTCCGACGCAGTGTAAATGCAGATATATATATATATATGAACTGCACACTACCCATTCGCGTACTGAGGTCAAAACAACGGCAAGAATCGTTCCAGTTTGTATATTTTTTCGCGCTTATTTCGCGAATATTGCGGAGCGGATGTGGATACATACAGTGAATGAGCACAGGTAGGCAGGCACTCTTGCGAGGGGTCACGGCTTCCTATGAATATGCATTCTGAACAAAAACACCACCTGCCGCATGCTGCTTTCGTAAATGTTTTTAGACGTATTTTATTTCAGCAGACAAAGATTAACATTTCAGGTTAGATTCGCATACCAGTATTCGACGAGCCCATATAGTAGGTTTCCACTTATTGTGAACTGCGTGCAGTTCACAGGAATTCTAGCCTCCGTGCGATCACTTTGTCGTAATGATAATAGCCGAAGAAATTCAGAGATGTCGCATGTCAATGGCGTAAGCTCCTACCCGGGGTCATTTGAACGAGTGCTGACGAATATTTGCAGCCACAGCAATGCGAAGCTACTTAGAAGGCCCACGTATATCTTTGGAGCGCAGATATTCGACGCTCCTCGGAAGAACCGCTGATGGGCTCAGGTTAATTCGTGGCGTTTTCCTTCTATGCTATCTTACCAGAGCTATACGACGACCAATTTTCGTTGTTCTCACTCCTCTACCGCTATCGTCAGAGAACAAATAGCACAGCCGCGTTATTGCAGTTGCGCGCTGCAACTGCAATAACTGCAATTTTCTCTCATCCTGTGGTGAAATTAAGGAGGATGAAGTAAAGCAGCAATGAACAGGAACGGCGAAACGCTCAGACGAGCGTGTTTTCTTTGGGTATGTTCTGCATGGCGCAGGAACGAGTAGATGAACTGTTCCCATTTGCTGGCACTATGGTTTCGGCGTTGCAGTACGTGTCAGCTAAACGCGCATTCTACCTTTCCCGGCCTTCCGAACTGTCAATCACTGATTAACTCCTGCTTTATCCTCCTAACATAAATGACGTTAATATCTATAGCTCGTAAAATTTCATCGCATCTTGCTTTTTTGCAAACACTTCAGCTTGTTACGCCGGAAACTGTACATATCGGATCTTTTATTTTACTTCCCTTATTAGCAATAACGTTCGCAATGCTATTAGGTTATTTACCCTCGTAAACTAAACCACTCAAACACCGACTATTCCAACATCATCACTCATAAACCCGAATGGCTATAAAATGTAAGAAACAATAACACAAGTACAAAAGAGAACCAAAGAAATAGAATGTCGCTCGAATACTTCTCAAGCTACGAATACTAAAATTTGGACAGAAGCTTATAACCAAGGGCATGCTATTCGATCGAATATCTGAAATCTCTCTCTCTCTCTCTCTCTCTCTCTATATATATATATATATATATATAGAGTCGTCGCACCTTGCTCACTCCACCCCCGCCCACTACCACCCCTCCCCCCCAAGAAAAAAGAGTTCCGTGATGTTTTATTACCCGACTGCTTGCCTGTACCTACACGTCATACGCGTCCCACCGAGACCCCAGAATGGCTTGTCAATGAGACTCGCTGTAATGCATGACCTTGCTTCGGGACAACAGTGGTCATCACCAAAAAGGGAACGCTTTGAGCCCGCTGTGCAGTAGGGTTCACAATGCTCACCGTCAACGGGTCCCACATGAAAGTCCTCGATGTCTTTGAAATGCGGTAGCACATCCTCATACGACCATCCCGCTGCTCCGTATTTTCCGGCCCAGTTGTCGTAATCGTGGCGATTTCCTCGTACGTACATCATAAAATTCAAAACACTGGAGCCACCTAGAACCTTGCCTCGTGACATAGGGCATCGCTGTGACAGGGAACAAGTGCGGAAGCTGAGACATACAACTTGAGGTGTAAAAAAAGAAAAGGAAAAGGAACACCTATGGCGTTCCTCTAAGTACACCAACGGTGTCACGAGTACACAGACCACAGAACCAGACGAAAGGTCAATTTACGAGAAGTTTGTCGCCGGAGTCCGTAAAACTGCACAGTACTACGCTCCGGGCTCTTCCTGTGTCCTTCTAACTCTATATCTTCCGTTGTTTTCGCGCTGATTAATAAGTATGCATCCTTTCCAACTCGCCCATCTTTCTTTCTTACAGCACAACGTTGTTCAGGTTTACTCTGCTACAGTTTGAAACTACTAATACCAGAGCCTACGTTGTGCGCAGGCAGGAAAAATATTCAGCTTTTTCTCAGACCCAGTTGTCGCCAAACGACTTGCGCTCACTGCCCCCCCCCCTCCTCCCTGCCACTTCCCTGGCGATGTTCCGAAGTAAAATAAATAAAATAAGTAGTATATTCTTGAAAATCTAGGCTTATCAGAGCACGTTTGCAATAAGAATGAAATTACTGTTCCTGTGGATGTAGGCATGAAGGTGCAGGGATACCCATAGAGGTTCCTCCAGAAAGAAAGCTTCGCAGTTGAATAATAAGTCCTGGTCTGAGGATCGAAAATTTTCTTTTCACTTCTTAACCGTTTGTATCTTTCGCCTGTCTTTACATTGGCAGTTTAATGGGATCGCGGAAACCGGGCGGTTTGCTTGCCTCTGAACTCACCTCCCAATTGAAGAAAACACGCACAAAAAAGAACAAGCAACAACGATCTTCGTCAGACACCGGAGAGAAAAAAAAAAGAACTCAGTCTGCAAGCAGCAGCCGGAACTCGAAGAGAAAGGAGACTTCACGATCGCAAGCAGCAACGCGCCGGACCGCCAGCCATGCATATAGCCTGAAGAAGGTGGCAGCGCACTGAAGCGGTTTGCCGCTCAGTTAGAGTGAATTCGGGAGTACAGGCACCAGCTCCACGCCGAAGACACGGACGAGCACCGGGTGGTCCGTCAGTTTAAAGCTGCGTTACAAGTGGGGGATTTCTGCCTGTCAATTAACTACCTTTCGTATACGTACGGCAATGGTGCAACTTCAGTGGCGGATGTGGTACTTGCTGGCGTGTCGATCAGCCAGTTTCGAATGCCACTTGTATCACCATCAATCTTGCCTTCCCGCATCATCTAGGGCACTACTGCCAACGATTGCAGCAATTTAGTGTCGCAAGTGACTGCGCTAGGCGAATGGCAGCAGAGCGGCGCTTGAGTGTCGTTACGTAGCTTCAATGCTAATCGAATTAACGTCGGCAGCCGTCGCGAGATGGGTTTTACGTTAATTTTTTGTTAAGCCGCAGCAAGGCTTCCAGTTGGTAATAGTCAGAAAACTAGTTACTAACAATTATTTACCACACTCCTTCCCTTTTAAGCCAAAATATTTTTTTCTTTTACGAAAGTGTGTTCTCTTCATGATCAGAAGTAAATGTGAGCAAGTTCTTTTCATTTTCTTTGATGTGGAATGTTTTATGGGGTTAATAAATCCGTGGTTCAAGAAGCGCTTCAATCAACATCCTGGACAGTAGGCTCACCTGTTCATGGAAAGAAAGGCATGCGTTTCTCTGTGGCACAGTCCGGTAGGCCCAATCGTCATGGCCATCGATGTTGTAGGGTGCAGTCAGAGGGATCTGACGCGAGGCATCTTCCAGTCCACCCGCTTCCAGCAGAAGCACAGTGATGTTCGGATCCGCAGACAAGCGGTTGGCAATCACGCAGCCAGCAGAGCCACCACCGACTGTACGCATCGGCACACTCTATAAGCAATCGCGCGAGCTAAAGAGGCAAACTGCCAAAGTGAATCAGTAAACATCATGACATCTGCGGTCATTTTTATGGTCTATACTGACAGTTGATTGATACAGCAGGCCAGTTCTGTATGCGTCTTTTCCTTTCACTGCTATCTCCGCAAATTTTGTGTTGTTGTTGTACTCGAAGTCCGCATAGAACCTATCGCAAATACATTTCTCGCGTACCTGGAACCAAATTCAAACGGTTTGCTTTGCGTATTCTTCGCTACGTATTCTGTTAATAATCTACAAAAGTAAAATGTGTAGAGGAGAATAACGAAATTGAACATTCTTCATTTTTCACGTCAAGCATGCTCAATCCATACGTACACTGCCTGCCATGGCGCAGTTCCTTGGATTGATGCGTGTTTAGTTACTGAACGCCTTATTGGTACCTGATATCGTTACTGCTACTCTTAGTCGCGGATTCTCCGACACAGATAGTGGAGGACAAAAAAAAAGCAACCTCGCGAAAGTGCCTCTTCGACAACTGTTCTTAATTTTTCGGTACAATTCTCACGTGATCTGCTGCGGTGGTCCAGTGGCAATGGCGTCGCGCTGCTGAGCTAGAGGACGCGAATTCAATCCGGGCAGCGGCGGCCGCATTCCGATGCAGAATTTAATTTAATTGATATGGCATTGTTCTGCCTCCCCCAAGACCATAATATGTGTTTCTATTCCTGATATATTCGAAATGAGCGAATGTGGGACAGCGCCAAATAGCGAACTCTGAAATTCATTAAGAATCAAATAGCAGAGCCTAACTGATTCGTACTCGTAAGTTCGGATAGCGCCATACAGGTTGCTTCATATTTAAGCGAAGAAGAGCTGGCGAAGCGACTGATTAAGTAAACGGCAAGGCAGACACTGAAACTTCAAGAACGCTGAGTGACACAACGAGGGAGGCGCCCAGCTCGGTGTCCTGACACTATATAGGCGACATGATTTCCCGCTGCGGCTGGCACTGGCGTTCAACGCGACTCTCTTTCTTTCGCCGAAAGCAGACTGCCCTCCTCCTGCGGCCGACATCTCTGCCCTCTCCCGCTAAAGCGTGAACCTCTCCCTCAAGCAAGGTATCGCGTCTTTGAAAACTCGCACGGTGGCGGCAAAAAACTCTTGGATTCAACAGAAGCGTAATTTTGTGAAGCGGTGCCTACACTGCGCAGATAAACAGTCAGCTGCATAGCATGGTGAGCACAAAGATGACCGTGAAAATAGACGTCGCGTCCGAGCTCGTACTATTCTGCAGTTACTATATGCAGCACCTGCCGTCTCCTACTCATGCACGGGAAATGTCGGAGTGGGTCATTTACCCGGCCATAAATATACTGTTCACTGTACAAAGCTCTTTAAGCTGCGGGGTCCTGGCCAGGGCACGCACTATGCGGGTTCCAAGCGCTTTGATTTAGTGCCCCAATTTGAACAGACGCCACAAATATGCCAGTTTTGCGGCTTATACGCTCGTACGGTGCAAGAAGTTCATAGGGACGGCACTATCAGTTCGCATTTCTGGAGCAGCAAGTTTCTTAAGTGAGTCTTGTTTATGACTTTGTTGCAGTGTTTCTCAAACTGGGGGTCACACACACAGAGATAATATCTTACTCTCGGTGTGTGTGTGTGTGTGTGTGCGTGCGTGTGTGTGTGTGCGCGTGCGCGCGTGTGCGTGCGTGTGTGTGTGTGCGCGTGTGTGTGTGTGCGCGCGTGCGTGCGTGTGTGTGTGTGTGTGTGTGCGCGCGCGCGTGTGCGTGTGTGTGTGTGTGTGTGTGGGCGCGTGTGCGTGTGCGTGTGTGTGTGAAGGAAGTAGTAATTCTTCGGATCCGGCCGAAATGTCACATTAAATGCGTACGTACTTGTGTTTGGTGTCTGTGTGTGAAGGAAGTAGTAATTCTTCGGATCCGGCCGAAACGTCAAATTAAATGCTTGTTTTTGCTTTTCTACGCGCGCCTGCACTTTCTCAAATTGGTCCGCGACTACAGGAAAAACTGCCGTGCGACTAGCCGCTAGGGGCTGCGGTTTTCAGCGCAAGAGGGCTGTCCTCCAGCAGTTCGTTAGAACCCATCCGGAGAAGCCACGCGCTATTCTACTTCAAGAAACACTTTCCTACGCGGTCACATTACCGGGTTACAAATCGCAAGTCATTTACAGTGAAGGGAAGATGGGCACCTGTACGTTCGTCTTTAAAGCATACACTTCCGTTGCGCATGATCTTTTTTTAGACTCCAGCAAGGTTGAGCACTCCTTTGTTGAAATCATTCCAAGTGGTCAGCTTAAATGTAGCATCTTTAAACTCCACATCTACAGTTCACCTAGGGATCTAGAACAGAGGTTCGCAGTGCTCTTTAGCAGGGCAGCTGGTAAAGCCGGTTGTTCCCCGCTCATCGTTGCCGCTGACTTGAACGTCCCGCACCGGGCGTGGGGTTACTAGCGAACGATGCGAAGGGGAGACAACCTGTCGCACGGGGCGGATAATCACGACCTCACGCTGGTCACGGGCCCCGAGTTCCTAACCAGGATCGGCGGTTCAATGTTCGAGGGACGCCACACCACACTTGACCTTTCTCAAGAACGTCGGGGCTGCGTCTTGGCACAACCTGAACGAGGATTTAGGCGGTGATCCCAACATACTCGCGACTTGCATCAACGTGAAGAGTAAACCGCTTAGGAAATTCCCCATCACGGACTGGGATCAGTTTTGCAAGATCAGAAAGGAGCGGGTGAAGACCCAGGACACGTATATCGACCTCGAGCTCTGGGTGACGCAGTTCAAAGAAGGCGTCAAATCGGCGACAAAGAAGGTCCAGACGGACCTGGACATTGCTAGAATGGACAGACGCCTCGCACACCTTTTGGAGGCCAAAAAGGCGCTTCTCGACAGATGGGAGGTACAGCGACTCAACCGCAGGCTCCGCAAGAAGATTGCGGCGTTCAACCGAACCATCGAAGACCACTGCCAATTCCTCGCCAGGTAAAAATGGGATGAAGTGTGTAACTCGGTCGACGGCCAAATGCGAGTCGGCGGCAAGTGAAATCTACTCAAGCACCTGTTGAATGAGTCTAGCTCCAAATCCAGAGTCAGGCCATTAGCAGAGTATTCCACGAGGCCAGGCAGTCTGAGACAGAAGACGCCGTCTTGGACGCGCTGACGAACAAGTACCTACCGATCGGTACCTCGAGCCCGGCGGATTGCCCGTCCTATAAGGCGCCCCCCTGCCTGGAGCTCGGCGAGCCTTTCAATGTCAACGAAGTAAAGGAAGTTCTGCAGAACCTTAACGGCAGATCGGCTCCGGGCCCCGATGACCTCTCCAACAGGGTGCTTCGAAACCTGGATGACTGCTCTATCAAATCGCTCACTGAAGAAAGCAACCGCATCTGGGAGCAGGGCTCCGTCCCAGAGCACTGGAAGACGGTGCAGGTCGTCATCATCCCGAAGCAGGGTCGGCCTCTGGGGCTCGCTAACCTCAGACTCATCTCCCTCACGTCATGCGTGAGCAATGCGGCAGAGCACGTTATACACAACCGAATCTCAAGGCACATCGAGGGGAACAATCTCTTCCCCTAGAACATTATTGGTTTCTGCCCGTCCCTGTGGATGCAGGACGCGATCAAGCTACTCAAGCACCAAGCTATTAACAAGAACAGGAGGGATGTCAGGGCCATCCTGGGATTCTACTTAGAAAAGGCCTTCGACGACATTACCCACGCGCACATCCTGGACTCCATTTCGCAGCTCGGGCTGGGCGAGAACTTTCAAAAGTTTGTCAGTTCGTTTCTACGATCCAAGAAAGTCACGCTCCAGATTGGCGATCTGAAGTCCTACTCCTTGGAGTTGGGCCCGAAAGCTACGCCGCAGGATGCGGCAATCTCCCCGCTTTTATTCAACATTGTCAAGTGCAAGCTACCCAAATCACTTTCCACGCTCTACGCCGACGACATCATCATTTGGTGTGCTGACGGCAGCGAGGGCGAGGTCGAAACTGCGCTTCACGAAGCCCTTGACTAAAGAGAACGTTTTCTCACCAACAGACGCCTTAAGTGCTAGCAAGTCGGAGTTTCTCCTATAAAGGCCCGTCAGGAGGGGGCCCAAACCCAAAGGTAATCTCAGTAACTCCAAGCGACGAAAAAAAAACATTTCCTTGGCTACACGTGGCGTTTGCATATCTTTATGTTTGGCTCAAGTTACATGGTACACGCGGTATACCATTACTAATCGCGACTTCTCTTTGGCGACGAAGCCCGCTTTGCTGTTGTCGCTAAGCCTGTGTAGAACTGTAGTAAGGTAGCAGTGGCTTCTGACCGACCAATGTACTATGCTTTTTTGCTGACTTGCACTTGAATTCGTTGCACCTAAACTAAGCGAATCACTCGGCAAAGGAGGATGGAAGCTTCACGGTGATTTGTCATGTTTGTATGTGTGTGAATGTACTAATTGTACACATGGCTCTACTTTGGGGACGCAGAAGTAGTAGCATCACCGGTGTGTTCATAACGCGTATAGTCTTGTCATAAGACGGGCGGCAAATAACGCGTCCTCTGAGAAACGCAAAATAATTATCCGCAAGACACTTCGCCTTGCTACTCGTAATGCCTCTGGAATTATCAGTTTCTAAATGCAACCTTCGTAGAATCCAAGAAAAGGGAGAGCGTACATCAGTGATTCACGGCCTATTCCGTACTCAGTATTCAAAGAAATATGGTATGCCTCCAGTGACGTTAGAGTGAACACCTTGAGTATCTCAAGTTGTTCACATTAGAGTACCTTGAGACCTCGGTGAAGGTAGTTGTGTAAAGAAAGCGCTATACGGACTTTGTTATCTCACCGATGACGTAGTCGTACTGCTGCCGCAGCTCACCAAGCTCGTAGTCCCGGAGCACGGGCAGGTCGGTGAAGGGCAAGTGTACCAATAGGTTAACCATAGCGATCACCAGGCCTACAAAGTTTTGCGGTGGAGCGCCGGGCCCCCACAGGCCACAGGCCATGGAGTCGATGTCACCGCTCATGTTCCGGACTCCACTGATGCTGTCGCAAGTCTGGACCAACAGAGCTAACTATGCTTGTGGCGTTATTACTAGTTCCCGCTTAAAGAGAGCGACACAACTATGCCGACAGTAACGGGGGCATTATCGCAAATTGCAGCTGCATGGAACTATCCCCTCGTCATCCTGTAATAAAAACGGTGCACTAACGTGTACATTTCACAACTCCACGCACTGCAGCATCTGTATAGCGACAAACACTAGGTCTAATGTGAAGTGGAGGCTCGATTTTTTTTCTATTTTATTAAGTTGTCACTCTTTTTTTTTCTCGGAAAGGAATACCCGGAGTACTGAACGTTTTTAATGTCACGCTATGTAAATATAACCCAAACGCAATTTAGCGCATACGAACCGTACAGGGTTACTCTTAACTAATTCTCTGCTTGGCAGTTACAATCCCTAGCGATAGATGAATGGTGGCTCCATATTCTCCCCATCCCTTTACTCAGTTTGTCTTTAACGCTTCCAAGGATATGTTTCAATACTCACCGTAAACGGCTAAGTAGACAGTTAAGCGGACAGCAGCCATCTTGAGTCTCGTTCCAATTCTGACGAAGCAGTAAAAAAAACACCTTTGTGAAAGCAGCGTCGAAATCAGAGACTGAGCAGGCTACTTTGCCGTCCAAACTAAGCACGCTTGGCAACTGGACAATAAGGTCGTCTGCGCACAAGAAAACTTAGCCACGCTCTACTAACTGCTTAATATAATTTTCGCTGTGTTTTCCGTAGGTCCACCCCGAAAAGAAGCTATATGATGTGGTTTTCCTTAGCTTTTTTCATACCGATACCAGGTGGCGTCAAGTTGCAGAGACGATTTCCAGAAGCGTTTCGTTACTTGAGCTCGAGACTGTCGTCGCAACTGTTAACGCAGACTATCTCTAATGCTGGCCAGAATTTGAAACACACCCCAACTCTTACCATGTGTTGCCGGAGCCCTGTCATGAGCTGCAGTTGCTGGGACGACATCGTCCGGCGTGTCCGCCGTCAGCACACTACCAGTGTGAATCCTGAGCGCGTAGCCAGCAGTACCTCGCCGACAGTGGCGATTGCTTTTGAACTCCCGGCCTCTCGAGTTAGCAGCTTCCTTTCGTAAGGTCTATACATTGCGATGATGGCTTCCCAACATGCTGCTTTGGCCGTGTGTGCATTTCGAAGTTATGGCGTCGGTGTTTCGAGCGATTTGCGCCAGCTTAATCTTCCGAGGTGTTGGCATTTTGCGGGAGTTATCGGCAGGCCTTTTCACCTCTAGAGCACATGAGACATTTTCGTCAGACGTGCTCTAAAGAAAAAAAGGAACACCGACTAAGAACGCTGCAGATAAGACAACACAAGGACGAACGCGTAAAAAAACGTACCACGTATGGTAATCCAGTGGCTCTGGCGTTGCTCTGCTGAGCTCCACGTCGTGGGTTCGAACCTTGCCGCTGAGGCCGCATTGCGATGGGCTCGGTTAGCGTGCAAAAACACTGTTTAGCGTGTATGTGCACGCTAAACACATGTGTATTTAGCGTGTGCGGTGCAAGACAAAAAATCACAAGTGATAAAAATCAGTATGAAGTGCCCCACGGTGACATGCCTCTTAATAATATTGTGGTTTTCGCACGGAAAAGAAATACATCAGAATACAGCTGAAGTAATTTAAACCGGCAAAGCAAAACATCAGCGGCAATTTTGCGTTAAATGCGAGTGAAGTGCGTTAGAATTACGTCGCACCTCCTTGAGGTGCCAGATCCATGATTTCACGCACTTTCATCACATTGGAAAGTGTCGTTCAGGAGCTCCCTCGACGCACATCCTGCCTTTTCGAGCAACCAAGTGCATTTCACAATGGTCCGGAACAGACTACCGTCAGTTGTACTATACGTATATATGTATACACCACGTTATCGGCTTCCCACAGTGCACACACATGCAGTTCTTTCGACTTTGACACTCCTAATGCTAACGCATTAGACATTGTGCAGATCCCCTGCACTGTATGAATCAATGCTTTGCGAAGTACTTTGTAGGTACCTGGCTATCCAGCGTTGTTTGGGATTCCGCAAAGCTTTACCAGGTGGACGGACACGTCTATATAGATGGAGTAGTTGTGTGTGTGTGATGCGCGCGTACGTTTGTGCGGCGACAACAGCAAGATGAGCACGTTGATAACGATCGTATGACGGCAAAGGAATTATTTCTACTGCGGCCGCTCGATGCGAATTTATTCATGGCGATAGTTGGGTTCGGCATAGGTACAGAATGGTCCTTATACTTAGATAAACAACTGGCAGTGACTTGATCTTGATCTTGTTTATGTCAAATGGTCCATGTTAAAACTACAATGGTATTTGTGCTTAGTCGAAGAAGAGATAAAACGGGATCATCCTGGACTTATGAGGAAAGCGATGCAACCCTGCACACTTTCTGAGCAGCGTTGCCTACGACGAAGAAAACACGGTGGAATGTATAGGCCGATCCCGAAGACAGTGCATTCTAACAGAGCGCCCATAGCATGACTTGTCACGAGGCAACAAGACAAAAGAGTGGCATGGGAAGTAGGTATGCGCCAGACCTCTCAAAGAGCTAGTCGGCTTTGGCATGAGAGGAATATGCTTGCGATCGATGACTAGTGGTAAGAGCAAAACGTAAAACTACTCAAATGTGTTTATATTCCAAATCCGCCATAAGCCTTCCGTGATAAGTCAAAATGGCTCGGGCCCCGCCAACATGGGCACGTTGCAAGACCAACCGACCGGCCGACCGACGGACCGAGCGAGCGAGCAAAGTGCCACAAAGTGCCTGAAATAAGGCAAAGATTGATTCCCAATAAGAACTCAGGGCATTATAACAATGTATTAACATTATGTAATATTATGTATTACAACAACAAAAAGACGCCCAGAAAGAATCCATTTAACGAACAAGCTCAGAGGGAATCTAGACTCCTCGTACAGTAGAGAACACTAGCTTGACGGCAACAATGCTCTAACTGGCAGCAATTTTCGTTAAAGCATCCGAAGCGCCAAGGCCATATTTTAGCGAAGGCGTGACCCCTGCGTCTCTTTTAGGTCAGTTAGGATGATACACAGACAAACTTTATGTGAATGCCCTTAGCACTTTCACGAGTGAAGAACTCGGACTTGCAATCTCTAGAGTAGATCTGCATTGGCGGAGTCTTTGGCAGAGACCGCCAATATTTGTTAATTGTAAAGAAATTGAGAAATTACACTTTTAAAGAAGAATTTAAGGTGCCGGCTTATACGCGCACTTTCTTTACAACAAGGATGCAAATCAGAAAGGAAGACTGCGATGTAGGTCACGTCATGTAATCTGGTTGGCAGTGTACCAGATTTAGATGGAGGGAGATAAACGTGGGAAAATGAACATTCTCATAGCAGGGAGAGGAGGAAGAGTATGGCGCTAGCTTGTCTTGTATCCCAGACAGTGGCGCATACCCACTATGGGGGATAGGCCAAGACGCATGCGGTTTTCCGTATGCTTAGAAGTCAAGCGAAACTCGATTTAAATAGCGGAGCGTCCGACTATACAAATATAATTTGGAAGTGTAATGAAAACATTGTCAAGAATTTTGATAAAGTAAGTTAACGTAAAGACCTGAAATAATACAAATGTTGATAATTTTAGAATTTCAGCAAGGTACTCTTTTTGTTTCTCTAATAAAATTGTAAACCGCAAGAAAAGCATCCCTGTGACTGTATCCCAGGGAAGTCGCCCCAAAAGAAATAATGGTTGGCGAGGTAAGCGATCGCCCAAGTTTGGTAAATGAGCATCCTAATAGTTTTCTTTATCTTAGAAAGCGGCGGCACGAGAGAAAATAATGTGCGATAGTTTCAGGTGCACTGCAAAAGGAACATAGAAGCGACATAGCGAGACCAGACCTGTGTAAGTAAAAATTTAGAGGAGGTATACAACATCTCAGTTTTGTAAAAGAAACTTCCAATTGCCTTGAAGGACGCCAATTATTATTCCATGGGAAGCCAAGATGATAGAATTCTGATAATGGTGTTAACATGGATATTGCAGAGTTTTGAGATATAGAGAAATTTCTGTACCTAGCCGCGGTGAGATAAGCTGATGTCGGCAAAACAAATATGATAGGGCCGTTGAGGAATGCTCGTGCGAGCGAATCAGCCATTTCATTCAAGTACAACCCACGATGTCCCGGTACCCAAAGCAAACATACTTTCTGTAAGTACGGAGGTACCATCGAACGAAATGTTCTTTGAATTCTTGAATTTAAAGATGTAGTAAGTGCTATACGTACATATAGTGAGTCGGTCACAATAACAACTAATGGGTAATTTTGGGGGAATTTTCGTAATGCTAATATGATCACTAATAATTCTGCCTGAAGTATGGGTGTGAAGTCGGGAAGGCGAAGGGAGTAAGACCATTGAAGAGGTTCAGAGAAGATCCCCACTTCTGCCTTTTCATTGCACAGAGAAGCGTAAGTAGCTATTACATTGTCAGTAGCTAGCTGGTGTAGGTGGCCGTGTGAGATATGAATTAAATCTCGCCTTGGTAATAGTTTAGCATGATTTGTAGATATGTCCTCGAACTCAATTTTGAGGTCTGTTAAGGCATCATTTGAATGTCAAGCTTGGCGTATGGACACATGCAATTTTTGTAACTGTGCTGGCACAAATAGTATCTGAGGACTGTGGAATCTCTACCACGATACCTAGATACAAATCTAGGTAGCCAGAGGCATGATCATAGACCTTCTCTTTCTAATAGAATGAGAGGTGTAATTTTGTAGGCGGGGCCACCAGAAAATATTACGCAGCCGAATTCTTGTATGGGCCGAAGATACATATTATATATCAACAGTAAGGTATCCCTGCGTACTCCAGAGCGACAGTGGCTGAGCCGGCGGAGCATAGCTACGGCACGTTCTGCCTTTGTTTTAATATGTTCAATGTGACTGCGCCAGGTGAGCTTGTCGTCGTAAATTGCACCAAGGTACTTGACTTCGTCAACTTGAGGAATAATTTCCTGTCGGTATTGTAAAGATTTATGCATCTGTGCAGGTAATGGAAATATTAATACCGTACTTTTTCTGATATCTAATGATAAACATAACCCCTCTAGCCATGTCTCCAGCATTCCTAAGTAATTATGCAACGACTGTTGTAGTGAATGTATATTATTTGTGGATGTAAAAAATGCCATATCGTCCGCATAAACATAAACATGTATTTCCAGGGACAATGGAATTGTGCTTAGCAAAGTGTTAAATAATATAGGGGAAAGAACGGAACTCTGTGATACACCTCTTGTCTGCTTGTGTTCGGACGTCAAAATACGGTGTTGGGAACAATAAAACTCTCTACCCCTTATAAATTCATAGATCCAAGCGCTTACATATTTTGTGAAATTCGTAGACTGAAGCTCATCGAATAGAATACAATGTTCTATAGAGTCGTATACTTTTGATACATCTAGCATCTCCAAAGCTGCGTACTCTCGTTTGCGGCGAGCAAGTTTTATGTGGCTCTCTAAATCTACATGGGCGCACCATATGGAGTGTCCGGGACAAAATCCAATCTGACAAGGACTAGGAAGGGCATCATCCTGTATAAAATTTGTTATACGGCCGTGAACAACCCTTTCTAATAATTTGACGACATTGGAAGTAAGAGAAATTGGTCTTATGTTGTCTAGGTCAAGTCCAGCTGAGTTTTTCTTCAATAGTGGAATATTTTTAGCTACTCTCCACTCTCTTGGAACCCATGAATTCTTGAGAGATAAATTTATTATATTTAGCAGGTCCTGAGGCGCATAATCAAACAAAACTTTTAGCATTCCTGTTGTAATTCCATCTGGACCTAGGGCTGACGCCGGTGACGAACTAATAATGCCTTCAAGCTCTATCGCTGTTACTTTTACAAAATCGTCTCCGAAGAGAGGTTTCATTAGTCCTATCGGCAATTTATCTTTGAAACGTCGCGCAAGTCCTTGGGCAGTTCTCTCACGTGATTCTGATAATTCTTTTGTTGATAGAACGAAAGAGTAGACATTGACGTGCGCCAGTATAACTTTACGACATCGAAGAAATTTAAACAGAGTTTTTTTATCGCTAGACTTCGAAAGGTATGTGTAATGCTTGGAATCATAATCCTCCTTAGCTTTTGAGACTGTTCTTTAATATGTGATAGCTATATATGCATGATCCGCCCAATTAACAGGACATTGGTTGTATAAAAGTCTTTTCTGCGCAGATTTTCTACGTCTAAAATCTCGCTCGCGGTCAGAATTCCACCAGGGACAATATGATCAACTCTTAGTAGATTGCACAACAAATTGAGCTTTTTTTTGACCATTGTTTTAGAATTGAAAATAGGCTCATTGCCTTAATATCCCTCTCCATGCACTCCTGAGCACGTAAAGCTCATTTTAACGCATTTAAAAATTTTTCGTAATTAACAAAAGTGGGCAAATTACTGTCTAGACTAGTTAACGGGGTAAGCAGTTCAAAAATTATAGGGAGTTCATCACTGTTAGTTCCGGAATCTACAGTCTTCCAGGAGGTGACAGACTTGCTCGGGGTACCAAACGGGAGATCTAGAGCAGATCAAGACTGACCCCGAACGAAAGTATATGCTGTCGAATTTAAGCAAGGGAAATGATTCGTTAAGACCCAATTCCACAAGCGTTTGCCACAATTGTCCGTTCGCAAACCCCACAATACACGACGAGAAAGAACATCTCCCACTAGTATGATGTTCTTCTGACTGCAAGAAATAGAGTTATCTAGATAAAGGGTATCTTGCACTCCAGCGGGGAAGTACGTGTTAACTATAAAAAAGGTGTGCAACCAGGAAGTGTTAAATCCAGTGCTAAGATTTCACAGTCTGGGGCATTATCTGGTGTGCTATAGTAGTTCTATGGTTTTTGATCAGGCAAACAAAACTAATCCACTGCATCGGGATAGGCGATCCAATCGAAAACATCGGAAATTTTTTCGATAAGTCTTACGAGCAGCAAGCCAAGCTTCTTGTAAAATAATAATATCTGGAGAATACTTAAACATAAGATATAATAAATCTGTTGCAAGGGAAAGTATGGAGCGACAGTTCCACTCAATTACTGTTAAAGTTCCTATGGTGAACGAATCCGAGCAGCAGAGACTGCTTGGTCTAAAACGCTCTCTTTTAAGAAGTCCTTCTTAGTCGGAACTCTCTAACGTTGTATTTTGCCTCGGAGTTGGTGGGAGAGCTAGTTTATTTTCCCTGTCTGTGACCTCGTTCATTTAAGAGATCGGGGGTCCATATCTACATCTTGATTTTCCATCCCATCTGTGTCGGAGAGACAGATTTGGTCGACTTTCTCAGAAGTAGATGGTTTTGATGCGTTATTCGTGAGTGGCTGCACGGTCGATATTTCATTTGGTAGAGTCCGTGGTAGACCCGACACCGGATCCTCAATATCGGCTTTATTAGTGAGTTGAAGCCACGAAGCAAGTTGTGAGGACAGCACCTGAACAAGGGAGTCGGTGAGATTTGTCACAATGCACTCCACTGCTTTCTCCACCACTTTTTCCACGGAAGCTGCCACAGCCTGAGAGATTGAGTTTTCCATACACAGAGTTTGACGGGTCGTTATACCAGCATACCCTTGAATCCTACTCTAAATTTCTCCAAAGGCCTCTACGACGAGAGCATCGACGCCTATAAATTATTTCGAGGTTTTGCACTTCTTTTGACCTTGCAGGGCAATTAGGCTCATCTGCAGGGTGGGGACCACTGCAAACGCAGCAGGACTCATTTCGCGAAGAACAGACATTTGAATTATGGCCTTCTCCACAAATTTGGCATCTTGTGTTTGACCTGCAATGTTTTATGGAGTGCCTAAACCGCCAGCACTTTAGACACTGAAGGACACCAGGCGATAGAGGCTCAACTCGGTATATAAGTGGCCACGCCTTGATTTCCTATGGGCGGTTCATTCCAGCAAAAGTAGCAATGACTGTTTCTGTGGGCGTGTGCTTATTATCAACGACACGGCTGCAACGATATACAGAAATCGCGCCTGCCGCTGAAAACATTTCCAAAATTTCTGCCGGGCATAGACTTATGTCGACACCGCGGACTAGGCCTTTGGTCCATGGAAGGTGATGAGGAATGAAACTGCTCACCGGATGTGTCGCAAAAACATCGCACTTCAGTAAATCTTGAACACATCCCTGGTCTGAGGAGCAGCAAAGAATTCCTCTTCGGTCAAACTTTCGAACCTCGGTGATTTGTTAAAAATTGGCAGAGGCCATCCGGAGTTCGGTTGGAATTGGCTTGGGATTGTTCATGCGAATCACTCCGCCATCAATCGGAACCAAAGCTGCAGGTACGCTGCTCGCCCCACTGCGTAAGAAAAGCTCGACCAGCAAATCAAAGTTAAGAACCGAAACCGACCAGGTGAAAGCCTTCTGGCCTGGCGATGAGAGGGACATTTCAGAGAAATAGGAAATCACTCTGGCAAGCTAACAGATATTGAAACAAAAGGTCAAAAACAATTACCTAAAGACATAGATTAAAAGAAACCCTCCAGCTACTTGACCAGAACCAGTGTTGGGGAGGTCAGGCACAGGCGCGCTTTTTCTTGTTACGGATGGATCTTGCCTTGCAAAAGCATGCCGGCAATCATTCCACGCGAGCGTCTTCTTCTAAAGTGTACGGATAAACATATGACAGAGCTAAATGCAGCATGAGCAGGTCTGAGGCTCTCACGAAAATCCATGGTGATTAGGAATGCAAATGGTAGAATGTCCTAATTCCACCAATTTTATCGCGCACTTTATAAAGATGTTTGCTACATCAATTGGCTGGTGGCATTTGGCGTTACTTGCTAAACGTCATTACTCGCTGAATAGGCCTGTATTCGTAGGAAACTTCAAAAGGAGGCGAAACACCTACGAGTTCTGAAAATCTATGGCCCCCTTGGGAAGTTAGAGTCCTCCGCGGCAGCGCCACTCTGTTTCAGTTCAGGACAGTCTTGCGCTCTTCGACTAATTCGGCACAAAGAGCGAATTGGTTGTAGTAACAGGCCTATAGCTTATACCACCGAGCCGCCATTAACGCTGACTGATCACGAATGCGGCTTAGTAAAGATGCTTCTGATCAGCTGTTAGCCCCTTAAGCACAGAGAGCTGGTACGCTGGGGACCACAATAAGTTAGAATGGTCCACGATACAGGTCTATACGCTGTAGGTGCTTTGAGGTAATCGCACCATCGGCTGGCACCTTAGTGCTTGGTGCGCAAGTCTGTCAGCTGTTTGATTTCCAGACCCGATAATATGTTGTCGGAGCCGCAGGAAATTCAGATGGTATCCTAAACTTCACCGCTGCTTGAGGCTGGATAAGCGCCTGCAGTAGGTAAATGTGCACAAATCCGCGCTTGAATACCTCCAGCGCCGGCTTTCAGTCCGATACTATCACTACCCGTTCTACTTGGTAAGATTTAAATTTCCGCAAGGCAATTTCAATTCCGCTGTTTTTGCTTACCGTCGTAGAAACAATCCATTCGAATCAGGCGCCTCATGATGCTCCCAGGAAGAAAGCTAAAGCTGCAACCCTTTATTTTCCACATCAAGAAAGCCATTATTGATTAACGTGTAGGTGGTGTCCCTTAGTCTTACCTAATATGTCGCCGACTAAGGACTTTTGGTGCTATACCGCAAAGCTATACAAACCTGTTCTACTCTATTTTTGTCATTAACCCCCAACGATTAGTGAAAACATTTTGCGCCATGCACACTTTGTCTGTCACCCGACGTCTCGAAAACTCGTGTAATATGGCGTGTGCACGCTCATTATGCGTGATTAGCCCGAACAAAAGGACAAAAGCTTCTTTCCAATTGGACACCTTTTTCCCATTAGTGCACTGCTATTGGTCAAGGTTTTTTTCGAGCTGCCCCCATTTCAGCTGTCTGTTACGCGACGTCACAAAATCGCAATAACTCACTACGTCAAAATGGCGCGTAAGCATTAAAGATGCATTAATATGCCGCACAAAACTTAATTTTTTGTGGAACAGCGGAAAAGTGTCCGGTTTCCAAAGAAATAGAAAATAGGGTAGCCCGCTGGTCGCTCTAGCACTGGCTACTTGGAGCTGCCGGCAAGAATATATTTCTTGCCTATAAAAATAAATTTTTGCGTGGCAGTATAGCGTTGTGCCCTTTCGGCACGTATACACCATAACTCTGACAACTCTTCTTCGACAAGTACCCGGTTGAACAGCATTTTTAACTTTCCGTTGCACGCCTACGCAATTTTCAACCAGCCTCCGCAAGCTGAGCAAGGGGAAGTGGACCAAGCGCAGACGCAGGTACCACTCTCCTCACCCAGTTATCTGTTTTCACTGCGCCATCTTGGCCCAGTTGAAAACCTCTCCACTCCTTCTGGCTCCTCTCCGCTTGGTAGCCAATTGAATAAAAGAAACTGTCAAGGTAGGCAATGGTATTCGCTTTTAAGGCAAACAAAAGCGATGTTCTATAAACGACGAAAGTGTTTCATTGGACTGTTCAAGCAGCACTTCGGGTCATATACCAATGCCTGCATCGGTGGTTACGTAACTCTGGCGTCAGGAGTTTGGAATAAGATGAAAATTAAATAGCTCTACGTTATAGGGCCCCTCGTCTGTGTCGAAAACGTATTGCACTTAGTGTCGTACTACAACACGAAACTTTGGATCACAGTCCATAGGCTCAAATGACCGCGGTGGCTTCGGTGACTCTCTTTTGAGTGACAACTGAGGAATAAGGGCTTTGAAAGTATTGAGAGCAACGAAAGTACGAGGGTCAGTTCTTCCGAGGCGTCCGTGTAGCACTTTTGCGATATCAGACTCGCTCCTGTGGCAGAGCTGCGCCAGCAGTATTTGAGAAGAAAGCAAGCGCACAGTGGGGTGACCGGGACGAATAAACTATTTTTTTTCACTCGCTGTTACCTCTGGAACTCCCAGAGCAATTTTAAAACCCTCCCTGTGTAGTGATTTCAATACGTTGTACTGAGTTACAGATGGCGAGAGCACAGGGAGTTGCTAAATTGCTAGGTTGATCACCGTTGCTGTAGGCTTCTCCATTGCTGACGTTGGACGGCATCCCCAACCTGCAACCGCGTATCACCAAACCACGTTGAGGCGCGGGTCAAGTGATGAGACGATGCCATCGGCGGTGGACCGCCATGGCACGCTGTAGTGAAGCATGATATCAAGAAAACAGACTTGCCTTGTCTTCTTGGTACATAAACCTCCGATGCTGATTGCCAAGCTAATTACTTCATAATCCAAGGAAAAGAATGAAGCACAATTTGTCGATTGATATTTCCAATCCGACTGTTGTCAGGTGAGCCTGGTTAGCCAGGAATGCTTTCTCGAGCATTGTTCGCAGAAGTTCCTATGTTCTGCACGCGGGACCAAATAGATATGTCATCGGCGTATGTGGACAAGTGTACGTATTCTTTCCCACTTAAAATTGCAATGTTCTATTATATACCACATTTTGTGTTTTCATTTAGTGCCCCTCAGCTAGTAACCATTAAACCAAAATAAAATTCCGTCACCCTATATCGAGACGCTCACATTTTCTTTTTATTCTGAAATTAACAATCCCAAACTAAAAAATCATATTTCGCGTTCCCGTTGAGTGTCCCTTTTTTACGCGTGACAAAAATTTTCCTCCCCTTCAAGTACGGGACGCGCGTGATACTGCGATATGCGTTGCTTTTGTTTCCAAGTGCAGACGAATCGATCGTGCGAAACTGCCTCTGGCACCGCCTCAACCTGTTCTCACAGCATTCGCTGCCACTAGCACGTGTGTCCTTTCTGCAACTCCAAGAGAGCGGTGCGCCTTCCCCCACCGTATAGGCCAGATGGGGAACACGTCAGGCGTAAAGCCTGCCTCGTCAAGGAAGCCCGGCTACACCAGCGCGATTTCCCCCTACTCTGACCCACGCTTCCTCGCCAACTTACCGACACTCTGAATGCTTATCTCGCGCACCAGAAGTGCGCACTCGTTGGGACGCCGACAGGAGCGGCCTGGCGTGCGCTCCTACAGCACGCGGGCGAGTGTGGTCACTGCCTGAGCCAATAACATTCGGCTCTTCCTTACCGTGGAAACTAGCGCGTAGGACCGAGCGCCATTCCGTCGGTTCGTGAAACTCGCCGTGCATGGCATGCGCAACTTCTACGACGTCTCTTGATTCACGTGTGTTCGCATCGTGCTAATAAGGAATAACTTGGTTCGGGAAAGAGGATAACGTTCTGGTGAGAACCGTTGTGTTATTAGGCATTTTCAACTGGCTAAAGAGAAAGAAAAATGAGAAGTTGGACACAAGAAAAGGGGACGCAAAGAGAAGTTATGGAGAATTCATAGAAAATAGTAGCGCGTACAAAAACGCATCATACAGCGATGCACCTATATACAGCGAGCCTATGGTGTAGCTTCGATAAATGCATGTACAACATTTGTGAACTCCAAAACTTTCTACACTGATTTCACGTACACATTCTTAAGACAACGTGAAGTGGTGCTTGCGTGCTAATAACCTGTCTGAAATATCTTTGTGAAAGTCTTACGCAGTGGTGGATGAGAAACCACTATAATAATTCGTAAGAAGTGAACCTTAGCTGAAGCTTCAACGAGATTCACAGTTAAAGTGGCGTTCGCGTGACTCTCATTCTCATCTATGCAATGCTCACGCGATTGTAGGATCATTATTCGAATATTATGTTAAAATATTTCATAAGAATAATATGCGTATACGTCTAACTCTTACTCTCTCTCTCTCTCTCTCTGTGTGTGTGCGTGTGCGTGCGTGTGCGTGCGTGTGCGTGTGTGTGCGCGCGTGTGCGCGCGCGCGCGCGCGCGTGTGTGTGTGTGTGTGTGTGTGTGTGTGTGTGTGTGTGTGTGTGTGTGTGTGTGTGTGTGTGTGTGTGTGTGTGTGTGTGTGTGTGTGTGTGTGTGTGTGTGTGTGTGTGTGTGTGTGTGTGTGTGTGTGTGTGTGTGTGTGTGTGTGTGTGTGTGTGTGTGTGTGTGTGTGTGTGTGTGTGTGTGTGTGTGTGTGTGTGTGTGTGTGTGTGTGTGTGTGTGTGTTTCTGTGTGTGTGTGTGTTTCTGTGGACACGAGCTCTTGTATGTTCATTTATGAATACAATTTCAAGCAGTCTTTTCTCGAGCGCTCCTGCGCTTTGCTGCTAGGAGGCCATCTCCGTTCTCCGTAAATGCCCACACATAGGGGACTTCTATTGGCAGACTAAGTACTGGATCTTCTTAATTATCATCACTTGATTGATGTCCCTTGCCAACCGAATGCCTCTCTCATCGATGCCTTGCGTCAGCCGACTCGAGACATCCTACGCTTGCAAATTTACTCCTCCGTTCTTTCCGCCTAACGATTATCTGCCTTCCTCGACTACTTTTACCTTTACATCCATTGTGGTGCTCTAATGGAACCCAAGATACTTATTATAAGCACTACATGACTTACCAAGCTATACTTCTTAATCTCAACCTACTTTCCTTTGTCCGTGTCTCTGTCATTTGTTTATTTCCTATTTTCTTTCCTACTTTTTCTTTCCTATCTTCTCCTCTTTTCATTCCCTCCTCCCGATAGAGTAGGCAGGCGTTGTGCCCTTCCCCGTGGCAGTTGTCAGCTTTCTCCCTCCCTGTTTCCTTTGTGTGTTTGTATGTTTCCATATATAATAATAATAATAATAATAATAATAATAATAATAATAATAATAATAATAATAATAATAATAATAATAATAATAATAATCTCAACTATACAACACCTACTACCCGCGTTTCCTGTCTAAAATGCACTGCCGTTTTCCTGTCGCTTAAACATAGGCCTATACACCTCTTTTGAGTCCGTTGCTCGTTATGCGGTCCCTAGCTTCCGAACGTGGTTATCCCTCAAGTTCCTACTAGAGATGGTAGTACTTTAACAGCATCGGCCAGCTGCTCTTCACCACTTGACAGTGCCTTCACCATGTCCATTCAAACCTGTTTTTTATTGTTCCGGGGATTTATATTTGCGTGATCCGTGTCACCTGCAATACTTGCAACTGATTAAGATGCTCCTTAAGCACTTCAACACGCTGAATACCAATCACCAAGTTGAATTCGTTTGGGAAGCTATGGAGACCTTACGGCGATAAGTTTATGCCTCTCAGAAGGCTCACGGTGTTCCCGCGAGTCTTCCCAGATGAGCTATTCTTTTCGCTTAAAAATGAGTAATAATTAGCAGGAAAGGTTTTGACAGAACGCACACATTTCAAGAACGGGCGCGGCTCGCACCTACAGTGACACTGTACGACGGAAATAGCCACTTCTTCTCAGCCGCGATTCGCCTGCTAAGAACAGTATCCCACGCAGGTATCCGCCCCCAAACGTTCTAGGAAGTGACACTCAGTGCAAAGTGTACCTCGTGTTCGATTGTAAGTGCATATGAATTGAAGTCGTGAAATTATCCGATACTTTCAATAAATTTCCTTCGCAACACCAATTTCCATTTCTCTATTTATTCTGTTCCGGCTTTGGTTTTTGTAGCCTATCCATCTGCCATTCGATAAAAAGTGTGTACTTAAACTTTCTCACTGACATGCCGGTAAAAACGACATCGTACCAAGGACGTACCACACTTGCAATGTCACGCCGTTTTAGGGGTCAGTTCTTCACAGAAATATTATTTGAGAGAACGGTTCCGAGAAGGCGCAAGAGTGGACGCGCAAACGTGCGGTTTGCTGTCACTGCGAGGCTTGTTTTTAAACGCGCGTTCTGTGCATAAGAGGCGTGAGATGACATCTGCCGCAAAAGAGAATTCTCCGAAGAAAAAGTGCTCGGAAAGAAACGGCGGTGCGCTGCAGCAGGCTAATGACTCGTTCGTTTTGGACATTTGACGTCCAAAGTGGCACGGAATCTTTTGCCGCTGAAATGCCGCGTCTTCATCATTGCTCGCCCTTCGCACAGTCAGAGCTGCTGCTTCTAGTTTCTCAAATACCGCAAAAACATGGAAGGCGTACAATATTTAATATTGGCGCCTCGGGGCGAGTATGCACTAATTACGCTTGTATTCTCTGCTCACTTATTTGTAGCTTTGTCTGCAAGCGTAAAGTTCTTATGCTTTGATATTATACGCGTTTTTATTAAGAAATAAAACGAGAACTGCTCGTCCGCTGAAGTTTTATGCGTACCATGCATGCCTTGTGGCTGCCTTCTTGCATTAACGCTCCCATCTGTCGCCATGTTTCGCTTCATCGCTTCAAAGGCAATTCAAACTAATGTTATCACTCCCGAACATCTGGTACGCGCCCTTTGCAGCCTCTAGGCCTAAAGACCGACAGTCACGTAAGCAGGCGCTAATGCAAACTGGCAATTTCCGCTTTTAGAATGCCCGGAGGCAAGGCACAGGAGAAGAGAGGGTCTAGAGAAAACAACAAACCCAAACTATGCAACCGAATCGGGCTCCAAGCACGTTTCTCCGCCTACGTGCGCCAGGAGTAACAAAGAGAAGCTTTCTTCGTGCGCCTAATGATACGCAACTCGAATCCTCAATCAAGTTGTTATGCTTACTTTTCTGCTGCGTTTATGATTGTTCTGTCGCCATGCAGAGCACTATGGCCGGGCTCGTGTGTTTACAGATATACGCCTGCTGTTTACTGGAGGCACCATTTCTATGCATTTTGCATCCTGCAATACGAAGCAATGTAAACTACAGCAAGTCGTAATAAACTTCCCTTTTAGTATTTGCTTTTCCACACAATTAGGGTAGCACAGTACGTGCGTCGTTGAGGCTGCGCCATATCGGCGTGACTGGGTATCGACAGCGCCTGCGCGGCCCGCGTGTGGAATGATTGAATCCCTACAGAGAGGCGACACAATGCGTCCAAGAGTGCTTCTCTCTGAAAAAAAAAAGAGGACGAAGCCAAGTTGACGCACCATCACGCTCCGCTCAATCGCCTCTGACGACGATACAGGACAATGTTCTGGGCTCCGCTGCTGTAATTAGCGCAGTGCACAAGAATACTAGCATCCCTGCTGTGCAGCTATGCGCCTGCCACACCATGGTGCACAAAGTGGTCTGAGCTGAATGGACAGTAAACTTCAAGCTGCAAACGCTGGCAGCTTTCCTTCAGTCTTATCTCGTGCACCATCGATGTGCGACGCCTGTGACGCCGCTGGTGGCGCTCCTGATCACGCCGTCGTCCTGAGACGCCTGGTAGCTACCAAGGCGCTATCTCTGCTGCACAGCAGCATCGTGCCGCACCGCACCAACATGTCGGCCCCCCATATCATTAAAACGCCGTCTGAGGCGCTCAAGCGCAGCCCTACACCTTGCTATCGCTTTCAATGACCCGCCCTTCTAACAAAACAGCCAGGTTTTTGTTGAGGGAATTTTCTTTGCCACGTATTCCCCTCTTATTGTTTGCCGAGCATCCAATGCCAGCAGAGCTTCCAGCTCCGAGCACTTCCTTCCTTCCTGTGTCGGTCATCTTTCAGTCCTTTTACCTCCTTTTCTACGCTGCTGACCGATTTGCAGGTGTAGTTGCGTGCTAGGCATATATAATGTGACCAGCAGGTCTTAAAGCTAGCGCTTTTGTTTAGATCTTTGCTCAATTTTGCGCCATTGGCACCATCCGATACCAGAGGAGCGTGAGAAATGTGCGCGAGAGAGCACGCAACGCCACGTTGCTTAGTTTCGCAGTCCTACCAGGGGACGCCACCTTCTCCTTCTAACCCTTCTGTAGTTCTTCTGTCTTGTTTCTTCCCACTGTCAACAAATACTGAGACATGCTACCATTGCGGCTGTAGAAGTGTGTGTCTCTTCGCCTCCATTGCCCCCCCCCCACCTCCTCCTCCCCATGTTTCGCACCGTTGATGCCAATATCAGGCGCAGACCTCGGCAGCGGGCCAAGAGGAACCTTGTCAGCGTGCCAGAGGGTATTCCGATTAATGGGCACGCACGCGTCACATCGTCACACTGTCGACTTTATTACCTTCGTGATCATTTCATACTCGTCATCCCATTGTCGCCATGCCGTTGTCGTTGCGATGCCTTCGTCGTGGAGGAAAGTTGCAGATTAAATGAGAATGCTGTAGAAGAGTCTTTCCACTATGTGTGTCATGGCGGAAGAAGGACCTTCAGACCCCCGAGCGGTTCGGTGAGCTCGAGATAGAGTCACAATGAGGGGATGAGGTAGGTGCACAGATCGTGTACACATATCACAAGCGTGCACTCTACGCTACTATCGCCATCCGGACTCCTTCTCTCTCCTTCTCGTTTGCCTTCTCTATTTTCCCTGCGTTGAGTGGCAGGCCGGCAACAAAGCTCGTCGGTCCGACCTCTCTGCTCTTCTCATACTAAAAGGTTCCCTCTTTCTCGGCTACCCGCCTTGGTGGCTCAGCGGCTATGGCGTTGCGCTCCTAATCACGAGGTCGCGAGATCAAACGCCGGCCGCGATGGCCGCATTTCGATGGGGGCGACATGCAAAAACGCCCGTGTTCCGCGCCGCGCATTAGGGTCGCGTCAGGGATCCCCCGCAGGTCAGATTTAATCTGGAGTCCCGCACTACGGCGTGCTTCTTAATAAAATCGTGGTTCTGGCACGTAAAACACCGGAATTCAATTCTCTCTCTCGAGATCGCGTGAACTAACGCTTTTGCTGCACCACGGCTAACGGTTAAACATTGGCGTTGCACACTCGTGAGTTTTCTTCTTTTTTTTCTTCCCTCTCGACAAATACAAACCTCTTCCCTCTCCGCGTCCCTTCTTCTAACTTTGTGCCCGTTCACAGGCTAGAGGGAGTAACTCATAACTATACTTGGAGCACACCATTGCGCACTGCCGATTCTTCAATTCGAAAGGAAAAAGTCAATTTGGCTAAATGGAAACTAGATTTCCACGCGTTTGTATGCAATATTTTGTGTACCCGGAAGAGTAAGGCTAAGTTCAAACAGAGGTGTCGCGTTTTCTTCTCGTATTTTAAAGCAACAGCAATCCCCTAGTAGTTACTCCCTTAGTTTTCGCCCCACTATTTACAAAGTGTTTTGTAAATTTATAAAAATTTCAAGAAAATAATAAGCAGGGTCCCGAGTGGATTCTAACCCCGATGCCACAGAGCAGCAGCCAAAGGTTTTGCCCCTCAGCAACCTCTTTCTTTCCTTTAATAGATGGAAACAAAACTAAGAACATAATACTACAGGGATAACATAGCTACATACCCACTTAAAAGCCAGGTAGACACAAACACACGTCAAGTGCACCCAGTCCGGCGGAAGCTCCTGCGCAGCCATACACACTTCTCGCATAAGCTTCATTTTCACGAAAAAAGGATCAGATCGCGCGCTTTGGGCATGTCGATATCATAGTCTATATCTCCCGAGGCTGTATAGACTTGTCATTATCAACGTGTTATCTGAAAGATGGGCGGTATTTCAAAACGGCGGAACGATAATTGTGTACGGCCTGATGCTTGTTTTTTGTACGCGTTCGGAGTATTTTCCAGAAATTTGTGGAATCTTCCAATTTTACAACAGGGATTTATTTATTTATTTATTTATTTATTTATTTATTTATTTATTTATTAACATCACTACAGCCACACAGAGGGCGTTATTGTAGCGGGCGGTGCATTAAAAGATTTTTTCTTAATACTGTGAAAGTTATAAAAGCAAAACAAAGATGGAATATCAGTGATAGTCACAAGACATGTGTCAGCCAGAGTATAAAAACAGCAGATAAGAGATGTACTTGATTTACTTTACCACTTCTGCCTTTTATGCACACGTCGCTTGAGTAAGGCAGAAAACGACTCACTGGACGGGGTAGCAACAGTGTTAGATAATTTGCGCCACCCACCAGAGGCGTAGCCCCAGAGGGGGGGCGCTTATAGGGCTTCAGCCCCCCCCCCCCACCCCTAAATTTTTTCGTGTTGTCGTGCGCCGCCGACCAAAACAACCCACGGCGCCAGAAATCATGCTGGATTTAGTCTAGAATGTCCTTTTCACGCTCGAAAAGACATTTCACCGCGCACATTTCTAAATCGGGCTGAATTTCGCGGCAACGCCCATGCACCGGCAGTGACATATCGTAACGCAAGGAGCCGCATCCGAGCACGAAGTTTCAAGGGCGTTTCGATGGCGACGGGCTCGTCATGGCACATCGCGAAGGCCGCGGAATGGAGTGAGCGCATGGATTTCAATTATGAAACTTCATGGGTATAAAATTATCATAAACTTTTGAAGCGCCAGATGCATTGACATTTCCAAAGTCGTGCTTTAGATTTACATCATCGGAACTTTTTGGGTTTAATGTTGTTACAAGCATTTGGCGCCAAAGGTGCAATGACTTTTCTAAAGTCGTACATCGATCGGACCATACAACGAGACAAGCCAAATCAACACACTATCAGTCAAGTTGACAAAGCACGCATCGAGGTGCGATGAGACGAAGCATTGGGGTGATTCATTTGTGCCGTTATGTCAAAGAAAGGAATATCAACATTTTTTTCACCTGCGCTAAAGCATCCATGTCAAGACGCTAAAACCACCAAAGGTAACTACGCTCTTATTTATTGTGCTACTTTACTTTTATTCGCGAGGACCGCATTGAGCCTCTTCAATTTTTTTTCTCGCTACCCGCGGGTTGCCGGAACCAGCCAGACTGCATGCGTTTTTCTCGTGTTACCCCGACTACCGTGCCGTCCACTTCTATGCGCGTTCGATCGTTTTTTCACTGGCCTAGTGGATTTTCGCCTGGCATAGTGTTGGAAGCTTTCTGGCTGGCAGATGAGAAAAAGAAACAATGCATGGTCGCGCGCCGCCATCACTGCGGGGACTCGATTGCAACCCGTTTGCTTGAGCACAACCGCTCAGGAAAATTTTGTCTCGCCGGTGTAGAATACCGAGCAGTATGCCTATAGGTCTTTGTGGACGAAGCGTCTCATGTTTTCTTCGATATACCTTCGGCAGGCACATTAGGTGCCCAAAGTAGGCATTCGATTCTGGCCAACATGCTCTCCTTGCCTTTTCTTTTTCATTTCCGTGCCTCAGCTCCACAAAAGAAAAAAAAATACATTGCTACAGCGAAGCGAATTGTCGCGTTGTGAAAGCTTAATTTTCTTACTTCTTTTGCAGAAAGTAATGGGCCACGGGAGGCTTCAGTTGCCGGATACTCTTAGTATATTATTGCGATAGCAATTATATGGACACTCCAGGCGCTTTCTCGCCGTCAACCGCATGTTCCGTATAAAGTGCACGGGCGATAACATCATGACCACGTGCAGCATGCTGTATGTGCGAGTGAAAGCGCAAGTGGGCAGCGGTGGCATGGGTGAGCCGATCATGGTGGCTTAGTTTTCTGTGCGCAAGGGAGAAAGCGGGAAGGAAGCACGCCACCTCCTGTCGCACGCGATACATCACGGGGAGAGGAGGGAGGGGGGTGGGGGGCTGTGATCTGTGAATCTGTTGTTGCGCAAAATGTTTATTTGCCTTGTTTTACGAATTATATACCGTGACTTTTTCTTAGATACGTAGGTTTATCGGAGACTTATATGTATAAGTAAATATTTTGTTGCGAGGTTTAGTGTATACGTGCAGTGAGCTTTGTTTACAGTGACACTTTTTGCCCTTCATCAAGCTGTATCTTCGTATTTGCGTATTCCATTGTACCTTCGTATTTCTACTGTACGAGGGTGAGTCAAATGAAAGTGAGCCAACCAACCCCGTGCAATAATGGTTCGGTTCATTATCTGCGAGGCATGCACGTCGCACACAGGCATCTCTCATTTACAAAAGGTACACGCAGGTGTGAGGATAAAGGTTCTTTAATGCTCTCGTACACTGTGTTGAACTTGGTTTCGTGTCATAATGGACACTGCAAAAGTTTAACAGCGTGGTGTCGTGAGGTTTTTGACAGCTGAAAATGTTTCCCAAGAAGAAATTAGTCGCCGTATCGCTGCCGTGTACGTTGAACATTGTATTTCATTGGTCACCGTGAAACGTCGGAGAAAACGGTTCAAAGGACGTGAACGTTGCAAAGAAGATCCAAGACCGGGTCAAAGCCGCCGTGCAATCACCCCAACACAACTGCAAAGGTTAATTAGACAAAAACGGAGGATAAGCGTCGACGAATTAGCAGGGCCTGTGAACATCAGTAACGGTTCGGGTCACACTATAATTCATGAACACCTCGGTTATCGGCTCTTCTGTGCACAATAGATGCCCGAGATTTTGAATCACCGCCAGAACACGGAGAGGTTCGGCACTGTCTTGACTCATCTAATCTGGTATCACAATGAGGGTGACGACATTTTGTCTGTAATTGTGACCGGGGACGAATCATTGTGACACTACTACGAGCCTGAAGCACGACGGCAAATCTTACAGTGGAAACATCTGAATTCACCACCCCCAAGGAAAGCAAAGGCCGTCATTCTCGCCGGAAAGGTGTTGTTGACTTTTTTTTTCGGTTGTTAGCGGCCATGACTGATCGAATTTTGTAAACCCGGAGAGACTATGAATCGTTTCTGATATTGTAAAACGTCGGATTGGCTGCGTGTCCCAATCAAGAACAAATGACGTGGAAAGTTGAGGAATGGGGTCATCTTGCCCCACGACAATGCCTCTCCCGGCGTCGCTGATGTGGTTAACACAAAACTGGCAAACTTCAAGTGGGAAACGCTGCAACATCCGTCATACACCCCAGACCTGTCGCCTTCTGACTTCCACATTTTGGAGCATTTGAAAAGAAAGCTGATCAAGGGAACCAGATTGGTGTCGAACGATGACGTGAAAGAGTCCGTTACGGACTTTTTGAAGCAGCAACGCAAGGACTTTCATCGAACGGGAAACACGCGATTCGTTAATTAGTGGGACAAATATCTAAATGCTCAAGGATACTACATTTAAGTAAAGTACGCCGTTAGTCATATATTCGCATTGGCTCACTTTCATTTCACTCGCCCTGGCATATTTTGCAGAACTCCTGGTTTTTATGTGTGCTCTCTGTTGCGGCTATAATTTTCGTGCAATTGCCCACGATACGCGACCGATGACAGCATGATCCTGCGCATTGCATTCTAACAAAGAATAGCGTCATTGAGATTTCTCCCTGGTCGTTGCATATGCACAAAAATGTAAACAAGTTTCTTGAATGACACTGAGAGAGAAATGCAAATGTGAGAAAGGCAGGGAGGTTAACAAAATTTCATCAATATATTTGTTCTCAACTTGTTCATTTCCTGGCCTTTCAATTTTACATATCAGCGGCATGCACTGCTTTGCTGGTTTCAAACTCTTATAGTTCTAATGCTCCTGTGATATTTTCATTACGTAATATACAGAAAACATGGAAGCATTAATATAAGTTATTTCGAGCACACTTTTCGAGACATACGAGTATATTCTTTTATGAAAAAAATACATATTTTACTTGTCCTGGCGCGTAGCGTTCAATAATTCGTTTGCAGCATCTTTGGCAATAGCAATCCAGTTATTGATATTGTATGTGATCCCTCGAAAAATTCTCTGAGGAGGAGGCCGAGTCTCAACGTGCTACGGAATGAGCGACTTCGTTGACCTTGGTGAGGTGCGGATGCAGGCCGCCCGCGTGCGCTGGGAACCAGAAGAGATTGATTTGGTTTTCGGGTGAGTGAGGGGCTTGGTGTAGGATGCGTAGTGCTTGTTGTTAAATACGACCTTTGGTGTAATTGCTGATTGCTGCGCAGGAATCGCTCACGATGGTGTGGCAGTCCGGATCGAAAGTGGCCAGGGCGATGTCCACTTCTTCAGCCGTCTCGGCGTTTTGGGTTACGATGCTGGCGGCATGTTTGAGCGAGCTGCCTACTGTGGTAGCCACCGCTAAGCGGTGCCCGTCTTGATACTCAGCTGTACGTCCCGTGGAATTGGGTATTTTTCTCCATGTTGACGGTAACAAGTGATGCCGATTTCAGTTAAAATGTGCTGGCCGGTTTCTATGAGGGTGAGACGCTCCAGACGAGACCGACGCTGTGCTTCGATTAATTCGTGGAGGGTGTTACGAAGTCCTAATTTGGTGTAGAAGTTCCTGGCTGGTGTTGTTTGGCAGTCCTACGGCTAGCTTGTAGGCGCCGCACATAATGATATCCAATTTAGTCTTTTCTGCTTTGTACCAGTTATGGAAGGCGGTGACGTACGTGGTGTGATAGATGACGAACGAGTGAACAAGGCGGATGAGGCTTTCTTCCTTCGTGCCCTGTCACCGGTTGGTCACCCGTTTCAGCAGCCGCGACATATTGGCCGTCTGTCGCAGGAACTTGGATATAACCATTGAGTTGGCGCCGTTGGCTTCGATGGTCATGCCGAGGACTCGGATGGTAGTAGAGACCATGGGTATGGTTCCACCATTCCTCATGAGGAGTTGGATTTCCTCGTAGTGGCGTTTGTGCGTAGATCCTAGTGGTGGGTGTCCACGGAGCGCGGGGTGGTATAAGAGGAGCTATGACTTTTCGGGAGAACATCGAAGCTTGAATATTTTTTTTAGTTACACCAATTTATTGGAGACGGGGCATTTAGGCTGCGCACAATATTGCCCGTTGCGCTGCGCATATAAAAATGGATGCACTAAAACGAACTTAGGACTTGGGGTCACTTTTTCGCAGTTCAGAAGGTGACCATTACATCACAGATGTAGTGTTGACGTTCACGGTGCATATTCGGGGCACATATTCACAGCACAAATCACGACACATATTCACGGCCCAGTTCACGGCAAATTTCACAAGCAGATAGAGCACACCTGTCTTGAATTAAGGAATTAAATCCTGCGGCTTTATGCGTGCCAAAGCTATGATCTCATTATGAGGCGCACCGTATAGCAGGGGATTCCGGATTAGCCTTGACCACGCATCTGGGATTCTTCAAGGCACAGCTAATGCACGGTACACGGACACTTTTGCATTTCGCGTCATCGAGATGCAGCCTTCACAGCCAAATATTTGATCTCTCAACCTCGCGTTTAGCAGCGCAACGCCATATGGCCACTAAGCCACCACGGCGGGTCGCTGTCTTAAAGCGCCGGTGCACAAAATGAATTTTAGCTTTAGATGGATACGGTATTCAAAACATGGACGCACGTAAACATGCTAACGTAACATCGTTAGCGTGCATGTCCAGGCATAACGAAGCTTGCGTGTAACCTGTACAATACATGGCCACGGGTGCAGTGAATTTGCTAGCAGACCAAGGTATTGATGTTTCCCAAAACGACTTTTCCTTTGTCAAAAAAATGAGAAAATGCAGGCAGCACTTCTTGTGATGACTCTAAAAATTGCCACTTTTCTCACACAACTTTTTGCCAGGCGTCCACTCCGGGGTAAGTCATTTTCGACGCCTCGTGATCGGTGTGGCAAAGCTCCTGAGCTCCGCAGAAGCAAGCGCACACGCGAGAGCCTGTTGACATTCTACTGATTTACCCTGTCAACAGAGCCGAAACTGAACGCCAGCATTACTTCCGCTTCGTGCTAAAAGCCGACAGAATGCACGTTTTGTTGAAGTCTGTTCCCGAACTTTAGAACACGGCAGTAAGCACAGTTACCTGCTTCGTTTGCCTTCCAAAAGGGGAGCGTGGGGCGAAATCGAACATTGTGATATTTTCACTAAAGCCGATAGCACACGGCCAACGCGTGCAAGGTAGTTCTATGTTCGTAAACAGGAAAATCTGGGCAGCCCGTCATACGTCGTTCATAGAAAAAGTAATGTAAACACAATGCTCTTCGTGTGCAGCACAGAAAACGAAAGAGATGTTTTCTATCGCTTGTGTCACGAGCGTGTCAATCGATAGAAAAGTATAGCGAGATGCAGCGTGCACCAAACTTTGATGTCTCGAATCCGTCTGTATTCCCGAAGCAAACATATGTTGTTGATAAAAAAAAGGGCTACGACCATAGGCGATTTCCTGCCCAGGATGAAGCATGACAACCCGTTACTTCGCACTCCTAGAGCTGGAAATAGTTTGTCGATAGCGCCTTGTGAAGGCATTGTTGTCACCTTTCTTTCCTTCGTATTTTCTGTCGTTGTTTACAAGCCATGACGAACGAACTATCCAACAATATGTATTCGCCGATAGCTCTGCCGCGCAAAAAAAAGAAGAAAAAAGGATAGTGTGCAGAACAAGATCACTCGCGTGTCTCCTATCACGTTATGGCACCGAAACGAAATTTCGGCGCGCTTTGTCTTGTTCACGCCACTGTCACTTTCTACAAGCACATGACACTCGCGCCTAAAGTGTCCCTAATTAAAGATTCCTTCATTTCCTCACTGGGATCCCTAGCCCCATTCCACCTCTGAATTTCAATACCAGCTCCACGCGCTTTTGTTTTGTACCTGCATTGGCTGTATCATGTTTTCTTGTTTTTTTTTGGGGGGGGGGGGGTGATAAGTAGATAAGAAGCGGCGGTCAATACGGGAAGTGTTTCCTTGCTGTTCGCTGCACACCTTGAACGGTGTTTTCAACACCTTCTTTTCTTGTCTCTCTCTTAGGGCGCGTGCTTTCTTTCACTGTTGTGCCTTTCCATCTCTCTGTCTTCATCACACCTTCCCCAGTATATACGGTAGCAAATAGCATTTCGTCTCCCGAATGGCCTCTTCCGTCCTCATCTCAATTAATTCTTCCCGCTCTCTTTCAATGTGCTCACTCGCATAAAAGGCTCGCAGGCGAAGAATAAAATATAACAAGGACGCAGTCAGTACCTATCAGATACGCCGTGTAGTGGAGGGCCCAATGTTGACACTAGGCACATGTAAAATGGTAGCGAATCGTCCACGTAAACTCACATGTCTATAAATTGGCAGTGCGTTGAAACCGTCATCTGTGGGTGTCTCATGCAGACAACTTCTGTCAAGAAAAAAAGAAATAAAAAAGTATGACATCACAACCAGTATTAGAAGCGACGTCGATATATTTTCGAACAGAAACAAGTAAAACAAAAGGGTCGCGCACCACCTGTTTTGTGTCGGTGTAACTTATTTCACTTGTAAAAGCTTATTGGGCAGAAAGAGATTTTTTTGCCCAATACTCTGTTTAAAGTATCGCGCTGTTGTGTTGGGGAGCTGGAAATTTTGGTCCATTCCTAAGGCGCTCAAAAAGAAGCACTTTAAATTAAAATTTTAAGTTTAAGGCCAATGTCCTGTCTTCTTTTTCTTCTTTTCTTTCGATTTTCCCGCACATTTCAGTATCGCATATGTTCCTATCCTCTTTCGTGGGCTGATCCCAGAGATTGTGCGGTCTAAAAATGTGCTCCAATTGCGAATATATATCTGGCACCGGTAGTAAGGGGAGCGTTCTCGCATTCTTCCCTCGTGACGCCTAGCGCCTTGAGACGCTGCGGATCTCAGGATAAATTCTGCGGTTCACACACATTCTCAACCCCAACTCGCTCAGAAAAACATTCTTTCATCGCCGTCACCCACAGGTTGTAGCGACTAAGAACGTCCTTGGTTTTGTTTTTTCATCACGGTGTAACAGATTTTTTCTTGAGCTGTGAAGCAAAAATGCACTATTTTTCGCCGCAGCGTTTTCTAAAAATGCGTCTTCATGGCTCACTTATTGGAGGTGTAAAAAGGCAACAGATAACCCTTCTAAAATTGCGTCTTCATGGCTCACTTATTGGAGGTGTAAAAAGGCAACAGAAAATTTATTTTCAAATGAACCCCTCTTGGCGTTGTTGACTACGTGTTCGCGCCGGCAATCAAACTCATGCAGAAAGTATGATTATCTCCGCAACGATCGAGAAGCGACGGGAGAGATTTATTGCAGCCGGTGTCGGGAAAAGGGGGAGGTGGGCGGCCGCACCAGAATGGGAACCCTTTATTGGCCCTCCGGGCGCCGTACGTACACCGCCAGTCGGATCGGCTCTGTTGTTAAAAATATTCAGAACCATAAACTGCCTACAACGTCATGCCCACGCTATGAAAAAAGAAATAGTGTGCCAAAAAAATAAAATGAACAAGTCTGTCTGAAGGGGCGTACTCACGACTCACATGCTCGGGGGAGCAAGCATGCAGTTAAAGTGTATTGTGTTTGTGAGGACGACAAGAAAGAAAGAAAATATAAACTTTAGTATTTTCTTTTCTTTTTTTTTCTTTTTCGTGGATAGGCCGGAGGAATGGCTTCCCTGCTCATGCTTCAGTAGACTACTGTGATTTCCGGTGCAGATTTCTGTCTATTCTTTATTATATTACAGCGACGCGGTTAGCGCTACTAGAAGAGTTCAGAAACGTTACATGCCAGTTTTGGTTTGTTTTGGTTTATTTGACCGCATCGGTACATCTGTAACACAACAGAATGTACCATTTGTGGTGAGGATAGCAGAGTAAAAGCTGCATGTCTGCAGCTTGACTAGTCCCACCGTCGCCTTGGCACAAAGGCAGCAACATGCGGTACATACTAGCTTTCTGAAAAAAATGTAAAAAAAAAGAACAAGTGCACTCTAGAGTTTATACTTCGAGGAATTGTGAGCAATGCTATGGTATACGTGATATGGTGGGCAAATCTTGAAATGTGCGGCCTAATTAGAAGCGTAATGAAAATTGCTAGACCATCGTTTTGAGTTTGCTTACGCACGTCATATTGTTACGTAGGAAGACGCAGACGAAAAGCTATGTACAAGTATATTTACAAGGGAATACGCCGCACTTGGCCAAGAGGCAACAGCCCGCGCTAGCCTCCAATCGTCGTCGTCGTCTTCTGACTGCTCGCCTCTTCGTCATTGCAAATACTGTTCCGTAGCACTACCCTCGGTTGCAAAAGCGCTGTCTCGGAGCGACTAAAGGCCGGACTCGGAAGCAGTGTAGTAGGCCTTGAGCCATCTGACGTGCACGACATCACTAGATCCCAGAGTAGAGGGCGAGGTTGAACTCACAGGAGCAATTTCGTACGTCACAGGCGTCACCTGGCGCAGCACGGGGTACGGCCCTGTATATCGCGAAAGGAGCTTTTCTGAAAGTCCGACGTGACGAGAGGGCGACCACAGGAGCACGAGCGCACCAGGCGAAAACTGTACGTCACGGTGGCCGGGCGTTGTACTGACGCTGCTGAGTGGTTTCCGAGGCCGTCGGTGGAGTACGAGCAAGCTGGCGTGCACGGTCGGCTAAGGGCGATGGCGTCGCGCGCATACTTGCTTGTTGAGATCGCAGCAGGAGGAAGTGCCGTGTCAAGGGGCAAGGTCGGTTCGCGACCGTACAGTAGATAAAATGGAGCAAATCCGGCGGTGTCGTGCCGGGAAGAATTATACGCAAACGTGACGTAAGGAAGGGCAATGTCCCAGTCGTGGTGGTCCTTGGAAACGTACTTGGACAGCATATTGGTAAGAGTATGGTTTAACCGCTCTGTCAGGCCATTGGTTTGAGGAACGCACAATGTCAGCGATAACTTTCGAGAGGAAGTTACGACCACGGTCAGTAAGCAGCTGTCGCGGGGTGCCATGAAGTAAGATAATGTCACGCAAGAGAAAGTCCACGACTTCAGTGGCGCAACTGGTAGGGAGAGCCCGCGTGATAGCGTATCAGGTGGCGTAATCAGTTGCGACGGCTACCCATTTGTTCCCAGAGGATGACGTGGGAAAGGGACCGATGAGGTCTAATCCAACACGAAAGAACGGCTCCACAGGGACAGTGATCGGCTGGAGATCACAGGCAGGTAGCACCTGAGGTGTTTTCTGACGCTGGCAGGGATCACAGGCAGCAACAGCGTCGGACGGAGCGAGCGAGACCAGTCCAATAGAAGCGGCGACGGACGCGGTCGTACGTATGGGTTACCCCAAGATGTCCTGCAGTGGGTGCGTCATGCATCTCAAAGAGCACAGTCTGTCGTAGATGTTTTGGCACGACAAGAAGAAGATCAGGGCCATCAGGGAGGAAGTTCCTTCGGTACAGAATGCCGCCCTGGAGGACATATCGGCGAACGGATGCGTCGGTAGGTGTAGAGAGCAGACGCTCGATGAGTACTCGCAGCGATAGGTCTCGGTACTGCTCATCAGCGATGTTAGCGAAGGCAGACACAGAGAAAATGCCGTCGGCGGTACTACTGTCAGCGTCGTCAGGCTCGTCTACCGGGTAGCGAGACAGGCAGTCAGTGTCCTTGTGTAGTCGGCCTGATTTGTAGGTGACAGAGAACGAATATTCTTGGAGGCGTAAGGCCCAGGGACCAAGTCTTCCTGTAGGGTCTTTCAATGAGCATAACCAGGAAAGCGCGTGATGGTCTGTGACAACGGAAAAGGGTCGGCCATATAAGTATGGGCGGAACTTCGCAACCGCCCAAACTAGGGCCAGACACTCACGCTCAGTGATGGAACAGTTGCGCTCCGCGGTAGAGAGGAGCCTGCTGGCGTAAGCGATAACACAGTCGCGGCCACGCTGGCGTTCTGCCAGTACTGTACCAATGCCGTGACCGCTGGCATCAGTACGGACTTCGGTAGGCGCAGAAGGATCGAAATGGGCCAGAACGGGAGGCGTTGTGAGAAGGTCGATTAGAAGCGAGAATGCAGAGGCCTCGTTATCGCCCCACTGGAAAGGGGCGTCTTTTTTCAAAAGCTCGGTTAGTGGTCGTGCTATGGCCGCAAAATTTTTCACGAAACGGTGGAAGTACGAGCAAAGGCCGATGAAGCTGCGCACATCCTTGACACACTTTGGAACAGGGAAGTGCGTAACAGCATGGATCTTGCCTGGGTCCGGTTGCACTCCGTTCGCGTCAACGAGATGTCCAAGGACGGTAATCTGGCGACGGCCGAATTGGCACTTCGACGTGTTGAGTTGCTGACCGGCTCGCCGAAAAACGTCCAGGACTGCTGAGAGGCGCTCGAGGTGCGTAGCGAATGTTGGGGAGAATACTATAACATCGTCCAAGTAGCACAGGCACGTGGACCATTTGAAACCGTGAAGAAGGGAGTCCATCATGCGTTCAAAAGTGGCAGGAGCGTTACATAGATCGAACGGCATCACTTTGAATTGATAAAGACCGTCGGGTGTTACAAAGGCAGTCTTATCGCTGTCGAGATCGTCCACGGCAATCTGCCAGTAGCCGGAGCGAAGGTCAATAGAAGAGAAATAGCGAGCACCGTGGAGGCAGTCAAGGGCGTCATCAATCCGAGGTAGGGGATACACGTCCTTTTCGGTAAACCTGTTAAGGTGCCGATAATCCACGCAAAAGCGCCGTGATCCATCCTTCTTTTTTACCAGTCCAACAGGTGACGCCCATGGACTACATGACGGTTCAATAATGTTCTTGGCAAGCATTTTGCGAACTTCTGCGTGACTAACTTGACGCTCAGCCGTTGATACTCGATACGGGCGGCGATGAATAGAAGGGGCATCGCCGGTATTGATGCTATGTTTAACAGCTGTAGTTTCGGCCAGAGGACGATCGTTAAAGTCAAAAATATCGTGGTAGGAAAACAGAACGCGGTAGAGCTCACGAGCGTGCTCGGACGGCATGTCGGGCGCAATCATTTTCTGTAAGTCGGCGACGGTACAAGTTGCCGACAGCGATGGTAGAGGAGGATCGGCTGAATTGTCGTCTACTGCAATGGATGCTACTGAATGATCCTCGAATGAGCAAAGCTGGGCCAGAGACATCCCGCGTGGTACCACTTGTGTCGTCAAGCCAAAATTGACCACTGGCAGGCAGACGCAATTCGCCGTAATAGATAAAACTGTGTGAGGTACTGTGATCCCGTGTGCATGTAGGACTTCTTACATAGGAGCCGCGATGTAGTGACCGTCGGGCAATGGTGGGGATAACACTAAGTCAACATAAGTCAGTGCCGAAGGTGGCAAGCTTACGAAGTCGACGGAACTGAGGCGACTGGGGTGTGGTGGTTCAGCGGGATCCAGAACAGGCAGGTCAAGGCGGAGCGTACTGGCGGAACAATCGATGAGAGCAGAATGTGCGGAGAGGAAGTATAAGCCGAGGATGATGTCGTGGGGACCGTGGGCGATGACTGTGAATAGCACGACAGTGGAGCGATCAGCGAAGGAGACGCGAGCGGCACACATACCAATTACGGGGGCTGTTCCGCCATCGGCGACACGGACAACAGGCGTCGTGGCGGGCGCGATTATTTTCTTCAGGCGGTTACGAAGGTCAGCGCTCATTACCGACAAATGCGCCCTAGTGTCTATAAGAGCACATACAGAAACACCGTCGACTTGCACGTCAAGAAGGTTCAGATGAGTCGGCAACGTCAGTAGAGGATTTGGCGGCGTAGGGAGCAATGCAGCGTCACCTCGAGGCGCCGCATCGTCTGGTTTTCCGGCTGGGAGCGGCGTCCGAAGGAAGTCGGCGAAAAGGAGCTACGGGGCTGTGGGGAGCGAGATTGTCGTCGTTGGGAAAAGGCGAACGAGAATATGGGTGGTCCGGCGCAGGAGAATCAGTGGCGGAATTATCGGAGCGTGCGGCATAGGGACGAGAAGGGCCGCCCGAGGGGCGAGAGTAGGCAGTATAAGTAGACCGGGTAGGGGAACTCCAGCGACTGCGACAGTGCCGAGAAATGTGCCCGATTCGACGTCAGTAGAAACAAATGGGCTTGTCGTCAGCAGTGCGCCATTCAGATGGGTCGCGGAAACGTGATGGGTAATGAGATGCGGGACGGGGCGGAGTCGAAGAAGCCGGGTGGGTATCAGGGTGAAGGGCCCAGCAGATGATGTGAAGACCCACGTTTGAATAATCAAATCAGGAGAAAGATCTTCACAGAGATATAAGAGATCAGCGGCTGCAGCAAAAAAAAAAATGGTATGACAGTTCCACTGCAGCACTTTCAAGCTTCCTATGTTGACGATATTCAGGCAGTATGAACTGCCGTCAGTAGAGTGTTATCCTTTAGGAAATCATCCTTTGATAAGCTCTTATTTTCACTCTTTTTAGCTTTTAGTTCGTAGAGGGTAGTAGCTCTCGGGGAGTATGGAGAAGCACGACGTTTACAAGTTCTAGCATCCAAATCCATGTTCTCCATGGTATCTGAACCGGATTCGTGACTGTGAAAGCCCTCATGTTCTACATGAATTGCGGGAGCTTCGGAGGCATCAGTACTGAGAGGCGAGGCCTCTGCCGATACGTGTTTCTCTATGTTCTCATCAGAGACTGTGATTTCAGAAGCAACACTTGGACGCGCAGTAACATGAAAAAGTTGCGACAACTGAGGGGTGAGAACTTGTCCAACGGTCTATGAAAGATTCGTAAATAAACTGTCAAGGGCTTTTGCCATAGCTTTCTCTACGGCAGCAGCTACAACATCACCAAGAGATGCATCCATTGCTTTGGAGTGTCGAGCAGCAGCTTCAGCATAGCCACATGATTTCTCTAATGAGAGTGCACGAGCTTCACGACGCGAACACCGTTTCCGTTCTATAATTTATAGAATTTCGAGCTCTTGGTCTCTCGCAGGGCATTGCGCACAGTCCGCAGGGTGGGAACCTTCACACAAACAGCGTCGTTCGCTCTGAGAGGAACACGTTTTTCCATCGTGGCCTTCTCCACAAATGCGGCACCGAAGCTCTGATCGACATCCCTTAATACTGTGGCCATATCGCCAACACTGAAGGCATTGCACGGGGCGGGGAGAAATTGCTTCCCCCCTGTATATTAATGGCCACGCCTTGATCTCTGACGGCCTATTTGTGCCTGCAAAGGTGACAATAACCGACTCTGTGTGGGCTCTTTTTGAATCTCACAAACGCGTGAACATCGGTAGATAGAGGTGGCACCTGCAGGGGAGAACATCGGCAGGACCTCGGAAGCACACAGACTCGTGTCGACTCCACGAAATAGCCCCTTAACGCAAGTTAGATGAGCAGGAATAAAAGACCTCACCGGGTGATTTGCGAACATTTCCCACTTCAGAAGGTCAGAGACACAGTTCTTGTCTGGCGAACAACATAAACTCTGCCAAATTGTCGAACTTCGGTTATGCTTTGGAAACGCGGGATTGCTTTCCGCAGCTTTTCTTGTATCACCTTGGGATTCTTCACGCGGTTGGACCCCCCATTGGTCGGCACTAGGGCCATTGGAACGCTGTGAATGCCACTGCGCAAGAAAGCCTCTATAGGCATGTCATTAGTGGGAAGCGAAGCCGTCCAGAGGAAAGATCTCTGGCCGGGAGAAGAAAGAGACATTAGGAACTGACAATCAGATTGACGACACAATAAGAGGAAAGTACAAAACAAAACTAAAGAAAATTAAACCGCCCAATACTTGGCCAATTCCCCGCAGAGAACACCGTAGCACTGCAGGCAGCCGATTGGAGGCAGCCCGCACTAGCCTCCAATCGTCGTCGTCGTCTTCTCACTGCTCGCCTCTTCGTCATTGGAAATACTGTTCCGCAGCAATATGGAACGTTTACATAGTTTCGCCGTTGCCTTTGCAGGGCCAAAAATGGCAGCAATTTCACATTTAGAGAAAATGGGGGTCATTCTATGGCTGACGTGTACTTATATGCTTCAAGTGTATATCGGTGAATTATGTCTTTCGAAAATATTTACTTAATGCTTGTTTTCTCCCAATTTCCGTGCGTTATACGAGGCGAGTAGTTGGTTTTCCTGGTCTGTTCAGGTAACTATGCGACGCACGTTGGTTATATTTCGGTGAAGTAGTAAGCATGCGTTCAATAACGTGCGAAAAACGTTTAATTTCTTTAGGTAACCTACAGTCTTTCAAGAAAGTCACCTATTCAGCCGCTCCAGGGTTCCATAGTTCGGGTTGTAGGTATATTCGAAAATATCGAGTAAATAATTGAAGAGTGTCTTATTCTATTCGGTCTTCAAAGTCTCTGTCATTTGTTTATTTCCTATTTTCTTTCCGATCTCTGTTTCTTAGCTTCTTCTCCTCTTCTCTTTTCATTCCCTCCTCCCGACAGAGTACAGCAGGCGTTGTGGCCCTCTCGGTTGCATTTGTCAGCTTGCTCCCTCCCTGTTTCCTTTGTATGCTTGTATGTTTCCGTGTATAACAATAATAATAATAATAATAATAATAATAATAATAATAATAATAATAATAATAATAATAATAATAATAATAATAATAATAATAATAATAAAATAGGCGGTAATTGTAAATACCGATACTTTTCCGATAGTTGAAGCATTCTACTGCGCAAAATTACTCGTAAAACATTGTGAAAAGGGCAATGAATTTTATCCTGGTGGTCACATAAAGCACACAAAAACGCGAGAGGGCATGTATAGTGGTGCGGAGAGTGGTATGAATAGTAGTAGTACTACACGTCATCCAGGGAGTAAGTCAGTACAGTCAGTCAGTAAGTCAGTAAGTATCAGTACACGTCGCCCAGGGAGTAAGTATTTTTCTTCTAAGCAGCGATCATTCGCATTCTGCGAAGAAGTTCTGGCATTAGAACAAACTGGATATCGGTCCGCGCGCTACATTTGGAACTTCAAGAAACAACGCTTATAACGTACGATGTTGTAGCAGAGAGTTGCTAATTATGTCAATACTAGCATATAAACATTATTATATAATATTTGTGAAAACGACGGTCTTTTTTATTATGTACCGACTAGAAAAGTATTCTATATTTGATTTCATTGGATTCCTTCATAGCATTATTCGATTAATATTTCGTTCGGTTTCAAAAATTACTATTCTCGCACCCCTAATCTTCTATTAAAATAGGTGTAGGTTAAAGCTAATGTGTGCGCAAAGTTAGAAGTTTTGCACTAACTACCGCCTTAGCTATTAAGTGTCGTAAATCTGCATGACAATCGGCGCAGAACTTGTGGTAGGAAACGCCACATATAGCAAATGTATCGAGAATGTGGGCAACGCCATGTAAAATTTGCATGCCAAGTAATATATGCGCATATCAACTACAGCCTTTGTAAAAAATTATTTGTAGAGTGCTTTAAACTGTTATATAGTCATCTTAAACGCTATCTGATTAGGCCAAGGTTGATTGAGTAGTATATATTACTCACTCATAACAGGCGTAGCCAACATAAAATTGCGTAGCAGTTGGCCTTTGACTTTTCCTGGGTTAAAGAAAGCGGCATAGACAGATAGACAGATAAACTTTATTAAAAATAATCAGAAGAATCGCTAATGGTCGGCGCCGCTAGTCCAGGGCTCCGCTGGCTCTTGCCATCTTCTCAGCTCTCTGTATGAGCTTGAGCTGGTCGTCGAGGGCCCAGCTGGACAGCAGTGCCTCCCATTGCTCCCTCGTGGTGTTCCTGTCGAGGTGGTCTACGTTGTGTAGCTTGCACTCCAATGTAATGTGGTATAGGGTTGGTGTGGCCCCGCACCCCGGGCATTCGCCCCTGTAGGCTTTGGGGTGCATGCGATGTAATATGTGTAGGTGTAATACGTGTAAGTGTAATACGCGTAATATGTGTTATACGCCTGGCAGCGGCATCCTCTGTCTTTAGATTTCGATCGGGTGGTCGATATCGCAAGCGACTCTCTCTGTGGTAGTTCACGATGGCTGAATACTCGAAAGTCGACAGGGTCCGGGTCTTCTGCAGCCGGCGCGATGAGCTATCGGTTATGCACGAATCCTCGAGCTGCTCTGTCGGCCTGCAGATTGCCCGTGATGCCGGTGTGGCCCGGCATCCAGATTATGGTTTGGGTGATGATGCCCTCAGGGTCCTTCTTGAGTATTCGGGCTAGGACTTGGGGCAGCAGGTCTTCCAATTCTTCCCTGTAGGAAGTTGCGGCAGGCCTGCTGGGAATCCGTGAGGATCATCAGTGGTTTGTTTGCGTGTTGGCCTTCGCGGATGGCTAACGTGATGCCAACTCTTCGGCTTCCGTGATAATGCAGGGGGGAGGGGGTCGATGCAGCGGAGGTAACATGGCCTCAGTGGTCGCATACCACTGTCACTGCGTCCTTGTTTGTCCCATACATGGCGGCGTCTGTAAAAGGGGCCATGGTATTAAACCTGAATGCTTTCTCCATGTACTGGGCCCTTGCTCTCCTCTGCCGGAGTGTAGTTTAGGGTCCATGTTGCGTGGTATCGGGGCAACGTGATACCTGTTTTGTACGTGACGAGGTATCGAGCAGGTTTCTTGGGTTCGTGATGTTATAGCTTGGAACCACAAGGTTCGTAGGACGTGCCGGCCCGCGCGAGTCCACGCAAGTCTCTGTTGTTACGAGACGCAAAAAGCTTCTCTCAGTTTGCTGAGGGGGTTGTGCAACCCTAGCGCCAATAATTTTTCAATCGCCAGGCGGAGAGCAGTCTTGAAGGCCTTCCTCAAATGGAAAACGGAAGACACTTTGTTGAGACTGAAGTGTGAAACGGTGGGAGCCTGACACCATTGCCAATGGCGATTTGTTGCGTGAAACACCGCGGAGGCCCACAACTCGTACACTGTTATGCGAATGTTTGTTTATTAAGTGCCTGCAATGTCGTTTACGCCTGTCTATCATTTCGATGTCTTCTGAGTCCATCATTTCAAAGCTGTCATCTGGGAGGATGTCGGCTTGTAACTGATGGCAGGTGAACTTGTGCTTTAGTTGATACACATCCATGATGACTGCTTTGCAGCGCCGAACTGTTGCAGTGCCGTTTGTGGATCAGGAGGAGACGCGTCTTCCATCGTGGTGTCGGGGTGTAGTTGGCCAACCTCATCATCCACTTCGCTCGATTGACTTGTACTTGCTCGGCTTGCCGCGGCAAGATGGCGGTCAGGGCGCTTACGAGCCTTGGTACCCGGAGAAGTAGCGAGTTGCTTCAAACGCACTGCCTCTCTTGCGTTGGCCCTTCGCGTCCCTGGACTCTGTGGTGTCGAACGCGCCTCACCGCCCTGATGCATTCGACGTAGACGCTCAGCCTCTCTTGAGCGCCGCTTGCATTCAGCGGCTGCCGCACGTAGCGTGTTGGGAGACACTGGTTTGGCGAGACGAGGCATCCTTCCCACACGATACCGCAAAGTAAACTGCCGCCACCGCCGCCGCCACACCACACCCAAGCAGACGGTCGCCGCGCGCGCCCCGCGACATTCACGTCTGGCCACACAGCGCCCAATCGGGGGGCCACTTCGAGAGCCTGACGACAGTGACGTCAGGGCCCACCGTTGAACACACGGCCGCCACGCGTGCCGATGTGATGAGTCATCCCGCGCGGCACCGAACCACCCCGACACCCGCACTTGACGACAGTAACGTCACGCACCTGAGCCAATCAGGAGGCGCACACCTGCGTCTAGCGACAGTGACGTCACGACACAGCGGATACCTATCAGGAGGTGGGAAAGCTGTGACAGTTTCTGCTAACGGCAGAGGACCTTGACTATACGCCATTAAAGGCTTCCGCCTTAAAAGTTTGTCGGCCTGCTTCATCTCGGACTGTGTGAGGTGGTAGTAGGGCAGGCTGTATGTAATTCTGCCCACCACCAGGCTTCTGACCAGTCGGAGAGTCTTTCATGCCTTTGTTCTTGGATGTTACGCGGGAGATCATGCGTGATATCGCCTTGACACTGGTTTTGAGGAGTGTAAGGATGTGTGTGGCCCACTGGGTGGACTGCAGCCACATGCCCAGCAACCTGAGCAATGGCTTCTCTGGTATGAGGCCCACGTTTAGGCGTACCTCAACGGGAGGTAAGCGTGGGTGGAGATGCCTGTCGACGCTTTCCTCCTTTCACTGAGCTATGCAACGCGAGAACAGCAGCGGTCCCTTCACACGCGGTCGTGCCTGGTGATGCTAACGTAAACCCACATTGTTTCCTCACCTTTATTGTAGATTTGGAAGGCCACCTTCTACGAGCGCACCATATGCATCAGCGTCAGTCCTCAGCGCATGAGGGCTGCGACGACGTCGCCTTGCCTAATAATAAGATTTAATGTGAGAACTTCTCCAGAGCGAGCGCTACAACCTGATAGTGCACTACTATCATATCTCCGATCTCCGTTATTGATGTAAACACACCTACCCATTTTCTGCCACATGGTTCAGGTAAGCTGCATTCCAAACCTCAGGAGAAGCAGGCGCTCGCCTGCTTCTCCTGCGTAGCTTTAAACTTACTTTTCCATTTCGCACGAGTTGTCCGCGAATGGTTAGGCTTTGTATTTGAGCCGCTGTTAGCAAGGCGCCTGGGGACAGGCACACGAAAAACAGCACGTAAACGAACAGCTTGATCATCAAAGGCAAACAATCTGCCAGAACTTAGTGATTTCTGTGTAAAGGTATGTGTCTAGGATATTGCTAGGGAGGCCACTGTTCTGGAGTGCGTGCTAAAAAGGACCCGCTGATGAGTGGCGTTTCCTCCTGTGCGCTGAAAAAAGGAGTCATTTTTTTCCAGGATGTGCGCCCAGAGCGCAGTGCGTAGGAGCAGTTGCACCACATGATCTGGCGCATGGAGGCACTTTGCGAATGTTGCAGAACTGCTTCGACACCTGCGTTTCCTGCATTGGCAGCGGGACCTCAAAGCCGGGTTGATTTTAATGTTGTCTACTTCATTCAGGGGTCTGGGGGTTTAGTGAACGAGGTTTCCGTAGTGATGGCGCAGTCAGCATGCGCAAGCCGTGTAAATCTTTCGAGCTTCGTATAAAATTTATGGCTTTGGTACGATGATGAACCACGCAGGAAAAACATGCATCCTTGCAAAAAAGTAATTAACGAGCAAGTTATCGCGGCTGTTGCAAACTCATGCTGATCTTGACCATTTAATTCTCGCACACAGAAGAGCACGTGCCTCAAAGAAATATATCGAAATGTAGGTGTACCCACGAAAAAAAGAAAAGTATTTTTTATTTCGCGCTACACGAACGTACACGCTCGCGTCACACACACAACTGCTCGCTTTTCCAAGGCTCGAACGAAGCTGGGTGGCCGGAAACCTTCAAGATGTTTCGCACAACATCGATTCCCGCAGAGTCTGGAATCTGAAGAATTATTTTTATTTATTTTTTAGCTTGGACTGTGAGAGTCTATGAGAGATGCCGAAGTAGAGGGCTCGGAATTATTGTCGACCACCTGGTACTCTATAACGTGCACCTAAAGGTACACTGCAGAGGCATGTGCTATGCAGTTCCACAATATGTACCATCAGCAACGGTTGAAAGGAGAATGGGGAACGAGTAAGTGTGTTTGTAACTGTGTAAGTAAGCTTGCTATGTCGACTTTCAGGCATCCAGGTTTAAGATTTCCTCAACGGCTGTTAGAAGTACTAAATGTGTAAGGATGTTTAATTAAAGGCGAGGAGCAGCAGATAAACAGCAGCCTAGCAGCAGCGAGCAGCCCGAGTTCTCTTGTTGTTGTTGTTGTCCTGAGTGGCCGTGGCACATACCCACAGTGGGGGATTGGCCAAGAATCGGGTGGTTCAATTAGGTGCATAAAAATAATAATAACAAGGGGGTTAACGATTTGAGCGTTGGAGTTTAAAGGTAAACGTTTTGTGTTTGGAGAAAAAAACGAAATAATCTGAAGAAAACGGGATATAAAAATATAATAATAATAATTAATAACATATAAGAAATAAAAGATAGCTATGGTTGGGAGGGAGAATGATCAGTCTAACATGGAAATCGACTGTTTTCAACGAGGTAATTTGGATTGCCAAGCAAACATTTCTGTGGCTGAACCCAATAATGGAGGCTCCGAAAGATAGGATCACAGGCACTGATAAAGTTAGACTAATAGAGCGATGCGAAATTTCGAGTAGTTGTCTTCTTTTATTAGAAAAACGTCTGCAAGACAACAAGAAATGGTCTATTGTCTCCGCTTCGCCACAGAATGAGCATAATGGTGAGGGGACCAGACCAGACCTGTGGAGGTAGAAGTTCAATGCAGGTATACGGCAGCGCAGCCTCGTGATGCACACTTCACTTTCCCGTGTTCGGCAAAAATCTCTGTGCCGAGGGTGTAGAAGATGTCCGTAATCCACAGAGTTGGTAATTGCGGAGCCTGAGACTATCTGTATAATGACACTCCTGCGAAATCTGGCAGCAGTAACATAATCAGTCAAAGGGCAGCAAGGGAGAATCGGGTCACTTATCGATGCCTTGACTAGAGAGTCTGTAATTTCATTTATGATTAGTCCTTTATGGCCCGGCACCCAAATCAAACTCGCGCTTCTCAAGTACCCAGGTACCAATGAATCAAATGTCCTCATCACGCGAGAATCACTAGAAGCAGTGAGGGATGAGCACAATGATAACGAATCAGTGACTATCACGGCTGACGTAATTGATGGTCCTAATTTGCGTAATGCCAGCACCACGGCCATGAATTCAGCTAGCAAGATAGGTTTGAAATCTGGCAGCCAAAGAGAAAATGTCCAATCGAGAATCGGGGAAAATATTCCTACACCTGACTTTTCTTCACATTGTGAAGCATCTGTCGCAATTACAATGTTTGTTTGAAGGCTTTCCAGATGATCTTGTAATACACCGTCTAGAATACGGGGTGGAAGTAATTTTGCATTATTAGGGAAAATGTCATCGAATTGAATATCCATTGCTGCAGCTCCGTCGGGAATAGGAAGTACATCGCATATGCGCACGCCCAAAGAGTCAAGTAATTTTTGCACAAATATAATTTGCGGAGTATGTAGTCGCGGTCACATGACACCAAAAAACAATGCAGGTTGTGAAATAAAGATTGTTTGGGGATGACGCAGCGGTGATTCATAAATCCTTAAGAACGTCTGCACTGTCCAAAGCCGGAACCTGCACGAAATAGGAGGAACACGGGATTCTAGATTAAGAATAGAATTTGCAACAATTTAGGAAGACTTAAACACAGACATAATGCTTCTCTTTCTAAAAGGATTAGACGCCGGGGCATGTAGGCTGCAGCTCCAGAGAAGAGCACGCAACTAAATTCTAATACAGGGCGAACGTACATACGATATGTCATTAGGAGTGTATCTCTTCTCAATCCTATTCGACGACTGCTCAGCCTACGCAATATGCCAATTGCACGGGTACCTTTTCCAGTCTCATGATCTATGTGTGAGCGCCAGTTGACAAAGGGTTATAAATAATTCCGAGGTGTTTAACAGATTCCACCTGCGGTATGTCTTGAAGGTGGTAAGACAAAGAAATGTGCACTATGCCTCGTATCGGAAAAACGAGAACAGCACATTTGCTGGCATTCAGTGTGAAGTGACTAACATCTAACCACCTCTCCAGATCATAAAGGTAAATTTGCAGTCATTGGTATAGCGTGTGGATGTCGTTTGCAGATGCAAAAAATGCAATATCGTCTGCATAAACATAAGTAGTTATTTCTTGTTGACAAGGTCGCGTGCACATGAGAATATTAAAAAGCACCGGGGAAATGACTGAGCCTTGCGGTACGCCTCTCGTTTGTTTGTGCTTAGAAGAAGAAACGCCGCTTTCGTAGCAATAGAATTCTCTTTCACCTAAGAATGCCTGACGCCACGCTACTATATGCCCAGGAACACCACAGGAAGTTAACCGATTGATCAATACACTGTGCTCCACAGTGTCGTATGCTTTAGCGAGACCGAGCGTCACTAAGGCAGCGTATTGCTTATGACGTCGAGCGAGTTGTATTCGGCTTTCTAAGTCGACGTGGGCAAGCCAGATGGAGCAGCCGGCCCTGAAACCATGAAATGAATCATGATAACGACGGTGAAGAAGCCTCTCAATGAATTTTACTACGTTTGATGTAAGCGCAATGGGCCTAATGTTCTCTAATACATACCTTCCTTCGTGTTTCTTAAATGGACACTAAAGCGAAACAATAAATCAGTTTAGTCTGGTGAAGCATTGTTTGAGAACTCGGCAGGCAGTCATCTCAGAAAAATATTTTGATTATTAGATGAGAAAATGAAGGTCCAAGTATCAGTATTTGAATTTCGCGCCGAAACCCCAGTGCCGTGGTACGTCAGCGTGACTTCAGAGTTTCCAAAGTCTGTTTTCGCATTTAGGCCGCGTTGGCTGAATAAAGGCTCCCGAAACTTGCCATCTTTAATATTTGGTTCATTTAGAACACAATGTAGTCGATCTGTACCGCTATAGATAATTAATAGGCCATACAAGATGCCATCAAAATCCAAGAGTTCACAGCCCCTAGGTGCGGGAACTTAAGTAGGCGTCGCCACCCGTATTTCATTCTTGCGCTTTTTGTGGCTTACCAAACGTGTTATCGATGTAAGAGTTGTTTTTGGTCTTGTAGAACGGTAATTTACTGATGCGGAAGAAACCATTTTTCACTTTAGTGTCCCTTTAAGCATCAATAATACTTTGGCGAGCTTCCATTGCAACGAAATCCAAGCATATTTAATTGAATAATTCACCAGGTCTAGAAGAACGTTAGGCGATTCCTGTAACAATACTTTTAGCTTTGCATTTGTGACACCATCAGGGCCAGGGTCTGAATTCGGTAAACATAGTGCTCTCTTGTTAAAGGGACACTAAAGGTTACCAGAAAGTCAAGTTAAAGTGGTAAAGCAATGCTCTAGAACGTCTAAGGCGTCAATATAATCGCGAACAGAGCTTTAGTAACCGAGAAATTGAGGTAAATGCACGACACGATTTGAGACCCCCCAGTGACATTCCGGTACTAGCCCTATCACGAAAGCACTCCTCATCATAATTTGTCACTAGTACTCAACTACTCGTATTAAAATGATCATTTCATTAGATTATAAAACGGAAGAAAATGCTACTTGTCTACTTCTATTCGATGCTAAGAAAAAAATAACATTTTGACGTTACCCTTGAATAGTATGGGTGATCGAAAGGTTTCGTTTTCGCTCGACTCTGCGCGCTCGACTTTGCGCCGCGCGCGCTTTGGAGTTTCAGTTGCTCCTTTACCGCGTCGTGCTGCGGTGGTCCTGCTGGCTCGCGAAACTTGCATTTGGAACAAGCAGCGAGAATGCCACGTCCATGTGATGTCGTGATATGCGGGAACGGTCCGCGGAACTTGGCCAAGGGCAGATGGAGCGACGAATATCCAACGTTACTTATCACTGTGAGCCAACGAGTGAACCTCTCCGTTCGAAGTGGTTAAGTGCCGCACCTCTGCCACAGCGCGTTGGCAAAAAGCCGAAAAATCGCATAGTGTGCTCGCTGCACTTTCGGCCAGAGGATTACGAGTTCAACGCCGACTTACTGAAGTCGCGTGAAGTGCCTTTCAAAGCAGGCCATTGTCGTAATAGTACGCAACGACGGCGGCAGCGCCAGCCCTCAACAGCAGGTCACGTTCATCAGTGCTTAAATCGCAGAACTCGAGCCCAGCATCGCGAGCTAATGTGTCGTTGTCAGGGTCATCCATTGCAACGAGCGTCGAAGTCGGCGTCATAAAATAAAGAACCAGCTTATCGTCGTGCGCTTTCCCTTCCGCTAGCCACCATAGTTCCGCTTTCGCGATGCTGTCGGCTCTGTCTTGGCTCGGTTTCTGGCCGCGCGTTTGCGTTTTGTGCAGAAAAGCCGTAGCGCCGTCTGCGGGAGCCGTTTTACTCTCCGACGGCGCAACTTCACTATGAGACCATGACGTCAATACTCCTCAATCGGAGGGCGGGTGATTTGAACTGCGCTAGAGGTACGCGGACGCTTCAGAACTCATTTTCTCTTAACGTAAGTCTCTTCTTCGCACGAAACAAGCGTTTCGAGGTTTCTGGGATGGTATTTCAACAGTCCACGTTGACTTAATATTAACCTTTAGTGTCCCTTTAAACACAGCACGGGTCGTCGTGGTCGTCTCCGAGCCGCTCTCGGAGACACGAGGCGCATCTGCTTCATTACAATTGAAACATCAGTAGAATCTATTATTTCGCTTAAACATTAGACAGCAGCCATTGCAGCGGTGCAGTTGGCATCATACCATATCTTTGAAAAATACCAAAACTTCATTCTTGTGTGCACAGATGGCTCAGATACCACAGAAAGTTCGAGATGAGACTTTGTCACGCCGGAGTTGCGCGAAAAATGTGCGTGTCGGTCGGGTCCTCCTTTATTTTTCTTATCTTGATTGGGTTCAACGACATCAGAGCTTGTAGCCATATTAATAGAAATTGGCTTCATCGTATTGTTAAAGACGCCAGGAAAGTGAGTCATCATCGATCATTCTTCAGCGGTTCATACGTGTAACAAATATGAAAAATTGACGCGGACTTGACCTACGCTCTCCTAAAAGATCTTACGCAAGCTGCAGGTTTAAGACAAATTCTGGTAATCCAGTAGGTTCCAAGTCAAGGCAGCATCAAAGAAAATGAAATGAAGTGTGCGTTGGCAAAAGCGGCTTGTGAAAATTCAAAAACACATTTTACTCCCATGTCCAAGTCCGACACACGGCGGATATTACGAGGTCTCAAAAGATAACTCTGTGTGACGAGCTGCTTCGCATAGAGCAAAATTCTGTACTTTTCAAGCAGGATCATTCGATGGCACATGCGCAGTCTTCATGAATGCAGTGTTCCCAATTAAAAAAAAAATCTAACAAGCCGCTCATTATTATACGCTGTTCTACTAAGAGATGTGTGTGCTTTAGAGTATGCTTATGAGGTAAGACTATATGTACAATGACTAAATAAACGCGAACTAGGTATGGACGAATAAAGACACATATGTTTGACTTTATTCTTTAGTATTTGTGACACACCTACAAGGGCAAATTTCCTCTTTGTCTTATAAACAGCTGTATTAATTATTGTCGTGATGTAGTGTTTGAATACGTAAAACAGTGATGCGTGTTCGCTGACACACACACACACATATATATATATATATATATGTATATATATATATATATATATATATATATATATCGTGACGCAGCAGTTATCACGACGTTTATTCCGCCTCCAAGATGCGGCGAACCGACCACGCCCACAGCACGGCTCACACTCAAGAGCAAGCCCCACAAGTGACGATGAAGGAGAACCCCATATGAAGCCCGCATGATGATGATCCATGTACAGGTGACAAAGAATAGCTTATAAATGCCCACACTAACGTCCCCTCCCGCTAAAGCGGCCATCCTGGCCGCAATTAAAAGGGGCGGCGAACGCCTCGCGAAAGGCTTCATATGGGAAACGTGGACAACCTCAGCAGCGCGGCAGCGGTGGTCATTTGGAAGCATAACTGGTGCCACGTGATAGTTAACCGGCGAGGTCTGCTCCAAGATTCTGTAGGGGCCGATGAACCGAAGCTGCAACTTGTCACACAATCCAGGAGTACGAACTGGGTTTACGAAATGCCAGTGGGTTTTGCAATAGGGATCCTACCGCCGTATACCTTCGACTCCAATCTACACGTTTCACCGTACCCGTCGTCCTCCACATCTCGGAACCCGGGCCAGATGTCTTCCTACTCGGACCACCGCCCTATTGTTGACCGCCGTTCGCCATTGCCTCGACGCCGCTCGCTTTCGCCGATGCGTCGTCGTCCTTCTACGCCGGAAAGTGGAACACGAATCGCCCCAGTTCCAGAGGGAAGAACAGCGTCGCCCACGAAACGACCCGGGCCTCTCCCTTCTCCGACCATGGGACAGCGTCGCTGCACTCGCCCCCGTCGACACTGGTGCCGCAGTTTGAGTTACTAGCGTCAAAATTTGCCGCTTGCTCAGAAAGGTTACGACGCCAGTGTCAAACGTGCCATGTTGCACTGCTAGTGCAGACCGCGTCACACCGGCGGCTTCATGTGCTGCTCGCGTTGTGATTAACGGCCTCCTTTACATCACCAAATTTTTGCTGATGGATTCTTCTTCTCACGATCGTATTTTAGGCGGCGACTTTCTTTCCGCTAATAAGGCCAACCGCGGCTGTTCTCCTACTGAAGTGGAAACTCAAGCGCTTTGCGACGTCCCGATTCTTGACGCTCGCGAAGCTGAATATCAACTATTCGCTGCGAAAGACGTTGCAATACCACCGCACTCCTCTGCCCTTGCGACGGTGTCCTGCAACATGGTAGCTGATGCAAACGCACTTTTCACTCCGTCTGCTGCCTTCGTTCGTGGCAAATGTTCTCCACTGCCTTTCGCTCGTTTAGAAAGACGTTGCCGACGGCGTCAGCGGACACCTCGTATACAGCCAATTAATTGTCACGTCCCGCCTCACTTTGCTTTGTGCGGAATGCAGTGGCCCCGTTCAATGTGTCGTGTAGTATATATATCTAAATATATATCGTAATAGGTGCCCTAACCATCGTGCCTCATTTTATATATATATTCAATAAAGCTTTTACTCACTCACTCACTCACTCACTCGCTCGCTCACTCACTTATTCCTCTCTTTCTGAGCAGTAGATTAAGTTTTTGGTTGGGACGTTTGCTATAACACAGAGAGTCCGTTAGAAAGCTGGGGCAATTTTCGCATGACTGCGGCAGCGTATCGCGTTAGCCGTCGTGAGCCTCGCTTTAATACATTTGCAGACGATGACGTAGGAAGGCGCGCTACATTAATACTTTAGAGGGTTGGCATAGACGCCTCCCTCTGCCGGAAGGATCTGTGCGGAAATGAAACGTTCAGAAAAAATATACATAAGCAACATTCACTTATAAGCATACGGGGCAGGTTGTTAAGGTTTTCAAATAGAAAATATTGCGTCTTTTTCCCGCGTCATTCTTGTTGTTGTTCTTTAGTGCGACGCTTACTTTGCCGCTTTCCCAGGGTTTGGCAGCCCATATATATATATATATATATATATATATATATATATATATATATATATATATATATATATATATATATATATATATATATATATATATATATATATATATAATGTATGTTTGGTATCGACAAACTGGGTCACTTAGTATCGGCTGGAATAGAAAATACGCTGATAACTGGTGCACTGGCATGGCAGCACCTTCTGCAATGCAGATACATACAATTGGGTATGCGCCATTGTGGCACCAGGGGTATGAAGCCTTAACTGCATTTAGATGTGTGTCGCACTTTTCTCTGCAGGCGCCTCCAATCGGCATTACTCACTCGGAAAACATACATCGCCTTCGTCGTTGTGACGCAGACAGCTAACAGCTGCGGCCGACAAAGCGATGTCCCAGTCCTCCTCTACTACTGCTATGCCTAGCTAATTCAAACAGGCTTCGCTTCCTTGATATTGTGGTGTGCTCGGTGGCTCCTTTTTACACATATTTTTTGTACTCTCACATATGAAGGCGGATCGCTGTATCACAGCAACTAAGAGCGCCGCGGCCGTATTTCTCTGCAGACTGGCCGCAGCACCCTCTGTGGCACGCGACGCATCGTGAAAGAAGAAGCACCTCGAGGAGTAAGAAGCACCGGCCACTATGCATGAAAGAACTACGTGGATACCGTCGTCCAAACGTATTTCGAATCATCTCAGCACCGCAAGCGGTCCCGAAGCGCACACGAAGGAGAAGTGCCCGGGAGCAAAGAAGTCTGAGCTGCGGGCGAAAGAGACAGAGTTGCACCGTCGACAAAGTTCCCACGGCGCTCGAGTGTGCGTTCCGTTCGGCGACGGCGTGTTCCAATTGAGGCTGCTCATCGTCACAGCGGTCGCAGGCACCATCGCGCTCACCCAGGCGAGACTCTTCAGAAGTTCGATGCGCGAATTAGACCACTGGTGCGCGCGGCCGCCCGGCTTCTCCAACACGAGTGTGGACGCGTGGAAAGCGCTGGCTATTCCGCGGGACGCCGACGGGAACTACAGCCGCTGCACGGTGCGCGAGCCTCCCGACGCGGGCAACTCGGCTCGGGTCGTGCCCTGCGCCGCCTGGGAGTTCAACCTGAGTCACCATGGCAACAACGTCGTCAGCGAGTGGAACCTCGTGTGCCAGCGGAGCTGGCTGAGCAACGTCGCCCACGTGGTCGTAGTCTGCGCGAACGTCCTTTCGCTGCCACTGGTGGGCATGGCGGCGGACCGGGCGGGGCGTAAGACGGTCACCTTCGTCGGCACCACGGGGCTCCTCCTGACGCTTGGGGTGAGCAGCATGGCGAGCGACTTTAAGACGTTCGTCGTGACGCAGGCTGCGGTCTCGGTGTTGTCCAAGTGCATGGTGGTGCAGTACGCTCTCCTGTACGAAGTGACCACGGCGTCCCGCCGGCTGCTCTACTGCTTCGTCGCACCGGCGCTCTCGAGCGTCTTCGCGCCGGTACTCCTGTACTTCGTGCGCTCGTACCAGCTCGACTGGGCCTTGTCGCAGGTTGTTGTCGCCACGCTCGCCTTGGTGCTCCTTGCCAGCTTCTACGTGGTTGAGGAGTCGCCCACCTGGCTCCTGGCTACGCACAATATCGAAGAAGCCGAGAGAGTAGTCCGCAGGGCGTGCAGTGTCAACAAGGTGCCGCAGAGTGACGCTCTCAGACAGTTACGCGGTGAGATGGAGAGCTACAAGCGAGAGCAGGACGACCTGCTGTCCACAGAGAACGTGGGTCTCTTCCGTTCGGTGTGGCTCAAAGAACGAACATGCATACTCGTCTTCCTCTGGCTTGTCATGAGCTGGGCCTACAGCCACCACGTGGAAGAACGGGGCTTGACCAGCAACATCTACGTGCGTAGCGCCACGCTCATCGGCTTGGGTCCCATGTTCGTCTTCGTCTGGCCGGTCCTGGACTACTACGGGGGAGTTAGGCGAGCCGTAGCGATCTCCGCCTTGGTCTTCGCCGCTTCGTCGGCCATCGCCTTCGCCGCGCACACAGACGAAGCTTCGCCATGGCAGGACATCCTGTATATTCTTATGCGTGTCTCCCTGACCCTTCCGGTTGCGTTCTTGTTTTTTCTCACCATCAGCTTGTACCCGGCGATCTTGCGATGCGAGGCAGGCCTCCTTGGTTACGCCTGCGCCATCGTCGGCGACAACGCGGGCTACATAGCGTTCACGCGTCTGTTAGGACGGCGACAGGACGCGGCCCTCGCAATACAGTCCTTGCTGACGGCGCTCGTCGCTGTGGCCGTCGCATATCTGCCACCGGATGACCGACACGATGCCTCATGGAGACGCTCCCTCACAGCGCAGAAAAAACATTCAAGCGTAACTAACATCAGACAAACCAACGCAGTTGCTGTATGTGAACGGCCAACGCTGCTGGGTCCAATGCCTGAACAGTTTTCTATTCGTGCCGGCATGCTGAATAGCGGCCGATAGCAAGTTCGAGGAAGACGGCGAATACATGCTCCGAACGGGTATTTGCACATGTACAGACAGAGGTGTCTTTCAATAACAAGTGTACATAGCTGCAGTTGTACTGTGTACTGGTGTGATACGTTACCACACCGCCACTGAGTGCCTTATGGCCTCCCATTCCGTAAAGTAAACGACCTCCTCAGTAAATGCAAAAACGCGCCATTTTCACCGCTTTGTGCATGAATTATTCGCCAGTGACACAACGCTTCCGCTTAAAATCAGAAAGTCAGTGGTGACGATCATTTACGCGGGGTCTTATTTTAACCTTATGGAGGCGCCTAGATAATTCAAGTCGGCGTATGCGCCCACTCGGATGAAGCGACGCCAGATTGCGCGTCTGCCATGCAGATCGGCTCGGCGGGGGAGCCCGGGCAGCGTCCTCAGCTCCCTCTGCCGGCCACAAGCGTTGTGTGCACACACTGTATTAGCATTCCTGCTGTGTTGCGGTGTGTGTACGCACACCAGTCTGAGCATAACACACAGCAAACGTCAAGCTAGCGCTTTTTCATAATAATTCACCGGGCACTGACCATCGCTGACGGTTACCGTGGGTCTGATCCTGTGCACCGTCGACGCGCATAAGGTCCCTAGATAAAACTAGTTTTATCTAGGGACCTTGGAGACGCAACGTGTGCAACGCAACTGGCGGTGCTCCTTATCACTCCAGTGATGCCAGCGCAAAGCGCCTAGAGGTGCCTCGATAGTATACAGCACCTCTGACAATGACGCTGCTGCCGAGGAACACCAGCCAACCTGTACCGAGCCTTCATACTCAGACCTGCGCCCACTCACCACGCAAATTTTAATGTCAAACAGGCACGAAACCCATAAGACCCCTCATCACCCTTGATCATGCTTGTTAAGCGACGAAGTGTTTGAGCCCTCACAGATCGTTTGGAAGTCCATCTCGCCGACGATTAGTGAGGGCTCATTGACTTCTCGTCGCTTAATACTGATATATTTGCAATCAGTTGACAAGGATGCTCAAGAGTGATGAGGGGTTATATGGACTTATCACGACGCGGATGAATCAGGTAATAAAGGGCGATAATGGTTTATCATCATCATCATCATCATCATCATCATCATCATATTTCTCGTCCGCTGCAGGACGAAACATTTCCCTGCGTTCTCCAATTACTCCCGTCCTGCGCCAACAGGTTGTAGCTAGCGCCTATGAATTTCTTAATTTCATCACTCTACCTAGTCTTCTGCCGTCCTCGACATCGCTTCCCTACTCTTGGTACCCATTCTGTAACACTAATGGTACCCACCGCGATCGCACAGTGGCTGTGGTGTTGGACTGCTGAGCACGAGGTCGCGGGATCGAACCCTGTCTACGATGGCCGCATTTTCATGGAGGCGAAATGCGAAAACACCCATGTACCTAGATTTGCTGCTCGTTAAAGATCCCCATGTAGTCGAAATTTCCGGAGTCCTACTACGGCGTGCCTCATAATCAGAATGCGGTTTTGGCACGTAAAACCCCATAATTTAATTTTAAGCCTAATGGCCCATCAGTTATCTAACCTACGCATTACATGACCAGCCCAGCTCCATTTCTTTCTCTTAATGTCAATTAGAATTGTTATCGGTGCAATTCCGATAAGGTTCTTAAGGAACGATAAGGGTTGATAAGAGTCGGATCAAGTCCGATAAGGTTGATGAGGACCGATAATAGTTGATAAAGTTTGGATCATGTCCAATACGGTTGATAAGAGCAGATAAAGGTTGAAAAAGGCCGGATCGATTGCGATAAGGTTGATATCAACCAATAAGAACTGATAACGGCCGTCTAGAGTCCGATAACGTTTATAGCCGATAATCATTAACCGTCGGACGTAGTCCGACAAGGTCAATACCGACCGATAAGGGTTCATAAGTGTTTATACAGATCAAGCTTGATAAGACTGATTGAACCGGGCTGCGAGGCGATGAGCAAGTGGCACAGTGTTTGCGCATACTTAACAAGTAGAGTGGAGTTTCTGCGTGAAATTGTTCCCAAAGTATGTAATTTAGTCCTGCGCATATCCCAGATAATGTTTCCTTTATTTTCCTTAAAATAATTTCCAGGAAATTAATAGTTCTCCCATGACAGCGGCCTTCGCCTTTCGTAAGGCACACTTCTAAGAAACACAACTATCCGATACTTGCATACGTAATTTACTACAAACGCTGTAATTAAACTATGCCTTTTTATCTCTGCCAACACATGACTCATAAACAGTCCCCTATTCCCACAAAATATAGGCACGGTGAAAGGAGTGCACATTTGAAAATGCTACTGCAAGGCATAAACGACGTAGAAGGGTGCATGGAGTCACGTCGTGACAGGTCCTACGGAATATGAAGTTATAAATTACGATCGAATTTACGATGGTGTGAGCGTGTACATTCGGACGAATTCCACCGGTTCAATGCTAGATGATGCGCCAGCGTGCAAAGCTTTTTTCGCTTGCTAGAATCTCGAAAGAGGAATGGCAACCTATTTGACGCCGCCGTGGGCAGATCGGGTAGATGCGTCCTCTTGGCTAGGCAACCACTGAAATATTATCGCCTGCACTTTCTCAATTGCACGATGATGGACCTGTCTGATCTCTGCGACAGGCTCCTCATGTGGTTTCTGACATAGAGCGGAGAGTAAACTTTGGACGGCTGCTTTGGCGAAATCACAGAAGCTTGGCCATGGACGGAGGGCATTGATGTTAAGTGAGACGTTTTGAGTTGTACTTTGAGAGGTCTTGACAAGTCTTGTGGGAATCATCAACGCAGCAGCTGCACTCGTGACTGAGCCATCGGTATAAACATGTAGGCGGACATTCCGTATCTCATGTAATATACTAATTTGACCTATTGGAAGGCAACCGACGACTACTTAGTTTCCTTCGTTATACCTGGTATGGTGAGACGCCCTTATGATCTGCGCTGTAAAGTAGTTTGAAGGCAGTGACGTAAGCCCGGCTGCAGTTATACGAATCAAAGTTGTGTGCGGCTTTTTTCAAGTAAAAAGATAAGTTGAGGAGGAGTCAGCCGCACAACGTGTCGAATATGCGCCCTCAGAGCGTCGATGGCTATGTACGTTGATATAAGGTGGTCACCAGCTTTGACGATTGTCGCCGCTGTACACGTAGACTTAGGAAGACCGAGACATGTCCTTTAGACTTGAGCGTGTATTCCCTGGAGTGCACGCAGCAGGTTTGTTTTGCAGCGGTTGCCCATCATGGGGAGGCGGTATCATGGAAAACCGAGGAGCAAAGCATGGTCCGCGTGGGCCTAATCTCGATCTGCGATTAGTAGAGTCATGGGGCCGCGAGGGCTCATAGCTTTGTATGCGCTGTTTTCTCGCCGCTCCGAGAGGCAGCGCGAAGATGAATTCGCTCGCTGCCGCGGCTACTCTTCCTCACGTCAGTGCTTTGACAGCGAGTGTCCGCGCTGATCGAATGAGGTGTGCTGGCTTGATTGTGCGCGCGTGACACCATGGTTGTTAATTTAATGAACAAGCGAATTTTTACGAGTTTATACAGCCGGTAAAACTACAGGTTTCTACTAATTTGATATCGCAATTAATGCTTCGACTTTCGGGCGAAACTGTGGCATTCAGTTGCTGCTTGAAGGGGCCGTGAGGGATACCAGACTTGCGAAAACTGTCGACGCGCATGCTATTTCATAAGACCAACGAATGTCATTGCATATATTGCTGAAAAATTGTACTGATTTATATTTTGTATATGCCGCTGCCCACAAAGAACTGGAAAGCTCTGCCAAGCACTGCTATGGCACTGCTTTTCTCTTGGCATTTTCAGTCTTTTCTTTTTTTCAACCTCGAAAGCAACTTGACTGATTGAAATAAGACGGCAAACTTCGTGCAGGGCCATTGATTTTTGTTAGGTATAAAGTTATTGATTCATCGAAGGCGTACTGGCCCTTACTTCCCCCTGCTTTAACATAGATTGTGTTCGTTTCGTGTTATCTTTCTATGTGTGCTTTTTGTTAAACTCGGAATAGCTGCACCTGGATGCTTCTTTCATCAGTTCTTCAACGGGCTTTTATAATATTCCACTGTTCCTATAGTATATCACGCTTTAGACATTGTTGCTCGCATGTGTCTGTTTAGACTGATCATTTGATTGGCATTTTGGTCATATAGATGGGTTTAGACATCATGTAAATAGCCCTGCATTTTATACTTCAAACAGAATATGAAAGTAAACAGCTTCAAATGCCGTTATTATTAAACGTTTTTTGTAGCTAGTTGATCTTTATTCACTGTGTCTCTTACATCACTTTGCGACGGCATTCTTTTACGCTTGATTGGTGACGTCACTGATATATTCAAGATGGCCACCAATTGATGACGCGCCGATAAATCCAACATGGCAGCACTCACAGTAAGTCAATAGCAACCCAATTGGTGATTGATGAGTCAGGTGACTGTGACATCATAATCCAAGATGGCGGTCAAATTCTGGTGCCAATGCTGACGTCCTAATCAGATATGGCGGATAGAAGGAAATTCGCGCGATTATGACGTCATAATCAAAGATGACGTCATAGTTTAGGAATCTCTAATTCAAGATGGCGACCAAATTCTGGTGCCGATGATGACGTCACAATGCAATATGGCAGATAGAAGTAAAATCACGAGGTTATGACGTAATAATCAAAGATGGTGGCGTAGTTTCTTAATCGGATATCGAAGATAATGGCCATATATGGGTGCCACTAATGACGTAACGGTCCAATTTGGCGTGAATTTCGGTCAATGGAACCACGTGATTATGACGTCATGGGACGAAAGCTACTAAATCGGGTACCAAAAAATGCTGAGGTTGCTGAAATAACGCTGAACAATCAACTTAAACAAGGAGCTTAATTAGCGGAAGAATTTAATCGCTACTTCATAAATCTAGTCCCTAGCTCTCATTTTCCGGAGGCAGTAAATGCGATCTCGAGAAATTTTACCAGCATATATATGAATCCCACAACTGAGAGTGAAAGAAATAACGTGCACAAATCTCTTAAGAACAGCTTAACGTGTAATATCGACAACATTCAAATCAGGCCAGTAAAGTACGTTCTTGACATTGTAGTGACACAGCTCACGCATATTTATAATCTAGATCTCTCGACAGGTGTTTTCCCAAAGAAAATGCAAATAGCAAAAATTATTACGATATTCAAGGGTGGAGAAAAAACAACTTATCAAATTACAGGCCGATATCCATAGCAGTAAAACACATTGTTGGGCTAGTTGGTGCGTAGCTTTCAAAAAATGAAATGCCAACGGTAACGGCACACAAAGAAGGAACAATTTAGTCTCTATGTGTACCTTCCAGTGTGCCGAATACTTCGGTGACGGTATGCCATATCGCCCTTGCGACGTGTCGAGCGAGTATCCTAGGGTACTGCATTAGGAATGGACTTGTGCCTACAGAATTCACCACTTTGTTCGGTTGCGTTAGACCGTCTGCTGGCCATGTGAAAAGGATGTGCCGGATTCTACGTTCCGAGATATGGCGACAGGTCCACCTGTTCTACAACTGGCTTCACCTGGTATGCTTTTCGCTGGATCCAGTGAACATTGCAAGTAGTAAGCTGCAGTCCCTTCGGAAGCTTGCAGCTCAGAACACGGAATTTTTATGGCGTAAGACCCTAGCCATTCTTCCTAAAAGAGGCGAAACAAGCAAAGCCAGCAGCACGGCGCTGCAAGTTCTCAGGGGAGCCTTCATCCCGGAAGACATCGCTGACGTCCTCAAGAAAGGCCCTAAGTTCAGCCCCGAGCCGAGGATCCCGGCGCATGAGCTTCTTTCCTTGAATAGGATTTTCAGCAAAGCCACTCCAGAGGACAAGGAAAGGTGTCTTCTGGACGGGGTTGACAGCCTGGCCAGAACTGTGTCTGACAAAGGAACTCGTCCAAGAACCCCCACAAAACGTATCGTGACTTTTTTCAAGGACAATGACCGTCGACTCCTCTAGGCCGACAAAGAAGGACGGTATGTAGCCGTGCCGTCAGGCATGTTTAAGGAAAAAGCTCTACAAGCCATCCAGAGGAATTTCAAGGTAACGAAAATGAAGCCAAGTAAGGAAAAGAGCTGTGCCATCATCATGGTGTGAAGACCTCGGACTACCGGAGCTCGTCAATGGCGTCCAGAAATGTAGGGAAAACTGTTTAAATGCATTCTTCACTGCAAAAACGCAGAAAGATGGTATACCGTTCAGATGTATTGTGAGCGAATTAGGTTACTGGCAAAACAACGTTAGCCGTTACCTTCAAACGCAGCTTAACACGTCGGTTATAGATGACCCGTTCATGGTAAAGAATAGCCTTGACATCATAGCTTTTTTACGTGAGACCAAGTCGCTAGGACGCTTGTTTTCAATAGATGTTGTTGATCTTTTTTACTCTATCCTGCAAAAAGAATTGTTAGCTGCCGTCCTGAGTTGCATTGAGATGAACGGGCAGGTATCCTTTCAGAATAGCGCGGGAATTTCTGTGGATAACTTCATAGCACTCCTGCAGTTTTATTTGTGTTCAACAGCTGTTTCTTTTCAAGATCAGTTTTATGTGCAAAAGAAAGGAATTTGTATTGGCTCGTGCGTGGCTCCCGTACTTTGCAACATTTTTCTTGCGGGCATCGATACAGCTCTATCGCTCAAGGTTTTTAGGCATGTCGATGATTTTTTAATTTTACTGACGGAACGATCTCCTATAACTTACTCGCTGTTACGTTTCGCCTACGACGCGCGGTTTAGCCGGCGCGACTGCAACAAAGCGGCAGACATTTTGGCCCGTTCGGCGTCGCCGCTACGCTCCCCGCCAAGCGCGTCCAGGCATGTTCCGATGCCACGTGTCTTCATGTGCGTGTGTGAGTGTATGTGCCATTGTGCCCGACCGGCGGCGATACGACAGCAGGGGGTCACCTTCTCCTCCCAGCCATTGTGCCCGACCGGAGGCGATACGACAGCAGGGGGTCACCTTCTCCTCCCAGCCATTGTGCCCGACCGGAGGCGATACGACAGCAGAAGTCACCTTCTCCTCCCAGCCATTGTGCCCGACCGGAGGCGCTACGACAGTAGGAGTTACCTTCTCCTCCCAGTCTTTGTGCCCGACCGGCGGCGCTACGACAGTATGCGTCACCTTATCCCATTGTACAATCACGTGCTCGTCTATTGAGGGGTTCCTTCTTGCCCTCAACTGCGAGAGTATAAAAACAGCTGCCCCCGGACGCCAAAAAGGAGGGCTCCGATTTCTTCTGTTGAGTAAAGTGCACTCCCGTCTCTCTACTTCGGTCAACCTGACCGCCAACTCTTTGCGATGTTAAAATAAACAAGTTGTTTTGTTGTTACCAGTCGACTCATGCTTTGCCGGGACCTTCGGATGCTTCCAGTTGTACCTCAGGCCGCCAGGCCAACGCTACCCTTGGGGCTTGCGACCCAGGTGCAACCACGGGCGTCAGCGCCGAGTTCCCAACAGGTCGTACCATCGGTGCGACCACAACAACCGTTGCCATCGGTGGGATTCAAACAACTGTCTGCCAGCGGTGAGATCGCGACAACGGAGGCCAGCAGCGAAGATATGCAGTTGACTGTATGCTGAGCAGCTCAACGACGATCCGGGAGCAGTGCAACGAGCCCTGTGTGATGACTGGTTGCCTGCAGCGGAACGACTGCGCTGAATTCCTGCCTGCGAGGTTTGGTGAGTGCGGGACTTTCTTCTTCTGAGCTTTGCCAGGCTTTTGTTAGTGTCAGAAACAGAGCTGGTAATTGTGGTTGTCGTTGCTGCCGGGTTAGTTTGCGGCAAGACAATAGTAAGCAGTAGAGAAAGCAGCATTCAGAGCAGCCATGGATTTGAAGTCGTTGCGCAAACCGAAATTGCTGGAGCTTGCAAGAGAGTTGTGTCTGGATGTCTCAGACAAACTCAGAAAACCTGAACTGCTAAAGGCTATTCTTGAGTTAGAAGCTGAGGATGACGAGCTGTCGGAAGGAGAGGGAGACTGCAAAAAGACAGGAGCGCGAACTTAAAGAACAGAAAGAAAAAGAAGAGCGCGAAAGTAAAGAACAGAAAGAGCGAGAGCAACAAGAGAAAAAAGAAGAGCGTGACCGTCAACACGCTTTGGAAATGAAGCGTCTCGAGATACAGATGGAACGCGCTCGTAATGGAAGTCAGGCACACGGTGCAGGAGAACGCGTATTGTTCAAAATGACTGACCTGATGCGGCCGTTTAAGCTTGGAGAGGACATTGGTTTGTTCCTGGTTAACTTTGAGCGAACGTGCGAGAAGCAGGGGTTCTCTCGGGAAACGTGGCCACAGCGCTTGCTCACTTTGTTACCCGGCGAGGCGGCCGACGTAGTCGCTCGCTTGGATAGAGAGGAGGCAGAGGATTTCGACAAAGTGAAATCGAGTCTGCTAAAAAAGTACAGGCTGTCAGCGGAGGCGTTCCGTCGGAAGTTTCGGGAAAACGAGAAAGGCAAAAGTGAGTCATACACAGAGTTTGCGTACAGGCTAATGTCAAACATGCAGGAGTGGCTCAAAGAAGAGAAAGCGTTTGGTGACCACGATAAAGTTCTGCAGTGTTTTGGGCTAGAACAGTTTTATAGTCGGTTACCTGAGAACGTGCGGTACTGGGTCTTGGATAGGCCAGACGTTTGTACGGTGGCTAAAGCCGCTGAGCTAGCCGAGGAGTTTGTGACGCGTCGGGCTCGCGGAGCTAAGGACGGTCAAAAGGGTGAATTTGGCTCGAAGTTTGAGAGGCCGAAGTTCACACCCATGAGAGCAAAGGGGAACACACGTAGTGCGGATGCGAGTGAAAACAGTGCGACCGAACCAAAGGAGACGGCGGCAGCCGAAGCCGAACGCAGAAAGCGGTTCGAGATGAGGCAAGCGCGCGTGTGTTACACGTGCCAGAAGCCGGGTCACTTTTCGGCGCAGTGTCCGGACAGAAAGCGGTTCGAGACGAGGCAAACGCGCGTTTGTTATACGTGCCAGAAGCCGGGTCACTTTTCGGCGCAGTGTCCGGAAACAAAACCAAAAGTTGTGTTTTTGTCAATATGCAGCACTGACGAGAACATGAAGCTTCTCGAGCCTTACATGCGAGACCTCCTCGTAAACGGGAAAGAGTGCCGAGTGCTTCGCGATTCCGCAGCTACGATGGATGTAGTTCACCCCTCTTACGTAGAACCCCATATGTTCACGGGCGAGTGCGCATGGATCAAGCAAGCCGTGGAAGCTCATAGCGTGTGTCTGCCGGTAGCAAAGGTGCTTATCGAAGGACCTTTCGGAGCGCTTAAGACGGAGGCCGCAGTGTCATCTACGCTGCCCCCCCAGTACCCGTACCTATTTTCGAACAGGTCCGATCTCCTCCTGCGCGAGAAGGGGCTTTTGTTTGGTGAGGCTAGCGTTCAGGCCTTAACCAGATCGAAGGTTCGGGAGCTCGCTGCAAAGGCGGTAGTTGGGGGGCCGACGTTATCGAACAATGAAAAAGGGTCAGAGGTGCAGCAAGCTGACGAACTGAATAAAATTGAGCCTGTAGCGTTGAAGGCGCCAGATACTGGAGAGGAAACGCCCGACACGGGAAAGTTAGAAGAGCTATCTACTGATTTGCTCATCGCGCCTACGTCAGACGGACTTGATAGGTTGCTAAAAGTCAGCCGGTCGGCTTTGATAGCCGAGCAAAAGAAGGATGGTAGCCTAGAAAACATACGCTGCAATGTCAAGGAAGGTATCGCCAGGAAAAATGCGCGTTTTGTGGAAAGAGGTGGAGTCCTGTACCGGAAGTATCTAGACCGCAGAGGAGTGGAGTTCGATCAGCTGATCGTGCCTCAATGCTATCGTCAGGATCTGTTGCGCTTGTCACACGGGGGTTCGTGGTCCGGACACCTAGGAGTTGAGAAAACTAAGGACCGTCTCTTGCAAGAGTACTATTGGCCAGGGTGTTTTCGGGACGCAGACCACTTCGTGAGGTCATGTGACACCTGTCAGCGGGTGGGCAAACCAGGGGACAAATCGAGGGCGCCGTTGAGATTGGTACCTATCATTACGGAGCCTTTTAGACGGCTCGTTATTGTTACAGTGGGACCTCTGCCGGTAACAGCCACGGGGTACAGACACATTTTGACTGTGATCTGCCCAGCGACAAAGTTCCCTGAAGCAGTGCCGCTTAAAGAACTCAGCTCAGTTGAGATAGTCAATGCACTACTGTCCATATTTGCGCGAGTTGGTTTTCCTGCGGAAATCCAATCAGATCAGGGCACAGTGTTTACTGGCGCTTTGACGACAACTTTTCTCGAAAGGTGTGGGGTAAAGCTGCTACACAGCTCAGTGTACCACCCACAGTCGAATTCCGTTGAGAAGCTCCACTCCGTCATGAAGCGCGTGTTGAGAGCATTGTGTTTTGAACATCAAACTGACTGGGAGCTGTGTCTGCCTGGGGTGATGTTTGCATTAAGGACCGCGCCGCATGCAGCTACGGGGTTTTCGCCAGCTGAACTGGTGTACGGTCGCTCGCTTCGGTCTCCACTTCGCATGCTTCGAGAATCGTGGGAAGGCAGGGGCGACGACCAAGTCGTGGTGGAGTACGTGCTTAAGCTCCTCGAACGCTTAAGAAGGGCACAGGAGTTGTCAGGTGAAGCAATGACAAAGGCCCAGCAGAGGGCCAAGGTTTATTATGATCGGACCGCCAGGGCCCGTCGTTTTGAGGTGGGCGATGAGGTCATGATATTGCGCACATCGCTAAACAACAAACTAGACGTGCAGTGGGAGGGCCCAGCACGAATTGTTCAGAAACTGTCGGACGTTAACTACGTGGTAAGTCTGCCAGGAAAGCGGAAAGCACAGCAAGTTTACCACTGTAATCTGCTCAAACCTTATAGACAAAGGGAAGCAGTGGTGTGCATGATGGTAAACGTTCCTGAAGAGCTTCCGGTCGAGCTTCCGGGACTAGGCTCAGTGACGAACAGGGAAGACACCGGTCAAGTCATTAGTGACCTTATCAGTAAAGCACCGCTGTCGCCTGAGCAGAAAACCGAACTACACCAGCTATTACAAGAGTTTCGAGGCCTGTTCTCTGAGAGGCCTGGTAGGACTTCTGTACTTACTCATGATATAGAACTTACCTCCCCAGAGCCAGTACGATCCAAGGCGTATCGGGTGTCACCCCGCCAGAGCGATATTATGGAGGCTGAGGTAAAGAAAATGCTACAGCTCGGTGTTATTGAGGCAGGTGAGAGTGATTATACCTCCCCTTTGATTTTAGTTGAGGTACCGGGCAAGGAACCTCGTCCTTGCGTCGACTACCGCAGGCTTAATTCCATCACTAAGGATCAAATTTATCCGATCCCTAACATCGAGGAGCGCCTTGAGAAAGTTAGTAGCGCTCAGTTTATTTCCACCCTAGATCTTGTCAGGGGTTATTGGCAGGTTCCACTTACAGAAGAGGCTAGTAGGTATGCGGCGTTCATTTCACCAATGGGAACATTCCGTCCTAAAGTGTTGAGTTTTGGTTTGAAGAACGCGCCATACTGTTTTTCAAGCCTCATGGGTAAAGTGTTGCGGGGACAGCAAGAATTCGCTTTACCGTATCTAGACGACGTAGCGATATTCTCCGCATCCTGGTCTGAACATATGGCACACTTGCGGGCAGTGCTAACCCGCCTGCGCGACGCGGGCTTGACAGTCAAGGCTCCTAAGTGCCAGTTAGCACAGGCCGAGGTTGTCTACCTCGGTCACGTGATTGGTCAGGGTCGTCGCCGCCCCTCTGAAATAAAAGTGGCCGCTGTGCGAGACTTTCCGCAACCGCGCACGAAGACCGATATTCGGTCGTTCTTAGGTGTCGCCGGCTACTATCAGAGGTACATCCAGAGGTACTGTGATATCGCGGCTCCCCTGACGGATGCTCTAAGAAAAACAGAGCCTCAAACAGTCGTCTGGGACGAGACAAAGGAAAGAGCTTTTAGCGCCCTAAAGAGTGCCCTAACAAGCCAGCCTGTGCTACGATCGCCAGACTATACAAAAGGGTTCGTTGTCCAGTGCGATGCTAGTGAGCGAGGCATGGGCGTTGTACTGTGCCAACGGGAAAATGGAGAAGTAGAACACCCCGTCCTGTATGCTAGTCGTAAGCTGACCAGTCGTGAGCAGGCGTATAGCGCCACCGAGAAAGAGTGTGCATGTCTCGTGTGGGCCGTTCAGAAATTGTCATGCTATCTAGCCGGCTCGAGGTTTATCATTGAGACGGATCACTGCCCTCTCCAATGGCTGCAGACCATCTCTCCCAAAAATGGCCGCCTCCTGCGCTGGAGCCTCGCTTTGCAACAATATTCCTTTGAGGTGCGTTACAAAAATGGGAGTCTCAACGGTAACGCCGATGGCTTAAGTCGAAGCCCCTAACGTAGGAATCAGCCTCAAAATTGTTTGTTACTGATGTTTTTCTTCCTGAGGCAGGATTTTTTTAACATATTGCTTTTATTTAGTGTTTCAAAGTGATGATATGCTTTCTAGTGCAATTTTCCAATTTGTGGACGCGTTCTGAGTGATGCTAGACTACTGTAAGGAACTAGGCAGTGGTATAAAAGGGGAAAGAGCCTGGCAGGGCTTAGTGAGGGTTGTGCCGTGCTTGCTGACTGAGCGGTTGAGTTTCAGCGTAGTTCTAACGCTTGCCGGGAACGAGAACAAGAATGTGAACTCTGCCGAAGTCACTTTGCAGTGTCCTGTGCGAACCTGAACGAGAGAACGAGGCCTTCTCTGTGCGCTGCGCTCAAGAAACGTCGAGGGACGCCCAACTTCGGTTATGAGCATCATCGAGCGACATCCCTCCGGACAGCGGATGCAGTCCCCTGTCCATCGGGATCTCCTTTCCCCGGCGGGGTGGTCTGTTACGTTTCGCCTACGACGCGCGGTTTAGCCGGCGCGACTGCAACAAAGCGGCAGACATTTTGGCCCGTTCGGCGTCGCCGCTACGCTCCCCGCCAAGCGCGTCCAGGCATGTTCCGATGCCACGTGTCTTCATGTGCGTGTGTGAGTGTATGTGCCATTGTGCCCGACCGGCGGCGATACGACAGCAGGGGGTCACCTTCTCCTCCCAGCCATTGTGCCCGACCGGAGGCGATACGACAGCAGGGGGTCACCTTCTCCTCCCAGCCATTGTGCCCGACCGGAGGCGATACGACAGCAGAAGTCACCTTCTCCTCCCAGCCATTGTGCCCGACCGGAGGCGCTACGACAGTAGGAGTTACCTTCTCCTCCCAGTCTTTGTGCCCGACCGGCGGCGCTACGACAGTATGCGTCACCTTATCCCATTGTACAATCACGTGCTCGTCTATTGAGGGGTTCCTTCTTGCCCTCAACTGCGAGAGTATAAAAACAGCTGCCCCCGGACGCCAAAAAGGAGGGCTCCGATTTCTTCTGTTGAGTAAAGTGCACTCCCGTCTCTCTACTTCGGTCAACCTGACCGCCAACTCTTTGCGATGTTAAAATAAACAAGTTGTTTTGTTGTTACCAGTCGACTCATGCTTTGCCGGGACCTTCGGATGCTTCCAGTTGTACCTCAGGCCGCCAGGCCAACGCTACCCTTGGGGCTTGCGACCCAGGTGCAACCACGGGCGTCAGCGCCGAGTTCCCAACAGGTCGTACCATCGGTGCGACCACAACAACCGTTGCCATCGGTGGGATTCAAACGTCGCATACTGTGCAGGGCACTTTATCTGATTTTAAACAGCAAGGCAAAGGCTTAGATTTTACTTTTGTACTAGCCAAGCATAACAGCATACAGTTTTTAGATCTTGACATAACCCTTACTGACTAAGGTTCCTGCTGGATGTACCGACTACGTGCCCGCAAGGAATTGTTGTCGTATGATTCTACACACTCCAAGACTGTAAAACCTGCGATTGCCACTATATGCCTCGAGTGCGCCCTTAAAAAATCGTGCTGTCATAAGGCCCAAGCAAGCTTTGACGAACAGATTTTGAAGTTGAGGAAGGCTGGCTTTCCTTGTTTGGTTTTAAGCTCAGTTTCGGAGGCGCTTTTGAAAAAGGTGAAAAAAGAAAGAAAAAGAAGCAGTGAAGAATGTCAAACATTCGAAAAGAAAACTAAACCAGTGGTGACACCGTATTCTCATAAAGTGACGCATGACCTATAAAACACGTCGCTGTGAAATACAAAGTCCCTGTAGTTTTTTCCGCGCCCCAAAAGCTTGCTACTTTGTGGCGCCTGATTGGATCTGATGACTCGAAGAAAGTAGAGTGTTCTATTAAACATACGAAACCTTTTGTTAAGGATGAAGAAGGGGTAGTATACCGCATACCACTCAAGTGTGGGAAAAAGTATATCGGCCAAACTGGCCGATGTATCAATGAACGCCCTGCGGGAGCATAAGCTTTCATTGAAAAACGGTTATGGTTCAAACTTGCCACTTCATTGTAAGGCCTGCGGGAATGAGAAGAAACAAGTATGTGAAGCAAGGCTTCATGACACAGCAATCATGTTTACAAGTAAAGATTCAGTGACACGTGAATTGTTGGAGGCCAACCAGATTGAGGGGACGCCTGTGTGAACACCCGTCTCTGAACATTTATAACAATGAAAGCATGTTTTTAGATAAGTTTTACATTTTGATTAATCGCGATTCCCTTCGAATATATCTTCAGTGTTCTCGACGGGCGCATTGACATAATCAGTGTCCCTCTTTTTTCGTCCCCCTCTCCCCACGGATACAAAATCAGCCGCCTTTCACTGCAATAAATAGTTGCAAGTAGCGCCTTGTCCTGGTCTTTTGTTCCTTTTTTCGTGCCGATACCGTTGGCGCTTCATTTCTTGAAAACGATATCCATACTACCCTTGTTCTACAAAGGTTTAGAAAAAATAATGTACGCTAGAATAATTGGGTTTCCCAACAAGTACAATTTTAATAGCCCCACCCAATATGGATTCAGAATAGGCAGGTCTACAGAACTTGCCCTTGTCATGCAAAAAGAAATCATTCTAAAAGCATTGGATGAAAAACGCCTGATAGCTGGTATATATATATATATATATATATATATATGTCCATTACACACCGGGCGCCCTGGTTCACCTTTGGTCGCCGTCGCGACGCGTTGGGCTCTCGGAGAAGTTACTTTCACGCTACTCCGGCCCTTATCGTGTCTTGCGTCAAGTAACTGACGTCACGTACAAAATCACCCCTCTTGAGCCAACCGTGGCTCAGCGTCGCTCCGACGTGGTCCATGTCGCGCGTCTTAAGTTGTATCACTCGCCCGCCTCCTAACCAGCATAGAGCCGGTGCTTCAGCCGCCGGGGGTCATGTGACACGCTGACGAAGATGTTTTAATCAGCGTCGGAAGAAGACGATGTTCTGGCCTTCGCGCGCTCTCTACCATCTTGTCAGCTGCTATCATTATTGTAAATATTCTGTAAATACACGCCTGACTGTTTTAACTCCGTAACAATATAGTGACATATTTTGAGCTTAACCTTTCAGGTCGAAGCGCCGGTGCAGACTTAGCCCTCACGGTTGGTGCTAAGGTGGGTTACGAGTTGCTCTGTTTTTTTATTATTTCCCCCTCTTTTTTTCTATATATATGTGGTTTCATACTGCACATTCTGCGTAACATATCACGAGAGAGAGCTAAAAAAAAACTTTATTCATGTCCTTGCTGGGCTCAAAGTTTACGGGAAAATAACTTATTCCTCTCTTTGGGAACAGTAGTTTAGAGTTGTTGATTGGGGACGTTTGCTATAAGGCAGAGAGTCTTTCAGAAAGCTGGGGCCTTTTTCTCATGATTAAGCTAGCGCATTACGTCAGCCGTCGTGCGCATCGCTTTAATACATTTTCAGACGATAACGTAGGAAGGCTCGCCACATCCATAATTTAGGGCGGGTGGCATAGACGCCTCCCTCTGCTGGAAGGGTCTGTGCAGAAATGAAACGTGAAGAAAAAAATAAACATAGGCAACATTCACTTATAAGCATACGGGGCATGTCGATAATGTTTTCAAATAGAAAATGTTTCGTTGTCCCGCGTCTTTTTTTTTAGTACGACCCTTACTTTGCCGCTTCCTTCCCCAGGGCTTGGCAGCCGATATATATATATATATATATATATATATATATATATATATATCTCAGTCAGACGTATATTTACAGGATATTTACAATAATCGTAACGGCTCACAAGATCGTACACGGCGCGCGAATTCCAGAGCGTCGTCTTCTTCCGACCAAGCTGACAACATCTTCGTCAGCACGTCACAATATCAATCGACAACTTGGGTCACTGAGTATGTGCTAGAATATGAGGAGGACGAGGAGGAGGAGATATTAATGAAGAAAAAGTAGCAGAGGCCGGCCTGGAGAGTGTGTCTCTAGCCTCCTACTCCTCACTGGGGAAAGAGGAAGTGGGAAATACAGGGAAAGGTAGGTGGCGGGTCATTATGTTATAATATGAAATACGCTGATAACTCGTGCACTGGCATGGCAGTACCTTCTGCACCGATGATATATACAAATGGGTATGTGCCACTATGGCACTAGAGGTATGAAGCCTTAAGTGCATTTAGATGTATGTCGCACTTCTCTCTGCATGCGCCTTCAATCGGCAATACTCACTCGGAATTGATTGATTGATTGATTGATTGAAAACTTTATTGTTCCACCGAGCTGGGGTGCCCGCCTCTTAACCTACACGTAGGTAGGGGGGAGGACGAAGCAGTCCCCGCTCGTTGAGGACGGTGAGTTTTCACGGCCTCAACGGCCAGGCGTCGTTATAGTTCCTCGTTTGTGTTAAGTAGGTCCAATGTGGTGATGTATAATTGTTTCCCTGGAGGCGTCGCCAAATGCGAGCGTCCTCCAGAGAGAGAGACCGATGCGGAGGCGGAAAGATTCTTCTTTCGGCTTTGTAGTGATCGACAATTTCCCTGTACGTGATCATGCTATCTTTTATCCCTGGAACTGGCTGCGCTAGAGTTGCCCGGTGGTAGAGTGCTCGGGCGAGCTCGGGAGCGGCTTCGTTGCCTGGGACTTCTTCATGGGCCGGTACCCAAATAAAAGTTATGTCCCTCTTGGGAGGGACATAACTCACTCGGAAAACATACATCGCCTTCGTCGTTGTGACGCAGACAGCTAACAGCTGCGGCCGACAAAGCGATGTCCCAGTCCTCCTCTACTACTGCTATGCCTAGCTAATTGAAACAGGCTTCGCTTCCTTTATATTGTGGTGTGCCCGGTGGCTTCTGTTTGCACATATATTTTGTACTCTCACATATGAAGGCGGATCGCTGTATCACAGTAACTGAGAGCGCCGCGGCCGTGTTTCTCTGCAGACTGGCCGCAGCACTCTCTGTGGCACGCGACGCATCGAGAAAGAAGAAGCACCTCGAGGAGTAAGAAGCACCGGTCAGTATGCATGAAAGAACTACGTGGATACCGTCGTTCAAACGTATTTCGAATCATCTCAGCACCGTAAGCGGTCCCGCAGCGCGCACGAAGGAGAAGTGCCCGGGAGCAAAGGAGTCTCAGCTGCGTGCGAAAGAGACAGAGTTGCAGCGTTGGCAAAGCTCCGACGGCGCTCAAGTGTGCGTTCCGTTCGGCGACGGCGTGTTCCAAGCAAAGCTGCTCATCGTCACAGCGGTCGCCGACACCATCGCGCTCACCCAGGCGAGACTCTTCAGAAGTTCGATGCGCGGATTAGACCACTGGGGCGCGCGGCCGCCCGGCTTCTCCAACACGAGTGTGGACGCGTGGAAAGCGCTGGCTATTCCGCGAGACGCCGACGGGAACTACAGCCGCTGCACGGTGCGCGAGCCTCCCGACGCGGGCGACTCGGCTCGGGTCGTGGCCTGCGACGCCTGGGAGTTCAACCTGAGTGACCACGGCAACACCGTCGTCAGCGAGTCGAATCTCGTGTGCCAGCAGAGCTGGCTGAGCAACGTCGCCCACGTGGTCGTTGTCTGCGCGAACGTCCTTTCGCTGCCGCTGGTGGGCATGGCGGCGCACCGGGCGGGGCGTAAGACGGTCACCTTCTCCGGCACCATGGGACTCCTGCTGACGCTCGGGGTCAGCAGCATGGCGAGCTACGTTAAGACGTTCGTCGTCACGCAGGCTGCGGTCTCTGTGTTGTCAAAGTGCATGGGGGTGCAGTACGTTCTCCTGAACGAAGTGACCATGGCGTCCCGCCGGCTGCTCTACTGCTTCGTCGCACCGACGCTCTCGAGCGTCTTCGTGCCGGTACTCCTGTACCTCGTGCGCTCGTACCAGCTCGACTGGGCCTTGTCGCAGGTTGTTGTCGCCACGCTCGCCTTGGTGCTCCTTGCCAGCTTCTACGTGGTTGAGGGGTCGCCCACCTGGCTCCTAGCCACGCACAATATCGAAGAAGCCGAGAGAGCAGTCCGCAGGGCGCGCGGTGTCAACAAGGTGTCGCAGAGTGACGCTCGCAGACAGTTGGGTGGTGAGATGGAGAGCTACAGACGAGAGCAGGACGACCTGCTATCCGATGAGAACGTTAGGCTCTTGCGTTCGTTGTGGCTCAGAGAACGAACATTTATGCTCGCCTTCGTCTGGCTTGTCTTGAGCTGGGCCTACAGTCACCACGTTGAAGAACGGGGCTTGACCAGCGTCATCTACGTGCGTAGCGCTACGCTCATCGGCTTGGGTCCCAAATTCGTCTTCGCCTGGCCGGTCCTGGACTACTATGGAGGAGTCAGGCGAGCCGTAGCGATCTCCACCTTGGTCTTCGCCACTTCGTCGGTCGTCGCCTTCGCCGCACACACAGACGAAGCCTCACCATGGCAGGACATCCTGTATATTTTTATGCGTGTCTCCCTGACCCTTCCGGTTGCGTTCTTGTTTTTTCTCACCATCAGCTTGTACCCGCCGATTTTGCGATGCGAGGCAGGCCTCCTTGGTTACGCCTGCGCCATCGCCGGCGACAACGCGGGCTACATAGCGTTCACGCGTCTGTTAGGACGGCGACAGGACGCGGCCCTCGCAATACAGTCCTTGCTGACGGCGCTCGTCGCTGTGGCCATTGCCAATCTGCCACTGGATGACCAACACGATGCCTCATGGAGACGCTCCCTCGTAGCGCAGAGGAAAAATTCGAGCATAACTAGCACCAGACAAACGAGCGCAGTTGCTATATTTGAACGGCCAACGCTGCTGGATCCAATGCCCGAACAGTTCATTATTAGTGCCGGCATGCTGAATAGCGGCCGATAGCAGGTTCGAGGAAGACGGCGAATACATGCTTTGAACGGGTATTTGCACTTGTGCAGACAGGTGTTTTTCAATAACAAGTGTATATAGCTGCAGTTGTACTGTGTACTGGTGTGATACGTTACCACACCGCCCCTGAGTACCTTATGGCCTCCCATTCCGCAAAGCAGACGACCTCCTCAGTAAATGCAAAACCGCGCCGTTTTCGCTGCTTTCTGAATGAATTATTATTTGCCAGTGGCACGACGCTTTCGCTTAAAATCGGAAAGTCATTGGTGCCGATCATTTACGCAGGGTCTTATTTTAACCTTATGGTGGCGCGTAGATGCTCCAAGTCTGCGCATGCGCCCCCTCGGATAAAGCGATGCCAGATTGCGTGTCTGCCATGCAGATCGGCTCGGCTGGAAAGCCCGGGCAGCGTGCTGACCTCCCTCTGCTGGCACAAGCGTTGTGCGCACGCTCTGTAATAGCGTTCCTGCTGAGTTGTGGTGTGTGTACGCACACAGGTCTGAGCATAACACACAGCAAACGTCAAGCTAGCGCTATTTCATAATTCACCGGGCACTGACCATCGCTGACGGTTACTGTGGGTCTGATCCTGTGCACCGTCGACGCGCATAGAGTCCCTACATAAAATAGGTTTTATTTGGGAACCTTGGAGACGCCTGCAACGCATCTGGCGATGCGCCTTGTCACTCCATTAAGGCCAGCGCAAGGTGCCTAGAGGTGCCTCGATAGTATAAACCGCCTCAGACGATGATGCTGCTGCCGAGGAACACTAGCCAACCTATACCGAGACTTCATATTCAGCCTATACCGAGCCTTCATATCCGATACGTGCAAACGTTATTTACTACAAAGGCTTTATTTAAACTATGCCTTTTTATCTCTGCCAACATATGACTCATAAACAGTCCCCTATTCCCACAAAATATAGGCACGGTGAAAGGAGTGCACATTTGTATATGCTACTGCAAGGCTTAGACGAGGTAGAAGGGTGCGTGGGGTCACGTCGTGACAGGTCCGATGCAATATGAAGTTATAAATTATGATCCAATGTACGATGGTGAGCTTGTTCATTCGGATGAATTCCACCGGTTCAATGCTAGATGATGCGCCAGCGTGCAAAGCTTTTTTCGCTTGCTAGAATCTCGGAAGAGGAATGGCAACCTATCTGACGCCCCCGTGGGCACATCGGGTAGATGCGTCCTCTTGTTTGTTTCCATGGATGCCACAGTGACTAGGCAACCACTGAATTATTATCGCGTGCACTTTCGCAATTGCATGATGATGGACCTGTCTGATCTCTGCGAGAAGCTCCTCATGTGGTACCTGACATAGAGCGGAGAGTAAACTTTGGAGGGCTGCTTTGGCGAAATCACAGAAGCTTGGCCATGGAGAGAGGGCACTGATGTTAAGTGAGGCGTTTTGAGTTGTACTTTCACAGGTCTTGACTAATCTTGTCGAAATCACCAACGCGGCGGCTGCACTCGTGATTGGGCCGTCGGTATGTACATGTAGGCGGCCATTGTGTATCTCATGTAATCTAGTAATTTGACCTATTAATTGGAAGGCAACCGACGACATGTTGGTTTTCTTCGTTATACCTGGTATGGTGAGGCGCACTTATGATCTGCTCTGGCATGTAGTTTTACGACTGACCGCAGTTATACAAATGGAAGTTATGTGCGGCCTTTCTCGAAGTAAAAAAGACAAGTTGAGGAGGAATCAGTCGGGCAACGCGTCGAATATGCGCCTGAGAGCGTCGATGGTTATGCACCTTTATATAGCGCGATCTCCCGCTTTGAAGATCGTCGCCGCTGTAGACGTAGGCTTGTGAAGACCGAAACATTTCCTTTAATCTTGAGCTTGTATTCCCTGGAGTGCACGCATGCAGGTTTGCCTTGCAGGTGATGCGCATCATGGGAAGGCTGTATCATGGAAAACCGAGAAGCCAAGTGTGGGCCACGTGGACCCTATCTTGAAAGCGATCTGCGATGAGTGCAGAGTGAAGGTGCAGCGAGTTGTCATGGCTTCGTGTGCGCTGTTTTCTCGCTGCTCGGAGAGGCAGCGAGAGGCAGCGCGAAGGTCAATTCGCTCGTTGCTGCGGCCGCTCTTCCTTACGTCAGCGCTTTGACAGCGAGTGTCCGCTCTCATCGAAAGAGATGTGCATGTTTGATTGTTCGTGCGTGACACCATGGTTGTTAATTTATCGAGCAAGCCAATTTTTACGAGTTTATACAGCCGGTAAAACTACAATGATTACGTCGTATAGGTTTCTACTAATTTGCTATCGCATTCGATGCTTGGACTTTCGGGCGAAACTGTGGCGTTTTGTTCCTGCTTGAATGGCCCGCGAGGTATGACAGACTTGCGAAAACTGGCGACGCGCAAGCTATTTCAAAAGATCAATGAATGCTATTACACATGTTGCTGAAAAATTGTATTGGTTTAGATTTTCTGTACGCCACTGACCATAAAGGACCAGAAAGGCCTGCTAAGCACTGCTACAGCATTGCTTTTCTCTTGGCATCCTTAGCCTTTTTTTCCAACTTGAAAAGGGACTTGACTGATTGAAATAAGACGGCAACCTTCGTGCAGGGCCATTGATTTTTGTTAATTATAAAGTTATTGACTCATCGAAGGCGTACCGGCCCTTACCTCCAACTGCTGTCACATAGATTCTGTTCTTTTCGTGTTATCTTTCTGTGTGTGCTTTTTGCTAAACTCGGAATAGCTGCACTTGGACGCTTCTTTCAACAGTTCCCCAACGGTTTTTATAATATTCCAACGTTCCTATTATATATCATGCTTTTGAAATTGTTGCTCGCATGTGTCTATTAAACTAATTATTAGATTCGCGTTTTCGTGAGTAACTTCAAACAGAATATGAAAGTAAACAGCTTCAAATGTCGCAATTATTCAACGTTTTTTATTGCTAGTTGATCCTTATTCACTCTGTCTCTTAAACCACTTTGTGACGACGTTCTTCTACGCTATTACTATAGCGCTTCTTCCGCTACACGCGCCCCGACATCCCTATGGCGAGAAATAAAGAACCAAAGAAAATTCCCAAGTTCTTTTGTTCCAACACAGTCTAACCTTCCAATCGGCGCCTTCTTTTAGAAAGCGGGCGCTTAATCTGTCATCTCGCAGGCTTTTGCTGATCT